>NC_135417.1:15340058-16078391 GCF_051991245.1 Festucalex cinctus
AGTGTGCCGCGTCCACTTTGGCGGACAAGCCGTTGTGATCGCGTCTACCCTGGACCCTGTTGAAGTGAATTGCGCCCGTGGGGCTGCAAAGAGAGACATGTACATTTTGGTGACTCACGTCAAGCGGTTGCAAACGGCTAGAAAATTTTCTGTACATTTTCCACAAAGTTTTCTGTAAATTATGAGACGTTAAGCAGGGGAATTTTAGAAATAACGCAAATTGAAAACTTTCTATGGAAAATTAACTGGGTGATTTAATGGAAAGGTATAATATTCCAGCAATTAAAAAGAAAAAGACCAATCTTTCTAATACCTTCAGAAGATTCTTCTCCACAATGATAAATATTGCTATTTCCACAGACCTCAGCTAAATCTAAAAGTTGGAAGAAGAAGGGGTTTGACTGTTACCTTTGTCTGCTCTGTCCATGTTCCGTCTTGTTATCCATGTTGACCTCAAATTCTGCAACACAAACATCTGCAAATGTACACTTTTGGGATTCCATATTGCTACAACTGTACTTCTTTTCATATTCTTACAAATTGGTACATATTCAAATTGGCTACATGACCTTATTTTCATGTTGTGTTTTTTGTTTTGTTTTTTTCTTTAAATTATATTCCCCATTTCTCAAAACCAGTATGCCTTTTTACTTTTACTACAACTTTTGTATTATAAAATAAGAGTTTTTCACCCTCCCCAGAAAAATATTTGGTCTTTTGGAAAAAGAGAAAAAAAAACTTAGATTATTATATATTCTATTTTCCATTGAGGTATTATATACCATTCTTAAAAAAAACAAAAACAAAAAAAGCCTCTCTTGCTTGACTTACGGTCAGCCATACTTTTGACACATTTTCATGAAATTCAAGAATTCAGATAGACAGCATATTGTGTGTGATTTCCGATTCGTCCAAATGCACTACTTGGTGAAACAGATGCTCTCAAGAGGCTTACCATTTGAAAAGCATCTCTTCCCATTGTCATCCATTAAAGGCGTTGCATGTTTCTTGACTGGTTTCCAAAAACCATCCAATCAAGACAGGAAGACCCGCCTTAACGCCTGTGCCTTTATGTTTAAGAAGCGCAGCATGTTTTATAAAATGGATTGATGTGCCGCACGTAACGCGGTGGGAGGTTCTACAAATACCGATTCACTACTTTTACGAAGCATAGCAGCTGTGTCGGTACACTAACGCTGCATTACATGTGTGCTCCTTTCACTGAAGGTTTCCAAAGTAAATGCGAGGGAGCCCACTCTTCCTGCCCACTCATCCCCCGTGCACACAGGCGTCCCGTCAACACAACATGCAGCTGTGCAGGATATGAGCGATGCAATAAAAAAGATGCGCATAAAGCACAAGCTGAACAGACGGCCGTGTGTTATGCGAAGCACGTAGACGACGCGTGTTTTGCTAATGACAGCAGCACATCGGATGCATATCTTTTCCTCTACTGATTGATGTGCTCACTTCTGGATGAAATCGTTTCAATGTTGCTATATTGCATTTTCCTTAGCTCTTGAATGACAACACATTATTATCACAGACTCAATATTCTCTTTTTTTTTCTTCTTTTTTTTAAGCACTCGAGTAATGTCAGTTTTTCTAGAAAAAAAATAGATCTCATAATTTTAGGAATAATTTCAACATATTCCAGGTTTTTCTTGTAATTTGACTTGTCTTGGCGGGATATTTATTTTTCTTCTTGACTATTATGAATAATTATTTTTGATTGATTTCAAATGACATTCTTGTACAATTCAGACTTCGAAAGACTTTTACATTTTTTTTATTAATTCATATATGAAATACATTTTTTCTTGAAAAAAATAAGTTTTTCTTTAAATATTGCATCTTTTTGTACCCTCAAATATTGTTTTTGTCTGAATATTCTGACTTTTTCTCTAAAATATTCAGACATTGTCAGTTTACCTCTGTATCGTTTCTTTAAAATGACAATCATTGAAAATTTAAAAAAAAAATCCTCTCATAATGTTATTGCTTTGTCTTCATATTACTAGTATTACAACTTTGGGGATAAATAAAGTTTTCCAAATCTGAACTTTCTCTGAATGGAATTATTTCCTTTTATTCTCAGCCCGAACAGACTTTCACACTTTTGGAAACTTAAAAAGACCATGCTGCACATTTTAAGCATCCTTGGATCCCTTCAAATGCTCTCCAAAAAATCTTAAATTGCTATTATTATTTTAAGAGGGATGGGAACCCTGTGTCATATTGAAATAGAAAATAACGCTAATGTGATGTTGCTGACCTTTGTTGCTCTCCAAATCTTTCTCGCTCACTGGATGCGGCTCTGGCAAGACTGATTTTGTGTCCTTCTGGAGAGAAAAATGAAAATATGTCATGTTTAGCTTAATTGCAAATAGTGTAGCTCACGCATTATTAATCCTTTTTTTTTTGTCTTTCCATCCGACATACCTTGTCGCTTGCATCTGATTTGCGCGTCCTCTTCATGATCTCCTCGAGGCGCTGTGAAAAGTCACAATTGAGATTACATGATGATTACATATATACACACACACACACACACACACAGACTGCTCGCTGCTTGTTTACGGAACGCCAAATGTAATTCCAAGTGCGATCCATCCGCTTCATAAAACATCTTT
Organism: Festucalex cinctus; assembly: GCF_051991245.1. Classification (NCBI taxonomy): domain Eukaryota; kingdom Metazoa; phylum Chordata; class Actinopteri; order Syngnathiformes; family Syngnathidae; genus Festucalex; species Festucalex cinctus. The sequence continues at coordinate 15,342,692 of NC_135417.1, forward strand.
ATTGTTATTGTTATGATTATTACAGCACTGGCAGCATGAGAAGTGGCCTGCCAAAGTGAGCAGTCGTCGCTCTCTGTTTTATTTACAACAGTGGAAACTCCAAAATCCGACACTCCCAACAAAGTACAGAATTTGTAATTGGAACAAGATTTTGAGGAAAATAAAAAAAAAATTAAAAAGTGTGAAAGGATTAACTTTTTCTTTTTTGTTTTTTTCTTTGGATTTTTATTTTCTAACATTGCTAAAATAAGGACCTCGCACGTATAGCTGGTTCAGTGAGAATCAACGGATTCACTCATGCCTGTTTTGCTTTTTCTTTTGTTGTTTTGTACTACTACTTTTTTCCCCAATTAAATTACATATTTTTCTTTTAAAAATGACATTATTGTAATAGTATGACTTGTATGTAAATAACAGTTTTCCTTGCAATATTATTTATGCTCAAGCTGTTATTCCTTTACTGTCATAACATTGCAGCTTTAAGCATATGACAGACATAATTTTCTTCTTTTTAACATTATTTTGAGTGGGGTGAAATTATAATGCTGATAACTGAATATGCAACTTTGTGCAGATTGTCTGCCCCTCTAGCCTCAGATGACCACGCGCTTCTCCGCGAATAGAGTTTATATTTAACTCTCATTAAATCAGCTCTATTAAATGACTGCATACTGACAGGCGATCCCGCATAAGCCTGAGACATTATTCATCTAAGTTCCCGGGATTCAGCAGAGCCAATGTTGTCCAGAGAATATGATGCCTCCTCTCTAGAGAAGGAGAGCTTGTTTTCAGTTGATAACCAGCCGGCATACTCGTGTCATGTCAATCAGTGCGTTTGAGATGAGGAGGCCGGCACCTCCAGGAGGGAAACGGTTAACAAAATTGATATCGGAGAAGGCCGAGCCTACCTTTTTCCTCTCCAGCCTCTCCTGCTCCTCCTTCTGGAAGTGCTTCTCCCTCTCCAGACGCTGCTTCTCCGCCTCCTCGCGAGCTTTCGCCTCGGCTTCTTCTTTCTGAGGACAGAATCCAACATTTTTTGTTTTTTTAATTCACAAGACACACAAGAGGAGTGAAGATTTGAGCCAAGCCGGCATGCCGCACGCTGGGTGTGGCCACACCCTGACGATCGCTCGTCTGACCGCAAAGGCGATATTTTGGTTCTGGAAAACAACTAATTTTACGAGCACACTTAAGCTGTCTTTATCAAAATAAACAGATGAACTAAAAATGTAATTACAGTAAAAAGCCACATGAGGGCAGCAGAGTTCGGCAAGCTCAGGACAGTCCACAGCAGCTCATGTTTACAAGCCACAATCACAAACATTTTCTATTCCATCCATCCATCCATTTTCTTGACCGCTTATTCCTCACAAGGGTCGCGGGGACAAAATACATTTTGTTTATAAATACAGTATGATGAAATACCAAAGTCTTAGCTACCGGTAAATTTTTTGTATTCATGTCATTTTCATACTTTGTGTCAGTGCAAGGTTTAGCCATCAAATTGAGGGAGTGAACATGTGACATGTTGTCCCACCAATGCGCTGGTTGTCACACTATATGGGGTAAGATGTCACAATGGGTTTTGCAACCAATAAAACAAGGACAAAATTATCTTTGTTCTCCTGCTTTTTGTTTGTTTTTACAGCCAGAGAAATTGTTTATTATTGATCATTTTGACAAAGAAAACTAGTATTCCACTTTTTCGTTGCGCCCTCTGGTGGAGAAGAAAATTGCAACGTGACGATTTACCCGTGATACAACTCGGTCTCCCACTCGGTGATATTTTAACATTCTTAAGAGTCTTGAAGAAGAAGAAAAAAAAAAAAACTAGTAAAATGCTGGACAACTATTTTCAACAAAACTAAAATAGAGTGCTACTGTGATACTTTTTTTGACCTGAGAACAAAACCAGCAAATTTAGAGTTTTGCAACAAATAATGGAGTATAGAGAAAAAAATAAAATAAAAATCTGTGAATTTGTGAATGTGTAAATATGCAGCAGTTTACTATAACATGATTTATTGTTTTCACAGTCATGGCGCTCTGAGGAAACGACCAACTAATGAGTTTTGTTTGACTTTTGTGGTGTAATCTTCCTGAAATGGTGACACTTTTGAGGATGAGTAACTTGATTTTCCAGTGCACTGAAGAAAAATGTCGACTGGTGCGTACCTGCTTTTGCAGACGAATGTTCTCCTCCTGCTGGGCCACGGCTCGCTCCCTTGCCTCCTCCTCGTCCCTCAGCCGTTGCTCCTCGTCCCTCCTCTTCTGCTCCTCAGCCATGGCGCGTGCCTCCTCCTCGCGGCGACGCCTCGACTCCTCCTCCCTCGCCAGGCGTTCTTCTCTCAAAATCCTGAAAGTCCAAATACATCCCACTTAACAGGTGGAAGGAAACGCGCTGTAAAAATGAACTCGGTTTGTGAACTTTTCAACAATGTCTGACCTTTCCTTCTCCTCCTGCTCGCGGCGCTCCTCCTCCTCCCTCTCGCGCTGCTCGCGAGCCTGCCGCCGTTTCTCCGCCAGGATGCGGGCCGCTTCCTCGGGGTCGTTGGTGCCCGCCATGGGCTTGGGGGACGGGGAGTGCGCGGAGGGAAGGTCCTTGATGGATGGCTCAGGAGACGGTGAGGCCGAGATGTTGGAAGTAGACGAGTTTCTGACGGGAGGAACCGCAGGAGAACCTGGGAAAGGGAAAAAATGGATGCCCAAGAAGTTCTCAAATTAATCCAACATAGTGGGAATGTTATTTTAGTTAACTAAAACCAATAAAAAAATTAAAACTAAAATTTAAAAAAAACAATTTCGTTAACGAAATAAAATAAAATCAAAAATGTTTTTTAAGAAAAAGAAAACTAACTGAAACTACATGTTTACAAAACTAACTAAAACTAACTATAATTATAGCAAAAATGTCCTTCGTTTCAGTCTTTGGTAATTAATTTAATGAATGAGCCTTTGGGGATGATTTTAAATGTGATTTTAAGTAGATTTATTTTGATATTAACTGGAATAAGGACATTTGAAAGTGTGTCACACAGAAGTGACGTCATCTAGCAGCAGCCAATTGATAATCACCTTCAGATGACGTCGCTCCCATTGTGTTTTTTAAATACTGCGCACAAGTACAGTCATACAAAAATAATGATAATAATAATAATAAAACTAACACATTTCACAACACATCACAGATGTGACACAAGTTAACGACACCTAGAAACTTGTTTTAAATTGAGGATAAAGGTAACAAAAAAAAAAAACTATCAATAAAGATAAATCCCTCTACTCACGCCGACTGTTCTCGGGGGTGGCCGGCCTGCGATGTTCCCTGACTCTCTCCAGCTGGACAGGGGAGGAAGTGCGGTGGTCCACCCTGGCGGGGGTCCTCGCCCGCCTGGGCCGTCCTTTAGGGGTCGACGGGCTGCTGCGCGTAGAGGGGGGCTTAGGGGAGACGGCGGGGCTCGGCGAGGCGGTCCTGCCCTTGAGCGTGGCGGGCGACGATGGCCGCGGCCTTGCTAGCGGACTTGGACTGGACGACACATGCAGGTTCATGTTTTAGAGTTTACAAATATCCAGGCAAAGGCCGGGTACATACACAAAACAAACACCGCACAGAAAGGCTGGTGCCCAGACTCAAACGCAGAACTTTACAACCGTGAGGCAGACATGCTAACCAATATGCCGCCGTGCAGCGGCTTCAGCCACATTAAACAATCTGCTTCTTACGGAAACTTTCCCCTTTTTAAGTCAAGCTTGTGTCCTGAAGAAAGTCAAAGCAGTGAAACATTACATCATCCATGGAAGTGCATTATACCATTTGGGATGACATCACTCTCGTTTTGGCCTCAGGCACTGACAGCTCACTCATACGCTTGTCAAGCCAAAGGAAGTGGATGAACCCCCCCCATCCTCTCTGTCATGGTTGCCATTTGTTGTGTGGCCTCGGGATGAAAAAAAGCTCTCTTTTTTTTCTATTTTTGCCTCTGCTCTGCATGAACCATGCAGACTGAATAATGAATAGTAACACGTGTTCATGATCATACTACAGACGTATGACAGCTCTGCATTATGATTTGGGGAGGAAATGACCAGCTTCAAAATGCTGTATTTCTTTTTATTTTTCATACACAGCAGTGATAGCAAAATGTATGCATATAAAATTAAGTAATGTCATAATTGTAAAAGTGTTGTTTTTTGTAATATTTACATGCCTAGCAACAAATACCAGGGAAATGTGTGACGCATCCAGGAAAAAGCGAGTCTGGACTTTCTTGATCAAATTTTTTGTTATCTGTGCTAAAATTAACAATGTAGTTGGGTGATATTTTAAGTATTTAAAAGTATACATTTCCCAGACAGTAGGAACAAACAAGAGTACTGTAATTTTGCTTACATGCAGCCTAGTTCAGTGATTGTTTAGTTTACTCAGCATAAAAGGCCGAAAATGCATTGTAGATTTTGCAGATTTTCTCGAAAATGTTTGTAATCAAATATTTTTTATCAAATATATTTTTATTACATTATCCATCCATCTATTTTCTTGACCACTTATTCCTCACAAGGATCGCGGGGGTGCTGGAGCCTATCTCAGCTAGCTCTGGGCAGTAGGTGGGGGACACCCTGGACTGGTTGCCAGCCAATCACAGGTCACACAGAAAGAACAACCACCCACACTCACAAGCGCATGTAGGGACAATTCGGAGCGCCCAATTAACCTGCCATGCATGTCTTTGGAATGTGGGAGGAGACCGGAGTACCCGGAGAAGACCCACGCGGGCACGGGGAGAACATGCAATCTCCTCCCAGGAAGGCCGGAGCCCGGACTCGAATCCGAGTCCTCAGAACTGGGAGGCGGATGTGCTAACCAGTCATCCACCGTGCCGCCTTTTTATTACATTATATTTTTGAGAATTTTTTAAAAATTAAATCTTAATATATATATTTTTTTCCCAATTTACACAAACTATCTCTTTGTGAGAAACTAGAGACTATATTTGAACCTTTTTTTAAATATTTTGCATCATAAGTGAAATTGTTTTGTCATTTTTTTGTTGTCTTAAAGAAATACATTTTCCTTTTCAGATATCGGGTGCCTTTTTTTTGTTTTTTGTTTTTTTACCTCAGGTCTGCTCTGTGTCTCATGCTAGGAAGTGATTGCCTCTTCTTGAGGAACTTCTCCTTTGTCAGGGCATTTTTCTCTTTCTCATTCTCCCGCTCCTTGTCTCTCTTCTCCTTTTTGGTTCTGTCCATCTGATAAGACGTAAGAAGTAAATGTACAAAGTGTGCGTAATGCCTCTCCGTGTAGAACGTACGGGTGTGGAGCTCCGTCTGTGCTGGCGCTGAGTGATGTCGGGCGTGCTGGACGTCACCCTCCAACGATCGGCGCAGCGGTGGTGGGGTTGGTGGGCGCACAGCGTCAGGGGGCTGGCAGACGATGAACGGGGGCACAGCGGGGACTCTGAGGAGGAGAAATTCTAGTTAGAAACAAAAAAAAAAACGCAGTCCTTGTTCTGGTCTGAAATGCATAACAGAATTGCTTTGGCGCCACCTAGTGGCATCTTGGTGTTAAAGACGTACAGGATATTTGCGATTCAGTTTTCATTTTGGAACCTATCCTTCATTATTTGCTAAAACTAAACTAAACTAAAACTAATTCATTCTCTGTTTCTGATGCAATCTTGCTTTTGTTCTTTTTAGTTGATGGTGTTTTTTTCATCTGTGTAAGTCCGGTTTTGCGGCAGTCCTCTAATTTTGTCCTTTATCGTTACACTTTGCCGCTCTTTCTTTTCTACATTTCTTATCACGTGTAAATGCCAAAATCTGAGTTTAATGACATTCTTACATTTTTTTTTCCGCTTGCCAATTGAAAATGCAAAGAACAAATGCCAAACAGGCTGTCTGACAAGGATGACTTACGTCCGTCTTTTCCGTTGGCGAGCACACTGGCGGCGCTGCGGCTCCGAGCCAGGAAAGACAAGGTGGGCGTCATCAGGCGGTCCACGATGCTGCTCTCCCATGGACTCAGTGCAACGTTACGTGCTGCAAGTTGAGACAAAAAAACAAAACGTTAACATCTGTATCTAAGGGCATTAAAAGGGATGAAAATAATACTCTAAATTTTGGACGTGGGACCTCACTAGACCTCATTTCAGCTAGCGTTAAATGATTAACTGCAAGGACAACGTTGTAAATAAAATAAGAATATCCACTAGAATTTACTGTGAAATAAACCAATCACAAATAAAAACATGGCAAAGGTGCACCATGATGGAAAGGAGCCCAAGAACTGTCGAATCGGAAGTTCTTTAAAATGCTCGTCTAGACAGTGAATCATCACTTTTTCATCACCTTTTATCCTAGACGAGGAACTTTCCCTGCAGTACAACCAAACACAAAAGGCGTGTTCCACTGCAACAAGGCCCCGTCTATTTTTACAAGCACCCCTTCCTCCTTGGCATACATTATCTTCCGCTCCTCAAAATGCTGACTCACTCGCTCGCTCACTTTGCTTTCCCAGATGACAGGATATTATCAATTGAAGAAAAGTGAGTCAAAGCAGCCCACAGTCAGGACACGGAGAATGAAATCACCACCACAGAATGAAGCAACCACAGACGACACAAAAGAAAATGAGCACAAACGCAAAATACAATCATGCAATAGCTGTGGACCAGAACCTCAAAACTCAGCTTGGAAATGAAAAGAAAAGCGGCTGGGGAAATGTGTCAACCATCAAGCACATTAGAGGGACTTGGACTCAAAATCACGAGGAAGTAACTGAAGAATGAAACAACGACACTGATGGTTTCCCAGGCGGTGGTGGAGTTGTGATGGGCACATTTAGGGGGACAGACGTTGGGAGTGGGTGGTTGGTCATTCCAGTCGTAGTCTTACTTCTGCTGGGGGAGTTCCACAGCGTGACAGAGGACTTGGAGAGTCGCTTGTTTATGACCGTGTCCACGTGTTTGGGCAGGTTGACAGTGGAGAGAGAGCATCTGCCTGAGAAGCCAAGAGAGCGCCACACACATGTTCACACACGTTTGACAAGCAGCAAGTGGAAACACCTCCATTTTGTCGTGTTTTTACGACAAAGGAGCAAAAGCCAAAAGCAGGCTCCAATGTGCTGAGAGCGCAAACTTCCATCAAAGCTTATTCATATGCCGACAGTGAAAATTAATGAGGAAGAATGAGGGAAGCCAAATATACGGTGACTTACAAGTGACCCAATTTATAATGTTTCACAACGCACAGCAGACAGTGAACTTTCCTATCTGAACAAAAAGAATTACATCCGTAGCATTGCATTACAATAGTCCGTTAAATTAATGCTAATTTATAATGGGGAAAAAAAACAAAAACACTGATGGCTTAACAAAACTAGCATCAATATTATGGCAGTTATACCATAAACCTTTAAACAACTTCTATCTGAAGACAAACGTGAGCAACACGTCATGCACACAGAGTATAAAACGATAACCACAGGCATATTTCCTTTATCCTCTGCGTAACACAATTAATATTACTGTTATACAGTATATGATATCATTTAAGAGAGATTGTAAAAGATTATTGCCACTTCCATTCATTTTAATGGGGAAAGATGATGAAAAAAGATTTTACATGATGTCCCAGGCTGAAACTGTGGCCATCACAAAATGTTTAACTAGCTGTAGGCTACTGTATAAGCCAAATACTGAAGTGTTAAAAACAAAAACAAAACAAAAAAGTTACTAAACTGAAGTAAAAATAATCACCCTTTCATTAGACTAAAAAATGAGAGGTAGCAGGAAGTTTTTTGCAGAGTGATTGGATTAGCCAAAGCCGTTAGTCTAATTCAAATGACAACCTGACTGCATGTAGTCAAAACATCTTTTCCCCCAAACATTTCCTGAACAACACCGTGAACTCGCAATTCCAGCATAACACACAGGTGGTGAGAGTGATTGTTGCTAATTCCCCCCTTGACACATGGCCAAGATGATTACCAGACAGGAGCTGGAACAATTCAGTCGGATGATATGAATAAGAGTGACTACAGTCATGGCATACTGCAGTGCGATTCGATGTCTGACCATTGTTTTGCGTCAACTTAATGCAACTTGTGCAATAAAGAAGCCGACTTGATCAATACAATCAAACCATGCCAAAAAGCACTTGTGTCATCCACTTCCCAATTATTGTGCAGATTCTCTTTCGAGCTCGTATTGATTTCCCTACTCGGATACTTACTCTCCTTCTGGTTGGCGTTCTGGTTGCCGGCCCAGGACCACCTTTGTTGGCGGATTTCGGCCCACGTTTTCTTGGCGGAGCGGTGGATGGCTGCCTCGTAGCGTTCCTGGAGAGCAGATGAGAACAGATATACAGATGTGTTAAACACTGATGCATCCTGTCATTAAAAATGTTTTCTCTGTTTTAGTTCTTTTGAAAAACTGCTACATCACAACTTTTTGTTAAAGGTAATAAAGTATATATATATATATATATATATATATATATATATATATATATATGCAACAGGCCGCTAAAAAATGAATGGCAAGACGCAAATGACCCCCAGGCCGTACTTTGGACATCCCTGTATTACGCAATGTGTTTATTTATTGAAGCGAATGGCACATTTCTATTTTGAGGACATCGCTGTGTGAACTGAGTATGACCTGGCGACGTCACCTACTTTGTTCTTCTCCAGCTTCTGTTTTTGCCGCTCCTCCAGGGCAGCGCGGCGTTTTTCCGCCAGGATGCGTTGTTCCTCTAGCCTCCTGCGACGCTCCTCCAGCTGCTGCTCCCTCAGCTGCCGCGCCCTCTCCTCCTTCTCCAGCCACTGGTTCTTCTTCGCCGCTGAGGTGGGAAGAAAATCAAGGAGATGGAGTCAGAAGGTCAGGAGCACTGGATGAATGGGAGGCCTTGTATGAAAAGTTGTTTTTGTTTTATCTTTTTGAAAGGGCTTCTTGGTGGTTTTCACTTCAGAGAGATGTGAAATCTGTTCAAAGTACTTCAACTTAAATCCCTTTCTGGAAAGGTGGGCGGGATTCCTTGAAAAATTCTGTTCAACGTCAAAAGATTCTCACATCTAAAGCCTTTTGTGTTTGGAAAATAGATCAAATTATTTTCTACTTCTCACAGAGAGGTAATCACATCAAACTTTTGACTTCATGCTTTGAGATGTAAATGGAAGGCTCCTAGCAGCTTCCCTGCTGTGTACACAATGTACTTTTTCTTCAAAGACTACAAAGTAAAACCTTCAAAGCACTTGATGAAACCAAAGCAACAGGTTTTGAGATTGCTGTGTTGGATTGCAGCAGAGAAAATGGTCCCTCAAGAGGACCGGAGTCCGCCTATTGAGAAATTCTGCATTAGCCCAAAATTTTAAGTTGAATATTACAGTTGGGAATGTCAACATAGTTTTGTCAAATAGCGGATTGGAGCGCCTCAGCTACATGTGTATATTTTAGGGCCCTTAATGATAGACTAAAAAAGTATTTCCTGACAATGATCAATGCTGCCAAGTACGATCAAGATTTAGCAAAGTGAAGCCATTAAATAATCATAAGCAGAAGGCGGCTCTAAAATCTCCGACATGAAGTATTGATGCCTTCCTTGTTCCTTCTTGCCTTGCGCAGACTGGCACGGCTTCTAACTTGTCTCCATGTCAACAAAAACCCGACCTGAAAATGTATTGTAAGTCTTCTTGGACAAGACCTCCCTTTAAGCTGATATTGTAAACACACACACAGCTTTGGAATTATCTCTTCTTTTATCCAGGTCTGACTAAAGGTATTAGATTGGTCCCATCTGGCGTTCCCTGGCCTGCTGATCCCACAATTAGATTGATCTACACAGCATTCAAGCTCAACACAGCTGGATTAGGACACAAGAAGATGCTACTGAAAGTGGCGGACTTGAAGGAATTGTGCTTCAGAGCATGGTTAAAGCAGAGTGTAAACTGAAGACTGAATTTCATCTTGAAGGATTCATCCCATCCACTCTCACACTATTCACCTTTTGCTGCTTTTTTTTTTTTTTTTTGGTAATGGAAGAACTGGAAGTTTAAAATCCTGCCAGTATAAGACACTGTGTCCCACTTTGGGCTTTCCCATAATAGGCCAAGATTTAATTGGTATAGTTATTTTTGTAAAGTCATCTCACAGAAATGAATTTAACAGTGGAGACACTGAAAGCGCTAGTTCACTTTAGGTGGATGAAAACCATCTATGGCTGAATGGAAAGACACATGGATGTTCACAATGAGGAACGCTTCAGCTTCTTTCACACATTAGAATAACAAAAGACCCAGCATTTGTATGCCTTTATCTTTTATACAGAACAGAGCACGGCGAAGTGGGATATTGCAATGGCAACTGTGTCCATTCTCACACAGTGAGTTCTGCAATCCTGGAATCTAAATTATTGCCAGGTCATATTCTGTACAAACATTAGCGGCATGGAAAAAAGGTGGGGGGGAAAAAATGGCGATTTTTACAGGCAGCGTGAAATTTTAAGGGATGTATGAATGAAGCAGTTGGAGGGCTGGGCAATATGACCAAAGCTAAAAAATGAGAGATTAATTATCTGAGTCTGTAGTCTGTTTATCACACTTTGGTTGAGTGACTATTCATTTTACTGTTGTTAGAAGGAGACTGGTTTTGTGGTGTATTGCCCAGCAACGTGCACAACATCGTGAATTGAGTTACATGGAACCAAATGAGCATGATGACAAATGATGTCTTACGACCACCACCACCATTGTACATAACGGTTACATACCTTGTAGCTTGCTGAGCTCTTCTGCAGGGGGGAGGGAAGGTGGGTGAGAGAGAAGACAAGCAGCTGTCAATCATGCAAAGCAATGCACTGTGTAGTGCGTGGCTACCAAAAGACGCAGGCAAGTGATATAAAATAAAGTCAAATCAGCCATGGTGGCACCATATGGAAAATTGTTTTTTATTGTGTTGTTTACAAATACTTGGATCTTTGAAGTGTCTGGTTTTATTGTGTTTTAGTGCACAGGCAAACTCATGCAAGAATATGAGCATGCATGCATTTTTGTGTCTGGTAGTGCCTCTTTCGCCCCACCACGAGGGGGCACTCTCACCCCACATGAAGTTGTTTTTAGCTGCCCTGTTTCCACTTACCGAGATATTTGGCTTTTTCCTCTCGCCGCTCCTTAGCCAGCTGCTGCCTCCCCTCCGACTTCATCGTGTCTGAAGTGCAAAACACAAGAGAGCAACTGTAAACAGATTGAGAGACAAACTATGGCACCTGAGTAATGTCCCTTGGAGGACATTAAGCTGAAATGGCACTGCCGTGATAGACGAGTGATGCTGATTAAATACAATGAAGGCATTATCTTCACCAGAGAGGAATGCATGTCTCGCCGCCATATCAGGACTGACATGTCAGCAGGCTTTTTCAAAAGGCAGCTATCAGTCAGTCAGTGTATATAGAAGGTGAGCAAATGAGCATCCCTTCTTATCAACAAAAGAATGGCTGCACAAGAAGTATATGAAGGTTGTGCAGGTTGTGTTTTTCTCCCTCTTTTTTTTCATTTTTTTAAAACTGCATTTTTTTGTTGTTTTTTAGTTTGTTTTGTTTTTGGAATCTAGCCCAAAAGATTTCCATATTTTTTTATATTGAATTGTACAACTTGTAGTTCAGGTTATTATTATTTTTTTTAACAGTGCTGAAATTCGTTCACATTTGTTTTATTTAAACTGCAACGGCATTTTTAAAATGACTTATCACTGTGTTTCAATGTATTAGTTTTCCTATTTTTTCCCTAGGTGCTCAAGATGCTAATGCCACTTACCCATTATATTTGAAGACATTCTTGTATAGAGAAGCCTTTTAAATAGAAGCAAAAGCATGTGGAACAACTTTAAAAAAGAAGCTTGGCTTCCATCTATCTGTATGTGGGTGTTTGTTATGACAGTAGTTGAACATGTGACAAATATATAATAACATGACTCTTAATGGGAATATGTAAGTCCAAGCAGTGGGGATTGGCTGCTAGTTCATAATGTTAATCATTGCTTGTCACTTGTTATTAAAGTTAGGAACGTATTACAGTACAAATTTGACATTTCCTAAAACCATAATATTTAAAGAAATGACGCGCTTCAACGCTCACACGCCAGCTGCATTCACGTAAAATTTTAACGAGTTATTAGTTAGCATAAGACCACAAGTATTTCTGCCTTACTGGGAGACCCCCTATCTCATCTCACAGTCCAGATGTTTCACGTCAAGCACAAAGTAACATCTGCACCATCTGACTGGGAGAGGTGTCAAGTGTAAACAATATGCCAGGGAGAGAGTGGGGAAAAAAAACATCCTGACCCACTTTGGTATTTATAGGACTGTGGAAAGCCCACGTGTTCGCAGTGAGGTGCCAGGAAGGTGCTGCATGTATATCAGAACATCACGTGTGTGCAATTGTGCATGATGCACAATTGCAGTGAGTTGTAGCTTTTGGTCTTCGAGCCCATTTCCACCCTTCTTATCCACCGTTTTCTACAGCACTTTTCCTCAAAAAGGGTCGCATGTGAGCTGGAGCCTATTCCTGATGGCGTTGGGCAAGTGGCAGGGTAAAAAACCTGGATTGGTTGCCAGCCAATCGTAAGACACTTATAGTCAAATAATCAATTACAGTAAGTCACTAACTACTGCTGCTATTTTGGTTAGCAACGGTGTTCATATAGGTCCATTGGTTACCGCTAAGTCACCCGTGATCTGAGATAGTTACAGTTACAACTCTTTTGTTTTCCTGATGGAAAAAGGGAGGTGTTCATGTATCTTAAGTGGACACCGTGTTTATTGCAGACCACAAATTTTGTATTTCCATCATCAATTTGTGATATTATTGTTTACAAGGAATAGTGTTCTAATTAGAAACCAGAAACACTTTTGCTCCAATTATTTTCATAGAGAAGATGGAGAGGAACAATAAAATCAGTCAGAGTGCCACTGGAAGCAAATCGCTGCTGTCAGACCACAGAACGAACGAGTAATCAGACCACAAAAACAGTCTCTCTTCCCGCTAATCGCCTGACTATTCACTTGGTCTAATTAAGGGGGGTACAAAGTGCTTTTCCCCTTCAAACTCCTCTGGAGACCACAAAAGCCCACAATTAACCAGCTTCACAGTGCCAGAAAGGGAACCTGAAGGACAAGGAGGTCACTTCTTGTTGTTTTTTTGGGGAGAACTCAACCGGTTTATTTCTCAGTAAAGGAAACCCTCGGGGGACTAAAGTGAGAGACCACTGCAAATGGATTAATGGATAAAAGAAAGAACAGAGCGCAGAGAGAGAAAAGAAGCTTACATTTTCAAAAGCCTCAAACGTGGTTCTTCAAATAAACAAGCGATGTAGGCTAATAGTTGTAGGAGTTAAGTGTATTTCACATTACTGGAGTTTAACACCTGTCACACACTTTAAGTATTTTATACACACACCTGATATTACAAACAGCATAGTAGTTTTTATGTGCTGGAAATGCCAGGACGACAGTGTGAAGTAGTTTCATTTGACACTTTGGACGTCAAGTTTTGATCGTAAGGATGCACCAATAGAGATATCAGTATATGATATCAGCACTGATATGAAGACATACCAGATTGGTTTTACTACTCTGCTGGTTCGCATTAGAAGAAAACACCAACGTAAACCAAAGGCCCCATATAGGTATATGTACTTCAGTTTGTTGTGTTATCTCTGTGTAAAATGCTGTGCGCAATCTTCAAAATGTCTTCTCTGTATTGGATTTGGCTGCAGGTCTGAAAGCAAATGCGGTCTCTCAGACTCTCACTAGAGCACTACCTCGCCTCAAGAGAGCTGAGCTTACTCTGGCAAAGTGCAAACCTAATAGCACGCATTATCAAAGTTTGAGCCGAGTCCATTATAAGTCTGATCAGAGTGGACCTTGGTGTGTTTACCTCTTTTAGGCCGCGGAGCAGGTGATGCGGGCGAGCCGGGCGTTCGTGGGATCACATCAGCTTTGGCCTGGGTGGTCAGTTTCTTGGCCGGCGACGCCATTCTGTCAGTGGGTTTATGGGGACTGCTCTCCCCTTCTGGATCGGGTCTCGTTATCTTCCTGTTTAGTACTTCATGTTGAGCTGATCCAAACAGAACATCACAGAGAAAACAACGGGTAAATGACAAGGTAGATGGTATGACTGTGAGAGATCTCGACCAGTTGATCCTCATTCCATTCCCTGCTGAACTGCAGGTGACGTCACCCCTCTCAGCAGCTATGCGCAGCAAGCATGTCGTGAGGAATGCTCGGCTTTCTTTGGGGATACTTTACTGCGATACTGCACTAATCTCCCCAGGAGTAGCTGGTATCATCAGATTTGAACAAAACAATAACTAGGCTGTATTGTCAGAGGTGGTGACTCACACTTGGCAGGCCGCTTGAACTTGAATGTCCAACTTAAACATCAGTTTGGCTGGAATCTGACAGCCTGGACAAAGGCCCGCATGGGAGGGGCGCTAGGCTTTGTCCGGCCTGCACTGTACCCCCTGTGTTCAACTCGGGAACCCAGTTTGGGTAAACACTGCGGCAAGTCTGTAAATCATTGCGAGGATTTTGGCTGAAAACTGCACAGACGGTAGGAGGCTGTCACAGAGAGAGATGGTGATTCGCAGGGGAGATTTACGACACCATCGCTGCGCTATTCAACAACATGCAACCAATGGCGAGCAAGAAGACTGCTGCGCCACTCCATAGGCGGTCTTTGTGCCGACTGCACACATTTGCAATGCACACACTGTCCTCCAATGAAGCTACAGGAACGTTTAAAGTCCAAATTGAGGTCTCATGCCAGTGGTTTTGGACAATTTTAACGTCGGATTTACACTTCCAGTCCAAGTGCCGAATTCTACTCAAATTCAGTCTTGTAGCCCTTTTTTCCAACGATCCAGTTTGGATAGCGCTTATCATTAGGACTATAGGTAGCTGGTGCACATTCCATGTGACTTTGGAGTGACGAAAGTCAGGGTACAACCTTGACTTGTCATCAGCAAATCACAGGATACCCCTTTTTGAATTTACTATTTTAAATCTGTACCTGAAAGCGACGCTCTAACCATCATAGTCAGTGCACCCACTAATTAACTGGTACCGTGTTACTTGAAGCAAGCAGTATAATTTCAGCCAAAGACACGTTTAACACCCCCAAATCATTTTCAAACACCAAGGTCTGCAATGCATAATCTCGTTCAATTTCAGATGATTAGAGGCATTGGGTGAGATAGCAGGCCTGAAGGAAAAGCTTGTCTGAGATCATCGAAGCGCATGCAAAAGCTACGTCATCGCTCACAGATGACCCCCGCCGCCTGGCCAGGACGAGGCCTAGCTATAAGGCACCATGAGCTTCCCCAATGAAGAGTTCATCCGGGAGAGGCGAGACTACGTGAAGCTTTCCTCTGTCAAAGCATGACACTTTTAAGTAAGCATTCCTCGGGCAGTGATTCTCTCCGACAAGAGACAAGCCTTTGTTGTGGTCTCTGCTTGGCGACCAAGTGCAGCCAAAACACTGCAATGGCAGGAATACTGCAAGGGGATGGGAGTGAAAAATGGATGGCGTTCTTACTGTCAGTTTGAATGCAGATTTTTTTTAACTTATCTTCCAGACAAGAAACTACTCCTTTGATGCCAAAAGGCTAACTTTTCAGTCCCCCCTTAGAGTCCAAATCAAGTGTGACAGTGATG
Source organism: Festucalex cinctus (assembly GCF_051991245.1). Classification (NCBI taxonomy): domain Eukaryota; kingdom Metazoa; phylum Chordata; class Actinopteri; order Syngnathiformes; family Syngnathidae; genus Festucalex; species Festucalex cinctus. The sequence continues at coordinate 15,358,400 of NC_135417.1, forward strand.
AAGAGGACGTTACATGCCGCTGCTACAGAGGAGGTTGAGGCGACAACTACCAATGAAACCCAAAGCTCTCAGGGAGGGGGGAAAGAGGGGAATGGGAAGCTGGGGGGGGGGAAGGACTGCTGCTGTTTGGCAACAGAGACTGAAACGAGGGCTGATTTATGCAGTCTGTGCCACCAGAAGAGCAGCAATACCGAAAATATGAAATAGGGGTCTGTCTACATGTCACCATTAGTTTTATCTGCAATTTCATAGTAATGAGCAGTTGAGCACTCACATTTGATGAAACTGATGGAAAATTTATACAACCTTAGCATGGATTCTAATGAGGACAGGTGCTTTACAAAATGGTTGGAAAAATAGTGTCAAAATACAAACAAATGGGCGGTAGACGAGTATCAAGGACATTAATCAGTTTGGGACAATCTTGTACGCCGGTACTTTGAAGTGCACACTTGACACACGCATACTTGATCAGATGTAGTAAACAGGATGATGAAGTCAACAACCCGTGAACTGTGAGTCCTGCTGTCGCACGCCTTATTTACACCACAGCGTGCAGATGCACCACTCAAGCGGGGAGGGGGGAATAACCAACCATACATTTGAGAGCCACTGGGCTTCTCGTGACTTTCATCTTATTCATCCAAAAGCATCCAAGGTGCTGTCGAAATTGGGGGTGGGTGGGACACTTTGCACCAACTGACAGCCATGTGGCCCTAAATGGGTTGGAGAAGATTCAGGCATCCTCAGCATGCATCTTGTGAGTTCACTGGTCCCCTCTAGCTGAAGGTACCGCACAATACGACGACGCCTGAAGCACTCTGAAGCTAATTCAGAAAGGGGGAAAAAAAAGAAGGGAGGCCTCTGCAGAGGCGCATGGATGCTTTCAAGGCATGCATGCATGAGCACAGTGCGCATGGTGGCACACCGGCAGGTTGACAATCAGCAGGTATCAAGCATAGAACCATCAAGGAACTGTTTCAGCATGTCAGATAGACCTGAGTTTACTGTAACCAATCACATATTCACACTTCACCAAGGATGAAACAATTAATAACTCAAATAAGACCAACAAACGTTCATTATATTTTTTAATAGAAGCTTCTTTATCGTGTATTTTATTGCCGACATTTGTATCTTTCAGTGTTATTTATTTACTTGGCAATCACTGTCTTCTTATTTACAGTATTGCTTTGTATGACACTTTGTTGCACTGCACTTAGGCCTACTATAAAAGACAATACTAAACAAATTATGTTGGATTGATTGTATTGGATAATCGGTACAAGTGTATTACACCTTCCTTTACATTTTGAACACCCTAAAAGTGCTAAAATTTAGGGTTGTACCTCAATATTAAGTGGGAAAAAAAAATACTACAAAATGTACTTTCTGAGTGAATGAAGTACATGACAGTGTGTGTGGTGACATTGGGGGAGGGCAAAGAGCCTCGTTAAAACTGGAACTTCTAATGCTGCCACAGTGAAAGTGATTTTGCTCAAATCCAATTTCACGGCATATTGTTTCACCCGGGTCGGCTATAAATACCCGCTGCTTTATGTGGCGTTCTCCCGGCAACAGAAAATTCATAACGAGCACAGAAATATGCACATTAATGATGAAGTAACGGGAAGATCCAAAGCACTGGCAGTGTACTTTCAAGCAAGAAATTAAAATTGCATCACCCACTGGGCAAGATGTGGCATATTCATGAAGCCAAGAGCTAAAATAAGCACCTAAAGCAAGATTCTGGATTACGAAAGAAGAATAAATAATAGTTATTATAATAAAATAAGACTGTGCAAATAGAACATTCTCATGAAAAATGCAAATGAGGTAAAAGGGTGTCAACCGAATAACGACAACATGTTGGAAAACAGAAGATCGACATCTCATTTGGGATGAAACCGGCAGCACTAATGAACTACCTCACCACATACACACACCCCCACCACCCCTATTTTGTCCTTTTTGCTGCCCGCAAAAGAGGATGACGTAAGGGGGGAAAAGGGGCCCAGACACATAGGAAGCGCAGTGCAAACAAGCCAGCATTGACTCCGCGCCAGCCCGTTTGTTTAAAGGTCCAGAGGAGCTGAGGGTTCAATACACGCAGACCCCATGCGACATAAACGACCGGAATTCAGGAGTTGAATTTTAACACAAACAACCTTTACATGATGCTCCTCAATAGTATTAGCTAGCATACGAGCCAAAATAACACTGATGTGGCATCAAAATGGAAAAATAAGACGAATTCATGGATACATTTCATTGGATGGTAATGGTCGTAGTCAGTTGGGATGGTCTAATGGCTGTTGAACAAACTTTTAGCTTTATATATCAAATGAAAAGTATGTTTTGGGGATTTTTAGTCAGTTGAGCAGGTCATGAGATTCCTTAAAATGTCAATTATGTAGTTGTAACATTAATTTGAGCAGTACATTGCTGTCCAATGTACAAGCCGTAGAATCTGTGGGAGCTGAACCGCGAATATATGCATATCCACTGTCTGTATCGCCAAATTATAGGGCTTTCGGGATGAAAGACAAACGTAATTCTTTTTTTCTAGACTTCATGTAAAAACAAAAAGCGCACAAAATGTTGAGTTTTAATTGTCAGCTGAATGTTTCCTAAAACCGTCATTTGAAAATTTCTCATAATGCCACTGTTCGCTGAAAAGCACGTATCTCCAAATTGTGCGACATTTGAGCTAAAACATTATTTAATACATAAGAAATATTTTTTATTTATTCAGCAAACGACAATAAGCTCACAAAAGTTGGAGATATATGTTTTCCATTGGATAGTATTTTTTTTAGTTTGACTGGTCAGCTGAGAAGGTTTCATGACGTCTTCTAAAAGTGTAACTATTATTTTTATTTTAATTCACCTTAATATAACGTTGCATTCTGATAAAAAGCTTGTATCTCCAAATTTTGTTTCTAATCCTCCAAACATTGTAGAGCGATGATAAGTTTAGTTAGCGTTGAGAGTGAGACAATCCATAACTAAAAATAAATACAACAATGAGACAAGAGGTTTTTCATCAGAAGAGCGTTGGAGTGGAATACAGCACTGTCATTTCGTTCCTGTATGGTTGTTTACTCAAACATTACCTTGGGCAAAAATCTCATGCGATCTTTCATCGCTTCGACACATAATCAAACCCGACAGCTATAATTATGTGGATTTTCATCTTACCACGTGGACGACTGGCAAACGTGGCGGCTATCACTTGATGACATGAAGCTGCACGTGGCGTTGTTAAGTAACCTTCCTTCCCAACAAAGTGCCGAGCAGGCTCACGTGACGATCGATGATGACATGTGGTAGGACGACAATGTATACAAAGTGTGAGGCGTGCCCTTCAGCCAAACAGGAAGTGTTCTACACAAGGTCTGGTGTGGTGACAGACTCGGCCGCCACGTTTGGGGATATTTTAGACGTGTTGGAAAGAACATGTTTCAAAGTCCAGACATCCTGTCCCGGAGAGAGAGGGGCAGTGACTGATGACAATTTGCTTGCAGGATGTCACAGAGATGAAGCAGATGCCTTCTAACACAATATGCCTGCGTATCATGGGTCTGTTAGTAAGACATAAGTTCAATACATTTGCATTGAATCTTAATTTTTTTTATGTACACACAGATGATGTGCACAATGTTACTGGCTTATTAAATGTACTTTTTAACGGCGATCATAATTAGAGAGCTCTGTAAGTTTTGTGGTGGAAGTTGGTGTGAGAAGTTTGAGAACCACTGTGTCTTATTTGGATGTGAACAAAAATGATTGCTAGACTGCCTTACAAGGCAAGCAGGACCAAAGGAAGTAAGCAGCTGACGTAGTTCAACATGATTCAGCAAATAACCATCTCTCAAAACAACTTAGGAAAAACTCACAGTAGGCAAATATGAACTGTGAATGTATTGATCAGCTCTTCCCGGTTGGGATTTTGCATACAGACAGAATGTTAGTGCAAATTTAGAGGTGGTTGATAGGAAGGATTAGGAGTGTGATGGAAATCCTTTCCATCCAAGGAATGATTCTATGGTAGCTTTATCAGAACACTCAAGAAATATCTATACAGATTTGAGCATGGCCTGGCGCTAAATCTCAGGTTTTACCGTTAAAGTGCATCTAATCTAATCCCTTTAGCATTTAATTTCTTCCGAAAAAGATGCAAGGAGTGAAATGCTTGGGGGGAGGAATTGACTTATTTGATAATCCACCATCTATCCATCCATCCATCCATCTTCTTGACCGCTTATTCCTCACAAGGGTCGCGGGGGCTGCTGGCGCCTATCTCAGCTGGCTCTGGGCAGTAGGCAGGGGACACCCTGAACTGGTTGCCAACCAATCGCAGGGCACACAGAGACGAACAACCATCCACACTCACACGCACACCTAGGGACAATTCGGAGCGCCCAATTAACCTGCCATGCATGTCTTTGGAATGTGGGAGGAGACCGGAGTACCCGGAGAAGACCCACGCAGGCACGGGGAGAACATGCAAACTCCACCCAGGAAGGTCCGAGCCTGGACTCGAACCGGAGACCTCAGAACTGGGAAGCGGACGTGCTAACCACTCGACTACCGTGCCGCCTTATCCACCAACTACAATACGATTAATTAGATTACATAATAAGATATAACTGCTGATAATTTCTACCTTTGTGATATGCATTATTCTTGCCACCCACATGAAGAACTGGTAAAGCGCAGTCTTACCCACTTTTTACTGAGAAGAACTGCACTGATTGTCCTCATAACATCAGGGTGGAGTTGGATTCTCCTGCCGCTTGATCGGATGCCAAAACATGCCGACCTAACCCAACTTTGGACCCCCTCTACTTCCCAGCAGGAAGCAAGTTTTCTTGTTGTCATTGGGTCTCATTGTGAGTCCAGCTCCCCTTTTAAATATTCCGGACACAGGCAACGTGTCAATCCACAGTGCTCAGGCACGCATAAACACGAGATCATCCTGCAAGATAGCAGGCATGGTTAATTAATATTTGTGAGGTATAAGGAAGCACTGGGGGGGATGGGTTTAATGTTTGTATTTGCACAAATTAGGATTGAAATGAGTTGCTTGAGGGTTTATAACCTATATTTGTGAGGGTGTTTTTACAGTGCATTTCCAATCCCAGTTGAGTTGACAAGGAGTAGCAAACGTTTGGGGAAATGTCCTTGAGTGGCTCAGCATTTAGGATGCATCATTAGTTGGTGAACATAATAAGGAGGAGGGGGATGGGACACAGACAGATTACCTCATAGTGCAAATGGTGAGAGAGGCTGATATGAGAAATTCTTTAAAAACAAAACAAAAAAAACACCCAGCCTCCATGATGACTATTCCTCACCTGCTTTCCAAGTATGGTAGTTACACTACCAGGTAAGACAAGTGTTCCAACACAATGCGGTACCCTGCCGACATTTCTTCTCGTTTAAAGCAGCTACCCCACTACTCCGAAAGTACAAATCAAATAACCATAAGACTTACATGTCTCTGCTGCTACGTTATTTCGCTCCATTTCGGTGGCTGTCACGACACCCTCGCTGTCTGTCGCCGCGTTCATCCAAGCACCGGCTCCTTGTTGCCCGGCAGTCCGACTCCGCTCATCCCTCACGCAGGACGGGGAGGAGGAACTTGGAGTCACTTGACGGCGATGTACCGGAGCTCCTCACGTCAAGCGGCAAATAAACCCAGACAGAAAGTATGTACAGACAGCGGTGGGTGCGGATAAATGTTTTAAAAAAAATGTTTTTGGGGGGTCAAAATGGAGGAAGAGGAGGGGAATGGAATGTCCTCGCTGTTCGGCGCTCTTGCAGCTGATGCTGAGCTCCCGCCGATTGACCCTCTGGCCGGGTTGGACTGTACCATCACAGTGAGGTGGGTGCCTTAATATTTGCAAGTTTTATTTAAGAATTTGTTATATTGACAAGACTTACATTATATATGATAACATTAGTTAAAGTAAATAAACGCTTTGGATCGCCTTTACGACCATTATTCCACAAAAAAATGATTTACTCCTTTGATTAAGCGCCCTTGTCCCCCTTTGTGTTGGTTCCCCCCATCGCTGAAAAACAATGCATTGTGGGCTGCTCCCATTGAACGCAAACTTTGAAACGCTCATGCAGCAGACTAGTTGCTCAAACTTTTTGAGGGAGGGGAGTTTTAAAGTATACTTTAAAAAATTTTTTTACAGGAACAAAAACGTATGTTGTTTGGATAAAAAGTCATAATCTTACAGGCATAATGTAATATTTTTCCTGTTTTTCCTAAACACATGTATGTATGCAATGCATGTAAATATATATATATATATATATATTTTAAATCACGAGGGACTAGTTATATATATATATATATATATATATATATATATATATATATATGGTTTTTTGTTTTTTTTGTTTTTTGTTACTTTATTCTCATAATATTATGCCCTGTAAATTGCCATGTCAGAGCTTTCAAATGGCCCCTTGCAAAAGTATGGAGACAATGGTTATTCTACAGATCTCACCTGTATGCACTTATTATACAAGATGGGTTACAGGCAATGAATCAAAGACTGCAGTTTGAAAACCACTGCTTTAATGCATTTAAATGTAGTTTTTTCCTTTAGCATTCTTACATGTAATTTTATTTAAATGAACAGTGCTAAAAGCTTTATAATTGAAGCTTTATGAGGCGATGAATCAGAGCCACAATGTCGACTAGTTCGTAATTATCTGCTTTAGTACATGCGTGTATTTCAACTGTAGACAACGCTTGCTCTTCCTGTCAGCCTGCTCTTTGGATTTTGCATCGGCTAAAAACAAGTTAGTCCGCACTCAGAGTTTTGCTACACAATTACAATGTGAATGCATCATTGTTACATAACACTCACTACTGTCTTCTTCTTTACCACCTGTGGATCTCTGGAAGCATCTGCCAAGATGGTGGTGGGGGCTGGGTGTATAGATTTTGGCAAAAGTGGGGGATATCGGCACGCTTGAGCGGGAGACCCCCGTCTTAAAGGGCCCTGGTGGGGTTCTTTTGTGCAGCTGTTGAGCCGTGCTCGACCCCGAAACCCGTCATCCCAACCCCCTCCACCACCTGTCACTGCAACTGGATAAAATGAAGGGAGAGGGGTGCTGAGGCACATCCATTGAGTGCCTCTGCACACAGGAAGTTGATCACAGCGACTTGCCCCCGGAATGAAAGAGCTCGATTTTGGAGATGCAGCTGCACCACACACACACACACACACACACACACACACGCAAGGTGATAGTGAAGCGGAACAGCGTCGTGATTGCATCAGGGCACATGCTGAAGTAAAGAGAAGGAGAAAATTCAAGTGATGGCTGATGGCTAGAAGAAGAAGTTGTGATAAACAAATCAAAACAAGACTTTTATGTTAACTACAGCATATTATATCACAGGAATGTCTGGAATATCTCTGGAACAATTGCCCACATTTAGTTTGGGGTTAATTTACAAAAGTGGTCAAATAAGCCCTTGCTTGTGGAGTAGTGACTTTGATAGATCCAAAACTTTTCAGGGTGGCGTTTGCAGTGCTGAACATACCAGACTTAACTACAAAAATTCAGAAGTAAAAGTTCATGGGACTTTGGGTGAAAAAATAAAGAATTTCTTTGATTGATTGATCGATTACGAGGAGTGCCTCAGTGCTATTGTAAATGATGATCATGTGCTGCTGAGTATTTTTTATTTTTTTTGAGTGATTAAGTCAGTTTGGTTTGTTTATAAATTGATTGTGTGTCGTCTCAGCAGATCACAATTGACTGATGACTGTTTGGTGGAGTAGAGTGTTTACTTCAGTGGTCCTTTAATCAGACACTGCATCCAATGACACTATAGAGAACAGAATTCTGACTTTTTCCCATTTTAAATATGCGCACAAAATACATTATGAACAATCACATTTCATAAATAATATTATCAAACATTAATTGGGTAGCAGTGTGCAAATACATGTGGCTCCCCCATTAGTTGCTCTCATTATTGTAGATCTTAGCAAAAGGTGTTGTCTTCCAAGAGGAATGTCTTCCCACCGCCAACCATGACATCATGGCCAAGAAACATGTGTCCCCTCTGTACTCGCCATCAAGAGCCCCCCCTTTTCACATAACCGCCCCGTCCCATCCAACAACCCCACCCGCACCTCTTCTGCTCCAGCGCACTCGCTTGTTGATGTGTGCATGAATCGTTCCATTCCAGTCTGCTACCAATCCCAAACTACTTCAATAATAGAACCCCCCAGTCCGACCCCCGAACCTTCTCCCCCTTGCTTTCATTTCCATGGCGACCTACAATGGAGAGAGAGGATGGCCAGCGAGTGAGGGGGGAAAAGCAGAGGCAGGAAATAAAATGTGAATGAGTAGCAAGTGGGAGTGGCTTCCTTCCACCTTGGGGTTCATTTTAAAAGGGGGTTGGGGGCCTGGAAATTGGGGGTTATGGAGTGTTTCCAGCTGGGCGGCTAACAAAGTAGCAAAATAAACCCTTTGAAATTAAATGAACTCAACAAGTGTGTTTAAGGATGAACTTCTAATTGAACCTGAGCTGCACCTTATCAAGGATGCACCCTACCAAGGACACATTTGTGATTATGTCATTTGACAAAATGCCCATTTATGAGGGTTATTAATGTATATCTATCTTTATGTATTTATATATTACATATTATTATATTTACAGTGGGAAAATGTAGTCACAATGTCATTCTGGCCGAGTTCTAAATACAAAGTAATGGAACAATGACAAATTCCAGCTCATGATGTGTTATCAACAAAAGATGAGTCCCTCTGGCTCCGTAATACGCATATATGCACACACAGAGATTAGTGGTTTTAATTCAACTCAGTTGGATTAAATGTCTCACCAGTAGTGATGAGGAATGGCTGTTAAATGTATTGGGACAGACAATTGGTCATGTGACCATGTGGCCTGACCCTACGACGTATTACAAGAAGTGTGTATACTTATGTTATGTATATGCAAGATGTGTTTTTATGTAACAATATATAGTAAGACTTAAATGACACAACATATCTATAGAAATACTTTTTCCAAATATTTGACTTAATGTAGGCGGGGCACAATCAATGAAGGTTGCATCCTAGGTAGGGTGCATCCTCAGTTGCCATTTGATGTATAGTAAGATGAAGACAATTTATTGAGATAACTATGTGTACTAAAAAATCTAATAAAAAACGTGTACTCGATAAGTGCCTTATACGGGGTTGAGAACCTCATAAAAGCTCTCCATTGCAGGAGACAAATCAGCAAGTTGCTATTGTGTGCGTGTGTGTGTCAAGATTCCAACACTGAGACATGTGTTGCCATCACTCAGGAGTGACAGCGACACAAAGAATGAGCTCACGTTGCAAACACACAAACATTACAAAGTTGTCTCAAACCTTATGCTGTGTTGCAATGTATAATAGCACATGTTTTGTCATGCAGTGCCGCTCCAAAACAATGTGATGACTGCTGTTATGTGATCTGATATGGCTGATGTCGCTAATCCCAGAGATTGGGGGGGGAGGAGGAGTGGGGGGCACCCAGTGTGGTGTCCCCAATCCCCGGAAAATCCTGCCGTCTAAAAAAAAAAAAAAAAAAAAAAAAAGCCCCAATGAGAATAAACATTAGGTTGTCTCTTGACAGGAAACACTTCATGTTGACAAAAACAAAAACATCCTATCTAGATACCGTAATTTCCGGACTATAATCAAGTGCTTATAATCAAGTGCGCTCTATAGTCCGGAAATTACGGTATTTTAAAGGGGGAAAAAAACAAACCTGTAATATTGTGACAGGAAATTATTAAACTTAATTTAAGACACCTAAAAAAAGTACAGCATGACTATGTAGGATTCATACAGGATGAATGTTATTAAAAAATGCTTTCAATTTATTTATTTATTTTTTGCCATTGTCGCATCCTACCAAGGATATGCCCTAACTAGAATGTACACTTTCTGAAACATTTTATAAAAAAAAAAAAAAAAAAGTCTACTATTATTGTATCATGTCTACATATCAGAATAATCAATCATGTCTTCACAGAGTCCAGTTAACACCCTGCCTAGGACTAGTGTATTCTGTATATGACACATCCTTCCTAGAATTCACCATGTCACAGATGCACCATACCTACCTATTGATCTTGGATGCACCCTTCCTACATTGTGCCCTACTAAGAATGTACTCTTCCTAAAACATGTACATGAAAAAAAAAAAAAAGTCTTATGTCATTTTTTTAAAGGTCTTTGGTCATTGTTGCACCCTATTAATTATGCATCATTGGGTAGGGATGAGCTTGAACAGATGTGACACAGCAAGCGGCATGCTGTTAGTTTATTTGTTCCCACCATATGCAGTAATAACTTTGAGTGGATTTCTTGTGTAAGAGTTTAAGTCAACACTGAGGTATATGTAATATAAAAACCCTGAGATATTTCATGTATTTACATTGAAATGTACAAAGAGGAAAGTAAGAAAACACAACAAAATCACAGTGATAGCACCTGAAACAGGTCCAGCCTGTCCACTAAAGCACTGACGTCAAAGTAGAGCACCATGGCTGTCCTGGTCAAACATGCCGGGCTGAGACTTCCTGTAAGTGGTGATGGCGGCCCAGATGCGACACAACATGCCTCCCCTGAAACATCAAGAGTGGCAAACTCTTGAAATACTGAGAGAATTTTTTTTTTTTTCTTGTAAAGTTGTTTTGAAGTAAAAAGTTCCAGTTATTACAAAAATGAACACTAGAAATAATTAAATAAATGTGAAATATTCTGAAATAAAAGCAATCATATTTACAAAAAATATATAACTTAAAAACATACAAATTTAATACTACTAGTGATGTATGACTAAGAGAATGATTTTATAATACAAGAAAAAAAATACACAGAAAAATAAAACAAAATACGGAGCGTGCTGACCTTATTCCGCAGTACATCAAGTCGTCCCTGCAGGCCATTTGCAGCAGACAGTCCAACGTGAACTCATGAGCCACCAGCTAGGAAAAAAAAAAACATGACATACACTGAATGAATAAACTGGAAGCAGAGGAATCATACAGGGATCACGCTGTGCGTCCAGTTACCTTCTCAATGGTGTGGTGGTCAACTGGGACACTCTCTAGCCAGGCCACCATGTCCTTCACGTCTGGATTACAGTTCTTCTGTGCAGTCGACCCGCCATCTACATACACGATCAAAACAAATCATGTCATAAAACGAAATAATGATGAGCAAGGTGACAGAAACTGGTTGGGCAGGAACCAGAAGCCCCGAGGTGATACAAACAAATGAGGTGCAGACCGCCGCCAAGGCCAAACAAAAATGCCACAGCTTAGCGTTGAGGCTAATAAAATGGAAGAGAACACAAAAAACAGAACAAGTGTTCTGCTATTATATTTCCACTCATGTCCAACAGGTGGCAGTACTGTGAAGGCTAAAAAAAAAAAAAAATGTATATATATATATATATATATATGTATGTATGTATGTATGTATGGCCAAAACAAACAAAAATACATTATAAATAAAAATAAACATTTATATATAATTTGTAAACTAAGTAATAAAAAAAAAAAAAAAAAAAAACGTTAAATATAAGGAAAAATAATACATAAAATGTTAATACATAGATAAAATATTTTTTTTCTGACAGATTTCTCAAATAATGACTATAATGACTAAAATAAAGGGCAAAGTAAAATATATTAAATTGATAAAATATACTTATATAGATTAATGGATACATGAATAAATATATATAATATTAAATGAAATCCTCAAATATACATATGCATACATATAGGAAATAGGAAATACTGAAAACGGTTAAAAAAAAAACATGCATAACAAAATTAATATAAATATTTACAAATTACATTGTAAATTAATTTTAGATAAAAATAAAATATGTTTAGAAATATTTTTATGCATAGAGGAATTAACAGGTACTGTATTTTAATTTTAAAAAATGAAAAAAAAAAAACTTAACATAAAAATGGCGAATATAATATGTGAAAATGAATATATTTAGATATAAAATACTAAAACGAGGCGAAGACATGTCTGCCATCTCCTGTGGAAGTGTGCTTCATATAAATTAGGATCAATAAAAAGTTATGGACCCACACCAGAATTCCGTGACTTGTTTCTTGGGAATCAATTCCACAAGTGAATATGAATTACAAGTAGATGTTGTACCTGGAGTGTGTCCCCTGAGCGGATCGATGTCCTCCTGTTTCTTCTGGACTGAAGTCCTCAGGAGGTCCTGGTACTCTCTCTCCTTGTCACTCAACAGCCTCAGCAGTCTCAAACACAAAAGTACACAAAACATGAAATTCATTTAATTCATGTGAAACTAAACATTAAAAAAAAAAAAAAAAAATGTAGTCTGTGGTGGGTCACCTTCTGGTCTCTAGTCGGAGGTCCCTCAGTTCGTCACTGAGTGGGCAATTGCTGTCTAAGATGGCGTCCGTGGGGCTTGGCAGTGCCATCTTCTCCACAGACTCAGGCCGTTGGCATTCTGTCACCTCCTCTTCATGGACGCTCTTTGTGTCTGCCGGTGGCTCCTCAGGAGTGCTGTCCTCCGTCTCGAATGACGACTGCAGCTGGAGCTTCAGTTCTGTGAGGCGACAGGGAGAACTGATCCCAATCAATTGCAACCCATGAAATGTTTATACTTTAAGCAGACGATTCGAACCTGGGAGAAGCACGGTGATGGCGTCTTGCACGGCCTGTCTCAGCAGATTGTCGAGGGCGAACATCCAATGAGGCTTCACCTGCTGCTGCCTCAACACCTTCTTCACCTGCACAAAGAAAAAGAAAACACAGTCGTCATAAAATTCCATTTAAAAGCTTTCCCACTGCATCACGGCAACCTACCGCATCCTGGAAGCTGAACAGCACTGCCTGCAGGCCGTTGAGCGGTATGGCGGCGGAGACCAGTGCGGCTCGAAGGTTCCGCAGGCTACTGGTCAGCCGCTTCCTGTCTGGCGAGCAGATGTTGTCCCGCAGGCAGCAAACAAGCTCTGTGATGTGGTCTGACGAGACCGATGTCCCCTCAAACTGATAGAAGAGATTTTTAAAATTGTTGAAGGTGATTTATATTTTGCATTTTGTGTGTTCAAATCAATGGGTATTTTTGACCTAGAAACATCTGAATCTCTAAAAGGGAAGATGTTGAAGATAAGAGTTGATTTGCCATTACTGGATAATGAGCAAAATGATTGACTGACTTATATTTTTGTTTCCTTGATTTGATCACATTTTTTGACACGGGGGGCTTATGACATTGGAGATGTCCTCTTGAGGAAGTGCATTGGGTGTACCTGTGGCAAGGCTTCCTGTATGTTGGCCACCACGTCGGTGATGTAGTCACTGAGCACCCGGTGCAGCGTGGCCCTCCTCTCGCTGTCCTTCCTCAACATGAACAGGCCCATGTTCTCGTCTGTGGACGCTGGGCTGCTCATGTCCAGTGCGGAGTCCTCCGGCACTCTGGACAGAGAGTAGAGAGATCATCAAAACAAGTGACTAAAGTCTATTTATAGTCAAGAAAGGCAAGAAAAAACGCATGAGATTCTACTTGGAATGATAAACCAGCCATCCAAACCATTTTCTTAACCGCTTGTTCCTCACAAGGGTCGCGGGGGTGCTGGAGCCTATCTCAGCTGGCTTCAGGCAGTAGGCGGGCTACAGCCTGAACTGGTTGCCAGCCAGTTGCAGGTCACACAGAGACGAACAACCACTCACACTCCCAAGCACACCTAGGGACAATTCAGAGCGCCCAATTAACCTGCCAAGCATGTCTTTGGAATGTGGGAGGAGACTGGAGTATTAAAAACCTTCTTTCTCAAAATATTGCACTGTAACTCACGGCAGGAATCGTCCATTGCTGGGCGGGCTCTCTGAGATGTGGTTGGCTCTAAAGACAGACTGCTGCGTCCCCCTGAAGTCCAGCGAGCAGGACAGGTCGATGGAATCCTGGTAGGAGTCGGTGTCCTCCACAAGGATGGAGACTGGCACTGACAGGCTGCGCTGGTAGTCACCTGGAAAACACAGAAAAAATATTCATTACACACCGACAAGTTGTATTTTGTAATTAGCGAGTGAGTCATGTACAGTATGAACAAACAGTCGCACCAGCAGCGGTGTCTTCGAGGTCACACTCCAGCGGGACCCTGGGCTTCTTCCTGGGGACCGACCTCAGGAAGATGTCCCTGAGCAGGTCTGCAGCCGTGGCCCGATCGTCCGGGTTGGGCTCAAAACAGTTCATGATGAAGCTCTTGGCCTCCACTGACATGGACTCGGGAACCTTGGGGTGGATTTTAAACATCCCAACCTGGAAGCAACATCACATATTATGCATCATTGTTATTAGCCCAGTAGATACTTGACTTTATTGCTCCATGGCAGTATATTGTCTTGTTGCAGCAGTAACACAATACAAAAACAAGTAGGCAAAAAAGAGCTTAAAGTTTATAGCAAATTGAATTGTATTTTTATCCAAACTAGCACCAGCCTTCAGAACCTGAATAAGTAAAAGTCATATACTAGGACTAAATGATCAGTTGTGAAATTCTGATCCAAAATATTTTTACCTTGAACATGGCTGCTTGAGGACTCCCCAACTCATGGAAGGGTGTTTTGCCAGTTGCCATTTCGATAATGGTGCACCCAAGGGACCATATGTCAGCCGGCTTCCCGTAGCCCCGGGGCCCCTGGTCAATAATCTCTGGTGCCATGTACTGGAGAGTTCCTACCGGCAGGTAATAAATAAAATAAATTTAAAAAAATACGGTGGTGCCTTTACTCATAAGCTCCCGAAATTAAAAGATTTTCCAGATACTTCCATTTAAATCGAGTTTTTGCTTTGCATGGCGAGCAAAAATTTGACTTACTAGCATGCTTCAGGCACTCCAGCCACTAGATGGAGGCAGCGAACTTCACATTATCCGGCCACCATTTGTTGTGAAAGTCAAATTAAAGGGTGTTTTAAAGAACGTATTTTCACTTTATTTTGTGCTTTTTGTTTGTTTGCAGTCAATGAAGGCTCTAACGTCAACCGAGGGCGTTAAAATAATTTATACGTAGTGAATCTGTGTCCATGAAAAAATAGACAAGCTGAAGAACATGAGGGAAAATGTGGTGAAAAAGGAAAAAAACAGTGAGGAAGATGAACTTCAGTGAAAGAGAAGTGAACAAAAATATCAACTTAATTGACTGCCAAAGACGTTTCATGATGATTAGTAAAATTCCAATGAATGGAATGCGATCGTTCATTGAGTAGGCACATTGTATATGTAGTAAAGGCAAACAATATTCTTTTTGCCTTGAAAGATGAGTTAAAATGCTCAAAAGCGGCTGGCACTGTGGATTTTTTTATTTTGTTTTTATAATGCCTGGCAGTCAAAGAGTTAATATTCCATGGTTTGAACAGTTGAATTCATGATACAGCTGTATTTGAACGATTGCGTTCAAGCTGAAATTACAGCATCCTTGGAGAAATCTTACCTGCAAAAGTTTCAGTGCAGGGGTTGATACCCGCTAGCCTCTTGGAGGTTCCGAAGTCGGAGATCTTTAAGACGCCGCTGTATGTGTTTATCAGCACGTTGTCACCCTGCAGTAAACAATCACACATTTATACACATGAATATCAATTATGAAACACAAGTTTTTTCAAATATGCCTGCCTTGATGTCTCTGTGAACAATCTGGTTGTCGTGAAGGTATCTTAGCCCCTCGAGGATCTGCTTGGTATAGAAGATGATGGTGGCCTCATTGTCCTTCAGGGGACCCCACTTGGAGCGTAGCAGAGACGACAGGCTTCCTGCCGGGGTGGGAACATTGCAACATCTTTTGAGCTGATTTAATTTGTGATAGTCACAGTACGATTGTAACTTCATGGGTGTTCCACCAAATAATATGCGTTCATAGTACTTGTAATTAGTTACCTATTGTAAATAAAGTAGTTTAAACTAAAGCTTGTCTCCCAGTCAAGATGTATCACCTCAATATACTTCTTTGACCACTACTTTGATACCAGTTTCCTATTTAGCAAGGTTTGGCATTGGCACCTTCTTGTGGCATCTTAGGGTATTACAGAAAAGCCCCAAAAATGTGAATAGGTGTGTTTTATAGTAACTAGCTGGGGAAATGTTACACAGAGAAAAACACAAGTAGGTGAATTTGCAAATATTGACCTTACAAAATAGGACAATTCTTTAAAACAAAACTAAAAAAAATCTGATTCAAATAAAAGAAATGACATTTAAATTAGACAAAAATCTGATTTGATTTACTAATTGAAAAAACAGCAGATTTTTTTTTCCTCCGAAAATTTGACTCCAATATTTTTTTCCCCCAATATATTGTGATTTTTATCAACTCTGGTTTAACGAACCTCCTGGTACTTCTTCCATGAAGATCTTGATGAAACCATCCTGACTAACGGAGCCCAAGTACTGGACAATGTTTCTGTGCTTCAGCCTCTTGTGTAAGCAAATCTCCTCATGGAGAGGCTGGGAATAACTGTGAGGAGGGAGTTCGTCAGTGTGTGTTCAGTCACCTGCTACAAGTTAACTTTGATTAAGAAACAATTCTCTCACGTGCTGTCCTTCTCTGGGATCTCCTTGATGGCGATGCGCACTTGGTTGCTCAAGTCCCTGCCGGCGTACACAATGCCGTATGTGCCTTTCCCAAGTACCACCTTGTTGCCATTCTCGTTGGTCTCATAGACGTACTGTAAGAAGAAAAACAATAGAGCAGTAGAATGAGAAAATGGATTTGTGAGTGTGACAAAACATGTGAAAGCATTGATTTGATTGACATTTGTTAATTAGTATTTTTTTTGTCTGGTGGTGCGACGTACTGTATAACTTTTCTAATGTACCTAGTACTAGGCCACATGCAGCACTACCAAATACAATCCAACTGAATTGTGAGGCAAATCTAATTTAAAAACAACTCGGGAATGACAAGAATGTGGGTGCTGACCGACCTCGAGTATTCCATCACTGAGATGATTCTGATCCTGGGAGGCATCCTCAGCTTTATGAAGCAGAGAATTGACCAGATCAGAGAAACTGAGGAGACAACAGCAAGACATCAGTGAAGCTCAGGACACACGACTCTAAAATCCATTAATATAATAGGTATATATTTAACTACTATCACACAACCCGACTGACAAATACTGTAAGCTCATGGTTCTTAAACATTTTGGGTACCTTTACAGGGGATATTTTTCCAAAGTTTCCAAGGTTTTCCAGTTTGAGAACCACTGCTATATCATTAAAAATATGATGTTGGCTGAGGTTAAAATGCCTTTCAAACAAAATGATATAGCACAGTTGTTCTCATGACTCAAATGTAGAATTACCTTGTGCCTGCCTTTCTCATCCGACATACCCCAACGTGGTCAATTAGCAGGCCTATTCATGAATCAATACAGTATGTATGGCCACTCACCCTTTACAGTGCTGCTCTGAGGGGAAGCACAGCTGGAAGTCATCTGAGTTGTAGTGCACGTACAGGAAGCAGCTCCGCTCGTCAATCTTTGAAGCACTGGAGAGAGGAGAAAGAATTTTTACAATTGGCCGTTCAGCCAGCCACCCATCTATTCATCCATTCATTCTTCCACTGTAATAATGCCAAAGTTGTTTGTAAATTACACAATTATAAGCAGTCTGGATGGATGGATGGATGGATGGATGGATGGATGGATGGAAAAATGATGTCAGACTATGATCAAGTTTTATGTTTATTTTGAAACTGATTTTGTGATCATCTTGAGCCTTTACTGTCAGAAGTGATTGTCAAAGTGTGGTAAGTGTACCAGTAGTGGTACAGGGGCTCCCTCTCGTGGTACATAAAAAAAATCACAGAATTAAATGTTGAAATTGGGCATGACGCCTGGCTTAACATTTGATTTGTAAAGTTCAATTGTATTTAACTTTTAAACACTGTCTTTGGCAACATTCAGCACAGTTGACTCTGTGATTGCCTTCCACCTGGCTCCTTGCCATATGAGACAATATGAAAATGATTCCATTCATGGTGTCTGTTTTTTTTTTTTTTTTTTTAAAGCAGGACTTAAACTTGCTAGTCTATTTTTTCTTGTAAAATACTCACTAGACCTGTTGGAAAAGTCGCTAAACATAACAACCAAATTAATAATTGGTCAACACAGTCTACTTTTTTCCTCTCTGTTAAAAGTAATTATAAAATCCTGACAAATAAACTTGATTTATTCAAATATAGCATATTTAGACCATACTTAATTGTCTATGATTTTGCTGCAGTTAGTGTATTTATGTTGCTTAAGCGAATGCAAGTGTTAGGATTCATTGTACTTCGACGGCGTCCAGCTGGCATTGACGGGGTAGATGAATAAAACTGCGTGTTTAGGCTACACTCGCACTGGTATCCAAGTACTGGATTTTTATCCACATTTGGAAGAGGCCCGATTCCAATCTGAATGTACAGTAACTGATTTCATGTGTGTTTATGACACATATCCCAATGGTGTCACTTGAACCATGCAGTACTTCCTCCTCTCAACATCAAACAAGCCATGAGGGAGGCCAGCCAAGTCAATTGTTTCCCCTTGACAACCAGTGCGTTTTTCACCAATTATTTTGCTGCAAGCTTTGAAAACACACACGCACGCACGCACACACGAGAGGAGGTATTTGAAAGTTGTCAGCACACGCAGTAGCATACCTCACTCCCCGGATTGCACCGGCTGGGAAAGTCCACTGATGTAAGCCTTTCTGTTGAGTCAAAAGAGAAAAAAATAATAATAATTAAAAGCGTGACATGGCCATATTCTTAAAGGCAGGGTCTTCAGTTTTCACGCAGGAAAATGCACTACATAAATACAGGATGTATAGCCATGAACTCCTTCTCAATCTACACTTCTTTTTTTCCACTTACTCACACAAGCTTGAGTGAGTGAAAAAATAAATAAATAAATCAGTCCGTGCTGTCAAGTTGCCGTGGGAGTGATGTCATGCAGCCGACAAATTCGCCTGGCCCCGTCTGCCGACAGTGAGTGACACATCCCCCGCCACCCCCCCCCGCTCTGCGATTGGCTGGAGGGGTAAACAACTGTCTGTCCACAGAAACGTCCCACTGTTGCAAAATACATGGGGCGGGGGGGAATTTGGGTTTAGGCAAAAATCACCACCACACATTAACAGAAGCCCAGAGGTGTAGATTGAGAAGGGGTTCATGGGAACACATCCTGTATTTATATAGTGCATTTTCCTGAGTGAAAACGGAAGACCCTGCCTTTAAGTGTTTTGCAGGTGCAGTTTGTACACACACACACACACACACACACACACACACACACACACACACACACACACACACGCACGCGCACACACACACACTTAAGAAAAAGAAAAATCCTGAGGCAGAGGCATGACACATTCCCACACACAAAAACCACACCCTTGCAATTGGCTTGAACATTCACAGAACTACGAACGGTCCCATGTAGAAAAGCTGGGATTTTTTTTTTCTTTTTCATATGGTGCAAGCACGGTGGAGGCTAATACAGCATGTACAGAATGTATAACCTAAGGTGTTTAGTGTGTGTGAGGGGGCAATCACATGGTACGCATACCTTGAAGGGTGTGACATGTTTCAACTGGACAGTGCAAATTTCGTCCCCCTCGCTCACAGACACGATAGCAGGCTGAAGGACTTTACTGGGCTCCAGAATGAGCACCTGAAAAACAAAAAAACAAAAATTGAGTACTTTACATTGAGCCTGAGATACTTAAGCCATTTTACATTGGATATCATACTAAATCAATTGAGCATTTGCAATGTGAAAGTTTAAAGCTCATCTATTGTAAACTGTGACCAGATCAGCGTTGAAATGTCAAAAATCCATCTTGTTGGACATTGTTCAAAATCAATTTAGCTCTTGTTCTGATTTTAAGCAATAATCCATGTGAAATCTCAGGGATTTCGATTGGGTGGGAAATTCTGTCTCAAAAGTGTTCATGATTGCTCTGAATTAAAGGCATAATAGCACCAAGCTTTAATGGATTTTTTTAATTACTAAATGACCTGACTTAACCTTTATCTTGTTTTGAACACCATTCAAAGCCAAATAAGTTTAACTTAACAAAAAAAAAAAAAAAAAGTCAAATGAAAAAGACAGTGGCCCATACGGGGATCGAACCCGTGACCTTGGCGTTATTAGCATCACGCTCTAACTAACTGAGCTAACCGGCCACAAATAAACACCAATGGTGTTGTATTACCGGGCAGCGGTTGGTGCAGACACGGGGTTTACAGTACTGCAACAGCAGCTCCATCCAAAAGTCAACAGTGTCCTGTTTGGGAGACTTCACCTCGGGAAGTTTTGCAAACTGTCGGTACAGAATGTACGTCTCCATCACGGACGCCACATACCTGAAAGGAGAATAATGAACATGGAATGTAAAAGAGCATTACGCTTTTTGTGTTTGTTTTTTTTCACAATATGAATGTTCTAATGTGTTGATTTACGCCCTGAGATGTGAGTTTCGTGACCACACTTGTAATTCATAAGACTGCTGCTGGTATCTCAAATCATATTTTCCCCATCAAAATCTATGAAAATCTGAATTCCATTAATACATTTAGTTTGACAGTAAAATACAACTCTTCGTGAAAATAAACAGCTTGAATCTTGTTTGAAGAATTGTTCTCCATCTCCTATACTCTTTTTGTTGTGAAGTGACTTGAGTCACTGCCACCATTCACTTGCACCTTTTGATTTGTAATCCTGATTAGTCTCACCAAAGGGGAGCCTTGAGCTTGTATAGTTTCTCTGAAGCCTCGATGACTTTCCTGTGTGCATTAGCCAGGATGTTAGCGCCCAGGTAGAAGCCCACGTCCCAGTAATCCTTCATCTTCTCCAGGCTGCCCTTACGGCCCAACAGAGTGCTTAAGGTCACGCCTAGAAACCCAAGTGAATCAAAAAATACAAATGATGTAATTGTGTATTTCAAATTTACATTTCTAAAAAGATGCACAGATCCGAAAATCATCCTAGCGATACATGTAAAGTATCACCTCACAAACCATACAGTCACCAGACTATTGTGAGAAGCCTAATATCCAACTACAATGGTACTGAAAAATTGAAATTTTGGTCAATATGTGAATCCTCGATCAGAACCACTATGAGATTATTGATCCTCTGCTATTAAAAACAGGAAACTTTGCCATGTGTGCCGAAATAGCTCAGTTGGGAGAGCGTTAGACTGAAGATCTAAAGGTCCCTGGTTCGATCCCGGGTTTCGGCATACTGCCAGTACCATTTTGAAAGATTAACATTAATCTGAACTGCAGTAACTGTTGTATATATTTAGTTTTGTGGTTATGGATAGGAGCAATCAAATTTAAAAGTCAAATACCTTTTTTGCGCAGCTCAATGGATGTATCAAATTCGTGGCCAGCTGCCATCAGAAGGACCACATTGTTGATGCCAGAGTGAAGAGTGTGTTCTGTCTCAAATGCTTTTCCATACCTAGAAAAGAATCAAGGGGCATTTAAGATGCAAAAGCCAGAAAGTAGGGCGATTGCCAAAACACTCAAGATACATACCAGTAGCAGGCTTGATCTCGGCTGTGTTGCTCAGTGAACCCTGAACTAATAAAAATGTCTTTGTAGATGCGACCGCACAGGCAGTAGACGTCCGATACCACCTTGCCTTCCGATTCCACAATGGGAAGGATCTCCTCCAAAGCCTTGGCACGATCACCTGGTTGATTCCGCCTGTTACAATGGAATATAAAAGAATAAGGGAGGGGTGAGGAAGACAGGAGCAACATATGAAAACATATATACCAGAACAGGACAGGGTACGATAAGACGGGGACATGATATGATAGAACATAATAGGATAGGATAAGATAAGACAGGACAGGACAAGATATGATATGATATGATTGAACAGGACAGGACAGGATTGGAACACTAAAAAAAGGGAATAGGAATAATGTATGTACCTGTTAAGAGCAAAAATATAGTGAAACTTAATATTTTGGTGTCTTGCCACGAGACACATTGGTAGGTTGTTCAGCATCTCCACCAGTTTGATCATAGCATCGTAGTCCTATACAAAAGATCAGCTTTAGGTTGTTCATCTTCTGCAATCAGAATATATAAACCACAACAGTAGCAAGCCGAAATAGCTCAGTTGGGAGAGCGTTAGACTGAAGATCTAAAGGTCCCTGGTTCAATCCCGGGTTTCGGCAAGAGGGCACCAATGTTTTGAAGGATCAATGTGCATTGGGGCTGAACTGTTGTCTGAATAGTGTCTCATCTGGGGTTATATATCATGTCCTGTATTGAACCGGAACCCTGTCGTAAACTGATGATCACTTGTCCACTCAGTGTAAAAATCATAGGATATAGGATGACATTAGTAGATGGATTAATCATGTTAAGGCTTCATTCAAAGAATTCACTTCTGCTTTCATCCTGTTTTTGGTAAAGTTAGAAAATGAAATATACGATTAAAAACCATGGCCCGTACGGGGATCGAACCCGCGACCTTGGCGTTATTAGCACCACGCTCTAACCAACTGAGCTAACCGGCCTTGTCTACAAGCAACTGTCATCTAACTAAATAAATAAAAGAAGCAATTGGCTGAGTGCCTAAAGTGACACAGAATGGCACCAAAGCCCTGTCTAAAAAGAACTCAGTAATTGGTATCAATAAAGTATGTTGAAGTGCTACAGTTTGGCTGATCAAAAAGCCTTATATAACAAGGAGGATAATTGGCTAAATTCAGCCAAGGCAACTCGCTGAGATCACGGAGGGTCGCCACATGTGCATGTACATACCTTGTTGGCTTGTATAGGGCTTGGTTTCAAATAAAACAGTACATTTTGTTGCATTTAACACAAAATACACATCAGAACTTGGCACCTGAATGTCCCTGTAGGACAGCAGCAGGTTCATGACAATGTCCGGGGTGAGCAGGTCCACGCTGTCCAGACGCTGCTGGATGCGACTCAGCTCCTCACTCAGGGCCCGACCGCTGAACCGCTCCCTCGCCATGCGGATGTCGTGCCTAACAGACTCCCGGAAGTATTCGCTGTTGGAGGACACAGTGGTTCTCAAGAATTTTAGGCCAAGAGTACACGGAAGAAAACACTGCTTCCAATATCAAATCCGAGTCCAGAAAGTACAAACCCTGCCAAAGTTTAGCTTTAGCCACAGGCGCGCTTCTACTCAACGGGCAGGGAAATGGGAGCTTTACCTGAATTAGTTTGGGTTTTCATCTTCTGCTATGATTAATACTAAAGACAGGCATATCAAGCCGAAATAGCTCAGTTGGGAAAGAGTTAGACTGAAGATCTAAATGTCCCTGGTTCAATCCCGGGTTTTGGCAAGTCCCAATGTAAACATGGGTGTAATGTGAGATGGCTCACCTGGCCTCCACATCCACATTATTGAGCAAATATACGAGTCTTTCTGTCAGTGGGGTGAGAAGCGAGTCCAGCTGGAAAGTAGGCTGCATCAACTCTTTCATGCCTGTCATCACAGTGCCGTCGCAGGCGAACACCTTGCCCTGAGGTGTCACTACGTAAGGGAGGAACATGTAGCTTCCACACTGCTCCTGAAAGGCACAGGAAGGGATTTTTTTGCACTTTTAATTATGACTCAGTTTGAGAGCACGAATGTACGATTTGGTTGACATTATATCCAACTTCATTTTCATATGGTCAAAGTACTTCTTAAAATGGTTGCTGATTGAAAAATTGCTAATTTCATCCCTACATTGGATCAGGCATGTATGCGTAGCTAAGTGTAGTAAGTACAGTAAGTAGGAAGTACCATGTATTTTCAATATTTTGATTAAAAGAGTCAAATGTTTCAAGGCAGTCGGGGCTAAGGCAAAGAAGAAGAACAAGAAGAAGAAGAAGAAGAAGAAAAGCAAAGCCCCCTGCAACTGAGCCTTGAGGGACTCCATGTTACCTTCAAAGCCTGTAGGTCTGTGTCCTCTTTATAACAGTACAGGATGATGTTGTTGGTCATGCTGAAACTTTCCCTCACTCCCAGGTGATAGAAAAGGGACGCCTGGCAGAAAGAGTCACTCAATTCCACCACGGCCACATCTGTGAGGGAATGTCATCAACACAATGGTGGTGGCAAATAAACTACAAATACTTTTACTTACTGATGACTTTAATAACAAATGGACTGTGTATGTTTTGTTTTTGTTTTTTTAACCAATCAGATTTCAAAATTTGCCTCACAGGGTCAGCTAAAGTTGAATATAATAACGTCAGCATTTTTCCATCCTCTGATTGGTTGGGCAACGTAAGCCAAGTTTGACAAGCAAAACAAGTCTTTAGCGTTGTCACCCACGGAGGTTGAAAAAAAAACAACCCGCATGAGCCTATTTTGTCCAAGGAGTAGAAAGAACAGTTATTTGTTTTGAATGTAGGGCGTTAATCAAAATGTTATGAGAAAAAAATGCTCAAGTACATCTGAAAAATATAGCCCATTATGTACAGTAATGAATTCGACCTGTTTGTATTTGTACATCGCTTCCCACTGGTAATAACAGTAAAAAATAATTGTTTGTACTTAAGTAAATACCAGAGTAAATTTAATTTACAAAACGCTTACTTTTGCATTTCAGTGAAATTCAGTCAGTACCTTTTACATTTGGAGCTGAATTGGTTGATGTAGTTGATGTTGATTCGGCATGTCACCACAGGGGGTTCGTTTTTGTTGTTTTTTAACACAATTATTGCACTTCTAGTTAATGTAAATACTTTTGGCACCTGAAGACGTGAACAAAATGGTGCGCTAAAACTTTCCAAACTCACCTGCGTTGTAGAATCTGTCCAGGACGTCCGTGGTCGCCATGGAGATCCTCTCGAAGGGGATGCTTTTAAACGAGGCCCGCGTGTCAGCACACGCCTCCTTCAGACACGCCAGGGACAAGTGGCGCTCGGCCGGGGCAGCCTCCGCCGTCGCAGCCGCCTCGTCCTCCCCGTCGTTGGCGATGTAGGCCACCGACACGGGGCGGCCGCGGCTGCGGGGCGAGACGACGCCGTTCTTGGCGGCGGTGCTGCGGGCGCTCAGCTCCATGGCCAGCGGGTCCTGCCACAAACTTCCCGCCGACGTCTGCAGCCAGGTGGGTGGTTCCCGCCGGAGGCTCATTCGCCTCCGCTCCGTCGTGTACATTTGTCGTCTTTCTTTATGTTCTGCGTCTTTTCACAACAACTTCCACGATGGTAGGCGGGTCGCTTGTCTCTTGTTGTGACTAAAGTCCCCCAGGTGAGTGGCCGCCCACAAGGCTCGGTTCTATCAAATCGAGGAACATTCCCGAAACTCCACCCCAGTTCGATGACATCACATATCCTGAAACCGGATGCCAGTGCGTCTTCTGCTACTTCTCCTTGGGCACTGAAAGTTCTGCTGAATTAACTTCCGCTGTAACTTTTCATTGTTTTTGACTGAGGTGGTGGTGGATTGCGCAATAGATGCATCCCTTCTATGAAAATAATGACATACTTTTAGGGAGTGTTTCTTGGCTCTGTACATGTTTGTTGCCTCCCTAATATTGTCCTCTACAGTAATTAAACGATATACAGGGTGTGTAGCACCTTCAAAAAATATTTCAGATGGTTTTTTTTGTGCCATTTAACTCATTCACTGCCTTTGACAAGTATACTTGTCAATTGTATTTTTTAGAGCGGTGCTAAATGGGGGCGAATCTGAGCATGCTCCACTGTAAATATCAAACTTGGAAACAACTTTACTGATGCCCAACCACCGGTAGATGACATCATTGCCCCATTTTATAGGAAATAAACACAGTTTCAGAGTCCATGGGAGAAATGGCTGTATTTTGGCAAACCTACATTTTTCTGCTGTCAATTATAAAAGAACGGGACGGGACAAAAAGTAGGGAGTCTATTCTGTTATTTGGTAGATTCGGTTTATATATAATTATTGAATGTAATATCACGTGAGTATTGGAAATGTAAAAATTTTCTATAATGACTGGCAGTGAATGAGTTCTGAGTTCAATTGTATTTATTGAGCACGTTTAAAACAATTTGAGCTGCAATAAAGAGCTATGAAAAAATACCTGTTAAACATAAAACGAGACAATTGAACATAAACATTGACCACAATGTCAGTGGCTCAGTTACAGCACCTTGTGGCCATTATTGGTAGCGCTTTTGCTTGGTTTACACCACGACAGGGTTGAAACAAAAGCTACTTTTTGGGAACTGATTAACGCAAAGGTCTGCCAGTTAGATTCACACTGCTGAAATAACAAATTTAAATAAATTACCTTGAATAATGTTAGCAAATTTCAAATATCCACAGGTCAGTAATTCACTCAAAGCAGTCCAATAGTTGACAGTCTTTATTTACAGTACAAAAATGTAAATTTACATGACTGTTGAGCCCCCCGATATATGAAAATAAAAAAGGGGGTATATATCTATCTATCTATACACAGGAGCGTCATAATTGACTGCATCATTCATCAGGTCCCGTCTTTAAACACGAAAGACCACATTATAAAATTTGATATTTATTCTTTTGACTCATCCAGACCTTCGTCCTCCTCTTCCAGCTCCTTGGCATCCACCTCGCTGGTGTCGGAGAATTCATGCAGCAGGACGTACTCGCGGCTGCTAAAGCCGAACTTGAGCACGTCCTTCTCTTTGAGCTCGTAGTAGCGCTGCGCCTCAATGCGCTGGTTGTTCAAGTAGGTGCCGTTTCCTGAGGCCAAGTCGATGATGTATGGTCTCACGCGGCGGCCCGTGGTGCCGTCTGCTCGCGTGAAATCCGTCACTCTGAACAAGTAGAGAAATAAAAACACTTAAGATTTCCAGGAAAGCCATTTAGAGGAAGCACAATTAAAGTTACTTTTTAATAGCTAGTAAAAGTTTCTGCACCTCTCCTAACGCAGCAACAAATAGCCAATGTACTCACTTTGCTGTCATTTTTTCTAATTCGACCATTTATTGCATGTAAATGCTCAAATGTGAGTAAAACGACATTTGCTGGATAATATTGATGAGCCCAGTGTGAAAATGGCTTGTTATGAATAGTTTAACGATTGAATGCAGTTCCCTTTGGAAGGACATCTTGTTATAGATTTCATTTGTTTTATCTAACTAATTACTTGCCTAATTATGACTTTCATTATTTTATTTTGTTTTACCTGTCTTTACTGCAGAACTGATTTTAATTCCATGTTACAGCACTATGTCTGCAGCGATGGTTGTTTTAAAGTGCTATGCTGTATAATAAAATTGAGTTGAATTGAGTCTACATGCTAGCTGCATGGTGTCGATGCTTTGCCGATTATAATTAGTGTTGTTAACGACCAAAGCAAACAATAGGTCCCAAACGACGTGGATTTTTCAAGGCAGACGCAGATTACGTGGTAGAATAAAATTCCAACAACAGATTACAATGGATCCTAACATACTCGCGCTTGGGCACCAACAGTTTTCTCAATATTAAAAAAGTTTTGAGGGTTTGTTTTTTGGGTAATGGTAATTTTCCGGGAAAATGATGGTTAAATTCAAAATTGCGCCAATTTAGGGGCATTCTATTCTACCATGTAGGTTCTCTAGTCTATTTGTCCTTCCTTACCTGTACTGAAATACTGCGTGCTGCTTCGAGCAGGACGGGTGATCAATGGGAATGTCTGCGATTTTCCGCTGTCTCCCCAACAAATAGGCACTCTGTCTGTGAATGTACATTACGGGAAGCTGTTCATCATTCTTAAATGGGTAGAGCCGCCACCTCCGCTTGGGAATGCGCGCCTCGGGCGGCTCGTTGTACTTGATCACCACCCCACGGAACGTGTTGGTGTCTTCCGTCAGTGCCCCAGACAGGCCAAAGTTGGGCTTTTCTTTATCAGCGGGGGGCTCGGTCGGGCTGTTGCCGGTGCTCTCCGGACGGCCGAAGTCCATCTCCTGGTTCTCTTCGCGCCTTCGACGATTTTCCCGCCGCTGCTCATCGTGTCGCTGCCGCTCTGCAGATTGCGAGGAGGTGGCGTCCCGCTCCCGGCGTCTGTCGCCGTTACGCTCTCTCTCCTGAGGTCGGTCCGATTCCCACCTGCTGCGCTGGTCATTTCTTCTTCTCTGCTCATCTCCGCCAGAACGATGCTCGTCGCGCTCCTGTATTTCAATTTGTAAAATAAAATTGTAATAAATAAATAAATACCTTGTCATGAAACAATCATTCCATCAATTATTGTGCTTTCAAACTTCAACACTTTTTTTTTTTTTACACACAAATGAGCTTCAGTTTTCTACCGCTAGATGATGGCAGCAACATTTGTATAAGTCAAGATAACTCTTTCATGCTCGCGTTTTTTATTTAGAAGGTTTATGTTAAACTTTGTTCCGATTCACTTTATGAGGACAATGAGCAAGTCACCCGCTTTAACTTGACATCGGCACTGCGGTGAGGACTTTTCCGACGAGGGGACCTGCTGCCTCGTCGGGCAGGGGAAGACGTCTCTCTCCTGCTGGCCGAACGATCGTCCCTTGTCCTGACAGGCGACCTGGATCAAACACACATACAAAACAAGTCTTTAAAAAACAAACAAACATAGAATTGATTAAGTCTGGTGTATTTTAACGATGAGTTGCGCAACAACTGCTAACGGCTAGTCAATTTAAACAACACCATTGACGTGACATTTTTACGACGCCTTATCTTGGTTAAAAGAAAAAAACAGATTTAAAACAAAACGCCTGTTAAAAAGGAACGAACACACCTGCTGGCTCTCCTCCTCGACGGGCTTCTGTTGTTACTCGGCGAGCGGCGTGTTCTATGCGGCCTAGCAGGACTGAGCTTCTCTTGTTTCACCTTAACTTTCGCTTCTGGCGAATCCCGTCTCTTGTGTCGTTTTTCTTTGGCCATTTGATTTCCAGAAAAAAGAAGAATAGCTCGAAAAAAATGTAAAGCGGTTTAGCTTAGGCGTACCTGATCATTTCCTCGAAAACAAACTATGCGAAACGCAGTTGCGCTAGCTTACGTTATGGGTTTCTTCCGCTTACGGGGGAAACTGGAAATGTGTCTCGGAGAATCACTCCTTACCACAATGGATCCCTTCCGCAATCACACGTTTTAAAATAAGTAAAATATCTTACATAAACACGATACAAAAGCATAATACATTCATAAATAAAGCCTGATTTTTTTCTCCTGATAATACGAAATAAATTAGTGAAAATGTAATAAAAACAGTTCTCTTTTCTGCTCCTTTCGATCCTACCCGGATCTAATAAAAAGGACACCGGTAAGAAAATGTTGCCATAACGACAGAAAACGTCAACGCGAACTTTTTTTTCAAGTTTCGAGAGCAACCCAACCTGTAGCTGGAGTTTTGCTAGGGGAAAAAAGAAATTAAAAAAAAAAAAAAAAAAAAAAAAATCATATCGTAAACGATGAGTGAGCCTACAGAGTCCCTTCTCAAATATGACACTCCGGTTTCAATCAGCAAAGGCACAATTAGAAAATCAGGAAAGGCAAGTATACAATTTACAAATAAACTGTATTATTTACTAATATTTTAAATAAACACGTCTCAAATCTATCTATAATCACTAACTATTGCGCTTAAACGTTTTCCCTGGTTTTATGGTTTCACTCTTTTTCTTGCATACAATCAAATGCACATTTATTCTAATTTCTAACTTTTTTTATCTAGATATTGGGAACTTTTACATTTCGATGGCACACATGGCTAATTGTGTTCGGAGGGGAGAATTGTCTCCCATTTAAGCCCTTTTAAAGTGACGCAAAATGCCTTTTTTTTCGCAGGGGCGTCCATTCAAAGTGAGCCAGCATCAGCCTTCTGACTCCCCTGTGCCCCCTCCCCCTAAAACCAAATCAGGGTCACCTGAAAATGAAGAAATCCTCAACGTCATCTTTCCCCCAAGGTGAGTACACCCCCTCCACGACCCCTTTTACAATACCCAAACCAACCCAGATTGTAATCATCTAGGGAGTGGATGGAGGGAAACCAGCTGTGGATGCAGCGGGTGTCCACAACGCCCTGTACACGGGCCGACGTCGTCAACCTGGAGGAAGTGCTGGACAGGAAGCTGCAACAGAGGCGGGCCTTGGAAACAGGCATTTGCCCCGTGCGCAGGGAGTTGTACTCTCAGTGCTTTGGTAAATACAAATGATGATAATGTTTTGCAAATGCTGCTCAACGAAATCAAATCAAGAACTCTAATCGATGCATCCTCAAGTCTTTGATATTTGGTTCATTTGCCTTATTTTAGCATCAAGCCTAACCTGTAACACCAAAACATGACATATAAATATATTGTGTATTGTAAAACAGTTTGACTTACTGTTTGTTTAAAAAATGCATGGGAAGGAGACCTTTTAAAAAAAAATCTCTATGAGGAAAATAACTTTTCAGTCCTTTTGGGATAAGTTCTATATTTCAGAACCATCACAGCCAACTACAAAAAAAATAACATGTTACTTTTTTTTTTTTTTGATTAATTTATTTTTTAAAGACGAACTGATCCGGCAGGTGTGCATCAATTGCGCCGAGCGCGGCCTGCTGCTGTTGCGCGTCCGAGACGAGATCCAAACGACCATCGCCGCCTACCAGACCCTGTATGAGAGCAGCGTGGTCTTCGGCATGAGGAAAGCCCTGCAGGCCGAACAGGACAAAGTGGACATGCGGCAAAGAGTAAGCGCCACATTTTGTATCACATGCTGGAAATGAGATTTATTAACTGCAGTTCAGCTGCACGCCCAGCAGATGGCAGCGTTAACCGTAAATTCAAATTGGAATACAGTATTGATGGACTTTAGCGGCTTGTACACATTTTTTTTTTTTTTTTTTTAAGAGCGCTTGCCCCCCTGCTCATTAAGTGTGAAATTAGACAACCAATTAAATCTTTTGTGATCTTCCCAAAATTCCTGTAAGCGAGCGCTTCTGACTTTTGGCAATTTAAAATCTCACAATTTGGTAAATTTACAAAAAACATCCCTCAAGTTCTGCTCATTACTCAAAGGCCTTCCCTTCAGGTATTTAGTTTATTTATTTATTTTTTAACAGAAGCCTGCCACATACATGTTAATGAGACAATTGGGAACTGTTTTATTTTGTATAAAAACTGCAAAATGTTAATACTGTACATGATTACAGAGCTGATTGCTCTCCCTCCCTCCCTTTACACATTAAGATTAACGATCTAGAGAAAGAGAAAGAAGACCTGACAACACGGCTCAACGCGCAGAAGGTCGAGTGCCTCGCCAACGAGAAGAGGGAAGAGGAAAAACGGGAAGTGCAGGAAAAGAAGCACATGGAGCATATTCAGTTTTTGAAGAGGACCAACCAGCAGCTCAAGGTAGTAGAACACGTCTACCTTTCCCTGCTTCATTCCTTTTCCTAAGATCTGTATTTCCATTTAGGCCCAGCTGGAAGGCATGGTGGAAGGGATGGTCACGCCAAAGAAGTAACTTCCAAGCACTGATGTGTCACACAACATTAAATGAGTAGAAACCGAGGCAGATGATCATTTTTTCAGGTAGACTCCAAAAAATGACTTAGGTTACATTTAAATTTAAGGCCAAACATTCCCTGCAGGGGTCAAAATATACAATAGACAATCCCGTTATTTACATTTCAAATAAAGCATAGTTAAAAGTCTTTAAATATATTTTATTGCTATTAGTGCCTTTAGCGCTTAGCTCTCTTAGCTTTTCTGCCCTCTGATGTTGCTGCTTGGGCGTCTTTCTTCTTGTTCTTATTCTTGTTCTTGACGTTGTGCGTTTCGTAGTAGCGCGAGCCAACTTTCTTCGGCCGCTGGGCGCGATCCATCGCTCTTCTCTGTTGAGGTTAAAAATGCATAAATGAAGAAATGAACATTAGTATTCAGATTCTTTTAATTCATGTCAAACATGTCAAGAACCTCAACAAAACCTTCCAAATATAAACCCACATCTTACATAGCTTGAACACCATATAGATTTGAATATATTTATCGATACATACATAGCTACACATTAACGTATTTACAAATAAACATACATCTAATCACGTGTTCAAGCGTTTTATTTTTATTTTTTTACGGCCTTTGCAATGGCATTCACAAAAAAGAAATACATACCTATAAACAAATTGAAGCATACACATAAACTAAAACAATTTGCAGGAATGCATGTTTTATTTTTATTTATTTTTTACCTCTTTGGACGACAGTTTGGGTTGTTGGGCAGATTGGTCATCTTCCTCATGATCGTCGTTTGCTTTCCTCTTTCTGTTTCTCTGAGTAGCGGCTAGAATTGAAATAAAGACATTAGATGAGAAACTTTACAAAATGTCAGAAAATAGCAAACAATTCTGCAAGTGAAACTAACTCAAGATGAACTAGTAACGTTGAGAAACATAATTTAAAAAAATAAATAAATAAATAAATAAATTAAGGGTTAACACGTACTGCACATAAAAGCTAAGAAAAATGTACCTTAAATGGTTAACAAGAAACAGTTATTAAATGCAAATGTGTTGTGAATGTTACAAATGTAGTGTACTTAGGCAATGATTCTTTCATATACCACTACAGGGAGCTTTTGAAACCCTAGTGGACACTGAAAATCACAAGCGGTTTGTAAAATGGATGGATAAGCTAAAAGTTCGACGTTAAATCTATGAAAAAAAAAAATTATCAAGATACTTTTTGTCCCGCGTTAGCTCAATCACAAATTCAAATCAATAAATGACATCATTCTGAGCATTTGCTGTGGTCTTGTTATGCTCAACAGAATTTTTTTTAAAGCTAAAGATTTGATTATTTACCTTTCATCTGTGCTTGTTTGGTCTTGATGTGTGTTAACAATTTGTCTGAATCGGCTTTTGGTATCCTGTTTAGGAGGGGAAAAAAGTAGAAGATAAGACCACCCTTCCCATGTCTCGCATGTCTAATACGACACAAGGAAAGAAAATAATTTATTTGAGAGCTTACTGACCTGATGGCGGAGAATCGCTTGGATTTGGCCCGGTCAAGAAACTGCTTGTATTTGGCAATCTTCTCGTCCAGCTCGCGGATCACCTGCTTGGAATTCTTCTTCCCAGCAACTGGATTCTCTTCAGCGGCTGGTTCACTGCCTCCTTCCTTCTCCTCTTCCTTCACACCCTCCTCTTCCTCATTGTCCTCCTCTCCTTCGTCTTCCTCAGCCTCCGAGCCAGAGATGTCCAAGTCTGGCATGTCCACGGGGACCAGGTCCTCCTCGTTGAATTCGGGCGCGACGTTGATCTTTCCGAAATTCTGCCGCACGTTGGACAAAATCTTGTTCAGTTCCTCCTTCTGTCGCTGTTTCTGCTGCTCTTCGCCTTCAGGGGCGGTGGGGGTCACGGTGGTCTCCACCGTCTGGACCTCCTGCACGTTGTCTATTGCCAATGGGGGAGCTTTTACTGGCAACTGACCCTTGTGGAATGGTTTAAAAAAGAAAAAAAAAAGGAAAAAAAAAGGAAAGTACTGTGACATCGATCTGTGTTAATATGAAAGGCTTAATATGTATCACATTCATAGAATGTTTACCTCCTCGTCACCCTCAGGGCCTGGAGGCTTCACAAAAAAAGGGATACGGCCCCTCTGCCAATCATTTAACACCATTTTGGACACCGTTGGCAGATCTGGTTCTCCACCCTGCACAATACAACACAAGACAATTGTTTTGTCACATTGACAAATAATTATAATATACTAAATATAATAGTAACTTGTAAAACACTTCCCACGGGCTCACCACCGGTGGGAGGGGCCAAAGGGGTCGGGTGCAGTGTGGGCTGGGTGGCGGCCAAGGGAGGAGACCTTGGCGGACCGACCCCCGGCTACAGAAGCTGGCTCTTGGGACATGGAATGTCACCTCTCTGGCAGGGAAGGAGCCCGAGCTGGTGTGCGAGGCCGAGAAGTTCCGACTAGACATAGTCGGACTCGCCTCCACACACGGCTTGGGCTCTGGTACCAGTCCTCTTGAGAGGGGTTGGACTCTCTTCCACTCTGGAGTTGCCCACGGTGTGAGGCGCAGAGCAGGTGTGGGCATACTTATTGCCCCCCGGCTCGGCGCCTGTACGTTGGGGTTTACCCCGGTGGACGAGAGGGTAGCCTCCCTCCGCCTTCGGGTGGGGGGACGGGTCCTGACTGTTGTTTGTGCATATGCACCAAACAGCAGCTCAGAGTACCCACCCTTCTTGGAGTCCGTGGAGGGTGTGCTGGAGAGCGCTCCCTCTGGGGACTCCCTCGTCCTGCTGGGGGACTTCAACGCTCACGTGGGGAATGACAGTGAGACCTGGAGGGGCGTGATTGGGAGGAACGGCCCCCCTGATCGGAACCCGAGCGGTGTTCTGTTATTGGACTTCTGTGCTCGTCACGGTTTGTCCATAACGAACACCATGTTCAAGCATAAGGGTGTCCATATGTGCACTTGGCACCAGGACACCCTAGGCCGCAGTTCGATGATCGACTTTGTAGTCGTGTCATCGGATTTGCGGCCGCATGTTTTGGACACTCGGGTGAAGAGAGGGGCGGAGCTGTCAACTGATCACCACCTGGTGGTGTGTTGGCTCCGATGGTGGGGGAAGATGCCGGTCCGACCTGGCAGACCCAAACGTATTGTGAGGGTTTGCTGGGAACGTCTGGCGGAATCCCCTGTCAGAAAGAGTTTCAATGCCCACCTCCGGCAGAGCTTCTCCCTTGTCTCGGGGGAGGTGGGGGACATTGAGTCCGAATGGACCATGTTCCGCGCCTCCATTGTTGAGGCGGCCGATCGGAGCTGTGGCTGTAAGGTGGTCGGTGCCTGTCGCGGCGGCAATCTTCGAACCCGCTGGTGGACACCAGCGGTAAAGGATGCCGTCAAGCTGAAGAAGGAGTCCTATCGGGCCTTTTTGGCCTGTCGGACTCCGGAGGCAGCTGACAGGTACCGGATGGCCAAGCGGAACGCGGCTTCGGCGGTTGCTGAGGCAAAAACTCGGACATGGGAGGAGTTCGGTGAGGCCATGGAAAACGACTTCCGGACGGCTTCGAGGAAATTCTGGTCCACCATCCGGCGTCTCAGGAGAGGAAAGCAGTGCACCATTAACACTGTGTATAGTGGCGATGGGGTGCTGCTGACCTCGACTCGGGACGTCGTGAAGCGGTGGGGGGAATACTTCGAAGACCTCCTCAATTCCACCAACACGTCTCCTTTTGAGGAAGCAGAGTCTGGGGACTCTGGGGTGGGCTCTCCTATCTCTGGGGTCGAAGTCACTGAGGTGGTTGGAAAGCTCCTCGGTGGCAGGGCCCCGGGGGTGGATGAGATCCGCCCGGAGTTCCTAAAGACTCTGGATGTTGTGGGGCTGTCGTGGTTGACACGCCTCTACAACATCGCGTGGACATCGGGGACAGTGCCTCTGGATTGGCAGGCCGGGGTGGTGGTCCCCCTTTTTAAGAAGGGGGACCGGAGGGTGTGTTCCAACTACAGAGGGATCACACTCCTCAGCCTCCCTGGTAAGGTCTATTCAGGGGTGCTGGAGAGGAGGGTCCGTCGGGAGGTCGAATCTCGGATCCAGGAGGAGCAGTGTGGTTTTCGTCCTGGCCGTGGAACAGTGGACCAGCTCTACACCCTCCGCAGGATCCTCGAGGGTGCGTGGGAGTTCGCTCAACCAGTCCACATGTGTTTTGTGGATCTGGAGAAGGCGTTCGACCGTGTCCCTCGGGGAGTTCTGTGGGGGGTGCTTCGGGAGTACGGGGTGCCGGGCCCCTTGTTACGGGCTGTTCGGTCCCTGTACGACCATTGCCAGAGTTTGGTCCGCATTGCCGGCAGTAAGTCGGATTCGTTTCCGGTGAGGGTTGGACTCCGCCAAGGTTGCCCTTTGTCACCGATTCTGTTCATAACTTTTATGGACAGAATTTCTAGGCGCAGCCGAGGAGTGGAGGGGTTCCGGTTTGGTGGCCTCAGCATTGCATCTCTGCTCTTTGCAGATGATGTGGTGCTGTTGGCTTCATCAGGCCGGGACCTTCAGCTCTCACTGGAGCGGTTCGCAGCCGAGTGTGAAGCGGCTGGGATGAGGATCAGCACCTCCAAATCCGAGACCATGGTCCTCAGTCGGAAAAGGGTGGAGTGTCGTCTTCAGGTCGGGGATGAGATCCTGCCCCAAGTGGAGGAGTTCAAGTATCTTGGGGTCTTGTTCACGAGTGAGGGTAGGATGGAGCGGGAGATCGACAGGCGGATCGGTGCAGCGTCTGCAGTGATGCGGACTCTGTATCGGTCCGTCGTGGTGAAGAAAGAGCTGAGCCAAAAGGCAAAGCTCTCGATTTACCGGTCGATCTACGTCCCAACCCTCACCTATGGTCACGAGCTGTGGGTCGTGACCGAAAGAACGAGATCCCGGATACAAGCGGCCGAAATGAGTTTCCTCCGCAGGGTGTCCGGGCTCTCCCTTAGAGATAGGGTGAGAAGCTCGGTCATCCGGGAGGGACTCAGAGTCGAGCCGCTGCTCCTCCGCGTTGAGAGGAGCCAGCTGAGGTGGCTCGGGCATCTGGTTCGGATGCCTCCTGGACGCCTCCCTGGGGAGGTGTTCCGGGCATGTCCCACCGGTGGGAGGCCCCGGGGACGACCCAGGACACGCTGGAGAGACTATGTCTCTCGGCTGGCCTGGGAACGCCTTGGGATCCCACCGGAGGAGCTGGTTGAAGTGGCTGGGGAGAGGGAAGTCTGGGTTTCCCTCCTGAAGCTGCTGCCCCCGCGACCCGACCCCGGATAAGCGGAAGAAGATGGATGGACTTGTAAAACATAAAACATGTTCAAAATGGGAGACATTTTAAATTGCCAAAATCATGAAAATATGCTCATAAGACAAATCAAACAGAAAATAATTAAAACAAAAACTCATTAAAATAGCTAAAAAAGTTAAAATGTTATATATACAAGCAATATTAAAATGGGAAAAAATACCCACAATATAAAATAGTAGGGCTGTCACTTTAACGTGTTAATTAATCACGATGGTATTTGGTGCGTTAAAAAAAAAAAAAAAAAAAACGCAACTGATCTTGAGTGGCAAATCAATGCACAAGCATTTGAAATTTGGCCCATTGAGGGACACGTAGGATGCAGTGGTGGTCAGCTCACGCAGGAACTAATGGACAGCTGATAATAGCCACGCTTGCCTGTCGTTCTCATCGATAAGCTTTTTGGACATTATTTCTGGGACTTCTACCATGGCTAAGTCGGTTTTGTGTTTAAAAAGTGTTATTTTGTTAAGTTTAATTTATGTTGAGCTTGTTTTTTGTCTTTTAAATGTCCGACTCATGTCAAGCTATATAGTTAAAAAAAAAAAAAAAAAAAAGTGTGCAAACTGTTTTATTTTTAAATATACCGGATCTACGTTGATGCCGAGGCCTAACTTCCTGTCCGACTCGTGTAATTTCTTCAGCTTCATGAAAATCCGCGTGCGGACTCCGGAAAAACATAGAAACCTTGCGGAAACCTTCAGCAGCTCCACATCCGCAGCGCACCAGGTGCTTTCTTTTCCTTGTGACGTCCGAACAGATGCCTTACGCAGTCAGTGAAACTTGGCGCACACAGACAAAGAAGCTTGTTTGAGCAACTGGGCTAAGGTTGTCTGTTGTCTAGAATAAGTAAAAGAAAAACACCTTCCAGAAACTTCTAAATCCTACAAATAGTACAAAAAACAACTAGATTGTTTCGACTACCCATGAAATAACTTAGGATAAAGCAACCATGCAATAAAATAACAAAATGCCCTGAAAATACTCTAAAAAGAAATCACTTAAATAAAAACTAGAAATAGAGAGAGAGAGAAAAAAAAAGATCAGTTCGTTTCCTCTCGTCATTACCAACTGCCTTCTCACACCTTCAAGAGTTTGCCAGTGCGGAATGCCAACTTCTCGAGGAAATCCTCCGCCGAGCTCCACGTGGGGATACGGTACGTCTTCTGGATGTACTCTGGCTTGGCCCGCTCCAGCACTGCCCCGATGTGCTCCTCGGGGTTCTTGATCTTCTCCACTTGAACCTTCATGAGGAGAGGGCAAGGGGAGTGGGTGCAGTTTAAGCCGCGAGCCTTTTCACACACTTAAACACAAACATAGAAAATAAAAGTCAAACGTACCACTCCTTTGAGAACAATATCAGTTTCGCTGTCCTCTGAAGGGTAGACCACACCGGGACAATCAATGAGGAAGATTCGTCGCATTAAAGTGATGTATTGCCACACCTGGAAATAGGCCATTTTCAACTAAACAATGATGTCTGGCTGATCACATCCAAGACACAATCAAACAGGATTCAAAATCTTAACAATGCCAATAATACTCAGTTTGGTTCATGTAAATTTTGTATAGGATTCCAAGATTGTGCTATTGTACCCAATGTTATGGCTGTAAGTGTATCATTTTATAAAAGGACATACTGTATTGCCGAAAATATGAAATATTACCATAATGACTATTTCCATCCTCATCTCATCTGTGTAGGGTGAAAGAGCACACATTTATTTACATGTTACTGACTGGTTTTAAAATACAGTTATTTATGATTTCATTATTCAACCTTCATTTGTGCGCAGTACTTTGTTTCAGCTGCAGTTGTGTTTTTTTTAATGTGCTCCATAAATAAAATTGAGTTAAGTTTAACAATAACAAGAAGTATCATCAACTTTAACCATTCCTTTATTCCTTAAAACTTGATTACCGGTATTTGCTTTCTTCATATCTTCTACTGATTCATGGAGCGACTATTGTGGGTTTCAAGGTGGAAGGGTGGCATACCATGCCTCCACCAAGCGACCAGAAACATTACCTTGGTTTCCCCAGCGATGGGCGCCACATTGCAGACTTTCTTGGAGCGCAGCGTGTTAATGACGGAGCTTTTGCCCACATTGGGGTAACCGATGAAGCCCACGCTGATTTGTTTCTTGTCCGTATGGAGCTGCAAGAAAAAAAAAAAAAACAGTTTTCAATTGACTGGGGTTGTTTTAGAAGGGCTTTAGTGTGTTTACCTTGCCAAACTGCCTGAGGAGCTGAATGAGGGAGCCTTTACCGAAAGAGTTGGTGAGGCTGGCGTGGAAAGCCAGGGTGGGGTACTCCTGGGACAATATCGCCACCCAGCGTTTCTGGATCACCAGAGGGGAAACGCTTCAGTCAAGGCGCTCAAGAGTCTGGTGTTTTAGGAGAAACTGAAGGAAGGAGATCTTACAGTGACCCAAGTGGGGATGAGGTCGCACTTGTTCAGCACAAAGATCAAGTGCTTCCACGATTTCTCCTTCTTAATGTAAGCCTCGATACTCTGAGAGCGTGTGCCCATTGGGTCGCGGGCATCCAGCACTTGGATGACCACGTCGGACGAGTCGATAACCTGTGGCGGCCAAAGTCACAACAACCATGGTATCAACAATCGGCCGGAGGATCATTCTCTGCATCTCGCCATATCCATTTCAAGTTAATTAGTGTGTAGGGATGGTCATAAAGCTTTATAATAGTTATTAGAGACAAATAGTTGGGTCTCTTGATGATGAAGTACTGCTTCCTAAGTGAAAATACAATACAGTTGTTACAGATGCCGGCTTTTAATAGTACCACTCAATTCATCGTAGCACCAAACCCGTTCGTCATGGTAATGAAAGCCATAATCAGCATTGGCCAAGTTGTAGAGGGGGTCAATTGAGCAGATCCCCCCCCCCCCCCCCAAAATGAAGTGATTTCAACCAAATTAGCATACATGGATGTTATGTTATGGAGTAATGTTGTGCTATGTGATTTTAAAGGCCGATTTTCCCTGAAAAGTTGGGCTGGATTCCAAGCTGTGCTTTGACTGTAAAAGCTCCACATCTGCATGAAACAATACCTTGTAAAGTTCTCCCCAAATCCTCTTGGACTGACCCTTTTTGAAGATCTCTTCGCGGACTGCATCCCTGTTGCAAAATATATATATGCAGTCACATATCAGTATTGTATTGATCCACAATGTAAGGTGGAAAACAATTATGCATCAGTTGACCTTACCGGACCCCCGTGTCCTCCGTCACCAGGTCTTTGTCCTTGTCGGCATTGTAACTCATGGCAGAAGCTTCGGCTTGCTCCAACAGGTCCTTGATGTCAGACACCACAAGACTAGGCCTCTTTCGCTGAGCCTTTGGTCCGAACGTGATCTCGAAAGCCTCTGTGTCTAAAATGTGCACCTTGGAGTTCTGCCAAGAGAAGCAGTGAAGGTTATTTCCTGTGGCACAACTATGAAAGCTATTTATCACTGTATTGTTCGGTTTAAGCGCGAAGACAAGTAATTTGGCCCATGAATGCCCCCTCAGGATGCTGTCACTGAATAGAACTTTATCAATTTGCCAGTCTCTCTCTAACAGAAGCTTGGTTTGAACGCACGTGTGCTTTGACTCGGTCATGGAGCAGCGTCATGGGCAGTTTGCTTCGTCTCATCACGACACGATACGGATTGTTCTGCACGGCGCTCATCTCCTCTTGGAATTTCTGCAGGGACGATTGCTTGATCACCCGCGTGTTTGCTGCAACACAAATGTTTTCAAATGAACTTGTGTGTTACATTCAGGCCAATCTGGCCTGTCATATGCGTCAGAAACTAATACAAATCCTCAATATTGTTGTGCAAATTGTATTTTGGTCTTACACACCATAGTGTTTATATTTTAAACAGATGACAATGCACCATTTGAAGTATATGTTAAAATAGAAAACTCTAATGATCATTAACATTCAAATATGTCGGTGCAAATGACATACATAAGTGAATGAAATGTACATTTATACATACAACAGCATGATTTAAAACAAATGAAAATCTGTTAGTGAACTCACTAAACCACTTGATGTTGGGTTCTACTCTGGCCACTGTCCCGGGAGCCACAGTGGACTGGTACTGTAAAGGCTTGATGACTTTTCCTCTGTTGTTACTGGCAACAAAAAGACATATTTAATTAAAGCACACAAACATGTACCACAATATTGCAACAGATTATATTAATTCATACAAAACAAACAAATGAATCAATTACCATTTCTGTTTTTGTCTGTACATATTCAGACGCTTGATGGTGGCTCGGTCCCTCATGTTGCTGCCGCTACCCTTGACCCGATCTAACGTAAACAAAAAAATTGTTTACATTATATATAATTATCAGTTCGTTAGAATAACGACAATAACAATATGATTAAATATTGTGGCTTTTAAAATGATTATCTTAAATAGGACTTACACAGTACTAAATCGACAGTGCCACCTTTCATTACAACGACAACAAGGTGGTTGAACTTCGTTTGTTCTAAAGTATGAGAGGGTACAATCCAACACATTACCCTCAAGTTAAAGCTTTTACGTGGTCCTATTTGCGTTCTCTTTTTTTATTTTCTGTATCCACTATTGCTACTGAAACGATGCAAGTTTGCCCACTGTCGTATAAATGAAATTAAATAAAAGGCGACATATTCCTATCTTAAATGTCAGTCGGGTAACGATAAACAAACCGTGCGGCTAATTAGGTTAGCTTACTTACCCGGGTTGCTGCTTGACGTCGAGGGATTAATCGAGCTTTTCCCCTTGAAGCGAGGCTTCACCATCTTGACAGTTTATCCGGCGAAGCCGTCAACGATATAGAAAAAAAAACAACGGCACCCAAATAAATGTGCCAAAAAGGTGATGTTAGTCGTTATTTCAGCGCTTCAGTTCGACTCTGTGTAACACACGTGTCAGCGAAATGTAGCCGGAAGAACGTCATGAAAGA
The DNA here is from genome assembly GCF_051991245.1 of Festucalex cinctus. Taxonomy (NCBI): domain Eukaryota; kingdom Metazoa; phylum Chordata; class Actinopteri; order Syngnathiformes; family Syngnathidae; genus Festucalex; species Festucalex cinctus. Next base: position 15,400,225 of record NC_135417.1, read on the forward strand.
GCGACGCTGTGGACGGCCAATCAGACAACAGTTAGCAATTCCTTGTCGTCCAATGAACGTAAATAATTAATATTTTAATTTAAAAATACTAATACGGAATTTTTAAATTACGTAAACTACACAAAAAAATCCCCACAAATATTTTATAAATATTTTAATTTAATATACAAATATTGAATTGTTAAATTACATAAACCACACAAAACATCTCCACAAACATTTCATATAATTCTATTTGATTTATTTAATTATTTATTACAAATTGTGAAACGCAATTATTTTGTTTCTAAAATATTTTGTAAGCCAGTTTGATGGTAATTTGGTTAATTTAATATGTCTTAAATTATTATGGGGGAAATTAATAAGTAGTCGAATCCAAAAGAATAAAGAAAATATAAATAAAATGTCTCTCAAATTATTTTATTTATTTATTTATTTATTTATTTATTGTAATTTAATTCACCCATCCCGCACAGACAGTGCTGACTGGCAGGCTCCCACCTTCGAAAAAAAGGCTGATGTTCGTCTATGACACAACTCTAAAAAGTCATTGATTGCAATATGTTGGGTGTGGGAGAGCTTCCGACTATCAGGTTTTTTGGAAATATGCTTGTAGCACAACAAAAGGAAGCAAACTGGGGGCATGTGCCACTGTAGAGCTCATGTCTAGCAATGCCCTCCCTGCAATTGTTTAGCGACCAGTCCAATACCCTGCATCTCGCCCAAAGTAAGCTGAGATGGACTGCTGCACTTTTGTGACCCAAATGAGAATGGATGAATAGAAAATGGATGTTTTTCTTCTCATGCTAGCTGCTGTTAGTGAAACCGCAACAACTACTGAACAATGCTGCAACAGAAACATACCATATATATAAGCCATAGTGCGGATAATGCTTTCCTGCTACATTTCCAATAGAATAATGAGAACACCAATCAATGAACAGCTACAAATTTACAGCCAGTACACAATGCCGTTTAATAGCCGTTTCGCAATGCCTCCTAGAGAGGAGATTATTTACTGCAGTGGGAATTTGCTTGAAAAACCTTTGAGGACATATGACAAACATATGATGTTCCAGATGTGTTTCAGTGTGGCAGAGGCACTCGCAATCCCGACACAGTTAGGGCTGGGTGTTAAGTTAAACAAGGCCCGTGTGACATTAAAATGCATGTGAATGTGTGCATTTGTGGATAATATTTCAGCACTCGCAGGGGCTCTGCTTTGAGTCAAAAAACGGGAACACTGACGGGCTCAGACAGGCTGGACTAAACAACGACTGACAGCTGATGAAGGCCACTTAGTACTGGAGGAGTTCGCAATAGAAAACATTCACAGTACACAGTGAGGGGAAATAATGTCTTGATCTCCTGCTGAATTTGTAAGCTTATTCACTTACAAATGGAAAGTAAACTTTTTTTATGGTTGTTGTTGAATGGTTACGTTTATACGAGTCTTTCAGCATCCGCAAGAAGGGTAAGATGAAACTAAATTTGAGCTTTTTTGGCATCAACTCGAGTAGTCGAGGATGAAACAAACGTGAGTATGACCCAAAGAAGAACAACAACCCCACAGTCAAGCATGGCGGTGGAAACGTTTTAGTTTTGGGTCATGGAGTGGCCAAGTCAGTCTCCAGACCTCAACCCAAAAGAAAATCAATGGAGTTGGTACAAGCTTGGAGTTCCTTGAAAGATTTATAGATTTTCTGGAAAGAGAAGCGGGCCAAAAATCTGGTGACCAGCTAACTACAAGAATTATCTCACTGCTGTGGTTGCTAACAAGGGTTCCTCCACCAAGTACGAACACATGTTTTTTCTTTCAGATCAAACATTTATTGAATTCAATAAAATGATCAACAACTTTATTACAAATATCATGTATTTTATGCATTTTTGATTGCTATTCTTATTCTGCCTATTACTATAATCGACAAACAACTATAATAATTTGAGGAAATTGTTAATTTATTATGTAAACGAAAATCCACCATGGGATCAAACAATTATTTCCCCTTTTGTATCGCTTCCAAAGTAAAGAACCACTGTGGACCAGAAAGACTGAGAGTCACCATTGTGTCCAAGTTGATTTTGGATACTACATTGCATCAAAACATTTGGGAAGTTCACAAGGGAAAAAACACTACAAATCAACTTTCACTATCTTTAAACTTAAAAGCCACTTTGTAACACCATCCAAGTGTTATTTCATTGACAGAGGACACATAACTCATTGGAAAGGCATTTTTTCTCCTTCCATTTGTCAGCACTGGAAAGAGTAAAGACAGCCAGGAGCTCCCATCTTTATCTGTAACCCACACCTCATTTGTATACGGCGATACCGCCGCCTGTTTCAAGAACTCACTGGACTGAGAAAAAAAAAATAAAAAATGTGAGGAAAGCGCTGTGAATCATGACAAACATGATAAGATCACATTGATACGACCCAAATGGAGATTAAGTGATTGTACATGTTGTTTTTAAGCACCTCGTTAAGCACATCGTCACGATCGGTCTGTGAGCCACGACTGGTCTAAGTAAAAGAAAACTTCATTCATTATGGAAAAGTCCCTCATCAAGTCCTCCAGGTGAACTCGGTGATTGAGTTAAAACTTTTTTTCTTAAGATTTGGATAGTATTTAGTCTGCTCATCGGGAAATTATTAAATGAGCATGGCAGTATAAACAACCATAATTTAAAGTGACGTTAATGGAACAATATTGTAGGCCTGTCTAACAATGAGGAGCTGCACTGAGCTGAGACAGAAATGTTATTGTGTATACCGTAGCTAATATGAAAACCAAAACCAAAGCAGGTTAAGACCAATATCGTTTGAGACCAAGTCAAAAGCAAAGATGAGATTAAGCTAATACCAAGACTTTGAGAGGTAAGGAGTCAACATAAACCAAGATTTGGACTCATCAAGAAAAGACTAGTTGAGACCAAGATTTGGTTAAAACACAAATTATCACATTTGTAAAATCTTCTAGTTGGCTGATCTAGTTGGAAATCTAGTTGGCTGAAAGAAATCAACTGATTCAATTGAACTTACTCACCCCACTTTTATGTACCAAGCTTCTTTGTAAGCACTCTTTTCTTCCATCCAAGACAAGCCTCTCCTCTAATTCCAAAGTCCACAGATGAGCTGGTGATGTCTTTGCATGATGTTTGCTGCATCCCGACATCTGAATGAGTCAGCATTGGCAAGGGGTTACAGAGTTGAATGTCAGTAGCTGGCTGGCAGAGATGACCAAAGTACTCACATATACTTAAGTAGAAGTACAGATACTTCTGTTGGGGGGAAAAAAAGGGAGAAGAATTAAAATCCGGACATTATTTCTAATTGTCAGTGAAGAAAATGCACAAATGTGAATTAATTAATTCACTTCCAGCCATTTTCACTGAAGCCAACCCCCTTCGCAACCGACTGTTTTACTGGATTTTGACTCATTTTGCAAGGCCCACAGAATATTGCGTTATTTTGCTATAAAAACATGGAACCTACGAAAAGAAAGATTAGAGTCTCTTCTATCATCAGGAAAACAAAAATATATGTCTATCTGTTTCCATTTTCCAGCAATTAGCATTACCCCGGGTTTTCACCGGATGCGGTTGCGGTGCGGTTGCGGTGCGGTTGCGGTGCGGTTGCGGTGCGGTGCGTCTTGACTGCGTGCTCCGGTTGCGTCAATTTTTTGGTCAATCCACACCGGCTCCGCACAGCTGCGGTCCGGCAGCTCCGTCGCCGCCCACTTCCCAACGTGTCTAGCGGGACCGCGCGCGCGATCATGTGGCATTTCACGACGAGTCGACGACAAACATACAGAAAGTCTGTGCTCAACAGAGAAGCAGAAAGAGAGGTGGACTTCTTTTGATTTAACCTTTTCTTCTTCTTCTGCTATGAGATTCCATGCAGCATCCTTTTTTTGGTTGTCCTTATAAAAAGGATGTGCCGTGTCATATATTATTTTGTGGTTTTCCACCTCCAATATAAATCTCTCCTCGTCCATGATCGCTGGCGTCTAAACCGTGAATGAGCACATGGCCCGGCGACGCCCACGTCACGTTTTGCTGAAAAGCTTGCGAAATAGGAGCTGGCGAGTGTTTTATTCTGAAAGGCAACCGAAAATTTATTTTGAAACTGCGTCGGTCTTCCTGTCCCGCTCAATGTGTTTTGTGCGAGCTTGCCATTTGCCGGAGGCCTACCGCTGCGGCGTCCGGCAAAAATAGAAAATAGGTCTATCCTTGCGGAAGGCTTGCGGCACGCCGCAGCTCAGACGCAGTCGACACGCAACGCACCCGCAAGCGGTGTAAACTGCACCATTCGAATGAATGGAATCTAATTGCTTGCGTCGCCGGACCGCACCGCAACCGCATCCGGTGTAAATCCGGGGTTAGAGTATAGGTAAATTTCATCATTATTTACAAATCTGTTTCGAATTGTGGGAAAACAGCTGGTTTTCAACATGGCCCTGGTTGATATCATACTCTGCTGCCACCTTCTGGCCATTTTTGTAATTACTACCATTGATTCACCCATTCTCTGCAGTTGAGAGGCTGCATCAAAGCCTTCTGTCTGCTCTAGCATAAAAAATAAAAATAAAACATAAACATAAATATGTCTTTAGGACACTCAAAACATTTAAAATAGAACGTATTTATACATTTTTAGGAGCAAATGAGTTAATTATGATTGAGCTACAGGTCCATAACATACGCCAGAAAGTCAGCAAAAATGTAGATTATTGTTTTCCAAAGTAAAAACAGATGTTGAAAATACCAACACAAACATCATTAAGTTTGCTTTAATGGAGGACTATAAAAAATTAACAATATTTACTGCTGAAAGACTGAAATTCCAATGATTTGGGCAATTTTAAGTTAAACAAGGTCTCGCATTGAATTTACTTAATTTGATAATCGATTAATAGTGTTTGCTTGACTTCAATGCATCAAAACAACATGCTAACGTTATGAACTGAGTAACAAAAAAATGTTGAATTGGCTGAAAATCACAACTGAAAAAACAATGTTCCTTACATGTAGTTTTTAGATTATCTTGACATTTTTTGAAGGCCAGAAGCTGGTGGTTTTTAGACCAGCACAACACACAATTTATTTGCCGTGAGTCATTCTTGTATGGCGCCCACAACATCGAACAATTCTCTGTTGCCGTTGTTGTGGTTAATGATCCCCGGTTCAAGTTACTCCATGTCACCACTGTCCATGTTTTTGACCACAAAATCTCAATCAATATCTCAACTGTGTTTGACTTTCTCCACTATGTTTACCAAAAACCCTCCACCCCCCCACCCCTTTTTTTTTTTTTTTACATCATGTCATCGTCAGCAGTAGTTGAAAATGGTAATGAGCCTATTTTCATAACATACGGACTGGAACGCATAGATATCCCTTTTCAAATGTCGGGAGTACAGCAAACAAACAAAAAAAACTCAAGTACAGATGAAAAATCTACTTAAGTACAGTGACAAAGTATTTGTAGTTAGTTACTTCCCACCACTTCTAGTCGGTAATATAAACAGCAAGTTGAAGACATGGGTTGAGTGCCAGAGTGCCTCTTGCCAGCAATGTTCCGTGGCTGAATGGAACCAGTGTTCACCCTTTCCTCTATCTGGCGGCATCCCATCTTCAGTGCCTATCTGCTGCCCTTTCGATTAGATAGGGATGACAGAGGGGCATTTTTGCTGGGAGGTCCGTGTCACAGTGAGGCTGCGAGCTGCCACTGCTGAGGTCATGCCTCATAAGGGGAAGCGAGGCGCTACTGTTTCCTCTGAGCAGCCTACAAAACACAAGCGATTACGCCGGCTGATCTTTCCAAGGGATGCAGGCTGGCGAGGATCAACGACAAGACCACCTGGAACCTGTCTTGGCATTAGACGCAGCCTAAAAGAGGCCCGGGGGCCTCTGGGAAAAAGCCACTTCTCCATCCTGATCTCTGTGAGAAAGCAGGCTCTTTGAGCGAGGAGCCTCCTTTTCATAGTCGTGCCAAATTTGTGAAAGGATGAGCGCCCGGGAAGAGATGACTGTTCTTCATCCAGACACAGGCTATTCCATCTTCTTATATATATACATATACAGTATATATATATATATATATATATATATATATATATATATATATATATATATATATATATATATATATATATATATATATATATATATATATATATATATTATATTTTATATATATTTACGCTATATATATATATATTTTTTTTGTAAAATCCTGCCTCTGCTAATCTGTCACCATGACACTGTCATGTGACACACATTGACACACCCCCTTTCACATCTGCAGGTAAAGAGTGCAACATTTTCTTGGACTAAAATAGAGACTAAAATGCTATAAAATGATTTATAGTCGACTAAAACTACTCAGGTGGTTGAGTGGTCATCGACCAATGCTAAGGGTTGCACGTTTGATCCTCCAAGTGTCCTTTGGCAAGATACTTGATAGTTGCTCCTGATGCTTCATTTCATTGGTTGATTAGAAAGTGCCTTGGATTGATTCTGTTGTTTTAAATTAGCTCTATAAATAAAAGTTGTCAGTAAATTTGACAACTTTTAACTTTGACATGAGCTCTCCCCTGCAACATATCTACCAATGCACCAATGTTTATGAAAGGAAACCGTCTAAAATTATTCTGCCAAGGGTTGTAACAAGAGCAAGTGAAAATGTTGGAACATTTAGGGCCAGAATTCCTATCGCTGGGGCCAGTAGTGTATTTTGGCCCATGACGGAGTTTTGTGCAAGAGGAGGTCGACGTGGATGGCAAGGGAGAGTTCAACTTGTTTCTTTCACTGTTTTGAAAACAAAAGAATGAGATCCCAACTGAATCTGTTCTTTGTGGACACAAAACACACCCAAACAACACATATAACTTACAATTGTGGTTAGCCGTTGATTTAACATGTTGCATTGTGTAAAAGAAAAACAGCAGGAGAGTTGAAATAAAAAGGGACACTCTCTGCTTAGGGACCCAACTATTTGTTTACAAGACACCTAAAAGTTAATTTTTCATAATATGTCGCCTAAAATTATTAGTTTAAAATTGTTTGCAGTAGAGCACTAAAAAACAGCACTAAAAAAGGTCATACAGCTAAGCTAAGCTAAGCTAAGGTCATGCCCTTGACAAAAGAGCCATTGGGAGTAGTGGAGGGCTGACAAGAAATTTTTTTCAACGTGGCCAAATTGGCGCAAGCTGTGGCCGTTTCTGCGTACATTAGGAGACGACACTCTGACAGTAACGTTGCAGCAGAATGAGTCAATGTAAGATCTAACGTAAAGATGTCTGTTCTTCTAATAGCCAGCTAACTTGTAGATACAGAGGTAATATATCATGATTATTGCGAAAACTCTTTGGAATCCAAGTATCGGGAGTCTAAGTCAATCTACATACTGTTTGAGATTATAGCGCCCCCTATAGCCAAGCACGAATTGGACTATCGTTTTTTCGTCTTTATCTTGGAGAAAAGAAAAGTATTCTTTTGTAATCCCGCCTGAGAAAAGACTTACTTTCTAACCTTGTTTGAGTAGCTGTCAAATTATACAATTTTTAATGAGATTAATCACATCTGAAAATTTTTATTAATCATGATTAATCACTTAATTGAAAAGGCTTTTTATCAACATTTTTTGCCCGCCAAATTTGAAAGGCACCTGTTAATTCTTTTGACATTTAATGTTATGAGGATGGCAGCACGCATGACTGGTTAGCACGTCCGCCTCCCAGTACTGAGGATGCAAGATCAAGTCCAGGCTTCGGCCTTCCTGGATGGAGTTTGCATGATCTCCCCGTGCCTGCGTGGGTCTTCTCTGGGTACTCTGGTCCCCTTGCACATTCCAAAGACATGCGCCATGCATGTCTTTGGAATTAACCAGCCATTGGTTAATTGGGCGCTCTGAATTGTCCCTAGGTGTGCTTGTGAGTGGTTGTTCGTCTGTGTGCCCTGTGATTGGCCTGCACATCACTGTTATTTAATTTTTAATACTACTTTCTGTGGATGGTAATGCATCAAATCAGCTTTTATTGTCTAGATTTAGGCATCAAAATGTTCTTTTTAAAGCGCTAATTTGTTCCTTTGCTTCTATAATTGACATGTTTCTGGGCAATTTTTTTCAATGTTCCTTCTTGTATGAATGTAATGTCTGGGAACTCCGCCTACTGCCCGAAGCCAGCTGTGATAGGCTCCAGCATCCCCACTACCCTTGTGAGGACTAAGCGGTTAAGAAAATGAATGGATGGATGTTATGAGGATTTTTGACCCACTGCACTCTCTCTTCCTCCTCTTTTTTTCCAATCAGTTAATTACTTGCATTTAAAATAAAAATAGAAAATAAAAATAAAAACGATGATGAAAAATATTTCGACTAGAACAAATATTCTGAATGTCATAGGTAAACATGTATTTAATGTTGTAATTTAATGCATGTAGTTATGTTTATTGCTCAAACACAACCTGTGCTACCTTAAAAGTAAACACCGTTGTCAAGATAAAGATAATCTGCGGTCAAAATTAATACTGTATTGTGATTAATCATGATTAATGCGATAATTTTTTTGTGATTAATAAATGAGTTCACGCTTTAACTTTGACAGCACTAGTATCTAACCTACATTACATCACAGAAGAAATGATCCCGAAGGTTGCCTTTTATGGCTTCCCAGCTTAGAAATGCCATTTCGGGCCAGCTCACATATTTGTGAGGAAACTACCCCCAGTGGACCACTTTTCACGGCCATTTCATTTTCACGACCTATTCTGAGGTAGGTACTTTTGAGTGGTTGTGAGAACGCTGCCAGAAGAGGAGGCGGTGGAAGGCCACAATGACCGCTTTACGGAGTGGACCGAAAGTTGGACGAAGAAGATGAAGTCCTGGCAAGAAGTCCTGGTAACTGCGATGGAAAACTGACTAATCATCGAAATTAGGCTCTGCAAAGACCCGTGCAGGTCAACATCATTTAAAGTCATTTAACGACCACACTCAAGGTGATCGTGAAAAAATAAACACGTCATCTTTGTGCTTGCAAAGAATGACTGACCTGTCCCTCCAGATGTTGAAATGGAAACGTTGATCGAATTATCTTGCGCTGTACTTTCTACAGTAGGGTTCAATTGACTTGCTTGCAATGGCGGGATAAGCAAATCCGTGAAATCGGGCTTGATCAGATACGAAACAGGAATCAGAATTGGACATCTGCCAATCTGATGGCAATGTAAAGTAGAAAGATCAACAAGTTGGGCAACATCAAAATGCAACAATTGTACAGATATGATACCTCGTTCCTGTTTTGTCATGGAGGCTTTCCAAGTTGATTCATACAAAAAGGTGCCATCGTTGAGTATCCGATCCAGATGTAAATACCTAAAGCTAAAATGTTTGAATCCTTTGATCTCAAAACAAAATGTTGTAGTCGAAAGCATCTGACTTTTTCATGAATTCTCTCCACTTTCCATTGTGGTTTCACCATGGTTTTTGTCCTTGGTCCACGTAGTGTTCACACTAGCTGAACGGAATTGACCGCAAACAAATCAAGACCACTTATTTAAGTGGTCTTGGTTCATATGTTTGGTGCATACCAGGGTTCAAAGGGTTCACACTTTATGCCATGATCATAAAAATTGGACAGGAGTTTGTTTGCAAATGGACCAAAATACCGCTTGAAGTATCTTGGTCCATGTTTGATAGAGGTGTGCTCAAAAAATCGATACGGCAATATATCGTTGCGGGCCTCATCACAATACACGTATCGATACGCAGGCGTCAGAATCGATATTGCTCGTTAACTTTAAATCGGCAGTTCACGTTTGCCTTTGCGGCTTGCATTGTACCTAAAAAATCAAAACCAGCAGCATCTTTGAAGTTAATTGCCTTCAATTAATACAAAAATAGCTCACCGAAGATTGGACACTGTGTCTTGCTAAGAAAAATGAAAGCAAAGGAAAAATGTCAACATTTATTTATTGATAAACTTAACATGGCACGTCTCTCAGTGTACCAATTTTCCTATATTTTGTTAAAAAAAAAGAAAGAAAGTGTCTTATTTGGGATACATATGTATCGCGATACGTATCGTATCGTGGACCCTGTATCGTGATACGTATCGTATCGTGAGGTTGGCGGCAATACCCAGCCCTAATGTTTGATATACACCGTTTCAGAGGATTGAAGTGATATTAAGGCATTCTTGGTCTGTATGTTTGTGACACACCAGGGTTCAAAGGGTTCACACTTGATTGTGATGAGGGGAATAACATAGATATTGTTTGCAAATGGACCAAGAACCAACTCTCAAGTCATCATGTCTGTAAGTTTGGTGTACACCAGGGTTCGAAGGGTTCATGCTTCTCTCGTGAACTCTTCTGACCCTTGGCTGTTTAACTACTGCAAACCTTCCTCTCTATCTGCCTGGCCCTAACTGTGGTGAAGGGAACGGTGATTTGGCCAACTACAACACTCTCCATGGTGGGCCTGAGGACCTGTAAATTATTAGACTGACTGCCTTCAAACTCCAAAGTGATCTAATGATGCTCTCTCTAACTGGACGCAATGGAGGATTTGGCAAACACTGTGACTGTCCCTGCGGGGTCCCATAAATTTTTCGGTGCTGCTGCTTCTCTTGCTCTCTTTGCCTAATATCCTACGCTTGGTAGCCTATTTAAAAGGAACCCCGGCTGTCATGAGAGGTTTGCTCAGTATTGGTTGTTACTAACATAACTATGAGATTCATTATTCAAAAATCATTTCCAGTTTAATACATTTTATAGAAACATTATTCGGACGTACGCCGCCATTGTTATTTACGTCGCAACGCATTCTGTGTGTAGTGATGTAGAATGGCGGTGGTTCTCTGCCGAGCAATGTGAAACACCTATCAAGAAAGCAAGGTAAACCTAGTAGCGTTCCAAAAGAAACAACGTGCGATTGGGAGAGTCACGCTCCCCCGCGCTGTGCTCTTGTCATTCAAAAAACACATTCATGACTTTTGATAATCCCTTTAGGAACGTTTTTTTGTAAACAGCATTTTATGTCCTGCATTTTGTTTTATGTTATTGTTCTATATCCTACCTATTTACTGATGTACAGCACTAAATCCATGATATAGGAGGACCACGAGGTGAACGGCAAACTCATTAAACTTTCCCTAAGCCACATCCTGAAATGCAGACCAACCATTCATAACGCAGCACAGAAAAGGCTCCGACACATTTTTGGCTGTGCTCCGTTGAATCCAGTGGTACATCTACTTAAAAGGTAATAACTCTTAAATGATGTGTTCGGAACACCTTTTTGCAACTTGAACTCCAAATATTCACTAGCACCCTCATGCACATGTCATCATTGGAGTCTTGTGCAGCATTTTGAGCACCTCCATTATTGGCCTGTGAGCAATTTGTAGACAGTTTAAGTGACTCATAAGCTCTTTCCGGGAACATGATTTTTTTTTTCTTTTTCCATCCTGGTATTTACAAATTCACAAGACAAAGTCATTAGATATAATTTTCAATTGTCAGAATTGATGTTTTAACTAAATTTTACCATATAAAGTATGGTACAGTAAAAGCATCCCATGATCAATAAGGGGGATTCAAATCAATATGTCAACAAGTCAAATTGTCGCCATCACAAAACCTGTGTTAACTGCACAGGCTATGCTTCAAAAGCAAAATTTTGTAGTGTAAAACCAAGGCAGTGCAAGCGTAAAAACAATTGACTGCTGGTGATAACAAAATTAAAAAGAAGCTATACAGTAACACGCTAGGACAGTGAGTGTATGACCTCAAGTGTATGACCTTGGCCGGTGTGTGTTTCTGGGGCGTTGTTAGGAAGGCCAAGTGACGATGGAAACAAAGAGTGTTGTTAATTATTTGTTGTTAATTAACCGAGACAAACATTTCTTTGGCGCCAAGCAGACATATTGAATTTACGTACTGTATTGTACATGCACCCTCAGTTCTTTTTCCATGCTTCATGTTTTGTGGCTCTTTCTCTTCAGCTGAAACTGGGACTGTTAGGCAAGGTAGAGGAAATTATCCTTCAGGTTTCTGCTAGAAAGCAAACCAAATTGCCAGGAAAAAAAGCCTATTAGAACTTTTGAACTTTATTTGATTCTAATCAGTGGCACTTTAATGGCTGTAGATGTGTGCTGACTCCCATTCAACATGGGTTTGAATGATGGCCTGCAAAGCTAACGTACACTGTTTGCTAATTCGCACATAGATGGATTTCACTTTCTACTTTGAAAAACAAAAAGGCTTGCTATGCTTCACCATTTTTTTAAACATGTACAAGAGAGAAGGTACCACGTTTTATAATTCCTGTTTTGTTATTTCACAAGTCCTCAATTTGTTATACTGCATATAGTCATGATCTCATATTGCCTTCATTCCTAAACACCAAGCGAATCATCATCAACCTCTGTGTGTCATAACTGGCTTTTTTCCCTGTCTGGATCAATACTCCATCCTGACAACACAGCATAGGAAATAGGGGGGGGAAATAGGAGGAAAATATTTTTCTGGCGATATGGGGACAGCTAATTGCTGGCTAATCTGAACACGCCAGCTTCAATCAACGAGAGAGGACCACGACGGCATCCAGTTTTGATACAAAGGCTACATCCGTGACTCACTGGGCTGTTTATAGCGGTTTACTTCACATCTGGCAAAGTTCTCTACGTCTTTCTTCAGTTAAAAAGAAACCACGAAACAAAATGCACAACAACGCAGTAGTAATCAGAGCTGGTTCTCGTGAGAATTCAGTAGGATTCTGTACTGTGAGGAATCAAAGACGGCACGGCTTAAAAGTTACCCGTTGCCAGGTCATGCTGCCCGTAGTCTGCGGTGTTGATCATTTTTGCCATTTTTGGTGAAGGTGATTGTTTTTTTTGTTTGTTTTTTTTTGTTTTGTTTTTGTTTTTTTTATCCAGGGGGAGACTAAGGGCAACAAGGAGCAACTTTATAGCAACGCGAAGACTACTTACCATAATACCGCAGTGTCAAGAACTCAGGCACATGGTAAAAAAAAAAATAGTGAGAGAGTGAAAAAAAAAAAAAAAAAAGTAGAAGAAAAGCTCTGAAAACATGTGGCCATTGAAATCGAGTAGGGTGTTAAAATGTAATCCGTCCCATGGCGATGGTCTTGTTCTTAATAAAAACACATTAAACCCACTCGTTTGTGATTTACGAGTGATTAAATGTGACTTGTTTGCTTCAGTTATACAATCTCTTGTTTTACACATTGCTTTAGTAGTTTAGGAATTGCACAAAGTCCAAATCTTCCTGACCCTACTTTTGCTGTCTTGATTTTTCAATAGAAATGAACTGGTTGTATTTTTCAGTGTTGGACAAGTTCACCAAATGTTTGCGTATGTGGTGCTTATCAGAAGCTAACACAACATTGATAGCTAACGCTAATCTGTGCTAAAACTGAAGCTCGGCTTGCCTTTCGGCTTGGACACGATAGTGCTTTTGTTTGAAAATGGCAGACTTTAGCCCAGTTTATCTGTCAAGTCACGGACGAAGAAACTTGATGTGGGAGTGGTACTATACAAATTAGACAAACTGTGAAGCCCGTCCGGCAAAATTTAGAACTGAGACATTTTCATTCTAATAAATATTTATTTGGTTGTTTAACAAACAGCAGACTGTCCAGAGTCAACCAGCTACAGTTGGTGCCTTGTCTTAAGGAGGGGACTTTTTGTACAGAAGACATTAAAAACTCCATGTTCCATCATATTTAAGACCATTAACAATGTTTTAGTGTATTTTAATGTAAGCGATCCCTCCACCTGGTATAAACTAAAATCAAACTTCGCACAAATCGTGATGAGCCAAACCGCAGATTAGTCATTGAAGTAAATAAAATGTCCCCCTATGCATTTTAAGCACAAGGGTTTTGAGGTTTGCTGGCACTCAGTGCATTTTTTTTTAAGTTTATTTAAAAGCTTAAGTGACTTTGACATGAGATGTGGCTGGACCGAACAGTAAGTGCAACATTTAAAGGGCCAGCATCACGTCTTGCAGTAAGGTGATACTCGGCGGCTCGCGTCCATGAGCGCCAATATGGCAAACACATGTTAGCAGTCTCCTGGGCACGTCGTTTCTAATGTGATAAATCTTGTTTTGGGGGGTGAAATGATTCCAAAGAAGAAGAAGAAGAAAAAATCTTATTTTCACTTGGCATTTTATGATTTTATGAGGTTGAATAATTGTGATAAAACGCTGTATTCCTGATGTTTATGACAGTGAAGCAGCAGGCTACGAATATAAAAAAAAAAGACTGATTCCCCAAACCCAGTTATTCTGACATTAATCAAATAAACTCAAGAAAATATTGAATACTTGAATTGTACATACATGTTAAGATTTAGTTTCCAAAAGAACTAATCAGTCATACTGAAGGGTCAGCTACAGTATGTATTAGAACATACAGAACATACACTAAAAGTACCTTTTCTTGAGGCCTTGACGAGCAATGGACTCAAATTACAAAATGGAAAAACACAACAGAAACATGAATAGATTGAATTTTACAGCGATCAAGGCGGATCACATAATACGGCTAGTAACTACTGTATAGGACTAAATCAAATAACAGCAGCTATGCAGATGGACAGTTTTATCCATAGCCTGCATTATATCATATAATTGAAAATGAATCAATGTTATCTTGACATTCTGAAGAATGCTGAAATATAGAAGTCTAAAAGCAGGTGAATGGTATCTCTCTGTTCAGATGCTTGTATTTACAGTTGGATTTTGAGTTGAGTGCTGTTTAAAATAAAAGAGATAAGAGTATCCTCAATGTCATCGAGTTTCAGCCAGCGCTCTTTCTTGGCATCAGATTGAGTTTTTTATCCATGCAGAATTGCAGTCTCATCCCATTCGTAGCAGATGTCTGGCCACCAGATGGAGGTCTTGGCTCTCACACTGCGTCTACTCCTGGTAGCTGTGGATTTGATTGGGGACATTTGTTCCCAGCGGTGTATAGATGTTCGGGCGTTCAATGTTGGTGCACGACAGGGTCCCGCTGTCTGATTTTTTTTCTTCCTGTAGGCGAAACTGATGCAAGCACCCACTTTTGGAGGCAGGTGTCCAACTGCATCATGATAGAACTTCATAATCACCTTGTTTGCTGTATCAAGAGAACTGCCAGATCAGCCGTTTTCTTGGAATACGAAGAGCCTTTTAGAAACATGTGGTCCGGATCAAATACATTGAGGGATTATTCTTGGTGCTTGAACTCAGTTTAGAGGCTGTACCTATCCGCTCTTTCAAAGAATCCTTTCTAGTTCCCAGAGGAGTTGCATAGATAGAACTGTCATGCACGTTTTGGCTAAAGTGGACTTGGGTCCACTAAGTTTGTCTCTGTTAAAAGAAAATGTTACTTAAAGGGAGACTAGATGTTGAAGAGGTGGGAACTTGGGGCAGAGTCCTGCTTTACACCAGTGGATACCAGAGAAGGGATAGATTTTTATGATTGATGGCTCATTCTCATATCTTGAGATCGCTCTGGGGTCTGAAAATGTGTTAGCATTACTCTATCCCACAGGAGCTGCAATTGGAGTTGTCAAATTGACTTTAAAAAATGGTAGCGTTGGTTAAAATTGACTCAGGTCCATTGAGGAGGATCTCTGGTTTGTCACTGTTCAGCGGAAAATGTTGCAAAGAGGGACACTGAAGATGACGGATAGGGTTCAAAGGACAGGGTCCTGGGGCATACTAGGAATGGCCAATGTGCATGCGATTAGTGTGGTGGCTGAAACTCTGCCCGTTTTGACTTCCGAGAGTTGTCAATAATGATCAATAGTGTGTCAAATTTGATTAAAGTGTAGTTCCAGTTGATGAAGATCAATGTATTGTTGTTGCTCCGCGGAAAATGTTGCCTAGAGGGAGAGCGTAAATGCTGAGAGGAAGTAGCCTTATAGGACACATTGGTAGAAATGAGAGCAGGGACAGATTTGCATGACTAATGAACAAAAGTGGTTTGGAGGCTGAGACCGTCTCCCAACACTGAATTGGCGTTGTCAGTAGTGATAAAATGAGTGTCAGCTTTGGCTCAGGTGAACTTCCAATGAGGCGTTTTTGTGGCTGTTAGAGAAAATGATTGAATTCACACAAAAAAATGTTGCCTGAGTGTGAGAGTGAGGGGAAGAGAAGAGGCCCCGAGACAGAGCCCTGGGTCACACCAGTGGCTGGATCATTCATCATCATCATGGAGGTTCCGTTTGGACGCTGAAACTGAGCACTCTTTCGAAGAATATTGTCTACTTCCACGAAAGCAAGAAGTTATTTCAACACTCGCGGTCACTCTGTTGTTTTTGCTGTCCTTGCAGTTTTCCAATCATTAATATAAAAAATAAAAATGTGTTCCATTCTCACATCTGCAACATCTCCAACTTTTGGTTCGTCGTTGTCTTCTGTTGCATGTGTCCTCATGTGGACCTGTTGTTTAGGTACAGATGACATTTAATGATCACAAGTGCTTCTTTGTGCTGCTGTGGTTGTAATCATGACCACCTCAACAGTCTATTCACTCGGTACTTCATTTTAACTTCCATGAAATGTGACTTCTTGTCTGCTGGACGAAATCGTCGCTGTCCTGCGGAAAAAAAAATTCCTTAAAAAAAAAAATACAAAAAAATAATTCTTTTTATTTTTACGTTTAGGGGCGAAGCTGAATGCAGACATCCCCCCCCCCAAAAAAGGACGTGTTTTTCACAGGACAGCCACAAAATATTGTTCTTCAGAATCCTCGTTCAGAATCATCTCATGATGCACATGATGGCTACTTTGTTGTTTCTTGTCTGTTTTCTTTGCCAGGATGCATTGCATCAGTTCATGCCATCTAGACCAGGGGTCTCCAAGTTCGGTCCTCGAGAGCCCCTATCCAGCCTGTTTTCCATGTCTCCGTCCTTCAGCACAGCTGAATCTAATGATCAGCTAATCAGCAAGCTTTGCAGAAGCCTGATAACGATCCCAATCATGAATCATGTGTGTTAGTGGAGAGAAACATGGAAAACAGACTGGATAGGGGCTCTCGATGACTGAACTTGGAGAACCCTGTTCTAGACCATTTCATAATGTTAGTAAACAATAAGCAAAAACTTTGTTAAAATGTATATATTTTTTCAACTGTCTCTAAAAATGAACTCTGTTGTGCTTTGAGGCGCTAACCACTGAATCACTGTGGTGCCCACAATGGTCAAAATGTCAGGGGCAGGCTATAATATGAAAGTACAGGTTGTTCTGTGTCATCGTGTATCAGACTCAATTGTGAAGAAAATGACTTGTGATAAAGATCAAGGAAAGCATAAACTGTACTTCACAGTTCATTATCAAAGACTTTGTATTGCATCCTGATAGAACATAAGTCATCGCTTTACCTTGATGCCTTGTCCGATTTGGCTCATTTCTCTTCACAGTCCAACAGTTGGTCTCATTAGTAAAGGTCTTTCTTCAAGCTCGGTTTAGCTTCAAGGATATTTCCTTGCCTATCGTTATACTAAGCTTTGAGGTCAGAGCAGAAATGATGACCTGAATAAAGTCCACTTTTTAAGGCTATTTGCATGCATAAGCGGTCTTGTTAGTGACACGGAAAGAAGCGCTTTGCCTCGGGTTTAGGGTTCCCCCAGGACGGCTTCTTGGCTGACTTTGCGCAGTTTTGTTAACGGGATTTAAAAAAAAAAAGTTGGCAAAATCAGAAGCATCACCAAGGATAATGTCAAGGGGTTAGGGGTCAGGATTAAGCTTTACCTCCTTAGTCTTCAATGAACCATGCTTGCTTTTGAAACATGGGAAGAAGCCAGAGTACCTGGAGAAAGGTATACTTGCTAACCACGTGTACCGTGCTGCTCATGTCATGCTCTAATATCGACAAATCTCCACGAATAACACACACGCAGCATGATGGCGAATATATAAAACATCCTCATATTTCATTCTAGTGTGCTTGGCCAAATTCACATGTGCGAGTATTTTTCTGTCATCGCACGCATCAAAATGCTTGACTGGCAGTGTGATGATGTGCAGCCGTGTTTTAAAATGCAATTTTTCTTTCCCTCTCGCTTGGCCATGAGAGGAGGAAAAACAAACAGGCTGTGGCGTAACTTCATTCTCAAGATAAATCGATCAGCGGGAGCGGTAGTCGTTTCACGCAGTGCCCGGATAAATGTCATTTTCTGTCATGGATATGAGGTTTGGACAAAACTCCTCGATAATCAGCGCTGTAAATAATCCTGTTATTGTTTCTAATGTATTTACCAATATTTTTGCGGTAGCTCAAGATTGTATCACAATGAAATGTGGGAACATATTTTGTTCTGCAAATATTTTTGGTGATCAAATTGGTGGAACTCAGGTCAGGATTAACTGCACATTCTACTTTTTCTTTGGCTTTTAGTAAGATGACGAGGCCTAAAAGTAGTGTTCGTTCGTCCATGATCTGAAATGACCAATGTTATTTTCAGTGTTCTATGCACGGTTCGCACAATCCCCCAGAATGTAATACTACATATATTAAAAAAAATACTATATTTGTATTTCTTTTTTTTTTTCTTTTTTTTTTTTCTTTTTTTTTTATCAGTCGTATTCTAGGTAATATGGTGAGTGGTGGGTTGACAGATTAGCACCCTCTTTTGGGCACTGATTAAAATGTTTTATTTTAAAATGGGTATAACAATTATTTTAAAATAAGCCACTAGCTGCAACTTGGAGGCACCTATTAAGCTTGAAAAATGTATCAGAGAGTTTGTAAACCATGTGATTGGTTTAACAGTGTTTAACTTCTTTTGACACCTGTATGCCAGTTATGAATGCTATTATTCTACTTGTAACATTTCAATAATTGTGTTTTAAAACATGCATACAAAACATTCAGGCACTATAATTCAACTTGATACAAAAATAATCAATTAGGAGTAAAATGACAGTGTGGGGCAGTTTTTCTTCTGAGTGCAGAGTTTGTGGGCGAGGCTTCCGCAGGTCCTGGCAGCTGGGAGCGTTGGATGCAAATATCACCTCTATCTCACGCTCTCTCACACACACTCCACCGAGTTGCAGCAGTTGGAAGCAGCTGTCAGCTTCAACAACTTTGGATTTAAAAGCCACGGGGAAGCTTCATTTAATTGACATTTAAATTAAAAATGAAAAATACCTTGAATTGAATACAAAAAGGACAAATGACAACCAGCCTCATGGGAATACTATAACTTTTCTTCTTCTTTTTTTTTCAATCTGACAATTTTTTTTTTTTTTTTTTTAACTTCACTGCAGCTTTAAGCACCGCAACACATTTGTCACATTCCGCATCAATAAATGTAATTTCGGCAAGAGTTGTATAAATTATCGAGTTTAAAAAAAAAAAAAATTATTGGTCTTGATTTTTTGTTTTTGTTTTTGGTAAAGAAGCTGCAGTTTTGTTTTGTTTTTGTGGAAATTAAAGTGACAAGTGGATCCTGGTTCACAGGTAGGTTGCTCTTTATTTATTTTTGACTCTTTCCACTTTTGTGTTTATTTACAGTAATTACAGTGATTATATTTTATTTTACAAGCAGCTTTGTTGTTGCATGTTGGCACTGTCAAAGAGGTATTAATTTCTATGTTTATTATTGTGGTTGCGGTTTACAATAAATCAGACAGAGTTGCTCTGAATATTTCAAAACCTTCATGTAACTCAATTAGGCAACTATAACTCTTTTCTGTTCTACAATCGATGTCCAAGTTTATCTTGTGTTTATCATGACACATTATATATATTAGTTGAAATGCATATATCATTGCTATGTGAAAAAAAAACACGTCCATTTTTTTGTTTGTTTTATCTTCATTTTTTTTCTTAATGTTTTTTGGATCATCCCAAAAATGGAAAAAAAAAAAAAAAAAGAATGAAAAAATGGATGTGATTTTCACACAGCAGCGACGATATGATTCTGTCTTTAATAAATGTTACAAAGTGTGTGATCATAGACTTAAGTCTTTTATAACTGAGCGATCTAACTATACTCAAACAAAGATCAAATAAAGAGGAAAGCAGATGAGCCAGAATTGTTGCGTGTGGTGGTCTAAGCTACCAGGCTGTGCGTGCCATCAACTGACTTCAGTCACTTACAACGGACTGATGTGACAATTAAGGTTTGCCCATCGATAAAAGCAGGAGGAAAGCAGGTAGAAGCGAGGGCAAGCTAAGTCTGTGAATAAAAATTTTAGTTGTTCTTAACTGAGTTCCTGATCATAAACATCCAACAGGAGGTAAAATCTGGAGGACAATGGGGAGCTTGAAAATAGTGAAGCAGAAGAGGCACTAGCATAGTGCTAAGATAATATGCTATCATAACATAAGTTATTGTGGTTGAGTACAGAAAATGGTAAAATCATGGAAGAGAGTAGAACAAAACCTCTGTGTGTTTATTCTGGGTGTAATGATGTCAACTACAATTAGCAATAGGAGTTAGGAGTGAGCTAACAGCTACGAAAACTAACGGTGCATGTGGCTGGCATGTCAGCGTCAAGTCGTTTGACATCAGCAGTCATTTGGGTCTGTGCCATTTACCTCGCACAGGTCACGCGTTGCAACATTGGAAATATACCACTAGAAAGCTCAGCTTGCATTGTCTGACTGGCCAGTGGTGACCACATTGGATAGTAGAACTACATTTCCCATGATTCTTCGATGTGAAAGCAGGAAGCAGCTCTAGTTCCGCAAACGTGAATTTGAAAGTAAACAGGAAGAAGTTTAACAGTTAAATTGCCTTTAAATGGGTTTATCGTAGGCATCGCTATGACAACTGTGCAATTGACATAGGATGCACATGGCAACAAAATCGTGATGCCGGGACATAACCAGCATAATATCGGGACAAAACAATGAGATAGGCGAAAGTCGCCGGAATGTGGGACCCATGGCTCAAAACGGGACTGTCCCGCTCAAAACAGCACACCCTTGTGATGTGCTGTGTCAGTCTTTTGGAATACACCACACACTAAGAGTAGTAAGAACGTACATGACCATTTTTGTTTGTTTGTTTTGGCATATTTCGGGTTCTCTTGTATTTGAAATACAATCAGTTAGTAAAGTAATGTCTTCTCTGTCACACAGAGGATTTAAATTCATTTTGACTCCAATGAAATCTCCAGTAAAAGGGCCATGGCTGTACAGTTGATGAAATGGAGGTGAAGAGCATGAAAATACGTTTCAAGCAGTGCAGACACCACATGTTCTTCTACAAGTTCTTTTCAATGTGGTTCAGGTTGGCTTTCATTCTACAAATGTCCAAAAATTGATGAGGTTTTAACTGGAACATGGAATGTTCATTCAGTCATTGATCTGCTTGCCTAAAAGCTACTATCTTCACTTCTGGTGGCCACATGGCAAACATCCATGTCACAACAATTTCATATCAAAGATGAGAAGAGGGATAGAACATGCGCCAATATTGTTGTCAAGGAGAAAGATTCAAACTGAGGAATGGGAATTCCATGACTTTTGTATCTCAGGAGTATAATAAACAGCACGCGTCGTTTTAGCATGAACTATCACGCATATATAATATGAAACCAACCACTAATGTAAAACATAACACAAGACCTTCTGATCAGAAATTGTGACAAACAAATGACTCACTCGTGTAGAATGCTGCGGTCTACATCTTTACTCACTGCTTCTTCTCCTTCATTAAAAGACTACCTTTTAATTACAAATGGCAAACTCGTGCTCTCACCAACGGCAATTTAGACTTTAATTAACCCAAGGAAATTGGAAGCCCTGTTGAGAACATACAAAGTACTCCACACAGGAGAGTCACAGAGATTTGAATCCAGATGCTGACCAATACACCACTGTGACTTGCAAAAAACTCAGGGATTGGCTGGGTTAGGTTACGGTGTTTTGTTTTAGGGTTAAGGTTAGTGGGTTAGGGCAGCGTTCTGCAACCACTGGGCTGTGGACTGCTCCCGGACCACAAAAAAATACTTTAGCGAGCCTGAATTTGTGTTTCTTGAATTGGCGTTAAAAGTTCTATAAATACTGAATTTCGGCGAGGCAATGGACGTGATTGGATGAGCAATTTGATTATGTAGGGACAAGTGCAATGAGAGGTAGCGTGTTTTTATTTTAATTTTTTTGGTGTGGTTACCGGTGACAGTAAAGGTTCCTTGTCAAAGAGGTAGATCATGCTTGTCCGCTTTACATCGTCTGAGAAGATGCTTCAATATTTTATTGACCATAGTTAAAGGAAAGTCTCTCAAAACGCTCAACGAGAGGGAAAAAAGTTAGCTCGCAAGCTAGCAAAGCTGAATTAAATAATATACAGTATGTTTGGAGAGCTTTTTTCGATTGGGTAATGACAAATAATGAGACAGAAGAAGCGCTGACGACTTCCACATGAATAAATCTGTATTTAAGAAACATATTGGCAGTCTTTCTCATGTTAGGGGTTTATTGCTAGTTGAGTTGTGAGCATTGGCGTAGTATTTCGCAACATGCTTGCAAATGAAGCAATGAAGCCATCAAATTTGCTTTGGCATATGGAGCCCAAGCACCCGGCATTAAAAGGCGAGCCTTCCAAGTTTTTTTTTAAAAGAAAGAAAGATTACCCCAATGGGACCATCTTTTTAACGAGAGACAAGCCCAGGGTCATTAATTATAACAACTTTAACATCCATCCATCCATTTTCTTGACCGCTTATTCCTCACAAGGGTCGCGGGGGCTGCTGGCGCCAATCTCAGCTGGCTCTGGGCAGTAGGCGGGGGACACCCTGGACTGGTTGCCAACCAATCGCAGGGCACACAGAGACGAACAACCATCCACACTCACACGCACACCTAGGGACAATTCGGAGCGCCCAATTAACCTGCCATGCATGTCTTTGGAATGTGGGAGGAGACCGGAGTACCCGGAGAAGACCCACGCGGGCACGGGGAGAACATGCAAACTCCACCCAGGAAGGTCCGAGCCTGGACTCGAACCGGAGACCTCAGAACTGGGAAGCGGACGTGCTAACCACTCGACTACCGTGCCGCCACAACTTTAACATGGTGAGATAATATTTTTGGACTGTCAAAATACACTACATTGGCTCACCTGCCTTGACATCGTATGATGTTGGTCAAACCTTTTCATCACTAACAGTTTTCAACCCTTCTGGAAAGGCAATCCACAAAGTTTAGACCATCCTTCCAAAAAAGCATTATGAGCTCACACACTAATGCTGTACGAGAAGGCCTGGATCTCAGTCATTGTGCGAATACATCTCAAAGGTAATCGATCAAGTTGAGGTCAGGATTTTGTGCAGTCCAATCAAGTTTATGTTATTATCGAGTCGACCTTGCTTTGTGGACTGGTGCAGCGTCTCATGCTCAAACTGTTCCCACCAAGTCATAATTGGTTTCAGAATTTTAGTTTGCTTCTCTGCCAGCGCAAATATTAGCTGTCTGTTATGTAGAAGGGGCAACCACCAATAAGTTCTGTCAACCATAAACAAGATGACTTGCCAAGTCATGTAGTTCAAGTCAAAGTCAAGTTGAGTCTCCTGGATACCAAGTCAAGTCTCAAGGTTTTTGCCAAGCAAGACGCAAGTCCTAAAAATAGCAACTCAAGTGAATTTGACGCGAGTTCCAACACAACTGAGCACCGATGCACAAAGCAAGGACCATGATGACATTGATGAAGGAGTTTGGCGTGGATGAACTTGATTGGCCTTATCAGAGTCCTGATCTTAACCCGACAGAGACACTTAGAGTGAGACTTTCTGGTCAAACATCAGTGTGTTGACCTCACAAATGTGCTTCTGGAAGAATGGTCAAAAATTCCTATAAACACACTTATAAACCTCGTGGGAAACCTTCCCAGAAGAGATGAAGTAACTTCTCCCAAGGTTGAACCGACCTAACATCAAAGTGTATGGATTAAGAACGGGATGTTACTTAAATTCAAAAGTGAGTCAAGGCGGGTGAGCCAAGAGAGTATGTCTTTACGTGAAACTGGTCCGTGGCACGAAAATGGTTGGGGCCGCTGCGTTAAACATCGGCCACTAAGGTTCATCCACAGTTAGATGGATTCCTTTTCAGTGCTTGAATAATTAATGCATGGAACTTGGGTTTTACAAAGGAGACAATGTAATCTGACTTTGTTTTATGGCTTCACAAAGCCCCTCAAGGCTTGATGGTGGTGGGCTTTAAAGATTAAGATGAAGGTTTTTTGAATTATTGTCACATAAACGTACACGGGAATCGCGTGCATTCACGTCATCCCAGGAATTATTAGCCATTAGCCGGAGCCCCTTCGGTCATAGACGGCTTACTTTAGGGTTATGCGGCATTATAAAAGAGGTTCTGGCACAAGTGAGGAGTTACTCAACTGTTATTCTTCAGCCATGTGCTGGTCGCCAGCTCCTTTCAAGTAACAAACAGGTGCTGCATCATTTTTTCTGGCTCTGCCTTGTAAATATAACTTGGAGCCGAAGGGTGTCACTGATGTGTTTTTTATTATTAAGACAGAGGACCGTTTAGCAACGGCTAAGTATGCCTGATGGGTTATCTAAGGACTTGCTTAAATTAATAGTGAGAATAACGCATCATGACTCGCATGTGCCCTCCAGACTAACTCGGTATCCTGCATGTTACCATTAGCATTTAGTAGGGATTAATGGTATTGGAAAAAAAACTTTAGTAAAATAATAACACAAATACATTTCATAAATACATATATCACATTCTTATATAATTTTATGTGTACTCTATTAGAAAATATAGTTTTATGATGATATATTTATTATTTATTGTACAATTCTATGTACATTACCTTCCAATTTACGTTATAATAAATACAAATTATTTCTCATAAATACTACTAGTCTTACTAATAATATCTTTATTTTTATATTTATAAATTATTTCAAATAAATAATAAAGTTTATTATTTTAAGTATATTGTTTCTACTAAGTTCTAAAGGGAAATTATTACATTTTACGAATTAAAAACTATTATTTTGATAACCATTTTTAGGTTTATTTATAATATATGATATAATATGATTTCTAAAAAAAGTATTCCTTATTCATAAAGCACATTATTTTATAAGTAGAACAAATACTTGTAATTATAGGTTTAGTTTTTATAATAACAAAATGAAAATAATAAATAGTACTATAATGACAATTTATTATTAAATAAAAGCATAGTTTGTAGTTATATCAAATATGATTTGAGTTTAGGTTTATTATTTATAGTTGAATATAAATATAAGTAGTCACATTTCCAAGTAATAAATGTAAAAAAGTTTTGATTAACATTATTTTTGGTTTTAGATTTGACCTCTCTAAATTGCATATCAATTATTATATTTATTGAGATATTGTTTTCTTTATTTCTTTCTTTCTTTATTTATTTATTTATTTATTTAATAGTTTAAAAAAACATGTTTTTACTTAGAAATGGCTTCCAGCACAGTAATGGTGACCTTACAGAGAGAGTTAAAATAAATAAAGAAATAACATCTTAATACCTATGCGTATAAAACCATAGTATGTGAGTATATTCACAGTATATACACATCTTCATGACTCTTTAGGTGAGTAGATTTGGAAGAATGGCGCATGGAGAAATCATTATCATGCTGATCACCAAATGACTTTGAATTAATGTCATTGTTGTGCTGGAATGTTTTGATGCACCCAGTAGCACGATGCCAGATGGTACCAAACACAACAGCCTAATATGGTCTTCATTTTCTTTCATGATTGTGCTTGCAAGGAGGGACCACCCATTGTCGGGGGGTCCTCATATCTTCTGGGTGTCCTCTTCGTCACACCCGAGCTGTAAATACTCCTCGACCTCGCCACTAAAGTTGTCCCGAATGTGTTTTGACTACAATTAATATTCCGAGCATAAACACACTCCGCTCATCATCCAAGTCCAAATATAGTTTAGCATAGTGTCTGTCTGTTGTTTGGTATTTGGCTAATGTTGCTAAGCATATTGTAGGTTGTTGATAAGAGATGATGAACTTATTGCTCATACAGACAACACAAATTTCTGATTCATTACAAAACTTCATAAATTAAGGCTTAATTTGAGTTAACTAACGGCCACTAAAAGCTTTTAAATTGCCTATAGATACCACAAGATGGCAGCAAAGAGTTTTTTTTTTCTTTCTTTTTTAACTTGATTAGAGAATGTTTAATTGATCTGGTTTTGGGCAAGGTTTGTGACGGGTTAGGGGTTAACATTAGGGTTTAGGGTTCAAGATTAGTTTAATTTGGAGTATTCACGTAACCTGGTTATGGTTCGGTTTGTGTTATGGTTAAGACTTTGATATAAAAATGACAGTAATCTTAAACCTTCATTAACAGTTGCCGAGGTTGGATTGAGGCTGTTTTATGGTTAGGAATTTAAGTCAGGGTAAGGGTTTAGAGACTTCAATTAACTTGGCTACAGTTGTGTTAGGAGGTAGGGCGTTAAGGGTCATTTAGATTCTTCAGTCAGCCTGGTTGGGTTTGTTTGAACCTTTGACCTCCCATACTTTCTGTTGAGAAGTTTGAGTTTGACCGTTTTAGTGGGGAAATTAACTTTGCACCATGCTTCCCAGAAACACTGAATTATTGACTTAAGTCCCGAATATCCTTTCCTGATTCTTTTAATTGTGCCTTCGCAGTTGTCATGAGGATCATGCCTCCATCTTTTTGTCAATCTGCAAGCCGTCAGTCAACTTAATAGGACGTGTGACCTCTGACCACCGACAAGGAAGAGGAAAGAGGAAGAGCAGCCGTCCCTTCAGCTTCATGGGTTGAAACGCTAGATATTCGACAGCCTCCAACTCCGTTTTGCTTCAACAATGAATCAGCCACTACACTGAACGGTAGCGAACGACAAAGTGGGATATAAAGACGTGACAGATCATCTCTCCACCTGTGAGAAGGGACGGATTTACCTTTCTGGCAGAGGAAGGAACCCATTCCTCTGCCCCACCTAGTCCACTGGGGACCCCGAGTGGCCCGGAAAACCAACAGGGACTATGCAGCTGGGACTGGTGGCACTGGCGATGATCTTCCTCAGTTCCATGGGTGACAGCGATCTTGCCAAACCTTTCAAGAGCAGAAGGCAGAGACGGGGTGAGTGACCACGGGTGACTCTGGAATGTACTTAAGTACAGAAGTGGTTGTGATTTTTCGCTTGTTTCATCATTTGTTCGGCAGTGGTTACGTAAAAATGGTTTCCCTCTTATATCAACTTGCATAGTAATGAGAATAAAAACAAGCTAGTTTAGCGTTAGCTTAGGCTTTTATGCCGTCAAAACATGTTCCTATAACTTTGCCAACATTGAGAATTGAGTAACAAAAAACATAACCATTATACTTTCAAGCTAAGAGTTGTGTTTATAAAGTGAATATCTCGTGAAGCGGAATGTTTGTGAACAGAGGTTCCGAAGTAACATTTTTTTTCACACATTTTTAGCGATTTACTGTTTCACATCTGTCTTTGTTTTGCTGTTCATTGTCGCCTGTCTGCTGTTGACTGTTCCTGTTCTCTGAGTCAACACTCGAGAGAAAACACGCACGACAAGACAAAACGCTGCGTACAGTCATTGCAGGACAAGACAAAACGTAGCGTGCCGCCATTTCACAACGCTGATGTTTACATTTCGGCTCAAACCATCACGACATTGTGATTATTCATCTGAGAAGGAGTTCACGAAGTTCCCTCCTCTATGTGTTTGTCTCCGCAGGCTGATAATAAGCCCGACATGAATGTATGACAGTCAAAAAAGGCAACAACTTTTTTTCAAAGCATTTTCAGGACCACTCTCAAACGTTAGGCCACCGTCACCACTGTGCGTGCTGCATCCCGACGATGAGAACAGCACTGTGCGTTGTGTGAAAGCCGTTAAACTTCGTCATGTTTCTGGTTTGCCTTCTGTGAATGAATGAGCAATTGACTATGAAATCCCTGAGGTCAGGAACAGAGACCGGTATTTATTTGTTTATGTAAATGGACAGACCAGACCGATTGACGTGGTTTCCATGAACACAATAAGATTCCTTTCAGTCTGCACCGACGTGACTGCGAACTTGGCTGTAGACAACAAAGACTTTTTTGACAGATGTTTATCATATGCTTTGTGTTGGCGAATGCGTAGTAGACACATGTGAGACGTGACAAACTTGACGTGGTGGTATCGATTCAGTACGTACCAATGTGACGACCAAGGCAGGAGCCTCAAGATAATTTATTCCAAATTTGTTTTCTTAAATGTTATAATATGCCATCCATATTATATCCTTATATTGTTATAAATATTTGTCTGAAAAAATATTACCTCAGTCCTACAGTATTAAAAATTTTATTTTATTTTTTTTCTTGAATAATATGGAATGCATTTTTTCCTCCAGGCTTGATACTTGTAATATTATAACCATTTGGCTAAAAACATGACTTTTAATTAATGTAAATTCTTAAAACATTATTATAATTATTTTTTTTGTCCACAATTTTTCTTAAATATGCCATACTAACACTAATTCGTCTCCCCCAAAACATATATGACTCATGACTATTTATTAAAAATAAAACCTTAATTTTTGTCAGAATATTAAAAATAAGGGCGGGATTCTTTTTCTAAATAATTGTATTTATTTTTTGGGGTGGATCAGCTTTTTATGATATGAAAAAAAGGTGAAGTGAAGTCCTGAGGCACTGTGATGTAATATCCAGTTAACAATAAGTGACAAAATGGCCGCCTCTATAGATGGATGAAAACGGGTGGATTTTGCTGCTTCATTTATATTCCACAAGTGCAATGTTAATCAAAATGTCATGTTTAGACTAGTGGGGGCGCATAGAACATTTTGTCAAGAAGATTTTGGACTTGACTTCTCCTTTAATAATATTTGGAATTTTGAAATTATGTTGTCAATATTTTGTAGAATAAAACAAAAATTTTCATTTTATTCCAACATATACATTAGCCTTAAATAGCAACATCTGAGAAACTGATAATTTTGCGGCTGTATTTAAATTCATTCCAGATCTGCATTGTTTTTTTTGTCTGTTATTGCGGTACACATCGGAATGCCAGTTAAATATGAAACCCACCACAATGTTATTTTAACAGGTCGACTGTGAACAAATGTCGTTCATTAAAGCGCCTCACATGTTGCTGGAAACAATTAGATTTTTTTTTTTTTCCATTTGATGTGCATTATTCTTCTTTCTTGCCAGTGAGCAGCGAGGGCCTGCCATCTTGCCCCAAAGGCTGCGAGCGCTGCTCCGAGTACAACGGCTGCATCAAATGCAAGGCCAAGCTCTTCATCTACTTTGTGCGGAGCAACATCAGTCAAGTGGGCGTGTGCCTGGCCTCCTGCCCCACAGGATACTTTGGCATGAGGATACAGGGAGGCAACAACAGATGTTTCCGTGAGTCCTGCTCATTTGATCTGTTTAGTTTTTGAAAATGTCAATTTGTTATTGTTAAAAAAAAAAAAAGTGTATTTTAGTATTAAGTGTATTTTTCGACGCAAAAAAAAATTTAAAATAAAAAAATCAGTTTGTGAGGGTGGCATTCTCGTATTTTGTGGCCAAGGGAGCCAGCAGCTGAGTGTGCAGTTAGTCTGCTTCTGCTTACCTCCTGGAACACAAATCTCAAGTGAAAGTTTATACAATGTATTGTTGTCTGCTTGTTTTTTGTTTTGTTTTTTTCTATTTTTTCGGGTGGAACATCTGTGTTTTTTATTTGGTGCTTATTTGAAGGGCAAATGCCAAAGAAAGCCACAATCTATGTTTGCTATTGCATTCACACATATTTTCATTTAGATTTCTTTATTTGACAGTAGTGTTAGTACTATTACTGTTTATTGTTTTTATTTTCAATTTTTCTTTCATTCTTGTAGTCCCCCTATATTATGCTATTTTAATACACTGGACCCCCGCTATTCACTGGGGCTCAGGGGCGGCTGGCTTAAAACAAAAATCCGCGTATATTTGATACCCTTTATGAATGCAATGGGGTTTGTTCCCTAAAACTAAAACATTCTTAAATTACATATATATTTTTTAATTTGGCAAATAGGTGAATCCGAGTGAAACCATATTTTATGAAACATTTGCCAAAATGTTGCCTATTATACAATACCTATATTGATAATAATTATGCGTCTGTATATTATACATTGATTTAATTTAATTTGAGGTTAACTGCTATGATTTGCTGTCAGATAGTATATAGTTCGATTGCATTTTTCGCCTATGTTCCAGACCACCCAGCAAAAAAAGTCAATTAAAAAATAAATAAATCAATCAAAAGGAATGTGATTTTATTTCTGTATGACTCTGGCTTTTTATCTTGAAAAAAATATGTATATACTCTCATACAATTCCGACCCTTTTCTCTTGAAAATGTGACTTTTTTTTTTGCTTTGCGAAAAATACACAACTATTGTAACAAAAATACGACTTCGCTAGTAAAAAAAAAAAAAAAAAAAAAAAAGTACAAATTTGTGAGTGTAATATGGCAATTTATCTTGACAAAAATTCCAACAGCTCAGAAAATGAAGAATGTGATTTTGTACAATAATTTGTTTTTTTTTTGTTTTTTTTTTACTTTTTTCACCAAAATACACTTTTTCTGATAATATTACTAGTATGCAAATATACTTTATTCTTTATTATGATTTTTAACATGACAAAAAAAATGTACTATAAGATTACAACTCTGGATATAATTGTTCTTTCTACTGTATTATGCAATGTTGTTCTTAAAGTTCTTTCTTAATAAAGTTTAGTTGTGTTGAAAGACTTGTAAGTAGTGATGAGAAAATGAAGCTTCATGAAGCACTTTTTTTTTTTTTTGACTACTTCAAATGACACTCTTGGTTTAAAGATGAAATGGAAATTTAATCATTGTTTTGTCCATCACTACTTGTAAGGATGATTTTTCTTACATTCCATAATTTTTTTATTGGAAAAAAAAAGATTGTACAAACTGTATTTTTCTGCACAAAAAAAAAAAAAAAAACATTCTTGAAAAATTATATTTCCAAGTTATTTTTAACCGAAAAGATCCAACCATAACATTTTTCTTAAAAAACATAACTAAAAACCACAGTTTATGAATTACTAAACGCATGCAATGTTAGCATGCATGCATTGGGGAAAAAAAAATAATCCCTCCTAAAAAATATTGAAAAAAATTTGTTTTCCATGAAAAATAGGGGTTTGTTCCCTAAAAATAAAATGTTCTTAAAGTATAATATATACATTTTGTTTATTTGGCAAATAGGTGAATCTGAGTAAAACCAAAAGTGGGTTCACTCTATGTAATGTTATGAAACATTTTTCCAAAAGTTTGCCCATTATACAGTACTTATATTGATAATAATTATGCATCTGTATTATAATATCTATTTATTTTATTTAATTTGACATTAACTGCTATGATTCCCTGTCAGATATTGTATGGTTCTTCTGCATTTTCCTCCTATTTTTCCAGACCACCCAGCAAAAAAATACATAAATGAATAAATAAATTAAAAGGATACAACATAACATTTTTCTTAAAAAACATAAAAAATGAAAACCACAGTTTATGAATTACTATACGCATGCAATGTTAGCCTCCAACAAACAATACTTTCCCACCGCTGTAAAAACATTGTTCTCCAGGGTAAAAGCCATATTTGAGGCTGAATGAGACACGACATGGGGCGTTCC
Organism: Festucalex cinctus; assembly: GCF_051991245.1. NCBI lineage: Eukaryota > Metazoa > Chordata > Actinopteri > Syngnathiformes > Syngnathidae > Festucalex > Festucalex cinctus. Next base: position 15,431,946 of record NC_135417.1, read on the forward strand.
CCTTCACATGGGAACAACTTTATCATTCATTTAAACAAATGTTGTTCTTTTAAACACTGCACTGTGTTTAGATCCTGTGTCATTGTGGCGACGAGCCACACGCAGCCGCGTCTCTATTTAAGCTCATCACAGAAACACAAACAATCCCTCCAAAAAACTGCCAATTGGCATCGGGCGCCGGCGCATCGCATTCTCCCAACTTTTTTAATCTGCCCTTTTTACTGGAAGGCCGCATTCCAACGCAATCGTCGGCACAGTGAGAATTGGAAGTAGCGCGCGTCTGCGTGGTCTGATGTTTTTAATTACATGCGTTTCAACACATTGTCTTGCTCGCTCTCATTCACACGCTCACCCGACAGCAACCTGCGTGTGGTGTGCTGTGAAGTCATTGAAAGGTTTGTTCCTCCGGCTGTGTTTTGCAGAATGTGAACGAGACTGCGACGCGTGTTTCCACCACAAGTTTTGCATGAAATGCAAGGAGGGCTTGTATTTGAACAGTGGAAAATGTTCCGTCAGCTGCCCGCCACACTTGCACCCCGCCAACGACACCATGGAGTGTGTGGGTGAGTCTCCACTCATGAATACAAGAGGGTTAGGGTTCACCATAATCCTCTGCATACCACCAGAGGGAGCCTTTGTACCACACTTTGAGAATCACTTGGATTTTTTTTTTTTTTTTTTTTGAAGTTGTATTTGGGGCACAAATCACAATTCTGCCTAGCTCTGTGCTTCACAATTATTTGTTGTTTATCCTCCTTTTCTTTTGCAGAGTGCGAGCTGTCCGAGTGGAGCCAGTGGAGTTCGTGCGCGAAGCGAAACAAGACATGTGGCTTCAAAAAGGGGACACAGTCGAGGGTCCGACTACCGCTGCGGGGGGTTCGGCTTGCGGGACCCTCTCAGACGTGCGCGACGCAGACCGATAGGAGGAAATGCAGCGTTACCAAGACGCCTTGCTCGAGAGGTGAACGTGCGTGTACGCATTACATCACTTTCATTTTATTTTAGTTACTTTGTTGAGCCTAGTAAGATGGTCAAAATATTAGGGACAACTCACAATACGCAATCTAAAGTCACTTTACACACACATTACAAGTGGGAAGTCAACTTTACATATTTCTTGACAATAATATGTTATATGTGAGTTAACTAGTCTAAACATGACGTTCTGATTAATATTACATTTTTGGAATTTGAGTTATGAAGGAAAATCCAGCCGGTTTTAGCCATCTCAGGGGCGGCCATTTTGCCACTTGCTGTCGACTGAAGATGACATCAATGTTGCTCAGGCAACAACCAATCAGAGCTCACCAGTTTTCTGAAGCTGTGCTGTGATTGGTTGTTACCTGAAACCTGAGCAACTGTGATGTCATTTTTACTCGACAGCAAGTGGCAAAATGGCCGCCCCAAATGGCCACACCCTGAGATGGATCAAGACTGCTGGATTTTGCTGCGTAACTCATATTCCTCTAACGCAATATTAACAAGAATACCATATTTCCAGAATACCATATTTAGACTAGTGGTGCTGCAGCACATATTGCGAAGAAATTGTTGACTTCCCCTTTAACTTATTCTTTAGCTTTTTTGGTATTTTGATGTGATACAAATGAGATAGGGTGGATATAAAAAGTCTATACACCCCTGTCCAAAGGCCTTTTGTTGTGTGAAAATAATCAAGATAAATCATTTCAAAACTTTTCCCATGTGACCTCTCATTTTCACAACTCAAGGAGAATGAGTCCATCACACTCAAACACACATTAAATGACCATTTAAAGTGCCTGATTAACCCCAAATAAAGTTCATATGTTCTAGTAGGCTTTTCCTGACATTTTCCAACATGTCTCTGTAAGATTTCATTATGGTTCAAGGAAGCCAAGCTTTAGCTTTTTGGACGTAATTCCAAATCAAATGGTGTGTTTGGTGCAAGCACAACAATGCCATCCACCCATCCTGGTCTCATTTTCTTATGTCACAAAAACTTCACATTTGAACAGGGGTGTGTAGACTTTTTATAGCCACTGCATGTTATATGATTACATTACATTACCTCCCAAAAACGTATAGTATTTTTTTTTATATATTTTTTTTAATGTTTTAAGTGTCCCAAAGACGCAGCCTCTCAACTGCAAAGAATGGTTGCAGAAATGGTACTTATTACATAAACAGCCAGCAGGTGGCAGCAGAGCAAAGGAGATCAACCAGAGCCATGTTGAAAATAGCTCATTTACTCACAATTCTAAATAGATTTGTGAAAATTGATTAAACTTAGCTAAATTCTAATGCTAATTGCTGCAAAACGGAAACAGATAGAAATATCCTTTTTTTTCTGATGAAAGAAGAGACTTTCCCTTTCTTTTGATAGGTTCCAGGTTTTTATAGCAATAGACACAATATTCTGTGGGCCTTCCAAAATCAGTCAAAATCCAGTAAAACAGCCGGGAGCGAACGGGATTGATTCTGTGAAAATGGCTGGGAGCGAATGTGTTAACAGAAAACAGCAGTATGCTTAACTTAATATTTGGCTTTTTGGCCCGCAAAGTAGTACCTTTGTGTTTAACTTTTTCTTTGGCTTTTCTGGCGCTTTAATAGTGTTTTGGCTCGCCATAAACCGTTCGACACCCTCTGTTGCTCAGCATGTGAACAATAAAAGCAATCGGCTGCATGTCCATGCCAAAATGGATGAGGTGAGAGGAAGTTTGTTACTCGCAGGTTAGCTAACATTTTTTAGCCTATTAGCTGTTCTTGGCCTCAGTGGATTCAGAATTTATTGTATGGAAAAAGAAAATGGCTGCTTTTAAACTATGTTTTGGATTTACCTGGATCTTAAAATTTGCAGTTGCTGTGTAGTAAATGGTAATTGATGTCTCGCGACCCTTGTGAGGAATAAGCGGTCAAAAAAATGGATGGATGGATGGATGGTAATTGATGTGTCCACATGATACCTCGTTAGCATCAAAGTTTATATACACACAGTATATGTATAAAATTCTTCAGCTACAGTTGGAAACTTTAGATAGGCATAAAGAGCCTTAAATTGAGCATTTTTTCCCCTTTTGAATAGTTTCTAAACAAACAAAACTTTAATTTTATTATTTAAAAAAATATGTTAATCTTTGTTTAAAAAATATTTATAACTCAATACATTATTGAATGCATTAAAATAAAATTAATACTTTTTTTCCCCAAAATTTCTTTCTTGAAAGTTCAGTATTTACATTTTCTCAAAAAGGTATTATTTTCTTTTTTTTTTTTTTTAAAAAACATTCTTCTTGAAAATACATTTTTTTCGGAATGTAGTACACCAAAAATCATGGTTATGTCCATAGTTTGGTTTTAAGTTTACTGTTAACATTTCATACAGTAAGTAAGGAGAACAAATTTATCCATCCATCCATCCATCCATCCATCCATTTTCTTGACCGCTTATTCCTCACGAGGGTCGCGGGGGGTGCTGGAGCCTATCTCAGATGGCTTTTGGGCAGTAGGCGGTGTACACCCTGGACTGGTTGCCAGCCAATCGCAGGGTACACAGAGACGAACAACCATCCACACTCACAAGCACACCTCGGGACAATTCGGAGCGTCCAATTAACCTGCCATGCATGTCTTTGGAATGTGGGAGCAGACCGGAGTCCCCGGAGAAGACCCACATGGGCACGGGGAGAACATGCAAACTCCACCCAGGAAGGCCGGAGCCTGGACTCGAACCCGAGTCCTCAGTACTGGGAGGTAGACGTGCTAACCTGTCAGGCACCGTGCCGCCCGAGAACAACTTTATACCATTTAAATTAAATGAAGAAAAACAAAAAACAGCAAACTGCTAGCAGTATTTTTTTTCTCAATTTTTTCTCCTTTTCAGGAAATCAAGTGTACCTATTACTATCGGTGCAGAGTGTGTGTGTGAATTTATTACATTTTTTTTCTGTCTGGAGGGAAGTCGGCTGTTCAGCGGACAGCTGCCATTGAGAAATGGGTCGCGTGTGAATTCACCCTGGAAAGAATTTCATTTCGGGGGTCAGGAAAACAATTAGCGGTGAAATATTATAAACGCTCTCATAAAAACCTCCAAGGTGTTCATGCTGCGGAAAGCTCGGGATGGGGCGCGAGCGGGTGTCAACTGATGAGCAATCAAGAGATGTCCTCTTTCTGCCAACATCTCAGCATATTTTGTACGTACTATATTCAGTGATTCTCAACAGTACTTTTTAGAATTTAAATTTGCAATCTCTCTCGTTTTTGATGAACACTTCGGCATACCATGCTATTGTATTGAGAACCCATGCAATCCAAAGTCTGACCAAGGATAAGATGAAGTCCCAGGAAGCAGCTTTGGATTCATCTGTGGGAGTGCAACACACTGGGGGCAGAGTTTGTATAACAGTGTGTGATTTAGTGGCATACTCTCTTCTTTCATTTGGGGGTCTCACGTGAAAAAAAAAAAAAAAAAAAAAATTCTCTGGACATGTTATTGCATTTGTCAGGGGCTCGTTGTTTAGACGGCATGGAGACAAGGTGTGACCGTAAATTGATGCCGTGTCCCGACTCAGAGCACCTTGACCACATTTGTCGCTTGTTAGAGAAGTTCTTATGTCATGACACAACTGCAAAAGATGGACAGATGGCTTTTTGAATTCTAGCGACATCATTCCAGCAGTAACTATAAAACACCACTAAGTGGCAGACATTGCTTTCAATTATTTAGTTGACTTTCAAATTACTATAATTCTCAATTTTATTTTTACATGTATTCTTTAAAGTACATTTTTAGATGTGCTTATTTTTAGATTTTTACACTTTACCATTTATTTTTAAATTAAAACATTAATTATGTAACTTTTTATTTCAGATTTATTTTTACTTTTTACATTTATTTTTTATTTAATTTAATGAATCCATTTATTGAGGTAGCATTGTCATATTGTGTAAGCTTTTGTTCGGTTTTCATGTTCGGATTTGTATTTTATTTTTTTCAAAATTTTAGATGCATCTTTTTTTTAATTTAGGCATTTTTTCTAATTTAGGCATTTTAAATGTTTTGTATTCTGGTTTTATCATTTGTTTTACTGTTTTAATTAAAGTTGTAATTTTCTTTAAAAAAATTATATTCAGATTGTATTTGTACCTTAAAAATACATTTGTAGATTTTTGTTACATTCAATTATTTCTGACTTTTACTATCATCCATCCATTGATCAATAATTAGATAACATAAAAAGTTTTACATTTTTTGTTAGATTTCTAGTTTCAGATTTTATTTTTCACATTCATTTTTTTTTTTTTTTTTTTTTAAATTCAATTACCGGTAATTAATGTTTTATGACTAAAAGTATTATATATTTCTAGCGTATACATTTTATTTGTACACTAAAAATATATAACATTTTAGATCCTATTTTTAAGACTACTGCATCCATCAAGCATTTTCGTCTCTGTATTTTATTTTTACATTTTAATTTTTTTGCAAGATTTTTTTTTTACTTTTACATTTTCATGTTTTATATATATATTTTTAAAGATAACATTTGTTTACATGTTACTTGTACTGTGCATTCAAAAAAAATAAAATAATTTATCTTGTTTTTAATTTTGACTTCCAAACTATTTTTATAATGACCTTTGCATTGTCAACGGCGTACTCAACACTGTCCAGCGTTTGGCATGTGTGCACGGAGCCATAACAAGTTCATAACAGACATCCGTCAGTGTTAGCAAGCTAGCCTGCCTCGGATAAACAAAACGAGCGCAGTCTGACTAATTGCCGCCTGATGCTGCACATTGAGTTCATTTCCATTTGACGATGTTTAGTAAGGATTTTTGTGTTTGTTGATTATTTAAAAAAAATACTTAAGAGTGATGCAGTTAAAGTACCTGGTGGTGGCTTTGCATGAGTGCCATTCATTTTCAGTCTGGATGTTGTTGCAGTTTTCACCCCTGGTTGTCATGGAAAGCCATACTCTGCATTAGATTTGGAAGAACCTGTGTTTGGTGAACCTTGACTAAAAAAGAATGATGCCATGTACCAAATGGTTTTTGGCACACTGTTTCACACCTTAAAAAAAAGATGATTTATCTAAGCACCACTTCTACCCTTGTTTGAAAGCGCGATCTAAATAAACTTGAGTTGAGTTGAGTAAAAAGAAAATAATTTGTTTATTCACTTTTTTGTGCGTCAACATACTGCCCATTTTTCATCAGCGTCATTTCTAGCACCCTCTGGTGGCTCATTTTTCAATATTTTTCAATCATATCTATATGATGAAATATATTCCACATCATTCCATATCATTTTTCACCAATATCATTCCACATCTCTCAATATCATGACATTTCCATACTTTTGTGTTCAGGATTTTATCATTCACATGCAATTGCTCCATAAATTGATTTGTCTCGTTTGTAATATTGTTTTTTCCCCATTATCATTATTTAACATGTGTCTTCTTATTAAAGGTAACAGCTGAGTTCGTTTACCCGCCACTATAAGGGTTACTGTATGTTACCATTCCCAATGTCAACAGAAATCCCTATTTTCCCCACTATTTCCAAAAAAGAAAACCCACTACTCATGTTGCACTTCAATAAAAACTAAAGATTTAGATTTGTACTGCCAGAAAGTTTGGCACCCCTAGCTAATACTTATTTTTGTCTCATCAGAGAAGACGACCAATGGGGGAGCTCGAGGAGGCGGCGGCAGTGGCGTGAGGAGGCGGAAAGGCCAAAGCAGGACCACCGTCGTTCCCAAGGTGGCAACCAGCTCCGTAACTTAAAGTCAGAATGATTTCTCTAAGAAAAAACCCCCCCGAGATGACGCTGAAGCCAAGCTGACATCTTGATGAGAAAACATTGCATAGGGCCGCTTCTAGATGCTGACTTTGCAAGTTTTCCCAGTCACGAAAGGAGTCAGGTCAAGGGACATCGTTGGCATTGTCGGACATGATGGACTGATTGTCTTCTCATAAAAAAACTGATGAAAAGATCCCTGGGGTGTCTCTTTGTGACTGGGAGCAAATGGGCAGTGCGAGCCACTGCTAATCAACACTTCGTAATGCTGCTTTGTTTGCAACAGGGTTCGGATGTTTTTGCACATTTGTCATTTTTTGACGTAAACATTTCATATCCTCATGAATCTCTTTGTTGCTAGTTGGGACTGCACGGATGTCAAGTCTTTCTAAAGGTTTATATGCTATCAATTTTCCCATTAAAAGTCCAATTAAAAAGAGGAAGCTTGTGTCACTTCACTCACATACGGTACTAGTACTTGCATATTAAGTCAGTTTACTCCTAATTTCTCTTTGGTGCTGGAGCAATAAAAACTAAAATAAAAACGGACACTTTGGAGGACTATTTTTGTTGTTGTTGTTGTTGTTGTTGTTGTTGTTGTTTTTTGTTTTTTTTAAATTTTCAGCAGGTGGTTGAGTGTGTGTTGTTTTTTAAAAGCAAGATATGTGAAGGGTTTCAAAATAGGTTTAGGTTTTCCAATTTCGGTTTTAAACTAGGGTTGGGGTTTCAAGTTAAGAGTTTGAAAATAGGATCAGGTCTTCAAATGAAACTTTCAAAGTTGGTGTAGGATTTTAAATGAGGGTTTCATTCTATGGTTGGGATTTTAAACTATGGTTTCAAACTACGGTTTAGGTATCAAACAAGGATGAGGGTTTCATATTAGGATTTTGAATAGGTTTGCGATTTAAAATTAAAGTTACGAGAGAGGATCGTGTGCTGAACAATAGGGCACATGCGTAACAACATCCCCACCACCATCTTCCTGGTTTTTACGCAGGAAACGCCTCCTCTGTTAACTTGCGCTGTCGTCTCTTGTACTTTGTAAATTACAACCAGTGGTCTGATTCACGCTGGTTTCATACAACTTCACATGTTTAACAAGCTTCATGAAGTATAGTTCTTACTCAAAAAAGTAAACTGAAGTTACCTGTCCAACAGAAACTTAGCGACCAAAGAATCCGTCTTCAGACCTCTCCGCTGCTTTAGCGCACGCCATCGATGAAATGACTTTTGTTTGGCTCCGCTCTTTCAGTCCTTGTCTCCTCCGTTCAGCAACCTCAAAAACATCTTTCTTTGTGTTCCTGTATTCTTCGCTGCCATTATTGGTTAACTTTGAACACACACGCGAGGAGCTAGCTCCAGTAGGAAGAAGATACACCGCTGCTGCTGCCGCCGCGCTAGTAAACACTGTTACGTTAGAGGCCTACGCAAACTACGTACTCGGGGCATTTACGCAAGAAGCGCAAGAAGTGTGATTGACAAGCCAGGACCTTCGTAATTGATTGGCTACAATCTAACATTCCCTGGAACGTCCCCAGTTTGTTGGTTTGTTTGTTTATTTATTTATTTATTTATTTATTTATTTATTTATTTATTTATTTATTTTTTTAAGTACAAGTCTGCTACAGGTTGATAAAGCGATTTTTATGTAGTTGGACAATTTTATTTTATGTTATTTTATTTTATTTTTTTTATCCTAAAATCCTCTTTGATACCTTTAACGTTTCAAACCAGAGTTGAGGGATTCAAACTATGGTGACGGTTTCAAACTAGGGTTGGGGTTTCAAATTAGAGTTTCAAAGTAGGGTTTTAAAGTTGAGTCAGGGCTTTAAATGTGAAAGGTCATTTAATGTGCCGTAACTTACAGGTTTCATTTAGGATATTTTGTCATTGGCAAAGGGGAGGGTGAGGTCAGTACGGTTGGACATGCACTATCAATAGCACTTTCTCTTTTTCTGATTGGACATTTCAACAGATTTATTGCTTCATCTATTTTGACTCCTTGTCCTTGACGGGTGCTAAAGATCTTACCACTAATATACTTCAACCTAAAAATGATAAATGCTTCTCAGTGAGAACACTCAAAGCTAAATAGCTTGTTAAAAACTTCTGACGCAAATTAGACAAAGCTTGGATTGTGCTGACCCCTTTTGCGCGCATTTAGTACTGTAGCTCCAAAAATTCCAAATAATTTTAAAACATTGTCACACATGAAGGCACGATGTTAAAATCATTTACATCACACATTTAATTTAAGAAAAAAAAAAAAAAAAAAAAAAAAAACCTACAACAAATATATGCTGCAATGCTGAGTGAATCAATGCATATGTAGGTATACGAATGACCACAAGAGGGTGCTAGTATTCAAGCATTATGTTCAACCCATGACACGTTAGAGGTCCATGCGACGAAATATACAGTCCATAATGTTACTTTTATGCAGTATGTACTGAAGTCAAGTTAAAAGTGATCAATGAATGATGAATAATATGTTATATGCTCCCCAACTAGTCTAAACACGGCATTCAGTATAATATTGTATTTGTGGAGTATGAATTAAGCAGAAAGATCCTCCTGTTTTAATCCATTTTGCAGTGACATCACTGTAAAGTCGCCGTGATGTCATTTTTCAGTGACAGCAAAATAGCAGCCCCCTGAGATGGATAACAGGTGGGTTTTGCTGATTAATTCATATTCCTCAAATGCATTAATCAGAATGTTGTGTTTAGATGAGTGGAGGTGCATGGAACACATTATTGTAATTTTTTAAAATTTTACTTGCCCTTCAAAAAAACAAGACTTGAACCTTAGTAATTAAGTCGTCCATTTTTGTTCAAAGTAGCCATTTTCATTATTATTTCTCAATATTTCAAGTATTTCAAAATGTTAAAAAAAAAAAAAAAAAAAACCTTGGCATTTGTTCCTCCCATCAACACAAATATGGGTAACGGGACCCATTACAAAGTCTCAAGGACCATTGCCCAAAATGTTGTCCATTTTGGTTTGTAGCATAGCAGGCATTCCAGGCCAACATCAGAGCTTACACTTGGACAAATTCCTACTATGGAAGAGCATTTCAGATTCGAGGTGACAATGAAATTGCAAAGTCCCATTAATTGATGCTTGGGACTTGATTGTAAGGTAATTTTCATGAGGTCGCTAAACATACGTTAGCATGCAAAATGCAAGGCCGTTTTTTTTCCCACTGACCCTCCTCTGGTTTCGTCTTCTAACTGCCAATATATCCCACCTAAAAAAAATAAAAATAAAATAAAAAAACAATAAGCTGACCCCCTGCTGAAAGTGTCGAGTCCAGATGTGAACATCCTCCCTCTCTTCCTCGCTCCCACACTTCTAGCACCCCCTCCACCGCTTCCTCCACCCGAGTCGCTGCAAGTTTTCCATTTCCTTTTTTGGTGAAAAAATCTCAAACGGCAGCAGGGAGTGTGCATCTGTTATTCCTTGTGTACTCCACCGAGGTTGTGAAACAGTCGACTCAGCATAAATATTGCCCTGTATTATGTATTTCAAGCCACTTGAAGCTTTTTGTCGCCCTAAGCGATAGCACACAAATGTGTTGAAAGGGTTCTTCCAAAGTCACCTTAATTCTTGTAATGACATCATAAAGCGCTATTTCAAAACAAAGACAGCACGCAATATAATCCACATCGTTCTATTTATTTTCCACACACACACGAACACACAAATCCTCCATCGCCACCATTGCAGGAATGAGTCCCGTCCATTGACATCGGGATTTATACTAAACAATGGCTTATTACACCCCTCCCCATCTTAAAAAAAACAAACAAACAAATGCACATTTGCCAACTCTGACTCACCAGCATCAAAGCTGAAATAATGAAATATATATACATATATTTTTTAATACTTTGTCACATAGAATAAGATAAAGAAAAAAAAACAGCAAGAGATTTAAAAGACACAGCAAGAATCTCCAAATTTTGTGTTTATTTATTTATTTTTTACCTAGCCTGAGTTGTTGTTATACGGCTTTGAAGGTAGTGGAGTGAAGTTATTGTTTGCAAATACTTGATGCAAGGATCAAATTCTGACCAAATAGTGAGCCCTATGTTAGCCTCTAACGCTCATAGCATGTTGCTTAATTATTACATGTTACATTATTTTCCCCCGCTACAAAAACTAAAATAGCAAGCTACTGGTAAATATAAACAAGTAAAATGAGAAAAGAGAAATAAAACAAATATAAAACTGCAACATATAAAATAAACTAATACAAACTAAAATGAAAAAACAAAAAGAAAAACTAAATGTAAAAACAGATACGTATTTTAAAATATGAAAAAAAAAGTAGAGGGGTTGGGGGATCGGGGACAAATATTCAACCTAAACAAAAAATCCTAAAAGAAAAAACAAAACAAAAAACAAAACAAAACCTTGAAACCTTAGTGAATTGTTAGTCAAACTTTATAGGTGTATTTTTTGATGGGGGGGAAACACAAAATTCGGAGATACAGTGACAATCAGACAAATTCAACAAACGAGAAAGATTGAAAAGTAAGACATGCATACTGCAACATTACATAAAAGTAACGCAGCATCTTTTGGACTATAATTGCCAAATGCTTGTAAAAGGTACAATGTGGAGGAAGAACATAGGGAAATGCTCCAAACCAATTGGGGGTAACAAAGTGCCAGAATATTGAATCATTATGTCCAAAACATCAAAATATTTTGGCCACAATGATTCCGCCTTTTTGGAACGCTGGCTAACCAAAACTGACACTTGATGCGTCATTATTAGCACAATCCAATTTTTTTTTCTGACTTGAAAAAGATTTGGTCCCAAATGCAGAAGGAAATGTTTACCTCCTTTAAATTCTTCTCTTCTGACTCACTAGCATCTCAAAAGAGACAAAGTGGTATTACAGGACAAGCTTAATAATAATAATAATAATAAAAAAATAAAATACAATGAGCAGAAAATTTAAGAATAAAAAAAGAATAAGCAAAAAGGTTCAGTAATCAGACAAAAAAGTGGTTTTGTGCCATGTTTTTGTATTGTGTGTTTTTTATTTATTTATTTTTTATGTGCACACAACATGGCAGCGTGGGACTTATCCAAAAAGTGCAAACTTAATCTTAATTTTTCATGACAATAACAAACCTGTAAAAGCTTTTTTATTTTTATTTTTTTTATTTAATTTTTTTTTTGAAAAGTCGAGTATTAAATTTTGTGTCATATACAGCGACCTGGTCAAGATGCATAGAGATAATGCATAGAGATAAGATAATGCATAGTGAAAATTGTGTGAGAAAGAAAAATGACATTCAAAATGAAGTGACAGCATTAAATAGGGTTTATTATTCCTCTTGAATAGCTTTTTTGGGGGGTCTTAATGACCTGCCCGAAAACTCACCAATTTTTGCAAGTGCCTTTGTGATAATGTACTGTATATGCATTCAATGGGTCTCAAGACAACCCCCTAAAATTCGCTGTGATTAGGACTCAAATGATGATTAGGACTATGAACTGCACTCTTCTTTCCCTTCAAGATTTTTTTTTTTAATACAAAGTACTACATACAGTATTACATAACATGGTGTTAAGGCACTTCACTGTACAAAGTAGTTTGTTGGGAATACTGCCTTTGTTTCCCTGTATTACCTTGCTAGGCATAAAGACTTTGGCTATGCATGAGTGGAGTGCAATTCAGAGGGGGAGTGTGTGGGGTCTTTATAGGCCGTTGTGGCAGTCACGGCACAGGATGCGCTCGCCGTCGGGGAAGAAGCCAGCGCCCACTAGCGACACGGAGCACTGTGTGCACGTAAAGCACGGCTGGTGCCACTGGCGCTCCTCGAACGAGATGTACTTGCCTCCGCCGAAACCTGGAAAAAGAGGGACAGAACATCTGACTTTTTGTGACTTTTCCCCCCTGAATCTTAGGGTGTGAAGTTGAACGGTGGTGAGCCAACTGTCAGAATGTTGACGCGGGAGTGCACATTTGGGAAGAGCTAAGATTATCAGTTGATGAAACAATGGACTGATAATGACAAATGCCTCTTGGTGGACAGTTAGCAAGCTAGAGGCTAACATTTGTGGTCGACAAAACACTTAGCCAATGATAAAAAGTGACGACAGAGACAGCTGTTAGCCAGTTGGAGGCTTGTTAACGAGCTAGTGGCTAGAAGCTAACAAGAGTAGCCAGCCGGTGGTAAATTAGCAAGCTAGCAGCTAATGTTAGAAGCAGATAAAACACTCAACTGATGATAACAAGTGTCAACATGCAAAGCAGATAAATCAGATAAATCATTCAAAAAGACAACCTTTTTTTCTATAATTTAATTTTACAGTGTTTCACCCACCAGCCAAGTTAAAAAAAAAAGACATTTTGGCATTGTTATCCCGGTGGTCATGTGGTTGGGAGTAGGAAGCGGAAGTGGACTTTCTGTTTGCTGAGCAAGGTGGGTCTAACACTTTTTGGCCAATTGAACGGACTTAAGTTGACTTCCGCTTCCTACTCCCAACCACATGACCACCGCGTGGCTTCAAGTTTCAAGTACGAAGTTACGAGGATTCGAGGAGTTTTGGCACCCCACAACGAGTATTGACAGTGTTTTTCCGTGGTCCTGTGAGCGTCGCTGTTGTGCAATTAACTGAATTACAGTTTGAAAAAAAATAACATTGGAAAACATTTTCAGTGTTTCAACCATAAAAAAAATGATCATAATTTACAGGTTTCAAAAATGGCAAACACATAAATGCCAAGGGAGAACAATGCCAAAATGCCATTTTTGAAACTTAATTGGCTGGTGACCGTTTTGAACTTCTGAAAATTTGTGGGTGAAACACTGTAAAATTAAATTAGGGGAAAAAAGGTTGTCTTTTTGAATGATTTAATATGCTTTTTGGAGATTCAAACCCACTTTTCAGGTTTGGAAATATTTTTTCAACGTTTTGAGAACGTTCAGAGTTTACAGGTTTCAAAAACGGGAAACAAATAAATGCCTAGGGAGAACAATGCCAAAATGCCATTTTTGAAACTTGGCTGGTGACTGTTTTGAACCTCTGAAAATTTGTGGGTGAAACACTGTAAAGTCATAATTTAAAAAATGTCTGTCTCTTCTTAACGTTTTTTTTTTTTTTTTTTTTTTTTTTTTTTTTTTTTTTAAAGCTTTTTCAGTGATTTTTCAGTCATTCAAAAAATATTTTTGGAGATTCAAAACACATTTTTGGAGATTCAAAACAATTTTTTAGAGATTCAAAACATTTTTTCAGTCATACAAAAATGTTTTCGGAGATTCAAACCAAGGTTACGAGGTTTCAAACCAAGGTTACGAGGTTTCGAGTATTGGCAGGATTCTGATTCCATACAACGCTAACTAGTCAACAATTTGACGCTTAAGTTAGTAAGCAAGTGGCTATCATTAGCAGTAGTCGATAAAACACACAATGAAAACAACCAATGACGTGCTAGCAGCCAGTTGACAGATAGCTAGCAGTCAATGAAATGCTCTGCCGATGATAGCAAGCGATTTGACCTAGTTACCAACGTAACAAGTGACAACGTGCGTAGCAGTTAGCCAGGCGACGACTAGGTAGCGAGCTAGAGGCTTGCTGTTAATGTTAAACTACTCAGCTGTAGAAAAAAAGTACACAGAATGCACAAACGTTAGCAGGTCGGTGGCTAGTCAGTGAGGTAGTGGCTAACATTAACAGGTAATAAAAGAACACCTGGCAGATGACAACAAGTGAAGATGTGCATTGCATTTAGTCAATCAGTGGCTAGTTAGCGAGCTAGCATCTAAAATTAACAATCAATAAAACACTTTGAAGATACTTCGAAATGACGATGTGCATACCACTTAGTCACATTTTTCCTTTTCATCTGTTTTCCGAGCATCCCAGGCACCAAAATGAGTGTGACTCACATTAAATTCAATTCGAAACATCACGTAATCATTTCCGTAGTGTGGAAAATGAGGTCCAACTCTCTGTGAAAGATTCCACAGCAGCTCGCCGCACTCCTGACTTGACACCAGTGGGAAAAGCCATCAGGGAACCTCTGGTCGTTCGGAACAACACGTTTATTTCTGGAGGACGATCCCATGAGGGATCCGCATATAAATCCCAAGGGAGAAGTTCCTGTCATGAAGTCATGAAGGCAATACAAAGAAATAGGGAAGCCTTGGCTGGGGTTTCCTTGTTAGTCTTAAATCAACCTTTAATTGCACTTAGGTTCCCGCTACAGTTGACAAGCTTAACTGCTAAGGGCGAGAAAAACATTACAATGTTGTGCTGTTGTCTGTTATGATATGGCAGCATTAAATATCAATATTGGAAGACTCTCTCCTTCAGTTTCATAGCGAATAATAATAATAATGAGATGGAGTGATTCCATCAACTACTCCCACCAAGGTATTGACACATTTCCATTTGCAAAACCCTGTACTACGTGGTATATAATAATATTTGTTTGATTGCTCGTGTGTGGCGTAGCATGATTACGCAACAAATACTAAACTGAACTTTGTGCGTTTGTAAATATCGGCTGTAAACATCGGACCAGTCGACAAACATTGTAGACCACCAAAGCGATCATAACAAGAAGACTCTTGCCTGTGATGGGTTTACTGCAGGCCTCGCACTTTTTGGCGTAGAGGCTTCCGAAGCACTTGAGGCAGTACGGGCTGTCGTCGCGCGAGGTGAAGTGCTGGCCGGCCAGCTGCGTTTTACAGCCGCTGCACACGAAACACTCCTTGTGCCACGGCTCATCCCGATAGGTCACGCCACCTTTGGCCAAGGTCTGAAAAGACGAGGACACTTTGAGTGACAACCAAAACCCACTCATCAAGAGACCGTCATGATATATCAAGGTTTTCTGCGGAAGAGATACTAAATTAAAGAGATGGCTTTAGAAGTGTTCCGTCCTGGCAACCTCCAGATTGGTAGGCTACCGCCATGACAGACAGGGACTTTAAAATAACTATAGACTGATAGGGTTTTTTCAAGGCTTATACCGATACCGATTATTAGTAGTCAAGGAGACCGATAACCAATATTTCAAGCTGATATTCATTTGCAGTAAAAGAGAAAATATTAATGTCAAATTTTTTAAACATTACTTTTTCTTTTCATTTTAAACCCAATTCACACTGACTGCGGAAATGATGCTGTGCGTTTTCCGTACAGCTTTCGCACGGCTTCCACAAGGACTGCAATTCACACCGTGTGCGTTGCGTCAGGAAATCTGCACTTACCAGTAGGGAGTTTCAAGGGTCATCAGCATGTGTCAAGCTAAATTAAAAACTAAACAAGTAAATAGTTCCATTTTCTACTATAAATAAAGTTTTTCAAAATTTCAATATAATTTTATTATTATTATTATTATTATTATTAAAAAGTCAGCATAATTTCTTATAAAGTAGAAATTCAAATAAATCCATAAATGAAAAGTTCCCTGTATCTCCCTGGGCGACAAATGCATGCAAATGTAGCTAATTTGGGTTTTTTGTCAAGGTTCATAAAAGATTTCAAAAGATCTTCACAGAGAGTGAAAAATTGTCTGAATATATTCGAAATGTCTTTGCGACAAGCAAAAACTGTCTGTGAACATCTTAAATCCTGAAAACTCTAAATTCGCAAGCATTCACCACTCAGTGCGATACCAGCTTTATCAGCCTTTAGATTTGTAAAAAGGCCGATAATCGGGCTGCCCGATAATTGGTCTATCCCTACTTTAAAATGTTTAAAGACCACAATTACTTCCTAACCCTTCTTATTTCTTATCAGTCTGAGTGACTTATAAGCCAACCAAAAGCAAAGCACCTCCCACTCAGGTTTTGGGCTTTCTGTGACGCATTCACAAACCTTTTTACAGCGCGTGCAGCGTGGCGCAAACTTGTCCTCGTAACACGCCACGCAGTAGTGTTCGTCCTTCTCGGGGATGAACGATTTGGAGCCGATGGGCTGCTCGCAGGCGTGGCAGACAAAGCAGCCTTCGTGCCACGTGGAACCTGCATACTCCAGCTTTCTGGAACCTGTAGGACAACGTAAAACAGGCAAAATGTAAAACTGCAACTATGGTTGCGACAGCAACTTTACTGGACTGCTTTAAATAATGTGCTAGAACTGCACAATTGTATGAAAAAGCCCTTTTGATTTATTGGAAACGAAAACACCACAGGCCCCACATACTCTGTTGGAAACTGGCAGCTGGCCGTACAGGATGGATTAATGCAATTTTTTTCCCCCCATAGTATGTCACTGAATAATCCATCTTCTCCCACTTTGGCGCTTGTTTTTTTATTTATTTTATTTTACTTGCTAGTTTGCCCTACGATGACGCCGCGGTTTTGAGGTCCGACCGACTTTCTTCTCCAGCCGTGGAAAACTCACGCATTACAGTATTACATGATTGGAAAATAACAAAACATACCATTTGTCCATTTGGCAACCACAACAGAAGGTACACGTGCGCGTTCTAATGCAGTGCTATAAAAAGTATGGCCTGAGGGCCCTATAGGCTCAGCTATGTTCTTTAATGCGGCCACTAAGCATTTACATCATCAACATTTTGGCAATAGTAGTTTCATTAATTTAGCCATATTTTTCTCCTAAAATTGGTTAATTAAAATGTATATATAGTGGACCTCTGCATAAGAGTCTTCTATTTGTGGATTTTTTTTTCCCAGTTTCTTTTTATGTACAGTATATCTATTGGATTATTTTGTCCAGCATACAGGAGGTTTAGCAGTGTTTTTTTTTTTTTTTAAATTAAATTTTGCTATTACATTACGTGTTTCAATGGGTTAATTATATGACGATTTCCGTCATTCGCATGCCGGCCCGGTGCATACCTCCACGAATAGTGGGAGTCCACTGTATGATGATTTTAATAAGCAATTAATTCATGTTTTACAAAAAATATAAAATAATTTAATAATAATAATAATAATAATTATTATTATTATTATAATTATAATTATAATAATAATGATTAGTGTTGTTCCGATACCGATATTTGGCCCCCGATACCGATACCAATACCCAGCTTTGCAGTCTCGGCCGATAGCGATACCATACCGATACTTAAGTTTTTTTTTTTCTTCAACATGAAAAATCTGTCCTGCTATTGGTTCAGAGCATTCAAGGGCCAATAGGATATCTTAGATCTGCATGCAGTGAACATGTCACATATCAGTGAATGTCGTGCACGAGCAAGACACAAGATGCTGCATCCAAAATCCTATATTAGTGTTGGAATTAATGGTATCGGCATGTTACTTGTGAGTACTCACCGATACCGATACCACTGTTTTAATGCAGTATCGGCACCTCTGCCGATACCAGTATCAGTATCGGAACAACACTACTAATAACACTACTAATAATAATAACAATGACAACAACAACAACAACAACATAATAATAATAATAAAAATAATAATAATAAAAAAATCAAAAATAATAATAATAATAATAATAAATATTAGTAGAATAGACTATTTGATGTACACATTTAGCAATGTTTTAATTACCGGTATGTATAAAATTAAAAAAGTTAAGTAACGCAGTTAAACAAATAATTTGACCAAACACTAGTTCTTCATCATTATTACTGTTCCTGTTCTATGCCAATAGGCTGTGAGATATGATGTAGTATATTTGCCTGATAGTGGGGAGTTTATTGTCCATTCTGAACACTTAACGGTACCAACTGTGGTTCCTTAACCATAGAAAAGTTACCGTACAAAAAGTTTTCATTAGGACTGATCAGCGATCTATTTTGGTCAGAGCAGTCTACGACTTTACATGCTGGAACCACAGCACCCATTGGGCAAATTACCAAGCTTTGCTCACCTGGCATGACGATCTTGTCGCAGGCTACGCACTTGGAGGAGAACTCGTTACAGTAGCAGTCGTTGCAGAGCAGCGCGTCCTCCTGGTTGGTGAAGGGCTCGTCCGCCAGCGAGCGGTCGCAGCGGAAACAGCGGAAGCAGTGCTCGTGGTAATGCCGGTCCTCGTAGAAGAGCTCCTGGCGGGGTGACATGGAAACAAGATCAGGTCCAGCTTACCCACGACACCAATGAGGATAAGTTACATTGAAAATGAGTGAATGGATGACTTACATAGGGATTAGAAATGAATAAATACTGACAATTGTAATCGTCTTAGAAATTGTCATTTATGACTTACAGACTCCATTCTGGAATTTCTGCAATAAGAGCAGGGGTCACTATTGGCTAGATTAGATCTATCGCCACATATTACGGTCATGTCCATTGTGCGGTCACTATGAGCTGCTCCCAATTATAGCTGTGGAGCCTTATTGTACAACTTAATGTTTCCTGTTGCTGTTTATAACTTGCCAAGGTTCAAAGCAAGAGAACTTGATAGCGCTCACTATTTGGCAAGCCGTAAGTCACGCGTTTCCTGTATTTAAAACGGGCGTAAATATGTGTTCATATGTTGGCTCGCCAATGAAAAGAATGTCTCCAAATAAGGTCAAAATATGTTTGTGCTTGATTGTTTGAGAATCAACGTCTAAAAAGAAATCAACACTATGGAATATGGGTAGCTAGTTAGTTAGCGGCTAGCAGGAGGAACTTGGATGATCCAAATTAGTTGCTCAACAGCACTTTAGGTGAAAGTCCTGTTGAGCCATGATGGTCAAAATTACTTGGACACATTTGCAGATGCTGGCTGAAAGGAGTCCTAGCGAGGTGCACGAGCTACTCGCATTTAGCAGGAATTACACAGAAGGGGCTGAAATAGTATGGCAAAAATTTTAAAAAATGTTTTAAATACCTTGGCTTTAAGGTCATGGTTGGGCTCATATTTGACATGGTAAGAGAACAAAATGCGAAATAGATTTTATTTCATATGAACAGATTGAAAGATATGAAACAACTCCTTCAAACAAAAAACGTTAAACAGTTTGTCTTCTTTTGTAGGAAACGGCACTAACAAGTTTGACATAAAACAAAGAGAATTACACAGTGTATTTAAAACAGACAAAATAGATGCCTAGAGAAAGGTACTGCTAGCTTAATGCTAACACAAATTTAACCTTTACATATTGCAACGTGTTAGTTCATTAGCATTTAAATTCATTGGCACTATAGAAAAAGCACAAAAAAGGGAAAAGCTGTTGACAGGTTTAAAAGAAAAAAAAATCAGTTAAGACATGGCATGGCAGTTAACAGTGCAGAGAGCATGACATCATACTGTACGCATGCTTCATACTAGCGTACAGAAACAAAAACGCTACACAGATGCCAGTGAAGCATTCAGGCACCACGCATGTCAAACTGTTGTTTTTACAAACTCAAAACAAATCAAGTCTGATCCCATCAGGAAGGCTCTCACTCACCCGGGCGTCATGGCCGATCAGCTCCTTGCACTCGTCGCACGTGTTGGAGAAGAGGCTGTCGTAGCACGGGATGCAGTAAGGGCTGTCGTCCGATTGGATGTACTTGCGGCCGTACAGGGACTCCTTGCAGTTGTCGCAGTCGAAGCGGTCGGCCATCGCGGCGGTCAGTCGGGTTTGTCAGCCTGAAATAGAGGAGAGAGGAAATGTCGTTTTAAGGTGCTGACAACACACGAGGTCATGACATAATAAAGAGAAGGGGCATGAAAAGACAAAGGCCTTTAATACTCAAAGGTTGCCAGGTATGACCACTTGAAACCTCAAATTAGAAATGGCACCTCCAAACCAAAATAGCCGACTACCTTATGTTTTACAGCATAGATTTTCACGCATCCTATAATGACGAATACACGCGCCAGATTTCATGTCGATCTGACACACGGGTGGCGGACTCCAGCAGCATGGACCACCGCCAAGTCCGCCCTGTCAGCATGTAACACAGCAGCAGCATGTGTTATGTCTAACAACATGACGGCCGTTCACTTGGCGCGGGACGACCAAGCGGAACAATGGCTTAAAAGGGCGCCGACGCGACAACAGTATCGGGTTGCCTAAACATGACGGCACCACTGGAGGGGAGCCCGGCGATAAGTGATGCCGACCCTCCGGCGTTCCCACCGCACCACCGATGAGAACCACTGCTTGATTTGAAAGGCAGTCAGTGGCTGGGAGTGTTCAGCAAAAGATGATCTCACTTCTGGGTAAGACAAGTAGTGTCAGAGGCTGGATTTACACTGCAGATCTGAGTGTATACGACTCCGATTTTAGTGCTTGAAGCTAACATCTGGTAGAATTGTGGTCTTGAATTGTTATTTTGTCTGTTTTTGGAATGTCTTACATGTTAGTTCTTGAATGTACCTCATGCACAGAAATTAAATGTGGAAGTTTGTTTTTGCTTCTGTTATTTAGGCTGTGATTGCTAATTATTTAGGATCGTGTACTAGCTAACACTATGAGCCTCATTTGAAGGAGGTTTTTGTTGAATAAATTAACTACTGAATGCAGTAATCTATATAACATGGGTTTATGATTGTGTAAGTTTTAGATGAATGGTGTTGATGGTTTATGATCTCTGTTTTTAAGGGCTACGAGCATTACCAGTTTTCATTAGTACAGAATGTGGGTACTTTTGCCACTTCTGCTTGAGACAAGACCCACATTTTTTCATTTTGCCACAGGTGACCACAGATTTTCTTATTTTTAAGTCTTATTGTGTTCAACTTTTTAAAGCACTTACAGTTTAAGACAAAAACAGATTATTTGTATTTAGGCCGTTTCCTACGGGAAAATACAGACAAGTCAGAGGAAAGGATTGTGTTTGACCTTGGTAGGCATGTTTTCCTTGGCTTGACTCTTGTTATCGTATGTAATTTGGCTACCTACATGATGGCCAACATGACTGAACAGACCGTTCTGTATTTCACCACCGAATGGATCCATCAGCAAGTACATCATGTCTAAAAAGCATCCATACTCGGCCTGCACCACGTTAGTCAAGGTGCTCGTCTTGGAATACGTTTGCTTTAACAATCAATTTATGTGCATTTGACACTCCATCTATCAGATAATGTCAGCCGCACTGTCATCAACCCTCCTGACAGCTCCGTCAAGATCAGGTCAACACAATATCGAATTGAAATTGAAGAATTTGCGTGACCTCCACATTGCCAGCACTGCCAGGTATGCAGCAGGTATGTGCTCGCCAGATATGAAAACAGAAAGGAGGCGTGAGCTGGAATGGTTCACTGGCAACTAGCTGTCTTTTTTTTGTTTAAAAAAAAAACAAGACTTCTGTTAATACACTAGTGAACGTTTGGACACGTTTCTCATTTATGGCATGAGTAGTATGTTTTATTGGTGGTGCAGACAACTAATGACATGCGCCGAATGCTATTCATTGACATATTCGTCTCTCATCGACAGGGCAAGGGAGGCCGAGGAAAGCCTGGCCTGGGGAAAATCCTTGTATAAACAGTATGTTGGTTGTGTGCCGTATGCTGTAATTCTAGTTCCTTGTAGTATTTTGATGCAAACTTTTCAGAGTTTTTAATTTGAGAGAAAAACACGTCTATTTTTTAAATTTTTTTTTTTTTTTTTTAAAAAGCATATCTCCTTTAAAAATTTAGCCAAGTCACTCAGAAAAGGTCTATATGCACGTGACAGTAAATCACTAAAAATCTATTTAAAAAAAACACACAAAAAAAACAAACAAACAAAAAAAACAGACACACATACAAAACACCAAAGAAAACAGGAAGCAGTCAGTTTTCCAGAAAATGTGTGGTATAAATTCAAATTCTAACAACTTTCGAATGGTACACATGGACAGGAAGTAGGTCAAGAATTTGTTTTATGAATTCCTGTTACAGTTTAAAGACCATTTCCGCAAAGGACAGCCGACGTACGGCACCTGGAAAGGCCCAATAAGGCCGCTCCCAAGGCTGGCTTATTTCCTCACAAGAGTACTTCCACAAAGCCTTGGCTTGTTTTTGTAGTCTTTCCAGAGAGACGTGACTCTGAGTAAGAATAACTAACAGTCACATCCGATTAAGTATCCGTCAACTCGCTCGAGCAACAGATGGGAACGTCTTAGGTGGAGATCCCAAAGCCCGAGAGGTAAATACGCGTTACTTCAGAAAACAAAAGGGCTTGCTTGGACCTGTTTTCATTTTGGGTTGGAGTGGCCAATGCGGGGGTTAAATGAACTCCCGATGGCACAAGCTCCCTCCACAAAAAAAGAGCGATGACGTCAGCACGGTGACCCTTGAGGCGCTGGATCTGGGTCATGGTGAACTCCAGATTCCAGGCCTCACAGGGCTTTTTGGATCTCCTGCTACTGCTGTATATGCGCAAACTTCCCGGCAAAACTCCATATTCTTTCACATCCAGCGGTGACTCAGAACCTCGGAGCGGGTCAGGAACGTTGCTAAATACCAGAGCTGTGACCGGTTTCCGAGGAAATCGGAGCTGAGGAGTCCACGCAGGACCACGTATGGAGTTTAATTGCAGCATCAAAATGAGACTCGGGATCAAGAATTCCTTTTTTTGCAGCGATTCCATTGGGAGTTCATCTGAGATGGAAAGTCAAATATTGAACGCAGCTATATGGGTCAGCGTGATTGACTCTGCTGGATGTTGATACACTTTTCTTTTCCTTTAAGTGGTTCAGTGTTGATTAGTCTGCCTGTTTGCTATGAGCGTGATTATATCAACTGGAAATTCACCGTCTCTAAAATCTTAGGATGGACTTCGTGCCCAATTCGGATTTAGGGCAGACTCAGATTAGACTATATTACCATCCAGTGTGACAATATCTGGTTTCACTCAACTGGTCTGAAAAAATCAGCATTTACTACAAATAATGTATCTTTGTGTGCGCATCTATGTCAGCAACATATAGTGAACCAACAGAACAATGAAATGCTCTTCCATGAGATGACAGAAGGAAATATTAATATGTGAGTCTATCTGGGGCCATTATTATAACAAAATAATAGTAAAGTATTCAACTACACTAAGTAAATTGAGATGATTTTTGCTTGGTGAGTTTGCTGATTTGCGTATGTGGCACATGTACTGACACACAAAGACTCCCCGCCCCTACGGAAAACCATTCTGCTTTTCCTTTTTGCCATTGAGGGAGAAGCATGTGTGCAGTGGCTTTGTTTTTGCAAGACTCAGTCATGCCTGTTGCGGTCAAGATGATCTCTCTGTTGATACAACAGGCTGTCAGATGCTTTGTCTAGTCCTTCTAAAACACTTTTTTGAGGGAAAGGGGGAGTTGATTATTTTCATTCAACAGTAGTGAATGAGGAATGACCAGCCAGGCTTTTTCCCCAATCCTGCAGGGAGTAAACACATTTGGAATCAAACAGAGCGTAAAAAGTTTGGGCTGCCAGGGATTAGCAGGCTCGCCAGCGGGACCAGACCGGACCGGACAGGGCATACGTAGTTTCTATGTTGCCCGGCAACAGCATACATACAGTCTGCTGTGCTGCCTCTTGATTGGCCCTGAACTTTCGCTCGTTTGCCAATCGGGAAGAGATTGTACTGACGAGTCTAATCCCCGGGCCTTGGCATTCCTCGTTTATCTTACGGATGGATATTTGAAAACAAATAAAACGTGGAAAAAGCCGGGAAGTCGTAAGGTTCATGGCTAAATTAAAGAGTCGCGAGGAAGGAATAACACGCTGAGGCTTTTTGGTTTTCCAGAAGCCGCAGCGGCGAGGCCAAAGTGCAACATGTGCTTAAGGGAAAAGGCCACAGACTCAAAACATGGAGCATGGGTGTGCCGGCTGAATTTCATTATGAGAAACCTCATGTAAACACAGCAAGGTCGCTAAAGATCTCAATGAAGTTACCTGCACATAATGTCGTATGATAACTGTAATGCGATTACGCCTTTATAGTTATTCATAATAACTGTCACATTGCACAATAGAAATAAACAGAACGACCAGAAAAACTCCACAGAGTTAAAAAACAAAACAAAACAAAAAACAATCTGGTTGAGAAGGCTTGAAATACATTTTTCCCTTTGTGGAGTTGTTTTGCGACTCAGTGACTTCCTTTAATTAAGGAGCAACTGTTTAAATTTATGGAGCAACTTTTCTTTGAAGATTCACCCCAGGGACTTGAAGCAATTGTTTTATTAAACAATAAAAATATAACAGTATAACGAATGAACAATTGGTTTTCTTTTTATAGAAACAGATTTTGTTTCTTAAATTCACATTGTGTTTAGTAGCAAACAATTTTGTCTAGAAGCAAGGCTACATTGATTTAAAAAACAAAAAAAAAAGAATTACTCCCACTTTTTTTTAAACAAATGATAAGAAAACAAACACACAATAAACCTAACCTAACCCTAACCCATATGAGCTGACGATATGACCAAAACTCAACAGACAATCAGCAAACTACACTCTCATTCGCTGACACCCATGTCACTCACCTGGTCAGGCCCCATCTTTTAAAGCCATACACTGTCAAAGTCACAGTTACTATGGTGGAATGCGATAATGGCAAGCCCAAATGGACAGAAATGCACGCTGTTTTATTTAGTAGCAATTAAAAAAAAAATCTCATTTGTGATAATGTGTCATATGATGAATGCAATAACTTCTCTTGCCAGTTTTTTTAGAATAACCTCCACCTTGCACAACAGAAATAAACAAAATGTTGAGAAATAACTTCCCGGGAGAATAATTCCCCGGCAGGCTGGAGCAGGTGTGTGTACAAATCAGACGTGTCATACTATAATTGCAGTAATTCCTTGTCAGTTATTCAGAATAGGCAGCACCATGTACACTCAAAATAAACACAACAAGCTATAATCTGCAGTCAAATCAATCCGTGACGTGTTTAGTCATGCATTAGCACCTGTTCGTGTGCAACGTTGATGTGAAATGGTGCACTCCGCTTACATTCCATTGTCACGGAACACTATAGAAAATGGATGGAGGGACACAATGGAAATTGTTGAACTGAATTGAACCCTATTACATGATGGAAAGAAGGATAACGATCCCGATGCATGAAGAGGCCTGGACTTATCGTAAAGGTCTTTAAGCACCGCAGCTTTTAGCGTTCTCGTTGTGAGGTTTACCATTTTATGATTGAGCTGCTTTGAAAGACTTTCAATCACTATTGAGCGCATGGGTATTTTGGCAGTGAACAGACTCGCAACACACTCCTTTAGAGACAAAAACTTTACAAAGAGCAACGCGGGGACCGAGGGGGAAATCTCAGCGGGAGGAAACTAAACGCGAGGAAACTGAAGACGGGCGCATTCAGAGGTAAATCAAGGCAGAAGCAAGAGCTTTAACCCAAAGGCGGGTTCTAAATCATATCTGAATGAAAAGGAACAGAGAAGAAGTCTGCGTTGGGATAAACACATACCATCACTTTGCGCTCTTGTCTGGTGCCTGGACATCTTCCAGAACAGTCGAGCTCCTTTGGCTGACTAGCTGGGTAAAAAGTTCAGATCTGGACATTCGACTATATCATTTGAGGGCTTTGGTTGAGCACATAAAAAATAAAAGATGATGTCAAGAAAACAACCCCCACTGAAATCCCACATGTTAGAAAGTTTACGTGTTGCTTCCTCGCAAAGAATGGAGATATTTATTCCTTCATAAGCATGGAGGCGATCTATGCGGTGACGAATGGCAAAAGTCAAGTGCGCGAATTGCACCAGGGGATCTTAATGGTTCAGAACATGTTTATGACTCACTGTCCGAGGGCTTACGTGTATATTATTCTTTTGAAAGGCAGAGGCCTGGTTCTCCAGGATGAGGGAGCACAGTCGTTCTCAGCGTGACAAATGACTTGCAGGAATGCACACTTAAACCTTGTCAGTTCACAACCAACGTTCGAATATTTGTCAAATGTAGTTTCGCGAAGGCGTACTGCCCCCATTCATCATGTTTTTATTTGACAGAACCCACTCAAGTATCACAAGACAAAGAGAAAATTAGACATGAGGGGGAGATTATTCATTGATGTGTTTTGATTTAAATGGTCATAATCGTCACCGGCCATTAAAATTGGACATTTTAATGCTAATGGAAAGAAATGATTTCAACATTTACTATGATGAGAAGACAGCAACATTGTTAAATCACGAGAAATACTGCATATGCTCGTCCCCAATGTAATCCTCCCCCAATCAGCCATCGTTATACAATCATTGATTCCCATTGGTCATTTGGCAAATTCAGAAGTTCATCACAGTATGAGCCAAAAATGACCTTCAAACCAAATAGGTGGAAATCCCACATAATTCAAATGCTGATGAACATTCAATATACATTTTTCAAATAAATGGGGGGAAATGTGTAAAGCAAACAAAAATAAATAAATCTAAAATATATATAAAAAACGGGGAACCAAAAAACAAATCTACAAATTTGCGA
The DNA here is from genome assembly GCF_051991245.1 of Festucalex cinctus. Lineage (NCBI taxonomy): Eukaryota > Metazoa > Chordata > Actinopteri > Syngnathiformes > Syngnathidae > Festucalex > Festucalex cinctus. The sequence goes on from NC_135417.1 coordinate 15,459,061, forward strand.
GTATACGGGGGTCAACTGTACGGCCAGCGCTGAGTCACCGGGCAATCAAGTACCTCTTATCAGAAGCACCATCCACAAAACTAAGTGCAGCTCTGATTACCTTTTGGCTTTGACATGGTATTGATGGGCGTCACATTCGTGAGGATTTGGCTGACAGTGTAGTCCACATGCTTGAAAGTGGCTGTGAATCTTCTATTAGGCTAGCTAATCCTGCCATGGAGCAGGTTATTATGTAAATTATTCCGACGTGTTAATTGTGGAAGCACAGAAGAGCTTGTACACTGGTAAATTTATATAAATAGGCAAACAAGATATATGTGGTGCGATTTATGCTTAATTTCCTACTTGATGGGTGGGCAGTCACTCCAGAGACCCAACTATTTCCATACAAACAAAAAGTACATTTGAAATCAAATGCCCCCTTTAAACGGCTGTCCAGAAGACAAACACCACAGCACAAATTTACTTGGAATACGTACATTTTTCAAGAATCATTTTTGCCCCAAGACACGTGATGACACGTCAGCACCAAAAAGGTTGTTGTCTCAATTTTCAAACAACAATCACGGCTCTAAATCATACAGTTCCTGTCAAACTACCATGAAGGAAGTTCGAGGATCTGTGGAATGAACGTGAATTTATTTTTACACTGACTACATTTTTGGCCTACATTTGTCTTCCTCTGAGCAAAAAAAAAAAAAAAAATGCTGCCATGCATTAGTGCCTGACATCTGTTTTGCATTGGCGAAACTATGCAGAGGACTCCTGTGTGCCTTCCACTTTTTTTTGGGAGAGTCACTGCCTGGAGAATGCAAGGGTGTCTTTTTTTTTTTTTTTTTCCTTTCTTTCCTGGTATATGTTTAGATGGCTGCAGAAGTACCGGAGAGAGGGCGAGAAGAGATGTAGGAAGTGTCAAAAGAAGACCAAGAGATGTTTTTGACAGCTCGCTAACTGGTCTACTGGATGTACTTTGGGATGGTAAACACACGAGGACGCTTCCTAACAAATCAGACAGCGTAAAGCTGTCAGGCCAAAATATATTAGCACTGAGCTGAAATGGAAAAATAGGAGTACAGTTAGTGAACTTCTGCAGGTCTCACTCACGGCTTGTATCAGTATAAAAGGAAGATGTTTTTATTTATATTTTCTTAAATGGGAGGATCTTGTTCCTTCCCAAGATTCCCAGAGATGCTTAATATGCTCAAAAACCACGCTGAGTGAAGATCCAGAGCCACTTTCAAGCACCAGCTACAGTCCGGTGGGTAATTGTTATTTGTATATGGGTTTCCGAGTGACGAGTGTAGCGTATTAACTGCTGTCTCCATGAGTTAAAATGCTTATATTTTCTTTACATGAACTTTTTTTTTTTTTTTTACACTCTGAGCTCAAGTAAAAAAAGACCAGAAATAATTCTTCATCTGTACTAACAACTCCCACCCAGAGATTCTCAGCCAATGACTTGGCAGCTCAGAAACCAAAGTTCCAGAGCACAAGAGCCACTTTCAAGTGGGCGCCAAAGCACTATCATGTCAACGTGAAACTTTCCAGGAATTGACCAGAATTTCCAACTCTGATTGTATTTATGTTGGATCTGAGAGGCTCCACTGTACAAAAGAATTAACATACTAGATATATTCATGGATGGATGATTTACACACCGCTTTCAAAATGTGAGGAAAAAGTAAGCATAAAACCGCCAAGTGCAAAGTTAAGTTCCCCTGAAGATGGTTCACCATCACGCTTCTTGGCGATAAGAAACCCTCCTGACATCAAGGCTAACTGCGAGACCAGTCATTCGCTGGTGGTCTCCTGTTGCCGAGTCAGCACAAAGAGGCCAGGACGCAAAAGGGGGTGTGGGGCTAAGGTCTCAAAGGCCCGCCGATTCAGCAATCTGACCTGCATGCTGCACACGCACCGACACAACTGCTTGCAATTATTTGTGGCTCGTGGCTGCAGTAATGGAAGCTGAACTTGAAGGTTAATGCCCAACGAAATTTATTTAGAAAGCATACATTACCACATACCCCCATATGTGTTAGCGGTAAGACTATCAAAACCTAAAACCTTTGATTTGTTCATTTGAAAAATAAATTATCTTTGATCACGGGAGTTTTGTAATTCGCGATAGGTGAAAACATAAGAGAGAGACCATATACTAAATATTTTTTTAAATGTTTTCTCTTACTGCTTTCAAGTTTTCAAGATGTTTTGGCCATTGGGAATTTTGAGGAGCTCTCGTATGGCTGGTCCATTCCAGGCTGAAATTGGTGCGCACCAGCTGCGAATGAGCCAAGGGGCTGCAGTAGAACCGTACAGGTATCCAGTTACACTTGAACAGGATAGTGAATTTTTCGGACACTGAACAAGCAGCTACATGGATCTTTTTGACAATGTGTTGGTTGATCGTCTAGTCCACATTGACAGGGAGAAACTTGTAGTTGATTGTTTGGATTTAATATATATATTGTGTGACACCAGCCATGGCTCATTCGTGACACACTACATAATCTTTTTCTCCTCTCACGTTCATCTCACAACACCTCTTGTTGAGGTGGCCCACATTTAGAAAAAGTGTCTCAAAAAAAAATACCAATAAATGAGCTCAGCCTCTCATTTTCCTATTAACCTCAGAAGAAGGGTTCATAAAAAGAGACATTAAGTCATTGTTGGCCACGCAATCCACCAAGTCACCTGCCAAAATGCGTAACCATCAGGATGACTATATTCAAAGTCATTTCCAGTACATGTGGGTCGTATCCCTCCCCTCCCCCCGCCCGCCTCTTCTCACAGGCACATCACCGCGGCAACGTGAAAACACCGTCCTCACACCGTGCCGGTGACGTTTGCCGCTCATTTCACAGCGAGCCACTTGGCCTGCCGTTTTATGCGGGATGCCGTGGCCATGCGCAAACGGACTAGCCGTGCCAGAAAAAGCACACTAGCACATTTATCAACACATGCCGAAACCTGTGATGCATATTCAGGGAATCGGCTCAAGCTGGAGACGCGTAAATGTGTCAGTTTAGCAAGACAAGTCAAACCTTACAAATTTTTGTGGGGTTGCAGTGTAAAATCCTTTCAGCTGAAAATTCCCTGTGGACCGTTTCCAAATCATTAGGAAACAATGAGGATTTGCTGTGAGGACTAAAATTAGGTCCCAACTCTAGCATCGCGGCTATTTCCAATTACAGTGAACTCCCAGGTGTCGCTATTCACATATATTTTTTGTGTGTGTGTGTTTTGGAACCTATGCTCGAATATTGTCTAAAAATCTCGACCTAAACCTAAAATGGAAGAAGTTACAACCAAAAGCCCTGGCTAATAGGAAATTAGTCAGAAAGGAAGGAGCTAGCGTTAGCTTAAAGGCCTCAGTATACTTCTGCGAGGGAAAAAAAAAAAAAGCCGAGTACGCCATCGAACGGACCAATCACGAGCGAGCTACGCCCCGCCATCTACGGTGTGCGATTGGCGACGTGTGCACCGCAGCCGGCCACGAGCTACGCGGCACTTAAGATTCATGGCTCGCGTAGATCATGTGGTCATTAACGCGAAAGCAAACGTAGAGGCATAAATCAGGCTTAATTTCTAAGAAGTTACGGAGAGTCTTGGGAATCAAATAAGCCTTTATGTTGAAGTAAGATGTTGTAAAATGAGTTTAAGATGATATGACAGTGTTTTGGGATCATAGTTTGTGGTATCGTTGGTTTTAACTACTAACGTTCGCAATCATACACATTTTTTAGGAGGGAAGTCAATTACTAATGCTTGTCTGTGTCACTAGACCCTTTCGACATGAATACCGAGGCTTTACTGTAAGACCTGTAGCCACGAGTAAACACACGGGCTATCATGAAAGTACGCGAACACATAAAGGTTGTAGCTGGTTAAGTAGAAAAACAAACAACAGTTCTAATGGTGGCAGTGGGGTGATGGGTTCAATGAGGAGACTACAGACAGACAACAGCTGCATACACAAGCACCCACCATTTGTTTAAAGCACTTTAGTGGGGACTTCCCTTTGAACAAACCACTAATATTTACTATCATTGGCTTTTCTTACCATATAAATCAGTGGTTCTCAAACTTTTGACACCAAGAAGTACCATCTGAAAAAATAACCTCACATCTGTACATTACAGATGCACTGTTTTAAAAAAATCTCCACTGCATCTTATCAATAGCTAGACTCAAAAAAGGGTTTATGCTTCAAATCTCAATTCTGTGTGAAAGTGACATACATGTTCTTCAGGGTTTGGGATAAATAGTCAGTCATAACTAAAAACGCTAACAAACCATAGCAGACTTCTTGATGTGGAGAGATTATTCTCGAGGAGAATAACGACAAGAAAACAACAAAGTGAAGACTGTAACACTGCACACTACGCAAATCCCCAAATATTAATGGTGAGACCAATGAGAAACCAGGAGCTAAGGAACAGCAACACACTCAGCTGTATTGTTAGTTCCAGATGCGGGACTCCACTCTCGGTCAAGGAACCTCTACACTACGAAAAGTATCTCATACCTCATTTCTGTTTGACAATCATGACAATTAAGGTTTACTTAAGGGATGTAAAGATAAGAGATGCTTTTGGGTCAGTTTCTTGCACCAAGCCCTTCTCCACATAAGGTCACAATGTTACTAGCCCGAAAACGTAACCGGCAGGCCTCGTGTCTGGAATGAGCTCACTTCAAAAGGTGTCTATAAATCATGCTGCCAAGCATCATCATTGTTGCTTCCCCGCTTCGTGTGCACACACTTTCTCTGCCCCGCCCTATTCTCCTTCAGCTCCAGTGTCATTTATTTATTTATTTATTTGGCTTTTGGCGCACCATGAGACTTGTTCCTGGTGTTTTGTGGTGTGTATGAGTTTGATGTTTAGTCTACTACTTATTTATGTATTTATTTATCTCTTTATTCACTCGCCTACTTCTTCTTTATTTACTGATGTAAAATGTATTTACTTGTAAAAAACAAAAACAAAACAAAAACTATTTGCACTTTAAAATGTTTGTTTTGTTCTTGTTTACTGCAAAACTGATATCTATGTTTATGTACAGCACTTTGTATACAGCAATGCCTGTTCTTAAAGCGCTTTATAAATAAAGTTGAGTTGAGTTGAGAGTTGAGTTCAAGACTCTGTGTCATTTGACTGTCCTACCACATTACCAGGATCGATCATATAGCCTTAACTGAGGCTGGATTCCCACCACAGATAATCAAACCCAATTCCTACTTGGTGCCTACACGACATGTTTCTTGTTCTATAACAGAATTATGTTTTTATGGCTACGGCAGCTATGTATATAGTTTACAACGTGCATTAATCTAGCCGTACCTCCAAAGACTTTGATAAGATTTGGAAAAGACCCTTGGGAAACTATCATCTCACACCTGCCCACATTTAATCACAAGTTATAGAGCTTTTAATCACAGCCTAGTCTTAGACTAAGATTTTACAAAGACTGTGAATTTTACAGGGTAACTATTTACAAGACTACAACTAGTTTAATTCTTTTACCACAATGCAATTTTTGGCCGCAGCAATGATGCAACATCCCGAAATCTGATAATGAGTTGAAATCAAAGACAATTACCGTACTTTCCAGCACAATGCAATGGGAGGAGTGAGTGTCGGGTGGTAAACTTCTCAACCAGGTTGGAGAATACCCTTACCCATCTGCGACATCCTGTACCGGTTGCAGCTCTGATTCTACCTCGTAATTCTGAAAATTGCCGGGTAGACCTTGTCCAACCATTTTCGCATGGTTTACTTTCACCATAACAGGGCAGGAGAGGTAAGTGTCACCGACAACGGCACATGATACTACTGTACATCAGAAGCCGAAAAATCGTCAGGTCAATCAGGTTTTTCTTGATTATCTGTCTCCAAACTTTGACTTTGTTTGAATTCACCACGAATTGTAATGACATCCTGTTGTAATGACATGGCAACCTGTGTGCTTATATCGGAACTATTTCATTCATTGCCAGTTTTCATTAAGAACCGCCCCGGACAATATCCGATTCCATGTTTTGTCCGTGACACACAGGCGAGGAAGGCCACAAGAGAGAATGAAATAGGTTTCAGAGAGAACCATAAATGCGGGCTTAGTTGACTCAATCACAAGATTTAGTGGTGACAGGGTGGAATATGTAAACATTAAAATGACCTCAAAGTGATTACTGGTATCAAAAAGCAAAACTCCCTTTAGTGTACAATAGATCATAGCGGATTTATCAGCGGTTTTGTTTGGGTCTCCGGAGGCGCAAGTACCGAGATCCTGACTTTGTCGACTTTGCCAAAGCGGAATTGCAATCCATCAGCGTCTTATCTTTCTAATGTCACACGCGTTTTCTTTATCATGCAAGCATGCAAAACACCATTCGTCTTCCACACCTAATTCATTACCAGTGATAAAATGCAAAAGTTTCTGCTGCCGCTGTTGCTAAAAATGGGGGGTGCAAAACAAAACAGGTGCTTTGATGAACACTGATAACGATAACAGTTCAAAGCAGGCCTTCTACCTCTGTTACAATATACATACGTATTATTGCCACATCATTTTTAAAGTGAAGAGATGGTAAAATTACTCACTTATTTTTATATTTCAGTATTCAGAATTTATTTATAATTATTTAATTAAAAAAATATCTTCTATGAAAAACAACTAATTTCACACACAGCTTACTTAGGTCTTATGTCTTCTCATACTGTCCCGAAGCACACACACCAGAAGGAGGAGCACAATTTCATTTGAATTGAAGCCAAATCCACCTGCAGTAGTGTATGTATGTACTTAGTAAATTAAACAAATATTACAGTAGCCTTGATAATGAAAATAACTGGTAGGCCGGATGAAAATACGAAGTGCGTCTGTGGCTCGCAGGCCAAACTTTGCCTAGCCCTGATTTACTGCATCTCTATCTCGAACCTCACGCTTTTTTTCCCTGTAAAAGCGGTCTTCCAATTCCAGGGATACACAATCCAGTTGCACAAGACGGTTCTATTGGTTAACATTCCTCCAATCAATCAAGATGCAGCCATTGATCATCATTATGCATAACTTGTCAATTCGGGTCACTTAGGCTCCATTCTTTCTCTGGCGGCAATTAAAGCCTAAACTGTTTCCACTCACCATGCAAAAGGGATGAGGCACGGGTGGTGTTGGTTTGGAGAAGGGGGGTCGGCTCGAATACTTCCATGGTGAAGTCATACTGCTTGTGTCATAGACCCTCCTCTCGCTTTGCTTTGCTCACCGTCTGGCCTCTATTTTACTCATTGATCTCACTTCCACGGCTGGCGTTGGAAGTGGTTCTTTTTTTTTTTTTTTTTCTTTTTGAAGCTGGGATGTTTTGGCCCATTAAAGAGGGGGTTGAGGGGCAGAATTGCTAACGTATGAAGCAAAGACGTCGAGGTGAAAACAATTTGGTGATGTTTGCCAGACCCATGAGAGGAATGTGGATCACTGTTTTTCTTTTGTGTGTGTGGCATTGCTTAAGAAAGAAAGAACTGTGATTTCTACTAATTTCACTGCATAAATGTGTGACATCTGCACTGTGTCGGCCAAGCAGTCTCTAATGGTGTTCTGGCCCGATAACCGAAAGGTATTCACTCGATCAAATTGCTAGTCGAAATGGGAGCAGTGTGTTGCCGGCCGCCATTGAGACTACTTCATTTGGACTCTTGCACATAAAGCTTCAAACAAATTTATGAAACTCATCAATTCCCTGTAAAATGAAAAGAAACATATTTTAAATTTGACAAACCACAGAGAAGAATGTTGTTAACAACCCTGCCAAAACTGAATGATTAAAAAGATCGGCAAGTATATAATATGAGGCTTCAAAATCAGAATCTAAAAATCAAGCCTCCGCTCATCAAGGCTAGTGGGCGTGTCCGCTGAATGCGCAAAACCACTCTGAGAAATGAATGTTACTTCATCTAGCATCATTCTTATGCCGACACATTCACATGTTTGAGCCAGGAAAATGTATCCGCTTCTGGTGGCTGGAATATATCCCACCCAGTATTCATGGGATTTTCCACGACGTGACGAAAGGACAGCTTGCAAGTTATCAGACTTGGGCCTAGTAATAATAACTAATTTACAACTGCAGTGGCGTTCCTAAGCAACTTGGCACCCTGCAGTTTACCTAAAAAAATAAAAACCAGCAGCGTCTTTGAAGTTAATTGCCTTCAATTAATGCAAAAATAGCTCAACAGTGATTGGACACTGTGTCTTGCTAAGAAAAATGAAAGCAGAGGAAGAATAACATTTATTTACTTATAAACTTAACATAGCACGTGTCTTTATGTACCAATTTTGAAAATTGATTTAATATCAATTATTTGATTTTTTTTTTTAACTTAACCCAGCCCTACATGCATGAAAAAATATATTGGCAAAAATGAAATATATTAAGAGCAAGTACTTGGTCCATATTTAAAATACAGTTTTTGTCATTCTAGTTCGAAAGTGTGTGGTCCAATGTGGCCCTCCAGTAGCATTGATGAAAAATTGTGACCACCTCAAACATTTCAGATGCCTATACCTGGTCTAGGGTGTTAGACTTCCCACTATAGATACGGCAATACTGTACTATAATTCTATGTGGGAGTGGGCAAATTCATGTGTAGACTTCAACTCTCCCATCAGGCACTTGCACCTTACACACAGGAAGGATGGAAAAACCTGGCTCAGACGGCCAGTATGAAGTAGCTTAGGTGATTCCGTTTCTCTCCTTTCATAAAGTAGCTCATCAAGCGTTACAGTGTTTGCGCATCTGTGCCTTTGTGGCTTTGACAAACAGAATTTAGCAACGAGCGGTTTGCGGCCCACCGGCCTGCCTGCGAAATACAATCTACGAGTGATTACTGTCAGAGAAATGTGGTGGCAGCTGCTAAGCGGGCAAGCCTCCTCCCGCGTCGTTTACTCAGCAAGCGCCGCCTTCTCCATTATTCAAACATTTCACTTAGTCTGCAAAAATTCCAGCAACTTTTCCTCCCCAAACCCCCTCCCCCAACCACCCGAGACACAAGAAAGAAGCTACGCCATACCATTTGAAGTGCGACTCAAAGCAGCGGTGGAACGTTACGGTGAAATACGGCACTGTTTTGACATGAAGTGTTCACAACCTGCAAATCACATTCAGCTCCGGATGTTTGCACTCATCCGACATAGCTCACTTAGGGCCTGATTTACAAAAGGTTTGCGAGTGCAAAAACGGGCTCCAACTTGTTGCGGAAGCTGCTCTACTAACCAATCAAGGATGCCAAATGTACTAAATTGCCAAGCAGTTCATTTTGTGCGTTCTGGCAGGAGTCTATGCAAATACATTCGTTTAGCGCAGATAATGTGATTAATTAAATTTGAGACGAACTGTGTTGGCTGGTTTTGCGTCTGGACTGCAGGCAATATGAGATGCGATGGCAAAAACAGATCTTGTAAAAGTTTTTGAAATGCCACAAACAAAAATGACTGAGGCATCTTCGATTAATCAATGCAGTTATGGAGGTTTTGAATGACCGAAAGGCTGACTTTGAGACAGTCACAAGAAGGAGTCATGCCATCTCACCTCTGACATAACTCCTTTCAAATCTACATTTCCTTCCGTCTGTGTCATTTCAGGTATCTGTATCACTTTGTTTTTTAATTGTACTCTCACGTTTACTCTTCACTGTTGAAAACTGATTTTTACTTGCTTATACCAGAGTCGGGCGGCACGGTGTGAGTGGTTAGCACGTCCACCTCCCAGTATTGAGGATGCAAGATCGAGTTCAGACTCCAGCTGTCCTGGGTGGAGTTTGCATGTTCTCCCCGTGTCTGCGTGGGTCTTCTCCAGGTACTCCGGTCTGCTTGCACATTCCAAAGACATGCTTGGCAGGTTAATTGAACACGGAATTGTGCCTGGGTGAGCTTGTGAGTGGTTGTTCATCTCTGTGTGCCCTGGATTGGCTGGCAACTAGTTCAGGGTGTACCCTGCCTACTGCCTGAAGCCAGCTGGGATTGGCTCCAGCACCCCCGCGACCCTTGTGAGGAGCAAGCGGTTGAGAAAATGGATGGATATACCAGAGTCTTCTTTATCTATACTTCTGCTTAAGTAGAGAGTGTCAGTACTTGCCACCTCTAGCAAATAAAAGTGTCGGAACCAAGAATCCGGAGCTCAGTTCAAGACCTTCTTAGCTTCAAGTGCACAAAGTTGTAAAAACCTCTCCAGGGTGAAGAGGTGGTACGAGCTGAGTAAACTGCATGGCACAGGACTAGTATTTGACATCTATTAATTTTTTTTCCCCCCTTGACAGGCTGATGACAGACAGGCCTGCAGGCTACAACGATGTGCCCGGGCCGCTCCTCTCCTTAAGTCATCCCTTCATTCTCCCCTATTAGCGGCCATGAGAAGCCAAGAAAATCCCCGTTTAGCTCGTCCCTGTCGTAAATCTGCAAAGCACCCACTCGTCGAGGAGCCAAAGTCCTTTTATAGCCACGCCAAGGACACTTTCTGCCATTTATGGAGGCTGAGTCCAGCATCACATGAAGGTGGGGGAACGGATAGAATTGCGAGAACCACGGCACCCGCCTCGCGATTATTTCTATAGGTGCGCACGTACCTAATTTACAACTGTGCAAGCGACTTAAACATGCACCTCGGCGTGCCGCATGGAACTTGTTGAAGCATGCCGTTTGCCGTGTACCGTAGCACAGACAAAAAGTGAGAGCGACAATGCCAAAAGCTTGTAAATACTTGACTAAAAGAGTGGTGGCGGAAGGATGCAACAAGAACACTACTGCTTAAGAAATCACACTCTGTGGATCTAGTTTCATCATGCAGAATTGTGATTGTACTGTATTTATTTATATATATATATATATATATATATATATATATATATATATATATATATATATATATATATATATATATTATATTAGGGGTGTGAATTGCCTAGTACCTGACGATTCGATTCGTATCACGATTCACAGGTCACGATTCGATTCGATACCGATTAATCCCGATATGAATTTAAAAGTCGATTGTTGCGATTTTTTTTCATTCAAATTTAGAAAATACTAATCAGTACGCTTGTAGAGTGTAAGATTTATATGAAAATGTATTATTTATTTATCTGAAATTTCAGTCTTATAGAGGTTGTAATCTGTTTGATGTTTGAACAGCATTAAAATAAAAATATTAAGGCTTAATGTTCCGTTCATATAACATTCTTCCATGCTCAAGGTGTGAATCCTAACCCGAAGTCAGACGTTTTGTTGAATATTTTTCCATTAAAAATGGAAGTTTAAAAATCGATTCACACACAAAAAAAAAAAAAAAAAAGGCAATGATGATAAGACGTTGCATCAGTCAGACTACCGAATGAACAATTCTGAGCTCTTAAAAAAAATAAATAAATAAAAAATAGATTTTTTTTTATTGAATCGATTCAAGAATCGCGCGATGTAGTATCGCGATATATCGCTGAATCGATTTTGTTTAACACCCCTAATATATATATATATAGTACTCCGGTCTCCTCCCACATTCCAAAGACATGCATAGCAGGTTAATTGGGCGCTCCGAATTGTCCCTAGATGTGCTTGTGAGTGTGGATGGTTGTTCGTCTCTGTGTGCCCTGCGATTGGCTGGCAACCAGTCCAGGGTGTCCCCCACCTTCTGCCCAGAGCCAGCTGAAATAGGCGCCAGCACCCCCCGCGATCCTTGTGAGGAATAAGCGGTCAAGAAAATGGATGGATTGATATATGTAGTATAGCTATCTTCTTCTTTTCCCCTCTAATATTCTTTATTTCTAGTGACTTAACAAGTTCCTGCCCGGGCGACAGTTGCACAACAAGGACGGAATTCTGACAAGAAACCACAGCTGCACGTTAGAACATCGCACTAGGCATTCTCATAACTGCCACATGATTTCACAGTTTGGCTTCTGCTTGCAGCTGTGCACGCCAAAGCTAGTAAATGTTGGTTGGGTAAGCAATCAACACTAATGCCACTCATGTTACACACCATATAAAGTCAAAATCCAGTAGAGATGCAGTGGCATTGTGGAACAAAGAAGATGTCGTGAAGTTGGCAATGCTAAATAACATTCACGTTGTCTTGTTTTGTTTAAGAAGCAACATTTGGGCCTTGGTTGTTCCACCAGTATTGCCAAATAAAGTCAATAAGCATGAACATCCAGCAAGAGAAGAATGATGATGACACCTCTACTATTTAGGGATGAAACGGTTTAAGGTGAATCAAGATAACATTTCACTCGATTCAAATTACCGACTGAAGTGTGAACTAGCATCACTATCGTATTTAGCATCTCTGGGAGTAGTAGAGTTGTCTGTCATCATCTCTCATCTGGTGTGAGCTGCAATAGCTAAATAACTGAGAAAAACACAGACAAGTGATATTTTTGTTGTTTTCTTGGGTTTTGTCTAATAGATTGTGTCATTTGATTATATGGATTGCATTTTTCATTAAATATGAATATTTTTCCTAAAATTTTAAATCATATATTTAAAAATGTTTTTAGTCTAGGATGGCACGGTGACTGACTAGTTAGCACGTCCGCCTCCCAGTACTGAGGACTCGGGTTCGAGTCCAGGCTGCGTCCTTCCTGGGTGGAGTTTGCATGTTCTCCCCGTGCCCGCGTGGGTCTTCTCCGGGTACTCCGGTCTCCTCCCACATTCCAAAGACATGCATGGCAGGTTAATTGGGTGCTCCGAATTGTCCCTAGGTGTGCTTGTGAGTGCGGATGGTTGTTCGTCTCTGTGTGCCCTGCGATTGGCTGGCAACCAGTTCAGGGTGTACACCGCCTACTGCCCAAAGCCAGCTGAGATAGGCTCCAGCACCCCCCACGACCCTTGTGAGGAATAAGCGGTCAAGCAAATGGATGGATGGATGGTTTTTAGTCTAATATTTAGCTTTTTTTCCCCCCAGTATTAATTTTTCATATAATATTTACATTAAAACTTTTTGCTAGCATTTTTCCATTTTGCATCTCACAATTATTTCCCCTTTAAATTCATTCTTATGTTTTCTTTCTTTTCTCTATTATGTCTTGCATTTTTGGCTCTTTCGATATTTCTTCGCAATATTTTGACTGCACTTGGTCTGGCACTCATTCAACTGTAAAACTGTACCTACTATTTTGACTTATGCCACTCCCAATAGCGCATTTCTTCAAACAATATCTTATTACCAGAAATCATTCTGCAACTATAATCTCAAAATGAGATTTTCATAGCATTTCATCTCTTCTACTGTGGTGCAAATATAAACAGCATAGACTGATAACGTTATATAATAGCAGAAAAGACTGGTCACTGAAATCCTCGAAAAACTAAGGTCAATAAACTCCCCTCGATACAATATTACCCAGCTGGGGGTTGCTTTTTTTGACTAGTTATAACGATGCGGTGTAACAATCTCAAGCGCAATTTGTCTCCTGGCAGGGACGGGAGGCAAAAATTGCATTGCTTGACCTTATTTATGCGAGGAATTCTCCGTACCCAGCAGTATTTTTCCTCCATTAGGTATAGGGTGTGCTATGATCAGGCCATTAGCCGCAGTCCGTGGTGACTATTACGTGCTAAATTACAGGTTGCATACGAAAACACTGCAGATTATTTGTAGATTTAGACTTGTCTGCAGCCAAGTTATTTGTAACAGCTATTGCAGCATGTTTTCCTATGACGGCATCCTTCATACTGTAGTTGTGGGCTTGCTGTGCAGACTTCACTGCATGCCCAGTCAGGGCATGAACTTTTTTAGCCCCTGTCACACAAATAGTTGCACATCAGAGCTGAAGTAAGAAGTGTTTGCTTTTTACACACAGAACTCAGCGAAGGCAAGATGTGTATTGTCGCAACTGCCACCAAAGAGAGCAAAATTGCCTGGTTGTTGGTACCTTTCACAGAAGAACGTCAATGGAAAATCAGGCTTTACAGTGTGAAAGGGGCTTCTATCACACCACTGATACTACCTTTGGAACCGGAAAACTGCTGGCTTGCCTTCTAACAAAATTGTGTGTCGGTACCTTTCACACAGATCGATAACATGGTATATCTGATTCAGATGGGTATGAAAGGGCTTCCAGTACAACTGATACTATCTCCAAATCCAGGAAATTTGCATCTATCCTTCCTGCCCAATTCCACCTCAGTGCCTTTAACACAGACCATTGACAGGCGAAAAGCTAGATTTTATGGGCAGTGTGAAAGGGGCTTCTGTTATGGCCCAGAAGCTGAAAATTGCCAGGCCACCATTGTGCCCCAATTTTGTATCGGTATCTTTAATACAAAGCATTAACATGAGAAAAGATGGCTTTGACGGGCAGTGTGAAAGGGTTCTCTATTATCGGGGACATCGGGGAAATGTACATCTCGCCTTTGAGGGCAATTCCATGCTGGCACCTTTAACTCCTGCCCAATGTGATGGGAAAAGCTCACAGTATAAAAAAGCAGCTTCTATTAAAGCTCTGATAATACCCCAGAAGCTAACAATTGCTAGGTTGCCTTCGTGCTCTAATTTTCTGTCAGTACCTTTCACACAGACCCTTTCATGGGAAAATCTGGCTTGATGGGCAGTGTGAAAACGGCTTCTTTACACCGCTGATACTACCTCCGAAGCTTAGGAAACTGCCAGGCTCTTAGCACCGTTTCCTGCTGGTACCTCACACTCAGCACAGTGACGCCAGCAAAGGTGAGCTATACATTACCATAACTATTGGTTTTGTTCCCGCTTTGTTGTTGTTGTTGTTTTTTGTTTGTTTTTTATTTTTGTTATTACGCCTTCGCGCCCCCCCCCCCCCCCACCTCCATTCTGTATCATTTGATAATGATGCGAAAAAAAAAAGACAGATAAAACCTTCCTTGAATACAAAGGATGAGCGACAAGGACACGATTGCCTCATTCCTCAAGGCCAAGGTGCGGGAAGTCAGTCGCAGCTGACTCATTGACAAGAGCATTCCTGCATGCAAACATCTGGTACTTGTGGGACGGCAGATGGGGAAACACTGATTGGACTCAAGCCATTAATTAAATCAGGGGTGGCAAACTGCGGTCCTCGAGGGCCGGAGTCCTGCAGGTTTTATAGATTTCCCTACTCGAAGTGCAGCTGATTCAAATTAACAGGCTCGTTATCAGGATTCTGCAGAGCTTGCTGATGAGCTGATCATGAATCAGCTGTGTTGAAGAAGGGAAATATCCAAAACCAGCAGGAATGCGGCCCTCGAGGACCGGATCTCGCCACCCCTGAATTAAATGTATTACATGTGAGGCGATTTACCGACTGTGTTCCTGGTAAGTGAAAAACTGAAATGAAGCGTAAGCCTCTTTCATGGACAGTTTCCATAAAATTGACACAATAAAGGAAAGAAAGACTAAGTGGACCCACCTGTGCCTTTCACACAGAGCAGTAACACTGGAAAAAGCTGACTTTTAAGGGGTAGTGTGAAAGGGGCTTCTTTTATAGCCCACATGCTAGGATTCTGTTATAGCTCTGACACCAAGACTGGAGCGAGGATATTGCTAGGTTGTCATTTCACATCAGTACTTTCACACAGATCAGCATGATGGGATAAGCTGCCTTTGTTGGAGCGTGTGAAAGGGGCTTCTTTTACATTCTTAAACCACCTCTTAATCCGGGGAAACTGCCATGTTACTCAATTCTCATCGTCCCTTGACATTATCTTTCATACAGAACAGTAATGCGAAGAAAATGTAGCTTTGTGGCAGTGTGAAATGGGCATCTGATATTACCTGCGGCAACAGCACCATTGTGTCCAAATTCTGTGCCGGTACCTTTCATACAGGTAAGTGACAATCTCTGAAATTGAGAAATTGTTGATTTGTGTCTCCTCTCCATTTCTTGGAGATAGAGCACGTCACTACAGAAGCACGCCATCTGAAACAGTTGTGTGAAACGGGTTAAATCTCTGAGATTTCAAAACTGGGGGAAATGCCTGATCGTCTTAGTTCCACCCTTCCAGGTCAGTATCTTTGAAAGAAAAGCAAATTGGAATACTGTACTGTGGTCAGTGTGAAAGGGGTCTTTGCTACATCTCTGATGCTGGGGAAATGGTCAGGTCGCCTTCATGCTCCAATTCCGTGTCGGTACCTTTCACACAGACCTGCATCATTGGAAATGTACACCATTGACAGGCGTGTCAAAGGTAGTCTCTGAGACTGCCTCAGAAGCCGTGACTCGGTCAAGTCACCTTACTCCTCTCTTCCTGTGTTGGTACTTTACATGCAGAACAGCGGCATGATAAAAACATGAATGCAAAAAAGGAGGCTCTAACGGGAACCACGAAAAAGTTCTGTCATTGCTCTGATACTAATTACAAAGCTGGATTACTTCTAGGTCCTTCTAGGTCACCTTAGTCTGTGTGTACTTTTCACACGGAACAGCAAAACAGGAAAAAGTCAAGGAAAAGCTGCCTTATACTGCCACCAAACCAAGTCCCCTTGGTCATCCACATTCTGTGTGGGTACCTTTCACAGTTCTTCTCGAATAAACATAAACTCCACCCATATTAAACAAGTGTCTGTAATTATGATATTTCCTACTGTTCCCATAATTTGTCATTTCCAGCGAAACGGCGTTTCTTTTAAAATGAGCAGATAAGTGCTAGGTACAGGCCTGTAATTACATCCCTTGAGGAACCTAATTACAACACAAGCACAGTCAATGACTTTGTAGACTATATAACGCTTATGCTCCTTGTAACTACAGAAAGGACAGAATGGATGACCAGATTGTCAGGCAGACCGGGGTGGGGGGTGATGTTTACCTTGCACAGAGGGAGCCCCGGCTGGACGGATCACATTACGTTTACCAACAAGATCTTTCACGAAGGAAGTCTCGCGCCCTCGCGGTAACACTCCACAACACCTGGCCATGCTCACCCACACAGGAAGCCTGAGGTCACTTCCCCCACTTGCACGGAATGCAGACGCACTCCTGCCGCCAGCCACGCGCCCCCGCACACCACTGAAGAAAAGGAGGACAAGAATCTGCACTCGAATCTGTGATTCTTGACATAAAGTCGCCTTGAGCCTATATCCTTAGGCTAAACCCTAGATCAAGAGAAGTAACCCACAAGTAATGATTATATCGTGCAAAAAACTGGGTGAGGGTTATGGCGAAAGTTTGTGGCTTGGGATGGAATTGGTGATTAGGGTCAGCGATAAGGATAGATAGGTTTAGTTAGGAGTTCGATTCCATGGGTTCGCCTTTGTGATTGAATTAAGTTTAAGGTTATGGGTTTGTAAAGGGTTGCGGCAAAATTTCTAGCAGGCCCTTCTCCACACTAACATGCCCCTGAACAGCAGCAAGTCTTAGCTTATCTACACATGCAAACACACCCACTTGGTTACACTGCTGTTGATCTGTAAGTGTTGATGTCGTTGAAACAGATGCTTTATGTAAAATCTATTTCATGGTAGTCATTCATGTCATCTCCCTTGTTGAATGTTTAGTCATGGGAACCCCATTGTTAAATGCCCGCCATGCATTATGGCCAACACTAAAGGTTTTTGCCTTATGGAGTCAATACAGACCAATCTCAACTCGCACTTTCTAACCACCTGCAACCACTTGAGGGCCTCTTCTCGATTGGGGCTGCTTTTAAATCACGCCAGCCCATGACCCGGCCGCCAGCCAGCTATTCAACATCTGGCTTGCTTCCAGCTAGCATGCAGGGCTGACCCTTGGACAACTCTGAAAGAATATCAACAGCAGAGGAAGAGGAGGCAGGCAAACAAACACATTACAGAGCTTCCAAGATGCTAAAAAGAGGACAGAATGACAGCCTTTTGGCAGCCAGGAGGTGGTTTTGCCTGTCCCGAGTGGTTGAAAAACAGACTCAAAGGTCTTCAAATGTGTGCTTTATTTTCTTCAACAGAGCAAGTTCACAACATACTAGCTAGTAGCTAGAGCTAGGAGTTAGTAGGGGTTGAACTTAAGCTACTAGTCAACTTAACTACTATGTAATGATGATTATAGCTTTAAGTTAATTAATCGCCTCATATCAAGTAAAAAAAACCAAACACACATACATTCAAGGTCTCACAGACAGTCTGCTCTCAGCAACAACAATACACCTAACAACTTCAGATTTTCTACAAAACATTATTGTGAAGAATTAATAATAAAAAATATTTAAAGCCTCTATACATATTGAACATACTGGATAAAAGAAAAAATGTAAGGCCATTGTAACAGTACGGCAAGTTTGAAAATTTAATTTAGTGATTGAGTTAAGCCATATCCCACTTCCTGCCTCAGGATAAAAGAGCAATTTCACCCTGGGACTCCCCTGCACACAAGCCTGGGAGCTAAATGCAACATTAAACTGCCTCCACACACTGACCTGTCTGAGTTTTGTATTAAACATGCACAACTATTGAGACAGAAGAAAGGAAAAACAAGAACATGGGGAAAAAAATAAAGGTTGAGAAGAGGAAGAGGTCCAGCCCTCTTCATAGGAAGTGTTTTTCTTCATGATGAGCAAGTGCAAATTTGACTAAGCTCCGATATAAGGCGTCATCAAGCCTTGGCATGCCCACGTCTTCTTTCATTGTGTCAGATGTAACCAGAAGGCAACCATACGACCAAACAGTTTGTAATCAAAAGCACATATGACAGTTTTGGATGTTTTTAATTCAATTTGGATCAGAAATCTTACATTTTGGATTAAATTAATGGGGGGAAAAAAATAGTCCTGATTTTTGTTTTTGTTTTTTTTGTTTTTGTTTTTAACGGAAATTGATTTTTGTCCGAAAGGGAGGAAAACAAAACACAATAGCGATAAAATATGTAAACAAAAAATCAGTTAACGCATGCATATATATTCACATATGCATAAATACAGTATATATGTTCAAAGCATGTTAAAAATGTTTTTTTTTTAATTAAAAATGTTTAGTATTTGTTTTTCCTTTTTAATTTGACTATCTCATAAATGTCAATCTCAATATCTCTAATAATATGATATGATATAGGCCTATATACACAATATATAATATTAATAATATGAAATTAATTTAGTCAAATTAACTGCCGTCATTATTAGCTATTTCCCCCGAGAACTTTTTCTTCTTTTAATAAAAAAAGATCACAAACTATGATGAAGCATGATTTCTGATGTGTGGAAAAACTCAATCGATGATCAATAGCTTTGCCAAAGCAACGCAAATAAGCAGCATAATTACCACAATATCGTTCCTTTTAAGTCATTCCCATTGAAAAGTTCCGTTTGAATGAAGTTTACGTGATAATATATGCACGTATGAACAATATAGTACATGGGGGACAAGTAAGAATATTCAAGAAAGACGCAGTAAATATCGCTATTTTCCTACCAGGTATGAAGCGGGAGCTGACAGCGGGCCGCCCGGGTGTCACGTCGCCGCCAGTCGAACACTGCGGGGCGGGCTTCAATGTGGAGGTCGCTCCAGTCCGGTGTCGCCCGCCTGCTGCTGCTGTTGAAGGGGGGGGAGAAAAAAAAAAAAAAAAAACTTTCCTCAAATGAGTGAGTATGTGCTGGACAAAAGTTGCCGGCTATTTTTTTTTCCTTTTTACTACTCAGGAAGTGAGTCACTAGAGCCCGCCCCTTCTCCCCTGTCACTCAGCTCCAAATAAGGAACACCCACTCCCCCTTCTCTTTTCCTCCGACCAGCCTGGAGGATTGCAGTTTTCGTCCTTTTTTTTTCCCCCCCTTTTTACGAAATGAAGTGTAATTGGTGATTATATGAGGCAAACTGTAGCTGTATGCTGTAAAAGTGTTTGCATGTGTGCAACTGCACGCTTTCACTTCATTATTATGATCATTAAACAATTAAGGAGCATTATCAGCAATTATAATCAAATAGTGATTATCAGCTTTAAAATGAAAGCGGAAATATGGGGACTGAGCTCTTGTGCGAAGAAACAGCTTATTGCATTGTCTTTAAAATTTAGAAAATGTTGATCATAATTTGGTGTCTAAAATATTACATAAATTCTGTACACACAATTATTTGTTTTCAAATTAATTACTATGAATACACACCGTTTTCTTGGTAATATTTTTGTAACTTTTGGCATCTCATTGCTCGTTATTAATGCGTAATAATAATAATATTGATGATAATATAGACTTGGGCTACTATGCAACATATATCGGTAACAATATTTAACACACTATCTATCTATCTATCTATCTATCTATCTATCTATCTATCTATCTATCTATCTATCTATCTATCTATCTATCTATCTATCTATCTATCTATCTATCTATCTATCTATCTATCCATCCATCCATCCATCCATCCATCCATCCATCCATACATTATGCATGACCTGTATTATTTCTTTCCAAACGGAACGACAGACCATTACCTTTCACTTCTCCATTATCAAGTGTAAGAGCGGGTGCCGTGTTTCACTTCTGTCATGACTCAATCAGGCAGAGTCGACCGGGCCTGCTCTTGTGTCATCCGTGCACAAGGAAAGGTACAGTATGCTCATTTGACTCATTTTGGATAAACAGAAGAACATGCTGGGTGGTGTTGATAGAGGCCCCACCCCATTTGATAACATTGTTGCGCACTTAGTCATGACGTGAAATCATTTTAGGATCCAGCACGCACTGTACGTTCATTTGTACAACATCATTGACTGCTGTTTGCGGTCAGGCATACAAGTCATCGGGAGTGGTTAATTCTTTGGAATTCATCGGTGTCATCCAGGTAATCATCATCATGAGTCTTCGTGTAGGATGAAATACAATAAAGTACAATTTGAACAGTATGAATTAGATTTATATTCTATTAAAAAATATACCACATAACTCAATAAACAAGCAAGACAACTCAGGTACTTCACATTAATTGCAAATTGTTAAAAGGGCGTAGACCAAACATTTTCAGTTTCATTTGCCATACTTGCCATCTCCTCTGTAACTGACATGTCACTTTTATTCATACGATCCACAGTCAGGGTTTCACGAAATAAATTACAAACATACAACAGAACGCTGCTCAGTCAACACGTAATACCAGCAGGAACAAGTCCAAGTAAAAAGAAGCACTTTGCTGAGCTTAATTCACTAGATAGCGTCATTTTCTTTGCTGTTTAGTTGACTTTACTTTTGTGTTCCAATTCAGAGTCCACTTCGAACTCATGGTCTGATTCGCTAGCTAACAGCCAATCAGAGTGATCAATTGTCACAGATGCCATTTTCCATACTGTGATATATGGCTCATTAATTTAAATCCATCCATCCATCCATCCATCCATCCATCCATCCATCCATCCATCCATCCATCCATCCATCCATCCGTCCATCCATCCATCCATTTTCTTGACGGTTTATTCCTCACAAGGGTCGCGGGGGGAGCTGGCGCCCATCTCAGCAGGCTCTAGGCAGTAGGCGGGGGACACCCTGGACTGGTTGCCAGTCAATCGCAGGGCACACAGAGACAAACAACCATCCACACTCACAAGCACACCTAGGGACAATTTGGAGCGCCCAATTAACCTGCTATGCATGTCTTTGGAATGTGGGAGGAGACCGGAGTACCCGGAGAAGACCCACGCAGGCACGGGGAGAACATGCAAACTCCACCCAGGAAGGCCGGAGCCTGGACTCGAACCCAAAACCTCAGAACTGGGAGGCGGACGTGCTAAACACTCATAATTAACTTAAATCATATCTAAAAATTCTTCACAATTCTATTATTTTTTAACTTAGGTTTGATCTTGCTTGCATTATGAGTGTACGGGCAAGATTATATGTTTTCATGTCATTTAATGAAAACATGACTGTAGATGGTCTATAATATATATAATCCATATTTGGTTTAGATTGTCTTATCTGCTATATTTCCTTGGTTCTATATCATTCAGACAGATGTCTAAGGATAATTTCTGGCTGGCTGACCACTAGATATTCTATTAACTAAAGATTCACATCCATATTATCTCATAATTTAACATTATTCGCTATGTTTGACTTTCACATATGAACATTGTACCCACACACTATATATAGAGCATATTTATAGTCGATCCTATGAGGATAGCTCTGAGTTGTAGGATTGTCTAGATTTAATACTGAAACATCAGTCTTTTCAGGCACGGTACATTTAAAATAAACGGTCTCTGTTCCAAGCAGCAACACGTTGAAGATGAGGAGTAAAGGAAAAGCTAGCCATCATCCAGAGTGGAAAAAGCAATAAAACGCTCTTAGTCCATTTGGAAGTAGAATATATATCTCCGACCGTGGTGAGCCTCAGTGGGCCTTCAGGCAAGAAGCTGCTGTGTGAAAACATAGTAACTTGTTTGCAGCTTTGGCCAACGGCTGAGTCTGTTTCTCTTTGGTGGTGGCTCCAAACTTAGAGGGACGAGATTGTGTATTTAAGGAGAATGCAAAACAAGAAAGCTTGAAGAAGACGGCAACAGACTCTTGCGTGACCTTCACTAGGTCTGTCCCTGAATGGAAAAGGCACGATTACTGCATGTTGGTGGTTTTGGCAACAATAATGTCATCCTCCTCCAGTCTTTATTTTATTTCAACTTTATTCTTGTATTTTTTCCTCTTAAGAAAAAATAAAATTTTATTTTCAGAAAATTCAGATGTTATCCTTGTCATATTACAGCTAGTATTATAGCCATATTCTTGTAAAAAAAAAATAATAATAAAAAAAATCCTTACAATCTGTTCAATTGAGTTGAGGCTTCAAAAAGCCTTTGTCAAGTGAATTAATGAAATGTTTAGGTGAGAAATTTGACATTCACTTGTTAAAAATGTGACTTGTTATATACGGTTTACAATATCTGGTTTATTTTGGCTTGGTCCAAATTGATACGAATGTGTTTTCATCTAAAAGTGGTGTTATGTAAATGGACCATCACATGCATTCCAGCAAAAGAACATACTCCCAGCTGTGGGTACTACTTGACTGTAGTGAACTGTAATGAACATCATGACCCCAAGCAGTCGAATAATGGACCAATTAGACTGTTAAAAGCAGTAAACAATTAACATGACGGTACAAAATGTAACAGTATGCATCCCTAATGATGGGCGTCAGGTATTTGCGGCCGTTCTGTCATCAAAACACCATCATGTGACTTTCACTGCCAGCTTTTCTCACACTTGATCCCGATGCCACCCATAACGTCTCCACCATCACGGATGGTGCAATATACACTTTAAAAACTCAAACCGAGAAAATGAGCAGTATATTTGCACTTAATTGTAGACAATTTATGCTTTACAAGGTTTTGTGGTGTGGAGAGGCTCTCTCGCTCTTGCTTGGTAAGAAAATCCCACCCAGGCAACGCGCCTACTGGAGTGGCCAGCAAGTGGCGGGCATTGGACCAGCAGCTGGCGATGGCCAATGAGCTGCGGAACAAGTGTGTGAGTTGGTATTAAAAGACCACAATGTAAATATACTTAAAAGTTAGACGATTCTGGATCTTAAAATCATGTTATGTCATCATGTTCTTTGACTTATTAGGGCCTGAGCACCAGTGCGAAGGCCTATTTGAATCATTGGTTATTACTCTTCAAATGAATGAATTAGCTTTTTGGGGACATCAACGTGACTAAAAATCTGTGTATCCTGGTGAAAATATTCACCTGACTGGTGAATGCAAAATTGGGTAAACTTTATTATAATAACCACAATGACTCATGCGTAAAATGGAACAGGACGTCAGCCATTTTGGTTTGTAGCAGCTTTTATGGGTGAAATCAATATTCACTCTGATGTGGGCAAAGCCTGGCCTCAAACTTGGATGATCATTTTGAGGATGCTTGGAAAGTTTGCAAAAACAAACAGCCCTCTTCAGTTTCACTTGTGCCTAAAATTCGACCAGGAAGATGGCCATTTTGGTTTGAAGCAACAAATTTGATGGACCCCAATCAGAAGCAGGTATTTATGACAGATAGGTATCGCAAGACTGCAAATCTTTTTTTTACTATGACATGTAACGAAGGAGAAACATGGTGACATAAATGGAATATTATTTCAAAGAGTCTGAGAAAGTTAACAAAAACATTGCCCTGGACAGCAGTACACTTTAAAAAGTCTCAAGGACCCATGCCCCAAATTGAACAGGAAGTCAATCATTTTGGTCAAATTCCAGTTTGAACTAGGACTAGGAAATTGTCCAAATGAGCCCCACTCTGAAGCAGGTACTCCAGACAGATGGGCAATGCTAAATTGTGAAGCTTTTTTTTTTTTTTTTTTTTTTTAAATATATTGTTATTTTTCACCTTACTATCTTATTTTTAACATATCGAGAATTCTCACTCGCAGCTTCCATTTACTGTAAGTGTTATTTTCAAGATGAGTTGGTCACTAGCGATGAGTCCCGGTCATACAAGCGAGAAATACCAAAGTCTTGAGCTCACAACACACATTTGCTGTGATCCAACAAAATGTCAACCCTGATAACTCCTCGGCATTCATTAAAGAAAACCAACCGTCCCTGCGTCGGCTCGACTCTTTGTTTTCCGCCATTGCATTGGACACTTGTTTGTGTAAAATCAGCACTATAGAGTGTTTTATTGATCACTTTCTTTTCATACTTGTGTGACCAATTGAAAAGAACTGTTGGAACAAGACTTAAGAATTAAGGCATTCCGCCTTTGTTGCTTGTTATTTTAGTGGTTAAGACTCATTGTTTCATGGGTTTTATATCTGAAGAGTGTGGTTAACATTTGTTTACATATGACTGTTATAAATCTTAAAATGTGATTTAAGCACTGCCTACAGCCTTCATGATGGCAGAGAAATGTAAGAATAGAGTGCCTATGAGAGACTATGTGTGCTGTCACTTGGTAATAAAGTTAAGCTCGAGTTTACTTTGCCCATATCTGTTGATAATGCTCACTTTGTGGGTTGGGTTTAAAAAAAATGTAGCAGGCCATATGTGACTAGTGGGCCATTCTTTTCAGTTACGATGAAAACCCTCCATCCATCCATCCATCCATCCATCCATCCATCCATCCATCCATCCATCCATCCATTTGCTTGACCGCGTATTCCTCACAAGGGTCGCGGGGGGTGCTGGAGCCTATCTCAGCTGGCTTTGGGCAGTAGGCGGGGTACACCCTGAACTGGTTGCCAGCCAATCGCAGGGCACACAGAGACGAACAACCATCCACACTCACAAGCACACCTAGGGACAATTCGGAGCGCCCAATTAACCTGCCATGCATGTCTTTGGAATGTGGGAGGAGACCGGAGTACCCAGAGAAGACCCACGCAGGCACGGGGAGAACATGCAAACTCCACCCAGAAAGGCCGGAGCCTGGACTCAAACCCGAGTCCTCAGTACTGGTAGGCGGACGTGCTAACCAGTCAGACACCGTGCCGCCCACGATGAAAACCTCTATAATATAAAGAGCAAGAAGGCCTGATTGAAGGCTTAAAAGTGGGGCTGAAACGCGTGTGCAAGGTTTTGGGGGGGGTCATTAACCCACAATGCTGATGATAAACAAAGCATGTGACATCATGTGGAAACACTGATCCCATTCATTGGTCTCATCAGCCGCAAACATTCTGCATGTAGGGCAAATCTCACACATGTAACAGACATTCCTCGTGGTTGTAGTGAGATTCCATTGGGGAGCCTGGGGGGTGGTGGTGGTGTGTGTGTGTGTGTGTGGGTTTGCTGGAATATCACATCCATACATCCATGCAGAGTTGCGAGTCTGGGTGAGATGAGCTCACTGGTGCCGTTGCGGCTTCTCACAAATGTATCATGCCAGGATGTTGTTTCCCCCCCCCAACCCCCCCTCTCCCAACCTCCATAAATCTTATCTCAGATGATGCTGCAACTTATAGAAAGCCTTTCATACGTTGCACATATTTATGTTCACTGCTTGGTCATACACTGTAGTTCATGTTGTTTATAAGAAACATCGGGCCTCATTTCATTATGACTTGATGCACTCCAAACATTAGGATGTTAAGAAATAAAAGGAAAAGCAAACTAAATTGTAAATGGAAAATGAACCATAAAAACACTAAGTTAAAATGACATCAAGAAGCTTGGATTATTTTTATTTTTTTTTAAATGGATGGGCCTGTCATGCTTTTTTGTTGTTGTTGTCTTTCTTCTTCATAGAGATTAATTGTGGCCTGCAGTGTAGAACTAATTCAACCTGGAGCCCCAACAAATTAAAACATTGTACTGTATTGTATTTACGAATAATTTAATGTTTATTATTTTGTTGATACCCCTCTTTACTGTCACTTGACCTTATTGGCCTAAATTACATCTGCAGAATGGTATATTTTTTAATGACATTTTTTGTTTCACAGTAGGTCTACTGTACCAGTGTACCGGCTTGCTATTCCAAGCAAAGCAGTGACCTCTCTCGCCTCCAATGCATTACTACAACAGTTACACCAACAATCATCGGCGCAAGTGATATTTTAAAATTCTATTCTGCTATATATATATTTTTTTAATATACATGATCATATTATTTATCGCGTTACACAATTAAACGGTTTTAGGAGAGCGTTGTTCTTTTTCGTGCCGAATCTGCGGAAGAGAAATGAGTATACCGGAAACACGCCTGCCTACTTAAAGGGAAACAGCATGGAGTAGAGCTCGTTCTCGGATATGTAAAAGTCCGAAATTATATATTTGAAAAGGTTTATCTTGTACTAGTAGCTGTTTGGAATACTTCTCAGACATGTCGTCGTTCAGGAAAGCGCTGAAATCCCGACAGAGAAACCACCATGAAAGATCTCAGGTGAGCTTTTCGGAGGAGTTTGGGCGAGGGGCTAGCTGACAGAGCTAGCCGGACTTTAGGCTGGGTAAACATGTAACATTTTTAACATTATTAGTGATTAAAAGTAGACTTTATTCACATACACACCTAAATTGTCCCACTTAACGTGTTTTCTTTGATCAGCCTGAATTTAGGAAGCACTTGGGTTTACTGGAGAAGAAGAAAGATTACAAAAAACGTGCAGAGTAAGTTACATGAAAGCCATAACTGTTTCAAACTATACCACTTAATGTAATTCACTCATTCTGGTGCTTTCTAACAGTAACTTCCACAAGAAACAGAACACCCTCCTTGCTCTTCGCAAGAAGGCTCTGGAGAAGAACCCAGATGAGTTTTACTACAACATGATAAACTCACAGCTGAAGGTAACATTGACAACAGGCATGTTCTTACCATTTGCTAGATCCTATTGGCTTTAGTTGATCACGTATGCCATCAACAGGATGGAGCCCACATGTTCAAAAAGGGAAAAGAAGAGGAGCCGGAGGTGACCGAGGAACAAAAGAAAGTGATGACAACGCAAGATATTAAATACGTAGAGATGAAGAGGGTGGCGGAAGCGAGGGTAAGGTTTTCACTGGAAATACAATGGATGGTGAAAAAGTGTGATGATAAACACAAACAGAAGAGGAGGGTTGGAAAAGCAATTGCTCAGTTATGAAAACAAATCTCAAGATAACCATTTGTCTTCGTGGTTATCCATTCAGAAATGACGATTCTCTGTCTACCAATCAGTGTCATCTGCCAGTAACTCTTTTACAAAATGTGTTTTTCAGAAAATTGAGAGGCTGAAAGGAAGTCTCCATCTTCTGGATGCGGGCAGCAAACAGAAAAACAAGCACACCTTTTTTGTGGATTCCAAAAAAGAAGGTAAACATTCATAAATGTAAGAAGCCAGGGATGCTCTAATAAAGTTGAGTCTTTCCATTCAGTCTGAATGGAAACCTATAGTAGAACTGGCTGGAAATTAAATGTTATCATATAAAAACCCAGTACAGTCATGCACATGTTTTGTCTTAGTTATTGATGTAGGTAAGCTGCAATCTAAAGAATTATACATGAGATGTTTGATCTCGTAATTTATGTAGATTTTTATTCAGGCGTGAATACTGGTGAATGAAACATGTCTGAATAAGTTGGATTTAGTGCATCAAGTGTCACTCAGCTGGGCAGAGAGCTAACAATCTAGCAATTGTTTTTAAGTATAGCAATTAGCAAGATGGCAACCTGAAAAGAGCTTTGGTACAAAGGGTTCTTCATCTTGCTCTGTTTTTTTGTTATGATTAATATTTTTATCATGTATTTCCATTGAGATGTAATCAAATGCTAACACGTTAATGCTTGTAGTTAGTTTGCTGATAGCGTACCTAAGTACCAATGCACTATGGTAGAATGGCTAAGGATTTGATTTTGGCTTGTAGCCTGGAAGTATTTGTAATACATATTGCTCTGCTCAAACACTAAAATGCCAGCATATAATAAAGGTGCCAGAGTGAGTACCGGTATGAAACCGCCAAGGATAATGGAAAAGGATTTCACACCTTACCCGGTAGTTGAGTACGATCTCTAATAAAACATCCTGCCTGTTGCGATGCTAAATTATAACAAGATAACCTAAGAGTAGGCCTAAATGTAAATCTACATGCTTAAAGCCTATACTGAGATCGGTGGAGTGCTAACATGCTAGCAGCTGGTATATGAGCAAGATAGCATCCTGAGTGGATGAAAATGTGTGTGTGTGTGTATTTATTTTTATTTTTTTTAAGGTGGATTGTTTTTGCATAATGCCCTGTAGTCAAGTACTAACACTAAACGAATGTCGGCTTGTGTTTTACAGTGCAGTCGTTCGACTTGGCCGACCACCTGAACACTGTCCCTGAGTTGGTGGATCGAGTATACAACAGGCCCACGGTGGACACGCTAAGTAACAAGCACATCTTGGGAGCCGTGGAGCCTCTTAGTCAAAAGGTTTGCATCAGTCTACAATGTTATTTATTCACTCTTAAAAAGAAAAAAAAAAAGAAAAAATCGTCCTGAGCTCTAAATTCTTTTTTTTTTTTTTTCTCTCCTGCTCATGCATTGCAGAAGCTGTCCAAGCAACGCAAGCACGAGTACAGGCATCTCTCCCAACGGATCGACCGGGAGAAGAAATTATTTGTCATCAGCCAGAAGCTCCAGACGCGCAAGGACCTGCAGGTAATGACTCACAGCAGCTAATGGCCGCATTATGATCTAAACAAGGTTCACATATCGCGGCCCTGCACTGTTGTGGATTATTTTTTTTTTTTTTGTATACTATTCTGTCACGTGTATATTGCGGAAATCGTTTTTTTGTTTTGTGGTGGCAGACTTTCACCTTTTGCGGGTGGGTTGGAAAATGCAGTTAAGTCTGGAATGGCGGCTCAGCGTAATATGAATATTTTCCATGTTTCCTACAGGATAAAAACAAGAAGATCAAAGTTAGGAAGGAGACGCCTAACGCGCCGGCCGTCTACAAGTTTGAGACCAAGAGGAAACGCTGAGTTGTCACTGAGTTGACCAATTACTGACGTCATCCCTCAAACAGTGTCATAATGCATTTTGTACATACATTTTTTTTTCAAATTAAATATTAAACATTAAAATGACTCACTTGTGATTGGTTAATCAAATTTAGTAATTACATAAAGAAAAAACGAGTGGACGATCATTGTTAATGAAACTGTAAGTTGTACTTTATGTCAGTAGATGGCGTCGTTGGGCAATGACCGGCACAGAACAAGCTGAACGTTGACTGGACAAAACATTAGCTACAGGAGATCAGTCATGAGACGAAAAGGTAGCCAAATATTACAAATGTATGATGAGATAAAACCGTACGCAACGACAATAAGTACATTTTAATATATATAAAAAACAAACAAACCAAAAACAAAAGGATCATTCTGTTCTGAAGGCAGATTATTGATATAACTCGTCTATTGGATCTCATTAGATTTAGAGTGCTGGTGTACCTGAACCAAGTCATTACAATTTTGATGGATGTAATATGTTTTATTCATCATGATGAGCCGCACTAAAAACGTTCATGTGTGTGTCTACCTGCTGTACAGCGTGAGGGTGAGCTGAAGTCCAACAGCAGATCGCAGGGATCGAGGCGTGATTGATCGCCACGGTGGCAGCGGCTTCATAAACGCGGCCGATCCATCAAAGTCTCTGGGGAACCTCTACAACGAAAAGGAGAGAGAGCGAGTGAGGGAAGAAATGTCAGCAGAGAGAGAGAGAGAGCGAGAGAGAAGGAAAGCAGAGGCCTTGGTCCAAACATTGATAATCAGACTAAAGGTGACTAAAAGCCAGTGTGCTGATGAGGGGACAGATCAGGGAAAGAGCGACTTTGTTTTTTTTGTTATTTACTTAAGTTTGAGGAGGTCTCAAGCGGAAAAGTTGAGGTCGACATTGGTCCATCTTTTGGAATGAATTATGTTGGCAAAGAAGATATCAACCGTGCAAGTGAATCTTTTGAGGTGGTCGTGTGGTACATGTATTCTTGTGCGTTTTGGTGGCATCAGCATCATGCGTGATGTCGGTCAATGTTTTAGAATCAATGAATTTTACATAAAATTTCCACCCGAAACGACAAAATATCTATATATCACAATATAAATTTTTTTCCCCCCTTAAAATTGTATGAAATTAATGGCAATTTTCTATACTACTACGTCTTTGGGTTTGTGTTATTAGGAGATCTCAAGCTGAAAAGTTGAGGTCGACATTGGTCCATCTTTTTGAATGAATTATGTTGGCAAAGAACTGCAAGTGAATCTTTTGAGGTGTTTGTGTGGTAGATATGTGTTTTGGTGGCATCAGCATCATGCACGATGTCAGTCAATGTTTTAGAATCAATGAATTTTGCATAAAATTTACCCCCAAAACGATGAAACATCTGTATATCACAATATAACATTTTCCCCCTTAAAATTGCATGAAATTATGGCGATTTTCTATACTTATAATTTCTTCTGCCGGATCATAAAATGGCCACAAGAGGGCGGTGTCACGAGTGCCAATATCTTGAAATAGGACCTGGTCTGGGCCGATACCGATAATTGGTATTTTTACTCACCTATCCCTTAAAAAAACAAAACAACAAAAAAAGACTAAACACAAAGAAAAAGCAAAACTGCAACTCCATGAAAAGCCGAAGAAAAAGCAAAACCGGAGTACAGTGTTCCCTCGTTTTCCGCTGGGGTTAGGTTCCAAAAAATAGCCGCAATAAATGAAATCCGCGAAGTAGTTAGCTTTATGTTTTACAACTCTTATAAATGTTTTAAGGCTCTAAAATCCCCGACCGCACAATTTATACACTTCTCATTGAGGCATTTACATGTTCTCACATTTCTCTCTTGTTCAAACATTGACAATGTTCAAACCTTCATAAATTTTACAAAATGGGTATATTACTGTAAAAAAATATGCTAAATTGCACTTAAAAAAAAATCCGCAATACAGCGAGACCGCGAAAAGTGAACCGCGTTATAGCGAGGGAAGACTGTACATCTTGGAATAAGTGTTGCAAAAAACAACACTAAAAAGCAAACTGCAAAGAAAAAGATAAATATGCAAATCCATTTCTCGGAATAAAAGCTGCAAAATATCAAAAAAAGCCAAAGAAAACTTAACACGCATGTCCGTCCATCTTTTGGAATGAGTTTTGCCAAGAAAAACACAATGCGTAAAAACCTGTTTTCATAGTTTCTCTATAAAACATAACTAAACAGAACAACCTTGTATTGTTTCTTTCAACCAGGCTTCTACCTTAAAAAGCGACTGTACACTAGGGCTAATGTCACCCTCCCTGCAGTTGTATGTCCACTTGAACTCTGTCCCGTGGTTCGAACACTTCTAGCAAACCTTCAGAGTCTAACTTAATGAATGATGAGGACACGGTGAAGGAATTCTCGTCAATATCTTTCAAATCAGAAGGTCGCCCACTGCCGGCACTGCATCCTAGCGAAGAGTCCCATTGCTTGAGAAAAGGAGGTGGAGTGTGTTGCGGCAATGTCCGATGAAAGGACAGCCTGAGCGGGAACAGTGGCATGTCTGTGCAGGGTGGGATAGCGGGGGTCCGGAACTGCGCACACAGTGTTTTGACCTCCACCCCCTCGGCTTATGGAGGCCGGGTCCGAGGGTCTCGATGCACGCACGCTCTCTTGGACGAGTGACGTGAGGAAGACGCGGACGTCATTCACCCTGGAGACTTGTTGCATTCCAGTTCTAATATGGTTATGACCACATAAATCATTTACCGTTCATTAGAAAAGTTCACAAGTGAAATATAAATCATATGGCTGGAGCAGAAACAGAGTTCCTCAGATTTTTACATTTATATGCTCTTGTCATATGTTTGATTGGTCACTAGTTGCTGGGCAGACTTCATAGGACTTGGCAGGAACAGGAAATCAGACTCACGATGCTGATAATAATGTGAATATAGGCAGGAAAGCTCCTCAAAAATTTAGCTGGAGAAATTGCAATGGATTCCTTCCTTAGTCATTCAATTTAAGTTTCATAGATTTATGTCCTAATATTAGCAGAAGTTGAAGAATGTTAAAATGTTACCAAATCACATTTGACCCTGCCACTTTTGTCTCGTCGCTTGTTTACAAGCTTTCAGGCGCCAGCTCAGATGGTTAACTAAGGAACTTTCAATTTTCGTTGATTATGGCGGCGCCATATGGACAAAAGCCGTCATGTTATGGCTGAAAGAAGGCCTCATTTTCCATGAGCACAAGCGCAATGCGTTGTTTTTGAGCTCATGCCAGAAAGTGAAAGCCTGGCCAATGTTGATTCTTGTCTGTCTCCTTTCTTTTTTGTCTCCTCAAAACGTTTCAGTTATTTTGCAGCTTCCGCCAGGTGGGCGTAAGTCGACAATCAAATTGACTAACATATTTGTAACGAATGGGGAGAGGGGGAAGTGACGTATGGCATAAAGCATTCAGCACATTTTGTGTGTGGCAGTGTTCCTACCATCCTCCTCCAAGTTGTTTAGTGTCAGTAAAAATAATACAGACCCCCTCAGGCCATGGCAAAGCTACCATTGAGCTAGTTTTAAGTCGATGTTTCATAAGAAGAGTTTTGAAAATATTTTATTAAGGTTTAAAAGTTCCCAAGTGCTACTTTAAGAACACTACTAATCCATCCCCCCCAGTTAATTGAGTATAGGGAGGAGGATGAGGACGAGGGGTGGCATGTGGTTCGAGCATGTGTATAAACGTGAGGGTGAGTCTATCCTGCATGATCCCCCTTCCCCTCCTTTAACTTGACGCTTGGTGGCATGGCCCTTTTGAAGTAGTGGATCGGGAGGAGGTACACAAGCGGAAGGTGAGGGGGAGGAGTAGCGTGCCAGGGGGAAGACACGTGAAGGAAAATCTTGACACAAGCCCTTGACGTGTGTTATTTATTTTTTCAGGAACGTTTGAATATGCGTGTGCGTGCGCGTGCTTGTGTGTTTAGCGCAACGTCTGGCTAGGTTGAGGATCACCAAACCTTCTTTTAAAAGAAAAAAACGGGTTGCTAATGAGCCCTGGCTGGCGACAAGTACTCCAATTGATTAAATTTGCATGGGAGCTGGAAATCATGACGGGGGCCCTCAGTATCCACCCACCCTGAGGTACACTCACACCAACACAACACCCCTGTGACTTGGTAACTCTCTGCAGGGGCGAGCGAGGGTGTGTGCGTGTGTGTGAAGGCGGGGCGCGGAGCGCACCCATCTGCCCCGCTATTACTGTCAGGCCATCATTCAGGGAGATGCCAAGCGCGTGCCTTGGGGAGGTGTTCATTAGGTTTTAACTAGCGGATGCGTCCTTGTCTCGCAGTGTGTCATTGTCTCTCTTTGATTGTGTGTATTTGTGTGTGCCTGCAACACAATTGTGCGTGTGTGGGTGGGTGTGCGTGTGTGTGTGTTTATAATACCCCCTTAATACAACCTGCTTATTTCCTTTTAAATACACTTTTCTAGGACAAGGTAACTTAAGTAGAATTGGTATTTGATAAATATTGAAAATTCTTACAATGGGGGTAATATACTAAAAGAGAACTGGAAATTTCTACGGCAAAATGATTAGATTAGATAAATTATGTCAGAATACTCATCCAATTTTTTATTTTATTTTTTTTTTTACAAAAAATAAACAAACAAAAAACTTTTTTTCATTTAAATGATTATTAAATAGCAAACAATATATGTTAAATTTAATTGTGAAATTTTCAAAAATTGAAATAGTTTCCCTATTTTTTTCTGTTTTTTATTAGCTCTTAAAATTATTGTAATGCATATTTTTAATCATTATATTTTATGAATAGTATTTGAATAAAGAATTAATTTATAGTGATTATTTATTTATTTATTTATTTATTTATTTATTTATTTATTTATTTATTTATTTACACACAGGTCCAGTAGATGCAGTGATGGCATTTTTTGTGTTTTCATGAACATAATTAATGCAGAGTAGCAATTGTGGCGTTACTATATTGTACAAATATTTTTATAGTTCAACTCAACTTAGTTGGTCAGCTGAGCCCACAGCCATATGTTGCCCTTCAACATAGTGAGTGTGACTGACCAATTCTGCCTAGCAACAAGTGACACGGCTAAGAGAAATTATCTAATCCAAATCTCCATTTGTGGGCTCTGGGTAGAGGAGTGGAACCGTCACTTGTCTTCAGTGCAGGTTAATGTGGGATCACTTTCATACCTGGGAGACCATGTTGGTTTGTGCGCATGTTTGTGTGATTGGGTGACAAAAAAAACAAAAAAATAAATAAATCTCCCTTTGTAAATTTGGTTTTAAAGTGAAATGTTGAACTAAGTGCTGTCTGTGGTGGGGATGAATTTGCAGATGGATTTCGAGTTGCCGCTTATTATAACTTGTATGCATTGAGCAAGGTGTTTAAAAAAAATAAAAAAATAAAAAATAAAATAAAATAATAATAATGTGTGTGTATGACTAGATGGTGGTGAGGGGTAGGGGTTTTCAGTACAGTGCATGCGTGGTTATCCCGGGTGATTGCAGTAATCATACGTGGGTGGGAGGGAAGGGTGTTAATCAGAGTTTGTTCGTCAGTGGCCTGATGAGGGCCGCTGATTGTAATGTGATGCTGACGACCGTGGAGACAAACTGCCAAGAGAATCATTAGCGTGCTGGTGAACACTTTTTTTTGGTGTTACCAGGCCTCTTTGGGAATGACACGACAAGAGTGTAAACAAACAAGCACTTGTCCACACAACGTGTAAGTTTTCATTCTGGTGGACACAAAGAAGCAGGGTAATGGATGTGGTGTGTGGAAGGAGGGGGAAGTAGATGTGACCCCATGGTTTATCGGCTCATCTTGAGAGGGTTGCACCCCCTATTTTTTTTTTTTTTTTTTTTTGCAATGGAAGGAAGAGGGGAGGGGGTGCGCTACGGAGACCATTATGGCTGGCTCATCAGCCAAGTCCCTACAAGGGCTGATACAAATTAATTAACCTAATTAGATGCTGTGATTGCGGGTGTGATTATAGGGGCTGGAAGGGGAGGGAGGGATGGGGCTCGGTTTGGGGAATGGGGGTGGGGTGTGGGTGTACGCTGGCAGCCAGGGGCCATGATGATGATGATGATGATGATGAGCCGTGAGGTGTGGGAGAGGAGCCAAGATGCTGTGCATGGCTAATGAGGAGCGCTAGCTAGCTGAAAACAGTCCCTCCCTCCCTGATCGCTCTCCATCTCCCATTCACGTTCCTTCCCCACCTTCTGTTTATTTTCATTTCTCTCCCCCCCCCCATTATCACATTGAATGTTTCCTACAATTTTCATCTTCGAAAACAGTTGCTTTTTCGCCATATTTGACATTTCAGCTTTTTCATAAATGCACCTGTTGCATTATACCGTACACGAAAAATCCCAGAGCAGTCTCGGTTTGGTTCATGCTGGGTCCAATAAGGGAACAAAAATGCCTACAAAACTGCTTAAAGTGTTCCCTTGTTTATAGCTGGGGTTATGTTCCAAAAAAAAAAAAAAATTAAAAATACTCGCAATTGGTGAAATCCACAAATTAGTCAGCTTTATTTTTTTTTAACGTTCATTATACACACGTACCTAGCATTGTGACGGAACACAGCCACAGACAAAAAAAAAAAAAAAAAAAAATTGCAAAAAAAGCTGATTATTTTTCTTTCTTTCCAGTTCATCTCACAGAAACAGATTGTCAAGTTACACACACATAACTGCACAGTATAAACACTCTCCATCTCTAGAGGAGCAATATTCAAATCTCCATGTATTTGTATTGGAAACACAACAAAGACATCCTTCAGGCCCAAGCCAAACGCGCAATTTTTTTTTTCTTGCCGGCATCAGCAACTCTGCCGCTCCTAATGAGTTTGAGGAGCGACTTGAAGCGGCGTGCTATTGGTAAATAAAACAAAGTCAAAGAGGGAGAGAAAAGTTGCTCAGAAGTGCACTTTGAGGCGACGCGGCCCCCTCGCCAATCGGATGCTGTCTTTCCATATCCAAGACACCTCTCCATCCTCTCTCTCACAATCAACATCAGCAGCAGGGATGTGATTTGGAAGCCCCCGCATACCCGACCTCCCTGACATGCATTCTGAATTGTAAACAGCAAGGGAATGGATGCATAAGTTTATATTACATGCTTTTTAACCGGTGGGAAAGGTTAACCACAAACGAAATGGGCAAACATAACATCAAATCCAATTAGCGTGAGATGAGGGGGAATTATGTCAAAATTATGTAAAAAGGAAATAACACTTCTGACACTGTCATTGCCCACAGAAATGTAAACACAAGATTTTCCTTCTTTGGCAAAGTGATACTAAAGCAAAATTAAATGATAAAGTGCCCCCATATTATGGCAAATCCTTGAAATGATCTTCAAATTCTTATGCCATGCTCAGGCCACATTAGATATTGTCGGGAAAGTCTCACGAAGTCCAGGATAGAACGTCCCTTATTCAGACTTGTTCAAAGTCCGAATCCTGGAATTTAACCAAAATGGCTGCCTTCCTGTTCAATTTCAAGCACGAGACCTTGAGGCATTTTAATGCATCCTGGTATTACATATGTCCACCCACTTTCATGTTGGTTGGGGTCAGGGGTTAATTGTTTTTAATTTTACCAGGGTGATAGTGGTTGAGTTTTGGTGGGCTTGGTTGGGGATACTAGTATGCATGAGCTTGAATATGTTTGAGCATCCCAAAAGGTGATTCCTTATTTGGAAAAGTTAAAATAAATCAATTCCAAAAGGGATATACTTTGACCCTAAATATAAAGTGACTAAATCAATTTCCCATCTTTTTGTAATTTGAATACAATGAGAGATTTTTCACTTTTTGGAGTAAGGCAAAAGTAACAATTAGTAACCCAAGTTGATTCAAGAGTCGCTGATTAAATGGCAAACAAATAGCGAAGGGCGATTTTGAGTGCGAGTCCACAGCTCTAGTTATTATCTTAATTAGCCTGACTATTTTGTGAAGTGGGCCCAATGTAGATTGGCTCGTTCATAGACACATTTTCAGCAACAGGCAGATAATTAAAGACTTAATCGGTTTCTCAATTTCTATATGCAGACAAACATTAAAAAGTCAATTTTACACAACATATCGCGTTTAATGTTAATGTTGGATTGTACTACATTGTGCATGTGTACCAAATCTTGGGGCCAAAGCGATTAGTCAGGCCTTTTGAGACGTCGCTGTCTCCTGACTCTGGTTATCTCGACGCACTGATAAGCGCGAGGCCTGTCAGAGGAACAAACGGTAAACACTTTAAAGCCACTTAAGGATTCTTCCCTCTTTTATTTTGCAGTCACACTTTAATTAACACCGCAGATATCCTTGCAATGAGCCGATGCTATCAGGAGGTGAGGGGGTAGAACCACTCGGGGATGGGGGTCTCTGACCAGTTTGTCGTGCGAAAAATGCATGCGCGCTCTCGGAGGAAGTGTTGTTTGTGCGCTCTCCAGCTAAACAGCTGTAGCGTACGGCGCCGTTATCAGATATTTATAAGCGGCTCATGAATATGGATTGGCGGCAAGATGGGACCGATGTTTGTCCTCTAAGAGCGGATGAAAGGGGAATGGCGGCCCCTTTTCCCATGCTGGGGGAACAGGAACGCTGGTCGGGATTGCCAGTGAGACTGGGAAAAACGGATTGCAGGGTACAAGATGGCGCGGGACAGATGGTGGGGTTTAATGACGTGCGATTTGCGTGGCGTTTTCCCTTGTGGATGTTGAGATTAAAACCTTGTAAGTGGGGTGTTAGCACTGTCGTCTGCTATCTTGATACCTGCCGACTACACTTCCCATGCGCCATTTCATTTATGAATATCTTTAGGATTGGATTGCTGCTGGAGATTAAAAAAAAATAAAAAATAAAAAATCAGATTCATGAAGAGAACAGCGAAAAACAACACTCACAATAATACTAATATAACTACAACTACTATTCTTTGTTATTCCCATTTCCAGAGAATTAAAAAAAACAAAAAAACAAAACAATTCTGAAGCATAATTTTAGACAATAAAAACAGAATCTGGAACCGTCCTGTGTGGCAACATCACGAACCACTCATCCGCTTCGACAACAGCCTTCCAAATCTCTTTCATTGTTGCAGTGAATTGCTAATGTCCTTGTGCATATTGCTGCCAATGTTTGGTCAGGAATGAACATCACTGGCCTAAGTGACCAGCGTAGAGGTCAATGCACCGAGTAACGGAAGCTGAACTGCGATGAACCTCTCCGTGCTCATCACAGAGTCATCTATCAGCGCTAATATGTGGGCGCTAAGCAACCTGTACATGCATTAGACCTCCCCCTATTACCATAATGGGCTGTTTTTAATATGGCTAATCGGCTGGCACGACCTTGCCCGTTCACTCTGCAGGTAAAAGGACCCAGACGACGCGGAATGGACATATTTAGAGGCTAAAGGACCATTAGGGACTTTCAGCAGTTCCGGGCCCCGTCATAGTTACGCATCATAAAAGGGAAGAGATGGGGCAAATCGGTGCATGACAACAAACGAGAAGAGAAAATTACAATAAATGCATAGAGGCACGGAGGATACAAATGTTGGACTACGTCAGTGTGGGGGCTGATGTGGTATTGGATGGGCGGGATGTGGGAGAGGGGGGCAGAATTTGAAAAATTTGCCTCCACAAAACTGTAGTGGTTAACATTTTGCTTTTTGTCTGAGCCTTTGTAATTGTGGACAAATGATCCCAGGAGTGGGACAATAATGTTTTTATGGGACTCCAAATGTTGAGCTCAACAGGGTCATCGTGGGAGTGTAATGGCCAACACGTGGCCCAGCTTGAACTCCGCCCGGCCTCGCCGCTGATCCGGAGTGGGGTGGGCTGTAGGAGGAATGGGAAGAGAGCGAGGACTCACCCCTCTGTGTCACGCCAACAAGTGCTCACTTTGTTCTCATGGGAGACAACAACCACTCAGAACACCAAGTACCTTAATGGCCAAACAAGAGCCAGACTGGGTCTTGTAAACTGGAGAGATAATATTTCCCTGTTGCACATCTGTGCCTCGGTTGCCCACGCCTTGGCATCCAATGAATAAGGCCTTCCGGCTTTTGGGCA
Source organism: Festucalex cinctus (assembly GCF_051991245.1). Lineage (NCBI taxonomy): Eukaryota > Metazoa > Chordata > Actinopteri > Syngnathiformes > Syngnathidae > Festucalex > Festucalex cinctus. Next base: position 15,498,508 of record NC_135417.1, read on the forward strand.
AGAAGCCTTCCTTTGTCTCTCTTTCTCTGGACCTCTCGGACGATTACTGTCTGTGATGTGGGTCAGAACTGAGAGATTTTAGGATTAAAAGACTTCTGTCCAAGATCAGTTTGTGCCAAGGGACGGGACTAGATAGGATTTGTTCCAAATGAAGTCTACTACATCCATGAATGTGGGTTTACTGGGATTGTGACAGAACTCACTATTTAAAGAATATCTGACGCGGGGTAGCATCCCTTTTCACCGCTCTACCATTCAGAATAATAACAGTCTGTTTATCAGAGCAAGATTGATGATGATCTCAAATCCAACTTGTTTTTCAGTATCTCCAATGGGGGTCATAACTTTCTCTTTAATCACTTCAAGGTACCTTGAAACATACTTCTGAAGACTCACAGGAGGACTGTTCAGTCCAGATCAGTTCATACCAAGGGACAGGTCTAGATATGATTTGGCCTGAGTCTGCTACATCCACGAATGTGGGTTTACTGGGTTTGTGACAGAACTCTTGATTTAAAAGTTTATCCGACCCAATTTGGCGTTCCTTGTCTCTATCATCTGATGTCAAATCCAAACACACTTACCAAATACCAACAACCTTGGTTAATGAATGCACTGTTTTGAGCAGATAATATAGTCAAGGTATATGTTAAATACTTGATTAGGGATGTAATGGTTGAGTTTGGTGCCCTGCATTTGGGTGGCGACCACTACAGGATGGAACTCTTCTGTCTCCCAAAGTCAGCTGGGAAAGGCTGCAGCTCATCCACGACCCTAATAAGGACAACCACATAGAAAATGGATGCATGGACCATACAGTTCAATTAAATAATTTACAGTTTGTTTCATAGGTGCAACACCCAATAGTCTTGTCTTTTCAGGATTATGACTGACTTTGGTTGCAAGGCTGATTTAACTTGAGATTCGTTACCACTCAGACACAGGGCACATAAAGACACAGATGACCGTTGTCATTCACCTTCACTGATTGGGAAGTGAACATTCTCCTGCATGCGTCGAAATCAAACAAATATACCACAACACATACACGGACTACGTGTCATGAACTTGATCGCCAGCTGCCGACGTACTGACAGATGTATTTTGGGCACACATGCAATCTATCGACGGCTCCATCTGTCGCTTGTCCGTGAGCATCAGTCATGTCGATGCATCTGATATGACGCCGACAGAACCGAGAGTCGCCTTTCAGGCTCAGACGACAACGTCCACATTTGTTCAACTGATGTTTCCCGTGACAAAACACTAAGAGGCAGCCTCATCTCGTCTCCTCTTCTGTCTGTCGAGTAGAGGTGGACCATCATGTCAGCTGTGATTGAGCTTGTGGTAGCTAATTTTGCTATTATTTTGTCACGTTTTGATCATGTTTGAATAATTGTAATGATTCTTTTAAACAGGCTTTACTGTTTGTTTAATCGGACTTTTGGAAGGTGCGCCTGAAAGAGTTTGTCAAGGATTGCTCTAGGTTATACGATTTAGAAAATAGATGGATGGACTTTACGACATGTATGACATGTCTGGTATTGTTGGGATATAGAACAACACAACCGTGTCAATGCAACAATAATGTTATACAGTATGATTAAAAATGAATGTCCATCCTAGTGTCACACACCTGACGAAATGAAGCATCTAACATTGACAAATCCTCACATGATTCTACCACACAGTTCATTCACTTGTGTGAAATTGATACAGCCTGGCACAATGGACCTACAAAGGAGGGTGATCCTTTTCGGTCAGAGGTCCCCGCGGGCCACCCACGTCACTGTGGTGCAACAAGCCGGCGTGGAATGCCAACGGGGTCGCTCCACTGCTTAAACCTCGGGGGCTCGTCACCCAACCATTGTGACACACCCGGGCAGGCTTAGCTATGCGCCACCCCCGCCGGCCAATCTGCAGTATCAAAGGACCCCGCACCCTCTCCTCCCCAATCAATCCCATTCACGCCAAGCCGCACATGGGCGTACGCACACAACGGCCATCTCTGATGCCCTTCTGATTCTCTGCTCTGGCATTTAGCACCAGAACTTTAGGCCATGTGTGTGTGTGTGTGTGTGTATGTGACGCTTGCGCAGCAGGGAGGAGGGGTGCGAAGGGTTGGAGGGGTGACAAACGCTGTGGTGCAGATGTCCTCTCAGCGAGAAAGCACTTCATGAATGGAAACTGTTGTGATGGTCATGGGGAAATGCGCTGGAGGCCTGGCCTACGCACTGCAGTCATATGAATGGATGGAATTCAACGCCGTCAACAATGTGGCCCCTCTACTACGGTTTCACACCCACGCGTTCATCTTTAGCTTTTTAATCTCCCTCTATAAATTAGCTGGTTAATTGTCACGCAAATATTTCAACAAGTATCTTAAAAACTTTACTGGTACTTTCAACATCTTGACTCCCCTGCACACGTAAAAAAAATAAAAAATACAAATATTACGACTCTTAATGATAAAATACTCTGGATCGAAAAACACTTAGGTCTATTTCTGTCTTTTTTTTAATTTTAATTTTTACTTTTACATTTTTACGTTTATGGGATGAAACTGATTTTTTTTTTTTTTTTTTTTTTTTTAAATGGACAAGTGTTTTTCACAGGACAGCAACAATATACTAGGTGTTGCCAAACTTTTAAAATAGTGCACCCCATCAATGATCCCAACAGAATTGGCGCACCCCCTCTTTCCCCTAAAGACCCTTAAGAAAAAGTCAAGGAAAATAATAATAATACAATACTGCATAGAATAAGGCCTTTTTTTCCCTTCAAAGTTTCTAACATCCCGAGTTGGGCCCCTCATCATACCCCCCAAAATTTCAGATGTTCTAGTAGGCTTTTCCTGACTTTTTTGTTGTTCTATATGAGAAGCTTTAATGTTTTATGCTATCAAAGACTACGACTTCAAACTTTTGATAATTTCCTTCACCTTGACAAAGGCCCCAGTTCCAGTTGAAGAAAAGCAACCACCATATTTCACTGGAGGTGTGGTGTTCTTTTGCTAATTAGTAAGTCATGCACCCCCTTCAAGATCCCAACAGATGTAGCGCACCCCTTCTCTCTTGGATACATCCTAAAAAAAAAAAGGAGTGAAAATAAACATTTTAACATTTAAGAGAGCATATGACAATACAATACTGCATATTTGAGAGCAGTCCTTCCTTAACTTCAACATCCTGACAGAGTTGGCGCACCGCCTCTTTCCTGCACTGACTGTAAAAAAAGTCTCCAACGAGCAAATACGACAATGTAGCATAAACTAGAACATTATAGTTGTCATTCACAACATCTGCCTCTGCTGCAATTTCACATCACTGGGCGTAAGCACAGAGGTTTGCTGGGTAAACATCCAAAGCCGAGTAGGAGCCGCAAGCATCACAGTTATTGTTGTCATTTAATGCCGCGCTCAGCCATCAACACATCCATATGTAATCAAGCTGAGAAGGCGACGGGACAATAGCAACCATTGTGGCGCTTGGATCAGAAGGCGAAACAAAGGTCTCCCTGCCCCCCCCCAAGCATCGAAGCTGCCGCAACGCAAACCAACTGCTTCCTAGTAGAGGACGCAAAGTGACGTGATTGGTCCCTGCTGGGAACTACCTGGCATTTGTCACGCTCGTATTGGTTTTTGGAGCCATGTGTTGATCGTGTTGGCATTTTTGTGAATGATAATGCTTGATGGATGCTGATGAGGGTTGAATGGAGGGAAGGACGTGGGGCGACGGGACATTTTGGAGCAGAGGCGTTACACATTGTGTGTATGCGTGTGTGTGTGTGTGTGCGTGGCAGGAGGGGCGCGCATGCGCGCTTCTTAGGGCAAACGTCGATGGCCGTGTCAGGGGTGAGTGATAACTGTGGTCTTTTCAGCACTGCGAGGTGGGATGTGATGGATGGTTAGCACGTTGGGCCCTCTCCCCAGGCCAGAGTCGGTGCAGGACAAGGCTGGGATGGAGCAACTGCTGGGTGGGTGGTGCGAAATACGTGTCGCTAATAGTATAGATAGTAATATTGTGGTACTGTGTGTGTTTTTTCCAGTCATTTGCATCCACTAATTGTGTACTGTACTGCACAGTGCAAAATAAGAATTACATTTGAACAGTGAGGGATGAATACAATACAGCAATAAATTATATTATTTGCAAAGGCGTAATGTAATGAAAATAAAATGTATACTATAACAGTTGTTCATTATACATTCAATATTTTTCAGATCTTAAAATACATTTATCAATACCGAGTCTTAGTTATTGTATTTATATATAATAATTAGAGTTTCAAACGATTACATTTTTTAATCAGATTAATCACATCTTAGAATTTTGATGAATCGCTTAATTCAAAATGCTTTTTTTAAATCAACATTTTTTGCACGCCAAATCTGAAAAGCACTTACGTGTTAATTCTATCGACATTTAATGTTATGAGGACGTCTTCAACATTTTTTGATCCATTGCACATGCTCTTCCTCCTCTAAAATGGGGGGAAAAATGACCCCAATATTTTGACATGAACACATTCTGAATGTAAACATTTATTACATGCTTTACTTTAATGCATGTAATGTTAATTGCTCAAACACAACCTATGCTACCTTTAAGGTAACCATCCACTGTCAAGTATCATCTACACTCAAAATTAATAGTGCGATTAATCTGCATTAATACATGATTAATGCAATATTTTGTGTGATTAATTACTTAACGCTTTAACTTTGACAGCACTAATAATAATACAATTCAAATGTACTTCAAAATGTTAAAAGAAAATAATTTACATAATACCATGATTAGTTGCCTGCTATATTTAAAATTAAGGAATAATATTCATTTATTTATGGAAAAAAGATTTTACAAGGGAAAAACAGATAAAAAAAACAACAACAAAAAGAACAGCAAGTGCACATTAGTTTTGTGACGAATCCAGTCCAGCGCAATTAGCATCAAGTGGCCCTGGAACATCCATTTGCATCAGAGAGCATTCAAATGCTAGTGGAAAATCTTGGAACTAAGAGGAAAACAATGCCACAGCACATACATGTACACTATATGTACAGCGTTATAGGAAGTGATGGTATACCTGACACAGCTTTTCTTTTTGATGGGACCTGACTTTTCATGGCCACTCTTTTCATGCTCCTCCCCCCCGCATTGGAAGGATTGTGGGCTCAGTGGTCCGCTGCTTGAGGCCCAGCCAGGTCTACAGAGAGGCACGCGCTAAGAAACACCCCAGAGAGGAGCGAGTGCAACCTGCCTGCTGTCTTTTCTCAGTCTTCAAACACGCCGCAGACTACACACAGGGAAGCAACAAAGCTAATGTGAGGAGGCACTGAGACCTTGGTGGCACACCACATCGCTAATTGAGGGCTGTAGCGGTGGGAGAGAGGAGGATTCTTGCGGGCTTTTTGCACATACAGTATACGAGTGTCCATTTATTGGAGGTGAGGCATGTATGAGTTTCAGGCATTTATTTGATGTGAGGGATTTATCCAACTGCATGATGCAACCAAGATTGATGGTGACACGGTGTCTGATAGATTGGTGCATTGCAGTTCTCTCAGGCATTTATTTGGGGTGCGGCATGTATTTATGTAAAAGGACAACACACCTTGCGATTAATTGGTTCATGGCATCTTTTCAAGTGCAGACTGCTGTTTGAATTGAAGTTTCAGGCATATTTTTGAGGTGCAGCATTTATCTAAAGGAGGTGATTCACCTGTCGTTTACTTGGTATATTGGATCTTTTACAGTGGACACCACTATTTGAGGAAATGTGATTTCAAAACTACAGTGTTTATTTAGAGTGGATTGATCATTGACTTCAAGGTGTCGAATAGAGTGTGGACTACTATTTAAGGAAATGCAGTAGTTTCTATTGAAGGTGTGGCATTTATTTAACCAACTGGATGCCGCACCTGGCGATAAATTGAATTCTATTCAAGCATACTCCACATTTTCAGGAACTGCAATCAATTAATTTGCGGCATCATTTTGAGCTATGTTGGAATGTATGTATCTAAACTACTACACTGGTGATTTAACATCTGTCAGAGTGGAGGCAACTGAGTAGTTCTGAGCATTTATTTGATATGAGTAGTTTATTTTTATGACTGTAATACATCCAGCGGTTCTTTAGGTTATGAAATCTTTTAGGGTGGATGCCACTCATCGAGGAAATGCAACTAATTGGATTACAACATCAATAAGAGGTCATTAATTTAGGAGGTACAGAATTTTGAGGCATCACGTTGGCGACGACATTAATTGTGGTATGGGATCTATTAAAATTCTGGCCATTATTTGAGTGAATATAGTATCTCAATGACAGTATCAACCAAAACTGAATTTCGCCAAGGCAAGATTTTGAATCTAGTCCTCTCTGCACTTTGCAGGTGTACCTATTGTTGTGGCCTGGGATTGTGCAAACACAGACTCTGCATATTATAGTGCATGTTCATAAAGTGACCTTCTCGCATCTCGGGGGCATGCTCATCTACAGCTTCTGTCCCTTTTATATCCACACCTCATAAAGCACACATATGGGCAGCGGGCTGTTTTGTCACTCAGTTAGTTTAGTAATGGCAAAGCGAAGGCCCCGGGGCCACCATTTAATTGCTTTGGCCTCCGCGCACACCAAAAGAGGTGCCACACCAATTAATCCCCTTAGTACAGCGCTGCGTCCCGTCCTCCTGGCAGAGGCATCCCGCAGGGCTGGGAAGAGCCACTGACAACAATGGGTACCACCTCCATAACCTCCGCTCCCCCTTCCCTTCCCTACAACACTCATGCATCACCTTTCATGTGGATATGCAAGAGCCAGCTCCCTCATTACATAGCTCCATCAATTTTAAATCAGTAATACTCATTTTGGAAAAAATAAAAACGACCAATACAGTATAAAAGAAGGCCTTATTGTACTCAAATGTGTTGCTCCAAAATGTCTGTTTCATCTTTCATTAAAGGCTAGCGAGAGGAAAAATCAGTTTGAAGCCTTAGCTGCACTCACAGTGATTACTCAGACATCCTCACTGACGTGCATTTTCAAAGTCTGAAGGGCACAATTACCTCTTTTGCGTCAGGTACCAGGAAAGCAAAAGGGGGGCTAGAAGAATGGATTTTTGATGACAGGAATTCACAATTAGAACATTGTGACTCAAAACATTGTCCACATTGGAAGAATCATGCAAGATGTCCAAAAACATGGCCCAGTTGTAATTTTATGTGTTTGTATACAATGCTGTACACATTTCCCCAAATACTTGGAGCACCTTATAAAGAACTGGGCTAGGATATCTGATATAGTATATTTGAGAATGGGATAACCTTTGGACATTGGCTAGCATTGTTTTTTTTAGGTTTTTTTTTTTTAGAATTTAGTCAGAAATTGTCAGAAATGTCTCTCAATTATTTTTCCATCAGCACTGACCAAACTGGAAAAATAAGTAGGCTACCTGTACAAAACAATAATGGATTTTAAAAAATGATTTGAGGAAATACGGTTACCGGCATGTCTGTCTTTAATTATCCAAATGGGTGAGACATCCAATGATTTATTGGGGCATGGCATCTATTAGAGAACAGGGCAATATGTGAGTAAAAGGCATTTTCAGACATTTATTTGAGCTGCGGCCTTTATTTATCCAAGTGGACAACACACCAAGCATATGTTTATGGCCACAAAAAGAGTAGAATTTTGAAGAAAATTAATATTTGAGGAATTGTGGTGTTATGGGGCATCCACAAAGCCCCTTCAGACCCGCAATTTTTCTGCTGGCAAATTTGATTATTTACTCATTTCCTACATCAGAACAACATGGATTTTTTTTTTTTTTTGGGGGGGGGGGGGGGGGGGGGTAATCTTATATTTTTAGTTTTTAGTGGACATATGTATAGTGGATAATAAGGCTGTAACGTATTGTAAATTTATAAGTTTATATGCAACATTTTTAACATGAACATCATGCAAATCAACTTGCAATTGTGATTGGTTATGTATGATCCAATGATGAACCAGCAGTGTTGACATCATCCAAATTAGGGGTGTTAAAAAAAAAAATCGATTCGGCGATATATCGCGATACTACATCGCGCGATTCTCGAATCGATTCAATAATCGGCAGAATCGATTTTTTTAATTTTTTTTTTTTTTTTTTTTTTTTTTAGGATTCACACCTTGAGCATGGAAGAATGTTATATGAACGGAACATTAAGCCTTAATATTTTATTTTAATGCTGTTCAAACATGAAACAGATTACAACCTCTATAAGACTGAAATTTCAGATAAATAAATAATACATTTTCATATAAATCTTACACTCTACAAGCTTACTGATTAGTATTTTCTAAATTTGAATGGAAAAAAATCGCAACAATCGACTTATAAATTCGTATCGGGATTAATCGGTATCGAATCGAATCGTGACCTGTGAATCGTGATACGAATCGAATCGTCAGGTACTAGGCAATTCACACCCCTAATCCAAATTATGCGTTTTATTGGTTTCGACACGCAAATATGTCATGTCCACCACAACCATCTGGGTCTGAAGGGGTTAAGTCAAGATATGAGATTTATCCCAATTACAAAAAACAATGACTAAATGACTAATGTAGAAACTTATTTTTTAATTAAAAAATTTACACAAATTTTTCCACCAAAAATGAAAAAATGTCAATATTATACTGCTTAAAAAAATAAATTAATAAATGACAACAATAATAATAATAATAATAATAATAATAATAATAATAATAATAATAATAATAATAATAATAATAATAATAACAATAATAATAATAATAATTTATGCTGTTTTCAATTCGCAAATATCAGGAAATCCTTTCAAATGTTATCATGGATGGATGGCCCATTTTAAGGTCAGCTAAGAAGAACAAAAACACACCATGAGTCAACACATACGTACGTTTAAGCTCAGTGGAGCTCCAGGCTCGCAGGGCCATCTACAAAAGCACTGATGGTCTACAAAGACTTTTGTAATGAGCAGAGCCCAATTAAAAAGAGCCTTTCTGCTCCTCCTCCTTCTCTTCCTCCTTTTATCGTCCAGGCTGAACGTCCTTCTGTCTGCTCTCCTCCAGCGGCTTGTTATTGATCACCTTTAACCCGCGTGTCAAAACTAGCATTTAGGCTCATCCCTGGGGCTGAGCGTGTGTCGATGGCACCCTGCCCCATAAATCATTACTGGGAGGGGCGGGCCTGACTTTCACACACACAAGGAGCTCAACCCCACGCCCGGCGGGGTCGAAGGTCATCGACGGTCCCGTGGATTAACACCCAGACAACCCCCCGCTTAGCCCCTCACCCTGCGTCCAACCCGTTTCTTTTCCCTCGTGGGTCCCGCCGGTGGGAGCTTTTTGATTTTTAAATAAGACAAAAGGTCGATTTCCACTGTTCAAATACGTGACTGTTCTTACTCTCCTAGTTGCACATCGGAAATATGTCTTGTCACTGTGAAATGACTATAACATTCTGTATCCCAGTTGCATGTGTTTTTATGTATCGTGCATGGATTTGTGATATGAGAAGTATATAAAGAAGTCTTTGGTTCTCCAAATTTTTTGAGCATGTCATAAGCGACGTGTTCAGTCGGGCAGTTTTGTGCCATCCTAATTGGAAGTACTGACCAAAAACAGTGGCTGAAAATATTACACAAATATTTTGTTGATTATAGGGTGCTCATGGGAATTAATCTACATCAACCACATTTACGCCACTCTGGCTTTACATTTAATTTGCTCCCTTTGATTATCCCTGAAGCTTGCGAGGCCCCACGAACGCAGCGCGGTACCCGTTCAATGCCGTGTCTCCACCCTGCAAGGCCTCTCGTCCTTTATGATTTCTTTTCCCTCTCTCTCGCTCGCTCGCTGCCCTCCTCTGTGAGGAACAACCTTGTTATTGAAGAAAGGGTAGGCGCTTTTTGCCTTATAGCTGACAAAAGCCCAGCTCGGATGAGAAAGAAGAGAAAGGGAGTGGAGGGAGTGCAACCTTTAGCATGGGGGAGGGGGGGGGGGGGGGCATGTTTTTTCCACGCACCAATTAACTCCGCAACCTTGGGCAGGCAAATGCAAAACGCTTTGTCAGCTGCGCCGTGCGGTTGCAAAAGTCTTAAAAGCTCCGAATACTGCTGCTAATCATCATAAAGCAATCTATTATGTTCATACTTTGTTCAGTTGAGCGTATTTACCTACAGTAAGACTTGACAATACGCCTTGGTGATTTTGATACTCTTCACTGTTTTTGAAATTCCCGCATTACTCTCCAACAACCAACAGGTGTATGTTTCTGTGGGAACTTGTGGAAAGTGGCGGAACACAGACAGTTCTTGGGACTGTTTTAAGCTCCCCCTTCAACATTCTAAACACTGTCCCTTAAAAACACACATCTATGGTATGTTGTTTCAATATTTTCCCTGATTTCACCCCCACACCCCCACACACCCTTACACTAAATGTAAATCCACTTTCACTGACACCGATCAATTCTGATATGTATTTTGGTTCATTTTAGGAATAGTCGTCAAATTTCACTATTCAGTGATGACAAAATGATATTTTGGGCATAGGGGCAACTAAATTAGTTACAAGTGACTCGACTGAAGAGTTTTACATGATATGAACCATCCCTCATCCATTTTCTTTTTGTCTTGAATTGAGAGCAACATCCCGCGACCCTTGTGAGGAATAAGCGGTCAAGAAAATGGATGGATGGATGGATGAGAGCAACATTTTAATTTACAAAGGCTAAATTGTGGCAGATAACTTCACAACAAACAAAATAAGTCCTAACTTCACACTGTTTACAATTTCTAGTTGAAATTTAAACATAAAACAATTTCTGTGTATTTAACCAAAACACATAACTTACAACAACCCTAATGCTAAGCTAAAAAAGACTTCAAAAAAATAAAAAATAAAAATATATAGCATTGATGCTGTGGAAGAAATTTTCTATAAGCAACGGTTACTTGAAGTTAAGGACAGCAACACATGTAAAGAGACAATATAACAATTCCCACGAACATTTATTTTTTATCCTTTGTAAAAGTGACTAATATTACCGAGTCACTTAGTTGTGAAACTCTTCATTGTTTATGACAAAGATTGCAAGGCGCAGACGTTGTAAGGAGCATAATATCAATCGGCAGTGAAAGTAAGAGCGCGAGCATTAACTCATTCAAACCTAAAATGTGTGAACACGGTTTTAATACTTTGTCCTTCACTACGAAAAATGTATTTACATGTTTTTTTTGTTTTTTGTTTTTTTATGCAAGAGCATACAATGAGGAGGCTTTGATGCATCTTCTGAAATGAAGAGGTGGCTTAAAGCAATGGTAGTCATTACAAAAAAAAGACCAGCAGGTGGCAGCAGAGTATAAGAGATCAGTCAGGGCCATGTTGGAACAAGCTTTTTGTCAGTGTTTTCACTCCGAATTTGAATATTGATGAAACTTAGCTATATTCTAATGCTAATTGCTACACAATAGAAACAGATACGAATATACTTTTCTCCTGATAAAAGAAGAGGCTCTGATCTTTCTTCCGGTGGCTTCCATGTTTTCATAGCAATTGAAACACAATATTCTGTGGGCCTTGCAAAATCAGTCAAAATCCAGTAAAACAGCCAGGAGTGAAGGGTGTTGCTTCAGTGAAAATGCCTGAGAGTGAATAAGTTTTTAAAAAAATGCGTAGTTTTTTTTTTTAAATTGTTTTCTTGAAGTGCATAGTTTTTCCCCATATACAATTATAATAGGTGTCAATTATTCACAAATTTTCACTATTGATTGGAGTGATTTGTCCACTGTATTTGTACTTGCCACCAATGGACTCATTGTTTTGTTGTGTTTTGTCTACGTCCGTATATTATCCCCATCATCACGTCTTTGAGGCTCTCTGCAAGTTGAACGAATACATCTATGGGCAATATGATCTCAAAGGTGGTCGCTGTTCTTGTTTAGCAGGCCCGAACTGCGACTAATCCGCCGCACTGGAATGTCCCGTAAAAGTAAAAGTGTGTGCAGCTGCCGAGAGGCAAGACGGCGAGATATAACTGTTAGTCACTCTTGACAGACACCTGAGGCGGTATAAAATGTCCCTCAAAGGCGTGGAAGAGGCAGACGGGCGCGCCTCTCTTCTTCAAACCGGGGAGGGAGGGGAGAGCAACTTTGTGAAGATGCACTTGTGTGTACCCCCCACCTCCCCTCGCGCTCTTACAGGAGGCCCGAGCACATGAAGGAGAGAGAAAGGGCGGGGTAGGCCCACATGGCTACAAGGCCCGCTATCATAAATAACACAAGAGCGCTCGGGTCTCCATTCTCCCCGTCTCCTCCGGTTCACCGCCGGAGCGTTTCATATGGTAACGAGGTGTTTCTCCGTGTGGCCACATTGTTGCCCACCTTTTCAAGTGGCTCCGAGGAGGAAACCTTGAGGTAGGGGAAGAGAGGGAATTTTTGATGAAAAAACGGCATTATTCGACTCTTTTTCTATTTTTTTTTTTTTTTTCGAGAACCCTCCATTTCGCCTGCCTTACCTTCTCGTTGTGGGACTTGAGTATTTATTACATAAACGGTAAAAAGGAGAACTGAGGGAGGAGATAACGGAGGGCTCTTTCCCCTCTTTTCAGTTCAGATCACATCAATATTGTTCCAGAAGTGACCCATGCAATCAATCGCGATCTATCTAGCAAAATACTTTCACACTTGTGGTTAGCACGTCTGTCTCACAGTTCTGAGGTTACGGGTTTGAATTCAAGCTCAGATCTTCCTGTGTGGAGTTTGCATGTTCTCCAGGTACTTCCTCCCCACATTCAAAAACATGCATGAGTCTCAAAGTGTGGTACTAACAGTGGTACTCTAATTCACTCTAATGCACCTTGTTGGAAGTACTGAACCCCATTTTCCTGTGTGCATTCATCAATCTTTTCTTTATTGAAAAATGAAATGTGATGTCTTTCAAATTCAACTATAGTGTTGACTGGTGAGCACCTTGAATTAAAAAAAAAAAAAAATCACACAACGTACCATCACATCAATCAATATTCGTTACGTTTTGCGAGAAAGCCAGTTGAATTACTAGAATTGCTCGACTTGCAAATCATGCAGTTAGGATGCTGTCTCCAACCACTCAACTCAATTGAAAACAACCACCACCATTTTCTTAAGATGGGACCCAATTAAAATAGCAGAAGCCCTAGTATTTAACCCTGTGGAACACCATACGGTCTGTTATACATGTGGATCCATATTGCACAGATTCATCTAACCACTTTTGTTTTTTGCTCAACATAGTATGAAGGATTATGGAAAAAAAAAACACACGACGTACCATCACAACAGTCACAAGTCGACTACTGAGTGCACCAAATTTCCTAGGATAGGCTCTAGCATAGTGCATAAGCACATGGGTGAATGCTTTTCTCAAAGAGCGGCCTCTATTGAATACTCCTGCTAACCAAAACAGCAGCACCTAAACAGTCTCCTTGATGAATTTGACCTCTGTTGCTAACCAACACAACAGCACAAACAGTATCTCAGAGCTCAGATCTATTGTGGTTATGGAAGCACTTATTTAGACCCCTAACAAACTTAAAGAATGCATTGTCATCAAAATCTGATCAGATCTTTTCTGACAAAACCGTGTAACTGTTCTGCCCAAAACCTTATTCTAAACAAATTTGATATACATTTTTAAATCATGAAGTATAAGACTCAAACAGTACACTTTGACAAAATATAAATACATAAAAACATATTTTAGACATGCACGAGGATAATTTGGAATCCCGGGAAACCCAACAAGCAGGTAGCAGCGCTCGCCATTATTCTCCATATTTCCATAATTGCCGGCATTGTAGTGTCATTAATAGGAGGCAATGGCGCGTAATACGCTTAATGTTATTTATCTGTCGGCGGATAGCTGGATGCTGCTAATCCTCGTTCATTTGCTGTGGATCAATGCAAATCCGCCAGTGTGAGTGAAATACGCCCCCCCAATCTCCCTTTTGCACAGCCAATGGTTCCTGATGTATTTTCCCACCATTAACCAGTCATAATCCCTGCTAATCATCACTAATCCACATCATCTCCTCTGCATGCGTGTGTGAGATGACGATGTTTCTCTTGGCCAAAGGGTGGCGCTCATGAACGGCTGCACTGTCAAGACTCTCACATGGTGAGGGGAGGGAGGGTGTATGTGTATTTGGCTGGGGGGGGGATCAAGCAAACATTTTACTCATCTATCTATCTATCTATCTATCTATCTATGATGAAAAGTTGCAGCAACATATGTATAAAGTTAGAGAACATTTGAGTAAAGTAAGATAGAAAAGGAAAGCCATGTGTGATATTTTGGCCTTCACACGACAGCTCAAATTAAGAAAACACTTTTTTGTTTTTTGTTTCCAGTGTATGAAATATTTAAGTAAACTAACAGAGCAGTGTTAAATATTTGACCGTAATTAGGAACCATTAAAAAAATAAAAATAAAAAAATAAAAAAATCCTATATTAAATATTTATCCATGTAATGCAAACTATATTAGTATAGTTATAAAATAATATAAAATAAAAACGTAGTAAAACATATTTCCAATGTGTGTGCATGTGTTTATTTGCACATATATACATGATGGGCTATTACCAATGCTAGATATCGACATCTGGCTGATACCAGGCCTTTATTTCAAGGTATCCATGTCAACGGAAGCCGATTTACTCCCTGCGGCCGTTTTACTAGAAATTAGAAGAATAGATAATTGCTAATAATTTCATGCTCTTTTAAAGAAAAAATGCTATATTGAGATATAATCTACTATAGGTCTTAATTGAAAATTATATGCAATTTTTGTTTTGGTTTTGTTTGTGTTTTTGGCATTGGTACTTGGCATCAGTATTAGTACCTAAGTGGTGACAAGTTGAAATATAAGTAAAACCATTAAAAAAATACATTAGGTAAAACATGTTTTGATGCAGCTCTTAGTCATTAAATTGTTTAGTTGTATCTAATGAAGTGTTACGTGAGTGCACATTCAACAAAGGTTCACAAAACTTGTAAAATGGACTTTTCTGTCATTTTGTACCACAAGCACATGAACATTTTCAGCTTTTCATTTTGTCATGCTTCCAAAACGACCGTGCAGCAGTAAGCATGCAGTACCACACTGGTACCAGCTGGGGTCGCCTGTGGTTCACGCTTGTGTCTTTGGCCTGCCTGGTGGAGTTTGGACCACTTCGGCTTTTGCAAAGACACACTTTTTTATTTTTTATTTTTGCTCCCCTCCTTCCTTTTTAACGCTCTTCAATCACTAACTCAGTAAGAAGGAAATTTCACCCTGCGTTTATTCCGCTATTTTTGTTCCATATACAGAAAACGGGAACAGCTTTTCACATGATTAATAAAATGCTTAAAAAAACTGTTGGCTGGCGTCGCGAGTCGCATTTAACAACGCAAATATCTTGGAGAAATACATTTTATTTTCTCCCGTAATAATTTTCTTCCAGCGCATGAGTGTATTAAAAATCGTCTGGAACCAGAAAAACAACACGCATTTGGCATGATTTAATATGCTTGTGTTTTATTTGAAACCCAAAGAACCGGACGTGGATTTGATCAGGGACAGTTTTTGTGCAATCTTTGACTATAAAGTCAATTTATTTCGTCAGAAATGTATCGTTTGTGCTATAGGCTACTCGCAGTTTATTATGAAGTCGTTCATGCAAAATACATTCAATCCACATTTACAAAAGTCGCAGAGCGTTTAAGATGAATTTTGATCAACGATTAAAATGAATAATTTGGGCATTTAAGAGCATGATAGAATTGAAAGTTCTAGATTTATTTCAACTTTAAGGCCTTTAAAAAAAAAGGGATTTTATTACAAACAAACAAATATCTCGATTGAGGTTTTCCTGTCTTGTCCTGACACTTTTACACCATATTAGAAATCATCATCATCATCATAATTTTACATGATTACAAAGTGAAATATTTTTTTTATGCACGACTAAAACGCGCCTAATTGCACAACTCAATACGATGATTATTATCAATCAAAAACATAAAAATTCGATTATCAGTATTGCACATAAATGAATACGGGATTCCTGGCGTCAAATAATAATAATCATAACAAGACATTATTTTTGAAATATTGGACTCAACTGTGTGGTTTAAATGCGGCCTAGTGGTGCAAACCAAACAAAAGAAAACACAGCGACAACAGCAGAGCACTTTTCTTGTATATACGTTTTATGTAAGTAATAAAATATTACTATAACATAAATAGAAATGTGACTTTGCAGTCTACATTTGGAGAGCAATCAACGTACAACCAATGAAGAAAGAGTGAAATCATCCACTGCAACAAATATATAAAAAAGGAAAACAACAAGAGAGCTAAACAAACAAAAAACACCTTGCAGAAATAATAAATATATATTTATAAATGAGTCATCAATAAATCAAAAATCATATTAAAATATCTTCTGGGATATTATTAGTAAGTGTACAAAACTGCCGGGAAAGAAACAAACAAAAACAGATTTCAGAACAAATACAAGTTTTACATATTGGACATATTTACACATTTTCTCGAAAATCATTTTTTTTTTTGTAACTTTTTTTTTTTCGTTTTTTAATAACTGTCACGTTTTCTTGGAAAAAAATCCCTCACATGTCTGGTGAATAGAATAGCACTGCTTGTCTTTTTCTTTCTTTTTTTTTTGGACTCCATGACACACAAAGACGTCAAATAAATACGAGTTGAAAAGTAGGAAAAAAAAAATCCCTTCACCGCGATGCATTCACGGCCTTTCTAAGTGTCAGAGAAAGTGATGTTTTGACATGTTGGGGTGCTGGGTCGGGGGGCACTGAAAGTTTCCTGAGTTGCTCCAACTTTGCGTGGTGGTGGGGGGGCCAATATGTGTGGAAATGTTGTATTAACAACAAAAAAAGTAAGTGCTCCATGTAAACAAATCGAGACAAAAATCGAGGTAAATCCACAATAAACGAGAAAAAAATGTTTTTTAGCGTCTGCGTGCACAAATTGCGACGTGAGGGTAAAAAAAAAAAAAATAATTAAGGCGTGCAATCAGAACATGTTAGTTCTGTTGCTTGTGGAATATTCGTTAATTTACCACCATTTCCCTCCCAAATTTTGACCCTGATGAGCTCCCGTCACCTGACTGCAAATTTCAGAAGCCTCCCCAAAAAAGTACATACTCGGGTTATGGTTTGGAAATTAAATTACAAAATAAAAGAAGACAAACAATAATAAGCAAGAAAAAAATCATTCAGTGCTGACTTTTTTTTTTTTTTTTTTATCTCCAGTGTATTTTGTTGTTGTTGTTGTTGGTTTGTTTGTTTTTGCAGGCGTGTGGTGCGTTCATGATCCAAAAAAGGGGGGAGGAGATGATGATTCTCCGTACATCTCCTCCGTTATAATTTTGGTAAATAAATCTTTGTCTCGCTTTAAATGGAATATTTGTCACTAGATGTGTTTTTTTTCTTCAACATTTATTCCCAATGCTAAGTTAAAAAAAAACAAAAAAAACTGCACACAACGTCCCACACCTCCCCAAAAGTCTCGTCGAGGAAATTTAAATAGTGTAAACTCCACGAAGTCCCTTTTATTTGTCTACAAAGGAGCCCGGTGGCGGGTGGGGGGTTTTGGTGGCGGCGGTGGGGGGTGTTCTGGGCTGTCAAGTCAGTCACTGCACGGGGCTGTGTAGCGAGCGGTGCAGCGGGGGGGTCTCCGCTTGGGAATATACGTCCTCCATGTTGGGGTGCGGGACCCCCACGGGCGTCATGCGCTTCTCCTTCTGTCTCCGGTTGCAAAACCAAACGCGCACCACCTCCTTCTCCAGCTGCAGCGTGCCGGCCAAAGTGGTGATCTCGTGCGCCGACGGCTTGGGGCACTTGAGGAAGTGGTTCTCCAGCGCCCCCTTGACGCCCACCTCGATGGAGGTCCGCTTCTTGCGCTTGCGGCCCTGCGCGGCGATCTTGTCCAGGTTGGTGGGGCTGCCCGTGTTGGAGTCGGTCTCCTCCAGCCACTTGTTCAGCAGCGGCTTCAGCTTGCACATGTTCTTGAAGCTGAGCTGCAGCGCCTCGAAGCGGCAGATGGTGGTCTGCGAGAAGACGTTGCCGTACAGGGTCCCCAGGGCCAGGCCCACGTCCGCCTGCGTGAAGCCCAGCTTGATCCGCCGCTGCTTGAACTGCTTGGCGAACTGCTCCAGGTCGTCGGAGCTGGGCGCGTCCTCGTCCGAGTGGTCCTGGTGGTGGCCGAACGCCTGCTGCGGCGACTCCATGTGGCCGTCGTGCACCCCCGCCGCCGCCGAGTCGTCGTGGAGCGGCTCGCGCATGCCGTGGTGCAGGGCGCCCGGCTGCGGGCTGCCCAGCATGGCGTTCAGGTTCGTGTATCCCGGCTGCGAGTAGACCAGAGCCTGGCCGCCGCCGGCGCCGCCTCCTCCGCCGCCGCCGCTCGACGCGGGCGACAGCGGGGACAGGTGGTGCGCGCCGGCCGGCGCCCAGGCGCCGTGGTGGGCGCCCTGCGCCTGCTGGTGCACCAGGTGCGATCTGTGGTGGAAGCCGGCCGCCAGGTCCTCGCGGCTCGCCTTGTGCTCCTGCTGGCCGAGGTGCGTGCCGCTGCTCCAGTCGCTGTTGGACGTGGGCAGCCACTGGTGGTGCGTCAGGCTCATCGGGTGTCCCGTGTTGGTGGCCGCCAGCCCCTGCAGGTACTCGTGGTGCATCATTTTCTGCACCTCCCGGTAGGTGGTCCCCTGGTGCATGCGGTCCGAGTCCGGGTGCATGAGCGGGTTGGACGGCAAGGAGTTATTCCGCGGGATGTACTGAGCTGTTGTCGCCATGGCTCCGACTCGGAGAAGTGACGGCCGCCGAGGAGGTCTGCGGGCTTTAGAGCCCCGGACGGCGTCGGCGGATGCTCTGGGAGGTCTTGGGCCGGCGAGAGGACACGCCTCCGAGAGGCGAGCATTGGCTCCGCTCCGGCGGAGGCCCGCGGGGACGCGCTCGATAGGCGCGCGTGCGCGCGGAGGGGGAGGAAGAGGAGGAGAGGAGGTGGGACTCGCGCGCGCGCACGCGCGGACTTCTTCTTCTTCTTGCGTGTGCGTTACTTCACCTTAAAAGTCCAAACGTGTGGGGACCCATTTTTTTTGTACTACATTAATTTTAATAATAATAGCAGTGCAGGGAAAACCACTGATGCTTTATATACACTACAACAACATTACATGCACCTTGGTGAGTTGATTATGCTGCCACTTTACACATTTTTTTTTGTACCTGATTGTGCACATTCCCCTACTGTAAGTAACGGCATCCCATTTAGCAATCATAGGACAAGCCTTGTTTGTCTCACGCTCAAGAGTCGAGATGAATCCTTATGTTTGATTTTATTAACGCAAAAAGAGATTATATGAGCCACGTAGAAGGCTTCTTATAGAACTACAATGAAACAACAGATATGGAGCATACATTTCTCCCATATGTGGTGACTTCTTCACCTTAAAAGTGCAAGCTTTGATTTTTGCAATAATGTTTCTATGATTCAATAGATTTGATGATTTATTATTCATCTACAACATGCATTGTAACTCACATCGATTGTCTTATGTTGATTTCAGTGACACTTTGATCATAATTTTGCACATTTTTTGCAGCAACATTTGTCCCATTGTAAGTATTGCACACTGTCTGTCCGTCCATCCATCCATCCATCCACCCACCCATCCATCCATCCACCCATCCATCCATCCATCCATCCATCCATCCATCCATCCATCCATCCATCCATCCATCCATCCATCCATCCATCCATCCATCACACTTCATCACGCACTGGTCTCTCACTATAATATTTTAAGCGCTCTCTCACAAGGTAGCAATTTTAAAAAGGTCTATATTAAATATATTTAGTATAGTACTATTTTGGGAAGAAATACACGTACAATGTAGTTTTTTCCCCAACAAATGTATTCATGTAATGTCTAATTAGGAAAAATATTTCAAAAAAAAAAACTTGCTCCATTGAAAAATGCTTATTGAGCACAATACATATCATTACATACACCTTCACAATACGAAGATAATAATGGCAACTTTTCAGTGACACATTAACAATGTTTAGCATTGTTGTTTTTTTTTTGCTGCACTGCATCACTGGGCTGTTTTTAATAATTCTGATTCAGGAAATGAGCACTCGAGGCCTTCATTTTCTAATATATTGCTCATGTTTTTATTGTTATGTAATCTCAACATCTGTTTTCAGTCAACGTGCATTAGCCCAAAAATTCAAGTATGCCCCATTCTATGACGCTGGTTTCTTTAAAGTATATATTTTAGCATGGCGTGTGTGCGTGTTATTGCATCTCGAGTCGACACACGCACAAACATACAGCCGTCTTTCCTACAACGCGCACACAGCTATCTTGAACACACACACACACACACACAGGTATCATACGTGCACGCACAACCACACGCACACAACCACACACACGCACGCACACTTCTCCTCTCCTTCCCCTGCTTGATCTGATTATTTTTCCCTTCACGTTTTGTCCCAATAGCAAATTACCAATTCTATGAATTGCAAAGCAGGCTCGAAGACGCTGAGGGGGCACACACACACACATACACACGCACACGCGGAGAGAGAGTGAGTGAGAGGGTGAGTGAGGGGCTGGTGGTGGTGCGGGGGTGAAAAGATTGAAAGGGATCTTTTGCAAACACAATCACGTTCTTAAATGGAAATGCGGGGCTTTAAACAAATCTTACATCTCTGGCGTTGCATTCGCCTTAAAAGTCGGCAATCGGCCGCATGTTCCCCTCCTTGCGCTCCTCCTCCCGGACGCCGAGCTGCTGCCTGCCGTTTAAATCTTTTTCTTTTCTTCTTCTTCTTTGCACGTCAACCTTGTTGTGTGTTTACGTACAGACGTGTTGGGGCTCACGCTTCATTTTTGGGGGATTTTAAAAAGGTAAGGCTGAGTGCTTGGCTGGGGTGTCCGTGCTTGCGAGAAAAGGGGCGGGGGGGGGGGGGGGGCGAGAGAGGGAGGGGGGGTATGGTCACAGGTGCCTGTCATCATCTGGCGAAAGGGCGTGGTTTATGGCCAACCCCGTCCTTCTTAACTGTACACATGCTTGCGGGTCAATTTATGACATTCGAATGCGCTTGTAAGGTTACAAATTTGCAGCGTCAATATGTTAGGTCAAAAACATTTTCAAAACCACAAGAATACATTTGATTTTTGTTGTTGTTGTTGTTGTTGTAAGAAACAGAGTATTTAAATTGTAGTGGAGTTTGTGGTTACAAGTACGCGTCCATATAATCTGGCGAAAGGCGTGATTTATGACCACCCGTCCTTGACTGTACTCACGCCTGATGGTCAATTTATGACATTTGCATGCACTTTGGAGCTTCGATATGTTAGGTCATAGGAATTTAAAAATTAAAGAATTAGTTTGAGCTTATTTGTACAAATGCAACAAACTGACTTTAAAATGTGATTTTTTGACAGTGTAATTATCTATAGCGAAAGGTGTGATTTATGGCCACCTACCTGTGAGAGCATTTTCATACAATTTGCTCAATGAATTAATTACTTTAAAGTTATGTACAAGTACTTTTGCTAATATTACACATTCTTAGGACTTTTAAGTACTTTTCAATTGAAATCTAATTTTTGTGACTGTGCACTTTGTCTTTCATCCATCCTCTGCAGTCACTCCGCAGT
The DNA here is from genome assembly GCF_051991245.1 of Festucalex cinctus. Lineage (NCBI taxonomy): Eukaryota > Metazoa > Chordata > Actinopteri > Syngnathiformes > Syngnathidae > Festucalex > Festucalex cinctus. The sequence goes on from NC_135417.1 coordinate 15,520,274, forward strand.
GTTGTGTGTATTTGTGTTCATGTCTGGAGGAGCAAATGTTTGTTAGTTGGAGTTGCTCTTAGCGTGCATTTTCAAGTTTGACTGAACTTGACATGTTAAGTAAAACCAATAAAAAAAAAAACAACTAGTAAGAATTAAAGATATTACAATTTTTTTATGACTTAAAATATTTTATTGAATTTGTCTGTAAAGAGTACAATGATGAAAGCTCTTGCATGCCATTTGCATGATCTTGTAGTGGAGTTTATGGTCTGGCGAAAGGCGTGATTTATGGCCCCATCCTTGACAGTACATTATGTCATTTGCATGGAATTGTAGTGCACTGCATTTTTTTTTAAATGTTAAAATTTGTTGGGGAGAAATTTCTAAAACCACTTTTACCCATTTATTTTTTGTGACTGTGTTTTAGGACTAGTCATGTTATTGATTGATTGATGGATTGATTGATTGATTGATTGATTGATTGATTGATTGATTGATTGACTGACTGAAAATTGTGTGTCTTTCTGTGGGTTATTCATCCCCATTGTTGTGCATCATGTCTATAACAATTTCTGTCACAGGATGAATAAAGTTTATAGCGATCTATCCATCCACAAAGCCTGTAAAAACAAACAAAAAACAAGGCATCCACAGTGTTGTATTTTGTGCCAATGTTTCATGCATTCTTACTAAAAAGTATTTTTTACTTTTATGTTTTAAACTTCGGACTAATCAGCCGTTTAACAGGTTAAATAAAACCAATTTCAAAATGACAACGATTGACAATGTCAGGTTGCTCCACAGTGTTGTGTGTGTCCTATAGATTACTTATTATTTTGTGCATTTTCTCTTTAAATTAGTCATTTTGTTTGACTTTAAATTATGTGACTACATCATTTTTATAATTAATTTTCCGTCCCTATGTTTTTTTCTGGGGGTCATTTGTCCCCGCCCCCCGCCATTCTTATGGGCCATGTCTATAAAAAGCACACCGCACAGTCATTCTTGTGTGTGGAAGGAAAAGCCACATCCAGATGCTCAGCAGAGGGGGTCGCGAGGTGAGGAGGTGGGGGCGTTTTTGTGAAGGAATCGTGCCCCCGCACCCACAAACCCGCCCCCCCCCCCCCGGTGCATTTTTTCCGTGGCCAACCACGTCTCCATGGTGCGCGTCGTGAAAGGGAGCCCACAGAAGTGAATGACAGGCCGTGTGCGCCGTGGATGAGGATGAATCTGGGAGATGACGAGAAGGAGAAGTAGAGAGGGCCAGGAAGGGGGTGATCTTGGGGAAAGACGAATCAACCCCCCCCCCACTAATATGAAGCTCTTCTTTGTTGGGCCAAATTCTCCTTAGTGTCAATTTATAGTTTCTTGCATGACATGACTTGACATCAGGTCAACATGCAGGATGTGAGCAAAACAAAGGGGAGGGAAGATTTACTGACCAGACAGTTTAGACGTTGTTAGAGTTATTGTGTATATATTATTCTATATTTTCTCTTATTACATAGTTAATTGCCAACTATGTATTCAGTATTTCACTATGGGTTTGGAGCTGCTGCATGTTTATTCAACCTGAGGACATCTGGAATGTGGGAATGAAGAACTACAGCCTTCAAGGATTAGTAGTCGTGACGATTTAAAGGATGTCCTCTGTATTTTACGACTGCTGGAGTTGCTTATCACATTGCTGCCAGTACTCCCATTTTCCTCAGAGGCAAGTGTGTAGCCTATTGTGTATGTTAGGGAATCCCAAATAAAAGAGGAGAAGTAGGGAGTTGTGTCAGAAGGGGCTGGGAGCTTGTGATCTGCGCACAACTCTCTGTCAGCTTCTCCTCGCGAGTAATCAAATCCTTGTGTCTTCTCATTCTTTCTTCTGTGTATTTTAAATGTTGCAGGTGTTGACTTGACATTAACTTGGTCCTTTCGAGCCGGATCCCAGGACGCCTAAAGGATTCCAGTTGCAGAGTCGACCTCCAGGAAGACCGTGGCCACGGCAAATACTACCCTTTTCTGGGACTGGATTTTCGTCTCTGTGACTGGGATCTGGAAGGCTGACGGGAATCCAAAGGACGAGAAGACATCTGGGTGAGAAAAAATTTACTTTCCGGGGGAAAGTGTGAAGTGAATGTCGACGTAAAATCTGCGCGAAGGTACTGTCGCAGCCTGCACGAAGGTACTGTGTGGGAGGAAAAACCTTGTGAATACTAGTCAATGGCAAGTAAAGGGAACGGAGCCCAGTAACGTCCGTGTAAAGAGACGATGCCGGAGTCGTGTACGTACTTAAATTCCGTGAAACGCAGAAAATAAAAGGGCCTTGTGTGAGTGTGTGAAGTGAATGGAAGTGTAGTGTCATTTGATACTTACTTCATTTTAAACAAACAGGATTGTAAGTGACAACTCATTGTGGAAGCAAAGGCAAGAATTCTCCGCCCTATTGGGTAGAAGCTTGAGAATTACCACAGTGAGAAATTTATTGTCACCCTGTTATTTGAACCTATCAGTCCCTAGGAAACTCTAGGTTCACGGACTGTACCAAATTCATATAAAATGGGGGAAAATAAACAGTAAAAGGTGAGCTATAAGATGAACTATCCAGTAAGGATTGGATGTTCATAGAAAAATTAGATCCATCTAAAATATAGCATTGAAATACGTGGATTACAAGATATACTTTTGCTGGCCAGCTTAATTTACAATAGTAAAAATAATAACAATAATAATGGTAATCCACTACAATATTAAATAAGGAATAAAATGAAATGGAAAGTTGGAGCTTTAACAGCCTAATGATATCGAGGCATAAGTGTATTGTCTGTAAAAGTGTATGTGTGTGGCTTCTCACTGTGTTTGTCTCTGTGAGCTCTTGTATGTGTCTGTGTGTCATATTGTCTAAAGACGACGGCTTAAAAGGGTTTAAATTGTGTATAAGGGGTTGTTAGATCGTGTCTAACATAACTATGTTAAAAACGGTGAAATTGAGAAATTTTGGTCTGTATCAAATATGAGGTGCGTGGACCAAAAAGTGGTCCCAGAAAGGGTCATCACCCGGTCCTCAGGTGAAAATTGTGTATTTTGTTTTTGGATGGTAAAGCTAATTGTTTGAGAGTGAGTTAAGTAGGTAATTGATGACAAGTTGTTGGACTTCTGACAAAAAAAAAAAAAAAAAATCCTTTTTATTGGACTGTTTTGAGCATGGGAAATGATAAAAGTCAGAGAGAAACGTGAAAGTAGAATTGATTATGGTAGAATTAGAACAACTGGATAAAGAGAAGATGAATTAGTGGATGATTTTAAAGTGGGATTTGTGAAGTGTTTAGAACAAGTTGTGGTGGTGTAGATGATGATAAGACAGGAAGGTGTAACGTTAGAGGACACTGAGTTAAGAAATTACCCTCAAAAGTATAAAATAGATAGTTTAAAATGATATAGATTATTTGATAAATAATGCTAATCTAGTCTACTAAATACTAGTTTAAAGAAATTTGAAACTTTGAATTAAGTAAGTAATGATGGTTTTCAGCTATGACTATATTGTAAAGTGTGTAATGGCACCATTTGTCAAATTGCCAAATGGGGAAGGCCTTGATATCACACTGATAGTAGAAGCTTCTATATGGAAATGCAATGATTTCATGACTTTTTAACAGGTAGTAATTTAAACCTTATTGACTGACTTGAAAATACTTACTAGGAGTTAAATGTTCTAAAAATTCATTACTGTGGTGTTTCTATTTACTAATAGATTTGGTGTGACTCATGCAGATCCAGATTAGAGAACAACATAAAATTGTAAGAAAGAGCCTTTACAATGTCGTTTTGAATATAGTCCTGAAGTTTGTATAAAAGATTAGTTACACGGAGGAATGTTTTCCTAATTGAATTCTGATTTAGCTCCTGCTGTGATTGACTGTGGAATTTAACAAATTCTCCCTCACCAGAACCTGATAAGTAAAATAGGCATTGAAGGGAAAAGATTATTAAAATGGTTTAGAAGGCAAACCTTTTATTAGTGGTGAGTTATTTAAAATAAATAAATAGCTGAGATTTGAATTTGATGAAGAAGAAAAAAATGGCATTTATAATTGAATTTGAATGTTCTTAAAGGAGCACAATTATTAATAGTTGCTTTTCCACCAACAAGCCCAGGATCTTTGAGTTCTGGGTAAAGTGAGTTTTTGGTTGCAAAAGTTCAGCAGGGAATTTAGAATTGTGTTTTTACAGTGTCTTAGAGTTCTCTGTAATTAATTTAAATGAGTTTGATTGAGACGAGCTGCTGTAAAAATACTGACCCCTCAAAGTAACCACCTTAGGTTAGTGAGACCCTGCTGCCGAGATAGTACTTGGATGCCCCATGAGGAATTTTTATTGCCCTGGTAATTGTTGTTGGTGGAAAAACGGCCATTTATTTGAACAAGGTGAACATAAAAAACAAAGATGAAACGAAACCAGTAAGCAGAATTATATTAAATTGGATTAGACCTAGTCTTGGTGTCTACATTAGATGGCAACATGGTAATAAAAAGATAAGCTGAGTAGAAAAAGGGATATCGCTATGTGAAAGGTGTAGGATCTTTGCATTTTTACGACGTAGTCTATATCCTAAATAAATTCTTAAATGGTAGCTGACGCCTTACTACAAAAAGCGAGGGAACTGATTGTAAAGAAGGGAGATGATAAGCTATGTCACTCTGAGCATAAATGTGAGAACGAAAACAATGCCACACCTACGAGTGTCACAGTTGACTGACTACCTGTAAACTGATGATGAGTTTGATACAGTGACACTGCATATAACAATTATGGCAGAACAAATGGAGATGACAGAACTTTTGTTTTTCTTTAAAACTAAATAGGAAGAACTGTTTAACCTGCTTCCTTATGAATTCATCATTCATTCATTCATTCATTCATTCATTCTGATGTTGGGTTTCTTGACAACATGTAAGTAAGTGGAAATCAGAGCAAACAGATCAGATATCATCTATGCTAAAGATGATTTATTTGAGTAAAATGCTGAATTGGAGATAAATTAGACTAGTGATTAAGGACTCGCAAAGGGCAGAAGTGCTGATTGAAAATACTAAACTTACTAACTGGAAATATATTATTAGATAATTTGGATTCTTGATGAAAATTTGAGGAATGAATAAGTACTATAACAGTACACCCAAATTGTATATTCTGGTCTAAATTTGCACTGGAAGGGAAATATACATACATATATATATTATTACTACAAGGATATTGTGAATGTCCCACAATACCCTCTCAAGCAATTCGAAATTGTTTGGGTACATTTGGGAAGTCAGATTTTGACTTGCATGGACAAAATTCTTCTATGGCATGAAAGAAAATTGAGCTGTGAAATGAAAACCAGCAACAACTTAAAAGAAAGAAGAAATTGGAGAATGATGTAAATAAAGGTGTATTACACTTTTGTGCAACAAGGGTGTAATATTGAGATTGTTTTGATTGTAAAGTGGTTATGATGGAGACCCAACGATAAAACGAAGTAATTTTGTCGGCCCTAAGATTTGAAACAAATTACAAAATGATATCTTAAATTCCTGAGTGAAATTGTGACCTGTTATGAACTTTTGATGTTTGTGATTATACATATATAATTATACATGAATTGGGTGGATAATTATGCTAACAATTCTACTACTGAAATTGAATTGAGATACTGATAACAACGACAATGTTTGACAAATTTTAATAGATAGATGAATGTGAAAAATGCAGTTTGTGATTTAAATTGAACAATGATAGTAGTGGCTTTACGAAGATATTGGAAGGCCATTTGAACAGACAATTGATTGCTGACATGGTTATGAGTTTTGTTTAGAATGCATGAAGTAGAATTTAAGCCAGTATTTTATATTAATTGTGTACAAGATGATTGATATTCATGGTGGCTTTATTATTAACTACATATGGCTTTGGGAAAGATGTGTTACATTTAAACTTGATTATATGGTTGTAAACAATACAAGATGTAGTATGATACAATTAGTTTTGAAGAAATGCCAGACTACTACTATGCTATGGGTAGACTATAAAATTCTATCCGTCCAAGACATGTAAACTACAGTGTTCTTTCGCAAATTAGGGCCAGAGCGGTGAAGGCTACAGGGTCCCAATTGTTTTAAATTCCATAGTTGTTTAAAAAAAAAAAAAAAAGAAAAGAAAAAAAGTGCTGATTTTGTGGATTTTTGTACAGCTGTGTAATTTTTTGGAAGAGGAAAATGACTGTATGAAGGTTAACCCACTGATATACGAGGGAACACTGTAGTGGAAAAGAAAAAAAAGGAAAAAGGAAAACCTTTTGTAAATATTGTGAAATTATTTTAAATTGCATGCAGCATAAGATTTATATGAAGTGGCTTGGATAATGATTTTGAGTTGTGAGCCATAAAAATGTCTCAAAAGGGGGGAGTTGGTAACAATACGGCAATACCGCATGTAAATTTTATATTTTTAATTTTTTAAGTTTTTATGTTTTTGGAATTTTGTTTTAGAATTTTGTTATACATGGAATTGATGTTTCTAATATTTTACAATTTTTGTTAGTGGCTATGGATTTTATGGAATTGAACAAAAAGTAAGACAATGTCAATATTAACAAGTACTGATTGATGGTCTTAAAAAATGTAACAATGAGTTGAAATTGTTCCAGAAAAACAACTGGATGTTATTATTATGGCAGAAGCATTGTGTGAACAGATCATGTCTCTATATGACGTACTAGTTATTTGGAGTAATGAATGAAAGTCACTTTATATGTTACATTGTTTAAGGGAAAAACAGAAAAGCGAGAAAAATACATGATCAAAGCATGGAGATAAGATAATTGATGATTAAGTAATTTGGGAAATTGTAAAAGGAACAAGACAGTTAAGCTCGTTTGAAATTTCGTGTGGTGGACCATTTAAATTTGCCTATTGTAATAACCTGTTAAGCCGTACAGATGAAAGAAATTTATTCAAGTGACTATATGAGAAGATTGTTTAAATGATAAGGAAGTGAAAATGTTTAATCAAATGCCAGATGACTCTCTATCTCAGCAGGAAGGCAAGCCTCCCATCAAGGGTAGTGACTGACTTTGATTAAAGGTCCAGCCTAAGGTGGGAAGGCCCTTGTAAGTGTTGTTGGCCCCGAAGGTTGTGAAGATCGCTGAACGACTCTCCTGGATTCACCTATCACATGGCACAAAACAGGTACCATTGACTAACAGCTTGCCAGGTTGCGGAACGAAGCCTGACTGAAGTGAGGTCAGAGGAGAAACAAGCAGCTTGACTCGCTGTGAAAAGTCTGACCAAGTAAGTCAGTGAAGACTTTGGGAGCACATTGTTTGCTACCCTCAAAGTTCCCCCAACCGCTGTGAAGTCCAGGACCTGTCTCACTGTGCAGGATGTGTCAGAAGGGACAACTCAAGGAGACGAGTCCCTTTCCTGAATCAAATGGAGCGTAAGATGCGATCAGACGCAGTTGGGGCTGTCTTTTTTATTTTGATTTTTGGGGCCATCATGAAGAGGAAGAGAGACAGCTGGTTGAATTATTAATGCTGAGAATTACATACAGAAACATTGGATAATGTACATTATGATATGCTTGAATTATTTTCAGATCCAGCCGACTATGACTAAAGATTAACATTGCCTCTGAGTGTAAAAGTATTTGTTTTCGTAAATATGATCCTGCAGTTGAAAATCTAATTGAAGTAACTCATAGGTGATCTGAGACTTTGAGCAAATATATAATAAACAGGGGGGAATGTTAGAGTTATTGTGTATATATTATTCTATATTTTCTCTTATTACATAGTTAATTGCCAACTATGTATTCAGTATTTCACTATGGGTTTGGAGCTGCTGCATGTTTATTCAACCTGAGGACATCTGGAATGTGGGAATGAAGAACTACAGCCTTCAAGGATTAGTAGTCGTGACGATTTAAAGGATGTCCTCTGTATTTTACGACTGCTGGAGTTGCTTATCACATTGCTGCCAGTACTCCCATTTTCCTCAGAGGCAAGTGTGTAGCCTATTGTGTATGTTAGGGAATCCCAAATAAAAGAGGAGAAGTAGGGAGTTGTGTCAGAAGGGGCTGGGAGCTTGTGATCTGCGCACAACTCTCTGTCAGCTTCTCCTCGCGAGTAATCAAATCCTTGTGTCTTCTCATTCTTTCTTCTGTGTATTTTAAATGTTGCAGGTGTTGACTTGACAGACGTCCTCGAAATGCTAACGGCGATTTTTTTGAGATACACGCCATCACTTGGTAGAAATTTGTAATTGTCAACATTTGACTCGTTACGGTGCCAGTGAATTTTGCAACAAGTAGAAGAAGGCAAACAATTGCCAAGTGCTTACTTGAAGAGGCTAATTGGCATTCCCAGCACAAGTTTAAACTTAAAGCAAAGTTAAGTTAGTTAAGAAAGTCCGCTAGCTTACAACACAAAATTCCAATAGACAAGCAAACAAAACGTGCATCAGTGTTGTGATAATAAAACTTTCAAGGAACAGATATTTGAACACGTCTACAAGCGATACCCACAGGCATATTTTCTTTATCCTCCCCCAAAACGACTCACTCTTAAAAGAGTTGGGTACAATATAAATTAATCAATTTGACCCAAATGTATTTATTTATTTATTTATTTATTTATTTATTTATTTATTTAACTAAACTGAGTCCCCCCCTTTTTTTTTTTTTTTTTTTTTTTTTTAAAGTATTGTTAAGAGTAATTAACCGCAGCTTACTGAGTAACTTAGTTGTGATACTCTTCTTCACTTATTATGTCTTTCTGTATTATAGTGCACTCTGGTGGCCAAGGCACAAACCTGCCTGAGGGAGCGCAACATCAGTGTGCATTGAATCATGAACTCATGATGCACAAACTGTTTTCATTACATTCTTCTTTTTCTTTTTTTTTTTTCTTTCAAGTGCAATGCAAAAGAGTGCTGTTTTAACTATGAAGCAAACTGTTAAGGCACCACTTTTCCGTATCAAGTTGGAACATTTAAAATAACAAATAAGTTTGAATTTAGTAGTGTTCAAAATTATTAGCTACAGAAAAATAGAAATAAAGTGTTTGTGATATTCAAATAATAATTATAATAATACAAAGATACGGTGTATTTAATAGTTTTTCTCAATATAAAAATAGGCAAACATTTGGTTGGGTGTGAACAATTAAAAAAAAAAAACTTTCCACAGGTAAGCCCAAAGTAACACTTTTGTTAAAAGGGTCTCATTAGATATTTAGCGTGAATCTTCCACCCCCTCCCAAACCACTCAATCCCACAGGGGACGTTTCCTTTCCATGTTTACATTTTTTAATTCTCCAATAGATAATTGTGAGTGCCTGTTCTTTGATAGACATGCATAATAGGCCCCCAAATATGCAAAAAAAAAAAAAAAAAAAAAGTCTGTTTGCACGTCCATTTTTTTGAAGACCAAATATGCGCTTTTCAGGTAACTTTTCTTTCCTCTTTTTTTTTTTTTTGACTAATGAACTCCGGCTACTCTGCCAGCATTCCCTCGAGAGCTGCATGGTGGGAGAAGGGGGAGCATGGTGGGTGGTTGTTGGGGGTGTGCGCTTCCCTCATGCTGGGTATGCAAGGTGCGAGTTTCTTCCTCTAACTCTCCACTAATTAGACGGGGTCTGAACACACCAGCATGAATATTCATGCCAGGCACCGGCGCGCAATTAGTCGTCAGAGTTCCCAACTTGAAGCTCCAAACAAGGAGGCGGCCGACTCGCATAGGAACAGGCACCCGTAACGAATAATCTCCCCCGCCCCCCCCAATCAACCAACCCCATGCTCGAGCACTTTGAGGCGCCCTCACCGACTTCCACTCTGAATGATTATGTCTGTGACTCCCCTTCTCAACGCTGCCACCCACCCAAGTCCACATGATGTAAAGCAGCATGTTGGGAATCGGGCTAATCCAATTAAGCACCTCCGTCACCTCCAAATGGGCCACGACTACATTGCAGGCCAGCATTTTGACATTCAGACTTGTACTTATCATCATATTCAATGCAACACACCGATAAGAAATCATCAAGTTACATTCTATATTACAGTCGTGAGTTGAAGAGTTAACTGCCAAGTCAGTTGCTAACCAAAACAGCAGCACCTATAAGAAGTGCATAAATGTGTAAAGTCTGTCTGCATGTTATAAACAACTTCCCCCCTAACCTATAAGAACATGAACAGCAAAGGGTTAAGCGCAGAGCCCATCAAAACTCTTTTGCTAATCAAAACAGCAGCATCTTCTAACATAGTGGATGTAAAAGTCTACACACCCCTGTTCAAATGCCATATATTGGTGAGAAAGATAAATAATTTCAAAACCTTTTCCACTATTCACATGACCTATAACCTTTCCAACTCAATTGAAATAAAGTCTACATGTAACAAAAATAAACAGCTGAGATAATGTGGTTGCGTAAGTGTACACACCCTCATAACTGATGATATGGACGTCAAAAAAGCTTAGATGTGTTAGTAGGCTTTTCCTGCCATTTCATTTCTTATGACTAAATAAACCACCCAAACGTACGGACAATCCATGAGGAAATATAAGCTTAACCTTCAACATGACTCAAACTAAAAAAACAAACAAACCAACCCACACCCAAAAAATTATAATTTAAAAAAACAAACAAACACATATTATGTCTTTATATGTAATATGTTTTTCTCTTTTGTGTTAAATTTGAGTGTTTGTGAAATTCTCATCGAAAAGTTTAACTTTAAAAACGTGACATTGAATATTTTTCCCAGAAATTCTCCCTGATAATGCAGGCCACCAAATTCCTACAAAGCATCACTCCACACTCTCTAAATCCAGCCACTGTGTCCCCTCAGAGCACACTCGCGCCCCTCCTGGAGCCTCCCTCGGTCCACCTGCGACACGGCCTGCATGTCCATCCTCTCTGTGCCGAGGAGGCGCAATCCTCTACTTTGAATTCAAGGTGATTCTTATCCCCGACCCCCTCCTGGCCCGACGTGCTCGCCTCTTGCCTCCATAAAGACATGTTTATGTATGTGCGTGTGTGCGCGCGTGCACAGAGGGGAACATGCAGAGTTATTTATTTATTTTTTTAAGGGTCGGGTGAAGATAAGGAGAGGAATTTCAGGCGGGTGAATATGGATTGGCTCTCTACTTATAGAGAACAGCACTGATAGAGAGGTAAACAGCTCCTGGCCAAGGAAGTGGGAAGACTAATTTGTGTTTTTGTGCGTGCGTGTGTGTGTGTGTGGGCCTAACTTCAACAACATCCATCGCTCTCTTTCTCGTTCATTCGCTGGCTTTACTTATTGGTTACTTAGTTTGTGAGTAGTACTGTAGAAAACCGATTTCCAATCAACTGCCTAGATGGGCTGCTCTAGAAGAAGAAAATAGGAGAAGTAAACAGGACAAGAAAAAAAAGTTTGGTGTGGGGCTATTCTGAACCTAAAAACACAACAACAAAACTTGGAAATATTGGGACAATTTGTATTTGCCTACAAACAGCAGAGCTCCCCTACAACTAATGACTGCCCAAACTGTTCGCTGTCTAGACAGGCTGCTGTATAAACTGAACGGGAATGTAGACAGGACATGAGGAAAGTTTGCAGAGGTGCTATTTTGAAAGAAAGTAGGAAAAAAAAAGAACTAAACTCATAAGTATTGCAATAGTATGAACTTGTTAGTAACCGGGGAAGACCATCCCAAATAATTAGGCCCCAAACTGTGGTGTGCCTAGACAGCCTACCATAGGAATTGAATGGGAACATAGACAGACCAAGAGGAAAGGTAGAATTAATATTTAAAAAAATAAAATAAAATCTGTACTTGGCAGTGACCAGGACTCCACCAACTAATTAAGCCCTAGATTTTGTGCTGCCTAGACAGGCTGCAGTAGGAATTGAAACGGAAAAGTAAACTGGAGAAGGGAAAAGTTTTCTGCAGTAATATTCTTTACAAGAACAAACAAAAAAACTTCTAAGAATATTCCACACATGGCAGTTATCAGGAGAAAATTGTTTGCTGAGAGGTACAATTTCCACTGGGATTATTCTAAAAAAAAAAAAAAAAAAAAAAAAAAAAAAAAAAAAAAAAAAAAACTATACCAACAAAAATAGACATCCCAAGCTACTAAACAAGACCCAAACTATATGCTGCATAGTTGGGCTACTGTATGAAAGAGGTGTGCGAAAGCAAAAGAGAAAGTGCCATATAAATCTGATGCATTATTATTATTATCATCATTATCATTATTATTCTTAAGGCTTTTCAACACTTTTTTTGTTTTGTTTTTAAAATCTTAGATATTGTAATGTTCACTACTTGGGGAGGCTGTAGAAATTGAAATCAGAAGTAAACAGGACAAGAAAGAGACAAGATCATTTTGATTCAAAAACTAACAAAGATTGTCATAAATATTACAATACCTCGCTCAGGCAAATGGAGTGTAGTACCTAAACGGGTTTGGTCCTGGTTGGCGAGGTCCTTGCTTGTTGTCTAGCATGTACACATTGGCCTTTAGATAAAACTGTTTCTTTTTTTTTTTTTGTCATCTTCATTCAACTTCCTCTCTCCATGATGTAACCCGGTGTCCGTTTCTCTCTCTCTCACTCTCTCCCGCTGACAGATCCTGCCAGGCTGATCCACTGAGAAGTTTAAAAGCCCGACAGGACACAGCGGGAGTGAGTCGACGCCCATCACGTATCTTGTCAAAATATGCGTGCTGGCACTGCGCCCGCAGCTCTAGCGCAAACATATTCACCCATTTCCAATGTGTGAGAGCATTATGCATGCGTTTGGATGGTGGCTTCTCATGGGGCAAATATACAGTAGTTACTTATCACGCTATTCTCCGCATGCGAATCGCCAAGCAGACATTTGTTTTTATATTTGTTGAAAAAAAAAATTACAAATATTTTCCCCCAAGCCCAGAGAAATTGAAATGGGAAGTAAAAAGGACAAGAAAAAAAAAAGAAGCTTGCTAAGGGACTACTTACTCCAAAGAATAAAAACAAAACACAAAGCTACTAGTAAGTATTAAAATAGTCTCCACTTGACATCTATCTCCTATAAATAATAATAATAATAATAATAATAATAATAATAATAATAATAATAATAAACAGATTTCTGTTGAAGATGGGCTGCTATAGATATTGAAACGGAAAGTAGACAGAACAAAAGCCAAATTAAAAATAAATAAAAGACAAAGTAACTCAAATAACTCCACTTTCGGCAGTGACCAAGAGAGGCCTCCCATCTAATTACAGCTAAATTGTTTTTAAATGTAATTGCTGCCTAAACAGGCTGCTGTAGACATTGAACATAAACAGGGAAACCCCCCCGACTAATTGAGCCTAAAAATTATGTTGTTGCAATTGAAAACAGGAAGCAAACAGGACAAGAGAAATAATGTGTGTGTGTGTGTTTTTTTGTTTTTTTTTAACACTAACAACATTGCAGTAGACCTTAGCTGAGTACGCTTTAACATGAGTACATTGCCTGAACGGGTTGCAATTGAAATTGAAACAGGACGCAAACAGGAAAAAAGTCTAGTAATGGACTACTAAACACACACATACACACGCCCACACACATTCACATTCACATTCACGAAAACAAAAAAACTTAAGCTATTTATAAATATTGAGGCCCACATTTAGTCAAGTCCCACTTTATATGCTGCATAGACGGGCTGCTGTTGAAACTGAAACAGGAAGAAATGGGGACAAGAGAAATATTTATTGAACTAAAACAAATACGAGCCTGTAGAAGTCGCCATTTGACAACAAACAGGTCAGGGTTCACCAACTAATCAAGCCCCAAAGTATTTGCTGCTTAGACAGGCTGCTGATTGAAACTGGAAGAAGACGAGACGAGAAACACTCATTGAGGAACCATTTTTAAGTGAAACTAAAATAAAACCTGGCGGCATGGTGACGAGTTAGCACGTCCGCCTCCCAGTACTAAGGACTTGGGTTCGAGTCTAGGCCCCGACCTTCCGGGGTTGAGGTTGCATGTTCTCGCGTGGGTCTTCTCCGGGTACTCCGGTCTCCTCCCACATTCCAAAAACATGCATGGCAGGTTAATTGGGTGCTCCGAATTGTCCCTAGGTGTGCTTGTGAGTGTGGATGTTTGTTCGTCTCTGTGTGCCCTGCGATTGGCTGGCAACCAGTTCAGGGTGTCCCCCGCCTACTGCCCATAGCTAGCTGGGCTAGGCTCCAGCACCCCCCGCGACCCTTGTGAGGAGCAAGCGGTTCAAAAATGGATGGATGGAAACTAAAGTAAAACTTGACAGTGAGATTCAGAGGACTGTTGATCAGGGAAGTTAGCCAACCAATTTAGCCTTAAATTATTTGCCGCCTAAACAGGCTGAAATGAAAATAATAGAACTAGAGATACATTTGGCTATTGTGGAAAAACAAGCAACGTTTAGAAATACTATTTTAATCTTGACTTGCCCAGAAGAGGCTACCCCAATTAAATAAACCCTAAATGATTTGCTGCCTAGACGGGCTGCTGTAAAAAGATGACAAACAATTGGGAGAGACCACTTTTAAAATAACATAAAAACAAAAGCAAAGTTACTCGTAAAGACTGAAATAGGCCCTATGTGGCAGCAACAGAGGTCAAAACTAATTAAGCCCCAAATTGCTGCCTAAACGGGCTGCTGTAATTGTTGGTACAGAGCATAAATGAAACGGAAGCATTTTTTTTTTTTTATGTTCTGCTGTTGTATAACTATACACTCTAGGCTTTTGTATGTTTTCACTTGAAAACTTTGTGGCGTAATAAGTTAGCCTAGAAACGTCTGTTGTTGGCTGCCCAGGTGAGTGCCCCCCTTAATTCTCCAAAGACCCTCAGACCCTCCCGTGGAGCAGCTGCTGGCTTTTATCCCACTTGATTGCTCTCTTGGCCCGCCACACAACATAACACAAGACACGCACGCACGCAAACTCACTCCAGAGGACTTCCACGCTAAGGACCCTGCTGCAAAGTTATTAATGAGCTGTTTAATTTTAATTAGATAGTAATTCATGTTAATGCCTGCTTAATGGAGCCAAATAATTCCCCTCGGTCACTCGGGGTCTTTATGCTTCGTTTAGCAGCCCCTGCAGTTATCCGCTGTCTTTTGTTTTTTAGATTAAAAATAAATAAATACATGAGTGATGAAACGGAAACTGCGTGATTTACGTGCATATGTTCTTACAACTTTTCTCATTGAGACATTTTCCGTCATTCACGGCGAGCGGTCGGGACTGTAAATTCCCATAATAAAAAGGTCAAATCCGAGACCGAATGCTAATGGGGAGGTGAACGCCGTCAGGTCTGAAGTGTGGGCTGACAAGGCTGAGGTTAAGACCTTTTTTTCCAAGTGCCCCTACACACGCACACACTCACCTCACCACCACGCCCGTGTGTGTGTGCGTGTGGGTCATCCATGCGGTGGCTCCAGACGGGCTTTTCGTTGAGGACTGACCGGTCTGAGTGCTCCCTGAGCCCGAGCAGGCAGCGATGTCCCCACGCCCTCCTGTCGAGGTCAAAAAGGGGAGAGGAACACATTAGCCCGAGTGACAGACATGATAAATTCATTTTTCGATTTTTTGGGGGAGGTTAGTTGTTGAATTAGAATCAATGAAGGCTAAAATTGATTGCACTGCTTGGCAGCGACGGGAGGATCTGAAACAAATTAAGTCCCAAATTGTTTGCCGCCTAGAAGGGGTGCAGTAGCAATTCAAACAGTACAGTGAAAAAGTTGGTGAATACTTTTTAACTAAAACAGAACCAGGATAACTAGAAATCTCTTCTGCATATGACTGTCATCTAATTAAGCCCCAAAATAGTTACTGCCTCGACGGGCTGCTGGAGAAACAAACTTTTGGTCCAGAACTAGACAGAATCATTTGCTGCCTAAAGAGGCTGTTGTAAGAATTGGAAGGGAAGGTTAACAGATCCAGCCAATATTCAAATGTGTTGTAAATATTACTGCATTGTCTACTTGGCAGCAGCCCAAACATGTTTGCTGCCAAAACGGGGTGCTGTCAAACCTGAAAAAGGAAGTAAGCATGACCGGAGACAAGTGGTTAAGGATTATTTTGAACTAACATATAAGCAAACCTGTTTAAAACGTCATTGTCTCAAACTTGGCAGTAATCAGGGAAGGCCCACAAATAATTGAGTGTAAGACTGTTTTGCTGCTGAGATGGGCTGCTGTACAAATTAACATGGGAAGCAAACAGTACGAAAAAACCCCCAAAACAAAACAAAAACAAGATACTGCTAGATGTAAGTATTAGAGTTGTACCTGCAGAGGTCTCTCAGATACTTAAGCCCTAAATTGCTTGAGGCCTAAACGGGCTGCAGTTAAAACTGAAAGCGGAGATAAACAGGACAGGGTACAGTTATGTTAAAAATGTTATTTTGAACTTAAAACAAATAAAAATTGCAGTCATCCCTTAATTGGCAGCAGGGACTAATTGAGCGTAGGACTGCTGCTGAGACGGGTAGCAGTCCAAATAAAAAAAAAGGAAGTATAAATACGACAAGCAGAAAATTAAAAAGTAAATAAATAAATAAATAAAGACACTGCTAGATGTAAACATTCGAATAGTCTGTACTTGCAGAGGTGTCTCAGACACTTAAGCCCTAAATTGCTTGAAGCCTAAACGGGCTGTGGTTAAATCTCAAAGAGATAAACAGGACAGGATATAGTTATGTTAAAAAATTTCATTTTGAACTTAAAATTTGAATAAATATTGCTGTCATCCCTTAATTTGGCAACACGGGACTAATTGAGCATATGACTGGTGGCCGCTGAGACGGGCAGCATTCCAAACTAAAAAAGAAAGTAAACAGGACCAACGAAAAATCAAAAAGTAAAATAAATAAATATATAAATAAAGACACTGCTAGATGTAAACATTGGAATAGTCTGTACTTGCAGTGGTCTACCAGACACTTAAGCCCTAAATTGCTTGAGGCCTAAACGGGCTGCGGTTAAATCTGAAAGAGGAGATAAAAAGGACAGGATACAGTTATGTTAAAAAATGTCATTTTGAACTTAAAACTTAAATAAATATTGCAGTCATCCCTTAATTTGGCAGCAGGGGACTAATTGAGTGTGTAACTGGTGGCCGCTGAGACGGGCTGCAGTCCAAAAAAAAAAAAAAAAAAAAGGAAGTAAACAGGACAAGAGAGAAAACAAAAAGACATTGCTCGATGAAAGTATTTGAGTAGCCTGTACTTGCAGAGGTCTCTCAAACACTTGAACCCCAAATAACTTGAGGCCTAAACGGGCCGCGGTGAGAGTTTAAGCGTATATCCCAGACTTGTGCGAGAGACGGGGTAGACCCGGGACTGCTTTTATGGATGACACAATATTGACTTCTCAGCTGACATTGACTGTTTGACTGCAACGTTCCTTTCCAAAGATGGATTCTTTTAGAGTTGACATTCAGATCAACTATAAATCTTTGGATCAAGTGTCATTTCCAGATAACATTAAAAAAAAAAAAAGTTCAATTTTAGCGTGCTAGACAGATTAGCCACTTGGGCTGTGAAGTCCAGCAATCTCACAAGACACGATTTCGTTTGCAGCATCTCCTTCTTCTTTGTCTCCGCCTCCCCACTCCACCCTTAACGCTGCTGTTTTAGCGGGCTCGCTCCTCTTCCTCCTCCTCCTCCTCCTCTCTCTGCGCCTCACAGCAGGTGCCCGTCCTCGGCTAACATTTGTTATCTCTAATCCTGCAGGTTGGCCGCACAAAAAGAGCGTAGTAAACTGTCTCTCAGACCTAATCCCACCACTTTTTTTTTTTTTTTTTTGATGGCACTCCCCCCTCGCCCTCCCGCCACTATCTTTCTTTTTGGGGGGGCTGCTTGGGGTGGAGAGGCACTTCACTTGTGATTGCCACTTTTTTTTAATCTTTTTTTTTTTTTTTGGGTGGTGGTGGCGGTATGGTGGGGGTCGTCGTTCCTTTCCTTGTTCTTTATACCTCACATTTCTCCCCTCCTCGGCCTTCTCTCTGTATCATTTACAGTCATTTTCTGGCAATTAAAACGGGAGCGCCCGCCGCCGCTGCAGGATTTTCGCCCGCAGTGCCAACGCGCGCCTGGCGCTGATGAATAATTCGCCCGCTAAAAAAAAAAAAAAAGATGGAGAGAGCTAGCCTTTCTTTCATGTGAGCCCTTTGTTGATTTACCATTAAAAGGCGCAATGTGTGCGGGAGGGGAGGGAATAGGGGGAGTGGGGGCAAAAAAAAAAAAAAAACACAAAATGAGGATGGGGCAGATAAAGTGCACACACACACTCGCTTCAGGGTCAAAAATATTCAGTCTGCTGTCACTTTGTACATTTTTTTTTCTAGTTTAGATTCATGCTGCGCAGTGTCAACTGTTAATTTCCCTTATCAATAGTATTTTTTTTTTTTTTTTTTATGATGGACTATACGTGTATTTTTTGATTTATCTCTCATGCGCTTGTGATATTTGTTTAATGATAAAGTATCTATAAGGCCACAGGAGCAGCTTTTTGTGTTTCTTGTTGTAAAGTCAGATTTTTTTTGGTAGTGCTTGACTTCATTAGATGATGCAGTTCATTTAAAGTTGTGTAATTACATTGTTATTACAGTCTAAATATACACGATTCATATTATAGGAAAAGTATTACTATTTCAATCACTGATTTAATCGGACATTATTAGGTATTTTAAAAGTGACAACAATTATCTGCAAAAAAAAGGCCAATTTTTGCCTATTTCTCTCTCTGTTAAAACTAATTCTTTGGACAAAGCACAGTATTGTAAAACAATCAAATATTCTAGCTATAGTTTTTAAGTAATCAGCTGATAATCGGCTATCAGAATGTAATTCAGCCAAATATTGTAATCAGCCTTAAAACAAATGAAAATCTATATTGTCAGGCCCAGATCTGATGGACAAAAAACACATCAGTCAAATTCATGTTTTGGTATACAGTTTTGCTGTTGTACCATCATTTTTGCTGATGTAAATGGCTTGATAGCACATTGCGGTAGTGGTTGGCACTTTTGCCCCACAGTCAATAGGTTTTGGGTTTGAATCCACTGTTTTTCCTCCCACATCCAAAAACATTCGGCGGCATGTGAAGTTCACTGAAGACTCGAAATTGTCATGAGGTGCGAATGTGAGTGAACAATACTCCTTTGGGTACATGTACCAAGCTCAGAGTGGATCCCGCTTCTTATATCAAGGTGTCCCTAATGTTTTGCCTTGTGAGTGTTATTTCAGCCAACACAAAAGAACTACAGGAAAAAGTGCAAGGTTAATGAAATGTAAATATTGTTCAACTTCACGTCAGTCCTTTTTGTGTAGAATGTCGACAGGTAGGCAAGAACAATTTTTCGACCGGACCGCTGTGTATCCCGCTTCTCTCGCCGAGCTGTCCCCTAAAGTTGTTTATGGCCAGTTATGACTCACAGGCCTCTTCCAGGCGCTGCACTGACGTGGCTTTTGCCCCACGCCAACTTATGTATGCGTCTCTCACTTGTATGAGCGTGAGCATATTGACGATTGAACTGACACACACACGAGCACCCCCGCACACATTTGTGAGTAAACACTAGTTTGTCACACTCGCACGGACACACAGTCACGCGGCGAGGAGATAATGGTGGCCGGAGGCGGTCGGAGGGCTCGCTCATGCCCAACCTCCCCCGTCCCCCCTCTCACCCTCCTTTGGCCAATGTCTGTGAGGCAGAAAGTGCGCTCGAGTCCTCACTGTCTGCTACATTTGATCACCGTCACCCAGCTGAGACGGACAGTGCACGGCTCAGCTGACGGCTAACACATACACGCACGCGCGCGCACACACATTCGGCTACTCTGCCAGAGGATATTACACACGCCGTCTGACACCTCTAAATAAGTGTTTACTGTGTGTAGGTCAGAGTGTGTTTGCCTTCACAGCTTAGGCAGATCTGTGTGTTGGGGTGTGTGCGTACGTGTAAGCGTATGAAGCACATCCAAAATCATCATCCTCCACCCCCCCCACCCCACGTTCATGCCTGTCCTCCTCATTAACTTGCAAGTAAAAATAGTGCTCCTTTGAAATACATGTCGTCACTGTTTGCTGACGTATGTTGATTTTTTTTTTCAATGTTATGGAGGCTAAAAGTTGTAAATAAATGAGAATAAAATGAATGAACTTCAGTCTGATTTGACTGATTTTGCTTTGTGTGTGTTTGTTTTCAACATGAAGTGGAATATATTAAGAGAGTCTTGTAATACATTTTTTTTTTCAATGAAACTGGCTCATTAAAATGTATTTATTGATTTTTTTCCCCCCATTCAGTTCTCATTAACTATTTGGTTAATTTATTGAAAGTAAACTAGAAACAAAACCAAATTTAAAACTAAATTAAATCTAAATGATAGACTTTTTCCATTATTATTATTTTCCATTGATGTTACCGTTTTTTTTTTTCTTCCAATGAATGACCGTCCCATTTGAAAAATCAAATGTGGAAGAGCTAAGAGCAAGCAAGTTTGTTACAATAAAGGATTGTTAAGGAAATTGTCAAGAGAATAACGGTACATTTCCAATTTTTGTGAGTCGGAGAGCAAATGGTTCGATTCTGAAATAGGTGTGTTAAGAATGTTTCAAGAATATCCTTCCCCTGTTAAAAAAATAAATAAATAAATAAATATTATATATATATATATATATATATATATATATATATATATATATATATATATATATATATATATATATATATATATATATATATATATATATATATATATATATATATATATATATATATATATATATATATATATAGTAACTCGGATGAAAACGTACTGAGGAAAGCTTCAAGAAAATCATTGTACTGTCAATTTAGGTGTGACTCACAGCCAACAGGCTTGTTCTAATAACCGCATACTCAGAAAATCTTACAGAAAATCGCCCTCCTGTATGTGACTCAGAGCCAACACGTTTGTTGTAATCGAGGCATATTAAGGAAATGTTCAAGTGCATCATCATTCTATTGAAATATTTCTGTGACTGAAACCAAACTGCTTACTTCTGATAAGGTGTATTAGGGAAACGTTCAAGAATATCTTACTGTCAAATAACGTGTTTAATAAAGGCATATTAAGGAAAGTTTCTTAGCTGTCAAAAAACCCACTGATGATCAGCAAGATGGAATTTAATTTTAAGCGTTTAGGCCGGAATAACGGGGAATTAGATGCTAGCCAGTCCCCTTTCGGACACCTGAAGGTATCAAAATCAACCATCCCCGTCAAGCATTAGCTGCTAATGGGTATGAAAGAAGGCAACACTCATTGTGTGGCCAACCACCATCGCCTGAAAGGCTGTGAAGGCAAGTTCTTGCAACGTCAAATGACTTTCACTGTTTATTTAACTCATTCAAACCCAAAAACATATAAATGTTTTTTTTTTTTTTAATGCTTTGTCCTTCACTCCTAAAAACGGATTTATACATTGTTATGTTTCTTTATGCTAGAGCATAAGAAAGGCTTTGATGCAGCTTCTGACGTAGGTCACGTAGGTCATTTAAAGCAATGGTAGTTATTACAAAAACGGCCCACATGTTGCAGCAGAGTATAAGAGATCAGTCAGGGCCATGTTGCAACAAGCTGATTTTTGCCAGTATTTCCACCAGGAAACTTAGCTATATACTCATGCTAATTGCTGTAAAACGGAAAGAGATATAAATATACTTTTTTTCCCAGATGAAAAAAGAGTTTCTAATCTTTCTTTTGGTAGGTTCCATGTTTTTATAGCAATACAACAATATTCTGTGGGCCTTGCAAAATCTGCCAAAATCCAGTAAAACAACTGGGAGCAAAGGGGGTTGCTTCAGTGAAAGAGAATGAGAAAATACATTGAAATATCTTTTAGCTACTTAGTTCCCAAGTTTCTTTGATGTAATCCATCCATTTTCTTGACCGCTTATTCCTCACAAGGGTCGCGGGGGCTGCTGGCGCCTATCTCAGCTGGCTCTGGGCAGTAGGCGGGGTCACACCCTGGACTGGTTGCCAGCCAATCGCAGGGCACACAGAGACGAACAACCATCCACACACACGCACACCTAGGGACAATTCGGAGCGCCCAATTAACCTGCCATGCATGTCTTTGGAATGTGGGAGGAGACCGGAGTACCCGGAGAAGACCCACGCGGGCACGGGGAGAACATGCAAACTCCACCCAGGAAGGTCCGAGCCTGAACTCGAACCGGAGACCTCAGAACTGGGAAGCGGACGTGCTAACCACTCGACTACCGTGCCGCCCGTTTCTTTGATGTAAAAAGGAAAAATAGGAAAGAGGAAGGGGGGAAAAAAAGCCTAATATGTGCTTTTTAAAGGGGAGCACAGTATGGACCTGGAAAAAACAAACCTTGCACATAGCAACACAATAATGACATACATACTACAAATGATCCCTAATGTCAGAAACACGTCAGATTTCTGAAATCCTTTACAACATATCTGATTTGAAAAATTTTGAATAATATCAAAGAATATATTGCAGGATATTGATACACAAAACATAGTGATTAAACATGTACGCAGTCTAAATCGCATGGACATATGAATTTAAAAAAAAAATGCTTATACATCATTCAGTGCACACTTTACTCTACATACGTGTTATTTGTCCCCAACATACAGACGACACGCATGTTTAATGTCGGGGCGCGTGCTGTCTCTGTGGCGTCTGCGAGGAGCTTTCTAATAAGCCGGGGCGCGAAAAAAAAAGAAAAAAAAAAAAGAAAAAAAAAAAAGAAAAAAAAAAAAGAGGGGGTACAGTAAATCCTCGAATCTGTGCACGTCCATCTCGGGGACCCGAGGGTTGCCGCGCTATGATTGACAGGCCCCCTTTCACCAACGCAGTAGGACGGATGGGGGGGTGACGGGGGGACGGATTAGGACCGTCTCGCCCTAAAGGGCCATTGTGGCTGCACGTCTCTCAGCTGCTTCGCCGGGCAGGAGGGGCCTGTGTGTCTGTATTAATTCCTAATTCTCGTGAAAAAAAGAAAAAAAAAAAACAATTTTACACAAGTCAATGTTATTTATAGAGCAATTTAAAAACAACCACAGCTGAAACTAAGTGCTGTACATTACATAAAATAAACATCTGACGTAAAAGAATTAAAGAAGCCATTAGAACATAGCGTGTGGTATTAATAAAAGTAAAAAAAAGAAATCCCCTGGTTTAGAACAACAAGCGGCAGAAAAAGCCCTCTCCCCTGTCAGCTTCTGCTTGGAGACCTTTCAGTGGTGCTGGTTGACTCCAAAATCAGTTGCCAAGATGTGATGAAAGCTCACAACCCCAAATCTAAGACTAAATACTATAAATGCAGCAGTGTGCATAAGCCTTGGGACAGCACTAACTTTGATCAAATTAAAATAATAAAAATACAATTTTCACAGAATTTAGCAGAAGTGTAATGTATGAGTCAGTGTCTTGCCATACAAGTTCAACTCTTTCTGTGATCACGCTAATAAATCAATGGAAAAGCCATTAATCCATTTCAGACGCCCCCCCCCAAAAAACAGAACAAATGTTCAATTTTAAAATATTTTTTAATAATAAGGAAAATATCACACTATTGTACATTACCAATAAAGCACTTAGATATATGGCTAGGTACGGATAGTCACAACTCAGCTCAGTAATATGTTAATAGTAAAATTAGCCATTCGTTGCAGATGATAAAGAATATGTCTGTGAGGTATACTCATGGTATACTCACGGTTTAGCAGCCACAGATTCACATATTCACGGATTTTTTCCAATTTTTATTTACATATTTTTTTTCCTTCTCCCCCGTTTGTCATGGAAAACTTACACTAGATGTTATGATTTTTTGAATATTTTGAAGGTTTAAAAAAAAAGAAAACAAAACAGTAACAATAAACAATCTAGGGTGGCAATAAAGGCACTGAATCCTCTTTTGTTCACTATGTGCCAAACTGCTACTTTGTGGTGAAGTGAGTTGGATTTAGTTGCGTTTCCTCCCACAACGTAACACTCATATCTCAAAGTTTTGGTCTCAAAATGAATGACAGCAAAGAGAACAAGACTAAAATCCTCATTCCAAGCGTTTTTTGTTTTTTTTTAACCACTCCACCTTGGACAAATGTCAAATGAAGTTTGTTTCGTCGTGCTGCAATCAGCGTTTTTGCGACGTCACGTTGAAAAGGCAAATCAGCGCTAATTTCACCGTCTGGTTGCGAGGCGACTCGTGCGAGGGAGTCGCCTCATCACCGAGGTGCACGCCGCTCGTATGACCTTTCCACCCTTTCCGCTCGCATCCCTCCCGGGGCTCAGCATCCGCTTCCAAAAGGGACTCTGGAGGGAGCGCCCCCCCGTGGGCGGGGGGCCCTTTGGGGTAGGGAGACCCCTGGCTGGCCCCGCGGCGCCGCTGGCACCGAGCGTTGCCAGAGGAGAAGCCTTGCCAGAGGGCTCGCCGGCCTCCCGCTGAGAACTCTGGCAGGCAATTAGACGTCTGCGGCGAGGAGCGGCAGAAAAGCAGAGCGCCGATTTGAAGGCGGCGTTTGTGTTGGCGCGCTGTGTAAACATGTTGTTGCGGGTTAAACGCAGCGTTAGTAGCCAAAAATTGAACTCAAGTAAAAGTACTGTTACTTTTAAATAACATGACTCAAATAAAAGTAGTCCTCACAGTAATTATTTCAATAAGTATTCAGTGAGAAAAATACTCAAGTACTTAATAACTGCTGATTAACATTAGTTTTTAAATTAATCAGTACATGAATGTCAACGTCAAATAGGGTAATTGCTGTACCTACTGTTGTATTCATGTGTTGGATGTGTCCCTTTAAGGGGAGTGGCCTAATTAGTGACACCAGGAGCTTAGGTGGGGTTGGCTGATTATGGTTCGATGCGAGTAGTGGCCTACAGCAGTTCCTTGTTAGTGTTTTCATTTTGCATTTGTGTTTTTGTTGACTGCCTCATTTTTTTTGACATTTTTCAGAAGAATGAGCATTATGGGTAAGTGAGTTTTATTGCTGCGATAAAATCTGGGGGATTTCTATATTGGTGATTTATATGGTAATGATTACTTCTTCTGGTTACTATTTTTTTTTTTAAATTCACAGAAATTGTAAATTGTGTCCCAAAGGCATTTTGTGCATAACAAATTCACATCAGTCACGTTTGAAATTCTAAATATTCAGCTTATCAAATTCACCATGAGAACAATTTTCAACATTCCAGATATTCCCACATACCAAAAAACATTTTACACCCACATACCGCACATCAATTCCATATCTCTTCAATATCGTCCCATATTGTTCCAAATTGCACATTTTTCATCAATATCATTCCATACTTTCCACCAACATATTGTATTTTTTACCATTGCCAATCCACATAATTCTACCATTTAATATCAACCCATATCTTTAAATAACATTTCATATCATTCAGTATTATTCCTCATATTTCATTAAAATCATTCCACATTCTTCACCAACGTACTGCATTTTTGACCAATACGTTCCACATAATTCTACCATTCAATATCTTAATATTCTATATAATTTAATATCATTCCAAATTTTCCACCAAAATATTGCACATTTTCACGAATATCAATGCACATTTTCCACCAAAATATTGCCTCAATAACATTCCACATGTTAAAACAATATCATTCCACGTTTACCAATACCATTCCACATAATTCTATCATTCCATATCCATCAATAACTTTCCATATCATTCAATATCATTCCACATTTTCCACCAACATACGACATTCTTTACTAACACCATTCCACATCATTCAAGTATTCAATATTGTTCCATATCTTTCAATAGCATTCCATATTATTCACCAACATAATGCACATTTTCCACTAACAGTGATTTTTTAATTTTTTATTTTTTTAACCAATAGGCCTACCAATAAAAGTGAGAATATGGTGTAGTCTATCACTAACCTAAGCAAATCCCTTTAAACCCGTACCCTGCTGAAGGGCAAATGCTTGTATCATTGTATATGATTTTATACTTTTTTTTTTTTTTTTTTCAATCAGCATTTCAGCATTCACACACAATTTCTCCAAAATTTGCATTTTCTAGTTTTTTTTTTAGTATATTTTTTTAACCATTTAAATTTATTAGGTTGTTTATTTTTACTTAACAAGGACTTTAAAAAAGCAGAACTGCAGTTGGCGCACTCCAGCTCAGAGCGGCTGATATTCAAAAGTTTAAACTGTTGAGCAGAGTGACATCAGCAACAACACGATCCGGCTTTATCGATAACGTATCGGAGATAACGACACAACCCCTACGAGTCCTTGGAGGACGAGCGTGCCCTCCTGTGTCACTGTTCCGGCCGCCTGCTTGTCTGGCTTTCTTCCCCTCCTCTGCATCATCGCGTGATGAAAGGGACGCTCTGATCGCTTCGACAACAAAGAGCACGGCCGCCTCTGTTTGGATGATCCTCTCCTTTCTTCTCTCCTCCAACCCCCCCTCTGATCTCACATCCTCTCCCTCACTCTCTCTTACCGCCCCTTTCCTCCTCCCTTTTTTCCTCGCCGCTCTATCTCTGTCGGCCGGATGCCACTCGCTGCTTTCGGGGGCTCCTCGGCTCTTCGTTAAGGGCCCCGGCGATACAATCAGAGGACGGAATTAAAAATCAGAAAGTGTCCTTGTCGGAGAGGCGCCCCGCACGGCGCACTTTGATGTCGCCCAAGAAATTTGAAATTCATATGTTGTCACACTTCATTTTATTTCCTCTCTCTCTCTCCTTTCCCACTTCTCTGCTGAGCACTATCATGCACTATTCAGTTAGAGAGCGAGCGAGGAGGGCAAATGGGTAAAATGCATTGTACAAGTGTTTCTGAAAGCCCTTTCTTGTCTTTCATTTTTCATGTTTTGACTTTGCGGCGCAGGCGGGAAAGCTGTAATAAATCATTTAATTTCCTTTTGATTGTAGGTACTGTACGGGGCGGCGCGTGGGATCGGAGGTACGGGGGAGAGGCAGCGGTGCTAACGCGGGGCCGCTTTGATGCCATCTCAGAATCACACTAGAAGGCATTTGACAGCATGATATTCCCGTAGAAAAGACTAACAAATAACAACTGTAACAAATGGTAAATAGCAAAAAAAACAACAAAACACAAAAAAAACAACAACTATTGCACGGTTTTCAATATCACTGCATCTGAAGATCTAGAAAGTGAATTGGTGAGAAAAAAAAATTGGGGGAGAGGGACACTAGTTGCAATCTCACAAGAATAAAGTCACACTTTTGTCAGGAATAAAGTTGTTTTTTTAAGACAAAGTGCAGTAGAACCCACTAATCGTGATGGATAAGGGACCAGGACGGCCTTCCAATTGTGTAAAGCCACATACAATTAATGCCCATATTGATGACATTGAGAACCCCCACCCCCCACGCCCCCAAAATACTATTAAAAAATACTGGGGGAAAAAAAAAGATGATTCCCGAAGTATGCAACTTAGAATAAAAATCCAGTGGTAGGATCAATCTTCTCCGGGCACTCCGGTCTCCTCCCACATTCCAAAAACATGCATGGCAGGTTAATTGGGTGCTCCGAATTGTCCCTAGGTGTGATTGTGAGTGTGGATGGTAGTTCGTCTCTGTGTGCCCTGCGATTGGCTGGCAACCAGTCCAGGGTGTCCCCCGCCTACTGCCCAGAGCCAGCTGAGATAGGCTCCAGCACCCCCCGCGACCCTTGTGAGGAATGAGCGGTCAAGAAAATGGATGGATGGATGGATCAATACAAGTAGTTCTCTGAAACACAGTTAATGTAAAAAGTCTACACACCCCCGTTCAAATGCCATGCTTTTGTGGGGTTTCAAAAAAATGTAGACCAAAATGAATCATTTCAAAACATTTTCTATCAGTAATGTGAAACATCATATCTGCAACTCAATTAAAATGACAAATCTTTTTGAAAAGGGACGTAAAATAAAAGAACTTCTGCTGACACTGCTTTCTTGCAGAAGGCTGTAGGTTTTGTGATGGCCCTGACTGCTTTTGAACAGTTCATTCTACCTTGCCAACAGTTCCTGTTGAATTAAAAACATCCCAAAACATGAGGCTGCCACCATGACGCTTCACTAGAGTTACAATGTTTTGTTTGTTTTTTGCTGATCAGCAGTGTTGTGTTTGGGCCACACTTACCTTTTGCAATTGTAATAAAAAAAAATTCTACTTTGGTTTCATCGGATCATTACAAAAGATCCCAAACATGTCACGAACAGGAGTGTGTAGACTTTTTATACCGAACTGTCTATGTTTCCACCACATTTGCTCAGGTTCCCGCATGCAGAAATGTGCACCTGCTGGTCTTTGAAGGGTCATGAGTCAATCTTAAAACAAAGTTACACTGAGGTCAAAGGTGTCTTGACAGATTTGCGAAATCCGCACTAGTAACGGAGCCAAAAATATTCCATTTGTTCATGTCAGACAATCTATGAATACATTTTGAAAAGCTCTGCCGTTAATAATTTGATGAGGATATTTTTGGCCTGACTCAAAAGAAACGTGAGCATGGAAAATAAACTGTTTTAAGGGTTCGAAAACGTCCAGGAAATGCAACACTTAATTTAACGACAATTATCAGATCCGTCGCCGTGTGATCAGGAAGACATCTTCCATTCATTTTCATGATTATCACCATCAATAAACTCGCTCTTTGGATTTGACACGTTTCCCATCTCGCGCTTCCCTTCAGGAAAATGAGGGGGCACGTCAGCGGGTCACTGATGGCCCCTCCCAAGACAGTTACAAATGGGCACCAAGGTGGGCTAGCTGGGGCTCCAGTACAGTCTGGGGATTGTGAATTGGAGGGGGGGAATTCCTCATTTATCACTCCTGCTGGGCCCCCCCTCGACACTCCCACTCTTGTCTTCAAGCTAAAAGACTCCCCAAGGTGACGGCGAAGCGTGAGCGCCACCTGCCCCCTCCAAAAATATGACAATGCTGTTATCGGTCCCGAGAAAGTCGTCCTTCTTTGTCTGGACGCGTTGGCACGCCGACATCCCTCTCATTTGTGTCTTCTGCGTCCCTCTCGCCATTTTCCTTCTCAGTTTCTCCGCCCCCGCTCGTGACGAATGGGTTTTAATAAACGCTGACAGAGCAATGAAATTAAAGGCGTGCACGCCATGGCCGGCGCTCGACACTGACATATTTAAAAGAGGGCCTTAATTCAGTAGGCCTTACATCTCTTCCGATGTTATTGGACTCATTATTACTGGCTGACACTGTTGTTTGCTTTGGTGGGGAAAAAAAATAAAAAATCATAAAAATCATAAAAGACGCAAGCAGCAATGAATGGGGCCCCTAGAGCCCCCATGGGCCTGGGGTGCACACAATTTGGGATGTTTGCAATGCAAGGTTTGCCTCACCTGTCTCTTCAATATAGCGTTCGCCCCCATTACATCACTGTTTTAACACACGCTCAATTTTTCAAGAGATTTTTGAAGTGTACAAAAGGGCCGCCATATTAAACTAAACTTGGAAAAAAAATACATATTTATATAGAGGTGGCATGAGATACAAGTGACCCGACTTACAAGTTTTTTTTTCCCCAGAAACAAGCAGCCATTCGGCTAATTGTGTCATACATCTCATCTATTCATTTTCTACACTGTTTATCCTCACTGGTGTCGCAGGTGAGCTGGGGCCAATCCCAGCGAACTGGGTGAACACTGGACTGGTCGCCAGCCAATCGCAGTGTCACCAATCTGTCCAGTCGCTACACATTTGGTAGCAATCAGACAAGCTATAATGGCAGACGACTTGTTTTCAGGAATAATTTCGCGAGACATTTTGTGGGTCTACTCATAAAAGACATGTACCGAAATATTATATTGCTAAAGAAAGTTCAATTAATTTAATATTCAATGGCAAAGCCTCTCTGTTGATGCCTTTGAAGGACCATGGAAATGGCAAAATGACCCAAAAGCTGCCTTAAACCAATATGGAAGACTTCCTGTTTGTTTACAGACATGGCTTCTTGAGACTTTTTTATGCATCTACTCATGACTTATATTGCAACTAAAGTTCTTAAAATTCTTCAGTTGTTATTACAAACAAAAAAGAAGAAGTTGTTTTTGCGTTCTGCGGCAAATCACCAAACTTTCCCATCATGCTACATCCACACACACTGTTGAAACCTCAAATGTTTTGCAGTTTTTCATCATCTGTCTTGTCTAGTTAGTTAAAAATTTATAGCTAAGCGGAAAAAAAAATCTCTCGGCCAACTCCCGGAAAATGGAAAAAGCCCCAAAATGACTGTGACAAACCAAAATGGCAGACTTCCTGTGTCTTTTCAGACATTTTTTGTGGGTCTACTCATAAACATGGTTACCAGATTTCATGTTGTCAAGTGAAACTGGCTCTGGGGGCTGAATTGAATTAATTTTGTGTTTAATGGCAAAATGGGTCTCCTCCTCATAGACATGTATCAAATTATTGTGTTGCTCAGTAAAGTTGAATTAATTTCGTGTTTAATGGCAAAATCTCTCAGATGATGCCTTTGAAGGACCGTGGAAACGGCAAAAATGGCTCCCAAATAATGGCGCTGAACCAAAATGAGACTTCCTGTTTGTTTTCAGGAACTGCTTCTTATGACTTTTTTGTGCATCTACACGACATAAATGTGCTATTAAATTTCTTGTGGCTAAGTAAATCTGGCTTCGAGGGTTGAATTAAAAAAGAAAAAAGAAAAAAAAAGAAAAACATAAGTTCCACCAGTAGAAAATCACCTGGAATTGTTTTAACGTTTAAAATAAAATGGTCATTTAGTTAAGACCCAAAAAATAAAGACGGGAATATGGCACGATTCCAAGAGGATCTTCGCAGCGCTATGCTCGTTCGCTAAAAACCAGACTTGGACCAGACAAGACCAACGTTTATCCGCCAACTTCGTGCCAACACTGACCACCCCCCTTACCCCCCTTCCTAGTAAACAGTTTATTGCATTGACCCTATTAGCAGATAGAACCACCCCCCACACCCCCCATACCATCTCCCACGTTGCCTCATTACAGCAGCGGCTCCTAAAGAAAGGGGGGTTGGGGTACGGCGAGCAGAGAAGGTGGCGGGCGCGTCTTTTTTTTCCGAGAGAACCCTTCCATAAGGAATAACTGACACGGAGGATTTAGCCACGCCTCGGGAGCTGCCACTCAGTGTCGGGGAGCATTGTTTGCTCGGATTACAGGCCGAGCAGGGGAACCTAATCCCCTAATTTTTAATCTCTGTTGATTCCACGGGGATGCAGAGGAGACTTGGGGGGAGGGGGAGGGGGTCTTCCCTGGGATGTCTGGAGGGGAGGGGTCAGCCTGCTAACAAAGGGCATATGATTTTTGAGGGTGTGGTGTTGCCTTGGCACAAGGTGAGAGGTTTATATATATATATATATATATATATATATATATTTAGAACATGCAGTAGTGCCTTGAGATACGGGTGACCCAACATTTGAGATATGAGCCGTCACATCTGATTTTTGACATTTGAGCAAAAATTTGAGCGACATGGTCCGCATGGTGTGAGTGAAGTCAACTCTCTTCTTCAATCAATTCTCACTCAATTCTTAAAACGTCAACGTGGGCAATGCTAGAGGGGGCCACAATTTTTCATCAGTGCTAGTGGGGGCCCACATACGACGACACATTTTTTTTAAACTAGATGTATGACAAAAAAAAATCTATTTTAAATACGGACAAAATACACACAAGTGCAAAATATGTGCTTTTAATACATTTCATTTTTGATAATAATTTTGCAATGCATGTGCTCGACCTTAAACTAACAATAAATGGTTTGGAGCAAACAAAGTAATCACATACTGTGATTTTTTTTATTATTATTATTTTTTATTTCCCAGTGCAAAGGGCTATTGCAAACCACTCAAAGATCGCACAAAACAAGAAACAAATAAGTGCAAGAAGTCATTTTGTTCCTTTTTTTTTTTCTCACAAAAATCAACTCACTCAAAATTTTAATATTAATTATGGTACTGTTTCCCTGCATATCATTCCAAAGCCGAAAAAAAAAAAAAAAAAAAAAAAAAAGGCCAACTCACATTGTAATGTCAGTGTCCGACCCAGTTTAAGCACAACTAAGTCATGTCTGCCATCTAGTGGTGACTGGTGATACTACAACGTAAAACTACAGTCAACCCTGCATTTTTGCTGTCTGTCAGCCGTCAGATTCGCATATTCGTGGATTTTTTTCATATATGATTTCATCTTTAGGATTTTCCAGATTTTTTTCCCCCAATTTTCCATATTTTTTCTTTGAAAACATAGCTTGAATGTTTTTTGAAGAATTATTTGGATTAGAAATTATTTGGATTTCTTTCTTTCTTTCTTTCTTTCTTTCTTTCTTTCTTTCTTTCTTTCTTTCTTTCTTTCTTTCTTTCTCTCTTTCTTTCTTTAGTCATGCGGTCACTCAGAGTGTGACAGCCAGTTGTCCATACCTGCCATAGTGTTTACTAGTGTTTTAACATGTTAAATATGTTTGAAACATGTGGAAGTGGTCAAATTAGAAAACGGCTTCAGATTAAATATATATAAAAATATGTATAATTTTTTATTTTAACCCCACCCCCCAAATTCTTGTAAAAACTGCAATTTCCCATGAAAAACGGGGGTAGACTCCACCCCCTCCCAAGAAAACAGATTTCTTTTTTTTTTTCTTGAAATGCTGAAAAGAATAATTCAAATAGTGCTGCTCCATTGCACGTAGCCAATTATGCCAACATTTTGTTGACCTGATGGGTGGTATGACTTGCAGCAAAACTAGTAGCCGACCAACGGTGTGCCTCCATCTTGAGCTTGTTTGAAATATATAAGCTGGAAACGTGAATTTGAAATGCGGAGCTGCCAAAAAAAAGCGTGAAGGGGAAGAAGGCACGTGGAATCTCTAGCCGAGTTCAACCGGAGGCCCGCGTCAATGCAGCCTCAGCTGTGACGGGATGGAAAACGGCGAGCTGGGAATGAGTGCGACCATTGACAAAGTCACCATGGGCGACTGCCAGCCAGCCAACGAGGGAGCGCACGGACCCCTTGGAGCTCGGCCAAGACCAGGGGGCCCTTTTGTGCACATTCCAATCAGCCGCAGATATTTATACTCTGAGGCCTAATTGAAAGGTTGGCTTGTGAAGCATCTGCGCACACACGCTCACTCCGCCCACTTGGGCGTGTGTGCACACGCACACACGCTGTCGAGTGTTGACCCGGCGGAGGAAGGGGCCAGACGTGCCGCGTGCGTGATGACCAGAGTCCCCGAGGAGGACCTAGATGCAAAGTGTCGAGCCTCTGCCAAAAGGTTAATTTCAGGATTTATTTCATTTCCTTGATATTTACTCTTCCTTGCTAGAGGAGGCTGCAACAGCCATGATCATAATAAATCATCATCACCATCATCATAATAAATAAGTGGGACCCTGACTTAAGAATTTAAATTCGTTCTGTAAACACGCATGCAAGTCAAATCAACGTTTCCCATTTAAGTCAATGGAAATGCCAATAATCTGTTCCAGACCCCTCAAAAACGGCAGTTTTTGCAACATATTTAATAAGAAAATTGCACCGATTGTACTGTAATTAAAATTTGGGTACGACCGATTGATCAGCTGATAAAAAATCTTTACTGATAAAATGTTTGCGCATTTTTTAACATAACATAAGACAGAGATAACATTCAAAACAAATGTTAAAAAATCAGCCAATTTTTGCAGATTTTTGTAAATACTCAAGTACAAAGTATTGTAAAATGGTTAAATGTTCTGCCGGAAATTTACACCGTTATTGTTGTAAAAAATATGGTAAGTTATTTTATTCATTATATATATTTTTTAAATTAATTGGCCAATTCATTGTATCAGTTTTTTTTCCCACAACACATACAGAATAAATGCCTGTGAGTAGGGCTGCACAATACATCGAAAAAATATTGATATCGTGATATCGGCCCATGCAATGTGAATATCGCAAAGACATGCAATAAGTTTCAGATGGAATTTTATTCTTTTATCTGAATTTGACCAGTCAGCCGCTAACTAAAACGTGCACCGGCATCCGATAGTTGAACATTATCGAGAGGTAATTACAATTAATTAAGAATATGAGTTTGCTTATTTTGCTGCATGAAAAAACTGTAATTCTTTCATTAGACAATAAAAATGTAATTTCTTTAGGTTCATGTTAAATATTGCAATAATATCGCTATATCGCTACATTCAGCAACTATATCGCATATCGTATGATTTTCCAATATCATGCAGCCCTATCTGTGAGTATTGTCAATGTGCTTAAAAGTATGTGTTTCTGCACTTTTTGGGATCTATTTTCATGACAGTGATCTCTGGACGGATGCAATTTTGTAATCTGGCGGATCTGTGAGAGAAAGAGAGGAATACGCAGGTGAGGGAGTGGTCCTCGCTGACTTCAATCATGATCAGGTTGGAACAAATTAATGGCAATTCCATGCATTCCAATGTGGAAAAATGATCTGAGTAATACAAATACGGTATTTTCTTCGCAGGATAGCCTGAATGTTCATCAGCATTTGACACAACTGAAGAAGCAGACCACGAGTGAAAATGGCAAGGCGCCCACCAAACTAGAAGCCAAAACGTGGACTCCGGGGAGCTCCACATAAATGAGCGGAATGCAAGAATGTGCTCTCGGGACGAGCGCAGTCAAGGCGCTGATTAATGCACAATTAGTCGTGTGTTGTGTCACTTGTAACAGGACGGGCCCACGGAGTTTGTTCAAGCTCTCGGCGCCGTTCCAGCTGGCCCCTTCGCACATCTCGGGGACGTGCGGGCTTCCCGTGCCAGCTGGCAGCCCAACACACTCCCGTCGCCACCGTCGCCATTCACCCGCCTTCCTTCATGACAGGAATCTCCAGAAAAAAAGAAAAAAAACTTGAGAAAAACCTGGTGGTCCTTGAATGCTCCTTTTCAAAAGCTCCAAAAAAAGAAAACACCGTTTCATGTATTCCAAGGACGTTTAGGGCAAGTCAAAAAAGTTGATTCCCGAAAACGTGATGGCTTCCTCCCGCATTAACGACAACATGGTCGTGTCCTTCCTATGGACTCCTTTTTCCCCACATTTAGACTTTTTTTGTGACCAAAAATGTTTTGGACATATTGGACAGGCTACAATTCCACAAGAGTGGAGCCTGAAAAAAATTGTCACTGGCAAAATCTTCAAACAAAAAAGGACGGTATAGAGTTTATCCAGAAGATGCAACTACAGGATATTGGGATATGTTCAAAGACATTTTCCATTTTTCGACTTGATTAATTGTTGATATTGCAGATGAAATTTGATAGGATTTGTAAGTTTTGGCAATGATCTTTTGGCCATTTAAAAGGGAAGGATTGCTGTCTAATTAAGGCCCATTATAATTTTTGTGTCCATTATAAAGGAAAGAGATTTTTCTGTCGTCACAACACAAGTGTATAACGTATTATATGGCTCCCTGACGAATGGGGGTGGGGGTGGGGGGTGACTACAAGCACTATTGATTACAAAGGTCAACACACATTTCGTGCCAAGAACAATTTTTCGGTTATTTTGATGTCTCTGAATCGGAAGGTGACATAGGTTTTTCCCAAATTGGCTCAAGTTTTTATTTTTTATTTTTATTTTTTTTATTTTTTTTTAGATATTCCATTTTTTTTTTTTTTAAATGCTAAGAATTTTGTAGTTGCTTTATGCTCTACCTTTGATGAGGCTGCATGTCCATAAAGTATTCCTTCATTTTTTATGCAGTATCGTCAAAGATCTCAGTTTTTACGAAAAAAAAAAGTTTAAATTTTACAGAAAAATATTATACTTATTTACCTTTTTAAAAGTTTCATTTTATGAGCCTAAACCTTTAATATTATATAAATAATGTTGGACTATTATGGGGAAAACGTTTTATGAGAATACATAGGTTTTTCACAAAAAAATCAACAGCTGGAATATTCTGAGGAGAAATGTTTAAATAATAAAAAAAATATATAAGAAAAAAATGTTTCAATTTTATTGAAAAAAAATCACTCTTATTTACCACCTTTTTTTAAAAATGAATTTAGGTAGATAAATTTGTAAAATTTCTCCCCAAATTATGTTTTTTTTTTTCTCACAATATTCTGATTTAATTCCTGTATTATTGTGACATATTTTTTGAAAAATTGCAACATTTTTTTCGTCGTGCAAATTTCTGCCCAACTGTTTTCTCCTTACGATTTCAACTTCATTTTTGGAAAATCATGCCCACTTGCATGGCATTAACACATCCTCATTCTTCTCCAATTATTGTTTTATTTCACATTTGAGCCTTGAAAACAAGGCTTGATTACAAGACAGGCCTCCTGAATCGGATCAAAGCGCATATTTGAATATGTGCTGCCTCTGCCCCTTTCTGCCTCTCAGGTGGGCGAGATCCTCCTTGTGCTTACTCAGCACAATGCGCCAAAAGAAAAGATAGCAGCCAATCGGTGCAAATTAAAATCCAGTCAAAGTTTAAAACGTGTAAGAAAATAAAACAACATTGCGTGCGTGGATGTTGTCTCCGGGTTGACGTGCTGAAGACAGCGCGGCCTACAATAGTTGTCAGTCGCTGAATCCAGTCAAATGAATATTTCAAGATGATTACTGATGCCCCCCAGTTAAACACGCAGGGGGTAATTAATTGATCCAGGCTGGCACTCCGCAGGGAGATTCGACCGGATGACTTGTTGTTTATCTCGCATTTGATTGCTCCCAGCAAATCATTTGCTATTGAATGGAAAGGAGCTTGTTGTATACAGTATATTTGACCTGTGAGGCACGTACACACAAGGGGAGGGGGTGGGGGAATAACATTGCGCTTCATACAGTACCAAATGTGTATTGTATTTATTTCACAGTGTGGACACGTTTTGGCAAAGACGCCGCTTCATCCGTCCGTCCGTCATCAAGCGTTGGATGCGAACCGAGTGTCAACAGAGTGCTAATTGTGGTCGGGCACGTTTTGATTTATCGCGGGCACGCACGCCAAGATAATTTTTGCATTTTGGCAGCCAGTCGGCAAACAGCGTGAGCCTTGCCAAAAGTTCAATTTGTGGCTCAAAAGAGCGAATTCAGCCAGCCAGCCAGACACCCTTTCGGCACACTCGCAATCGTTGCTAATTAAGCACCGTGTATGCATATTGTCATGGTTATACCTAGTTCCTCATAAAACATCTGCATAATTACATTACAGTTTTCAGTAAATATTGGTGACACTTGCGCTGCATAATTTGTGACGAAATTCTGCCCATAATGTCACGATTGAGGTGTGGTGGTGGACCCAAATGCAGGGAAGCAGGGCAAGGAGGCAGAGGTGAAGCCAAAAAGGGATTTTATAGAACAAAAACAAACAAACAAACAAACAAACAAACAAACAAACAAACAAACAAACAAACTCAGGGAAGACAAACAAGGCAAACTTGGGAGGAACCATGGGGCAAAAATCTGGCAGCATGTCAGGAGGAAATAATAACAATGGATCGACACAGACAGAGGGGAGATAAGGGCCTAAATACCCCCCCCCCCCCCCCCCACACACACACACACACACACACTAACTGACGCATAAGGAAGGGCACGCTGCACACAAGGACAACAAAACAAAACACAGATCATGGCACAACTAAACCTGAACCATGACAAAAGTAAAATAAAAAAAATAACCAAAACACAACACAGACCATGACACATAAATTCAGCAGCAGCACCTAGTGGAGGAAAGATTTTTGCACCACACAGCAGAACTACGTCACAAATTAGACAACACAATTTTTGGACAATTGGGACATTTATTTCCCACATATTAGTGTAATGTTAAACTTGTATGATTATTGACATTTGTCTGTGAAAATATTACATTTCTTGTCTTGAATTGACAATTTTATTTATTTGAAGACTATTTTTTGTGAATTTTATTTCGACAATTTGTATGCATTTTTATTTTTAGAAATTTTGACTATGATTTTTTGTATGTAATTGAATGAGTTTACGACCTAACAGTTATTTTTGTTGTCTTTTTAGCTTTATTTT
Organism: Festucalex cinctus; assembly: GCF_051991245.1. Classification (NCBI taxonomy): domain Eukaryota; kingdom Metazoa; phylum Chordata; class Actinopteri; order Syngnathiformes; family Syngnathidae; genus Festucalex; species Festucalex cinctus. Next base: position 15,558,378 of record NC_135417.1, read on the forward strand.
TTATTCTATTTATTTCTTATTTATTTCTATTTATTTTTATTCTTTATTCCAAATAAATAAATAAATAATTGCATTAATTTCTATGTTCAGGAATTTGGACTATTATTTTTTATGTAATTGAATGAGTTTACGACCTAACAGTTATTTTTGTTGTCTTTTTAGCTTTAGTTTTATTCTATTTATTTCCAATTTATTTGTATTAATCTATTTATTTTTATTATTTATTCCAAATAAATAAATAAATAAATAAATAAATAAATACATTAATTAAATCAAATATATTTTTGAGGAATGAAGACTTATTTTCGGGAATTTTTTTTGGGGAAAATGTTGATTTTTTCACAACTTAGTAGGACTCAATACTACAACTCATCTTTGAAAGAAAAAAAGTTTTGGAAAATGTTAACTTTTTACAAATTAGTATGACTGTTATCCTGCAACATTGTTTTTGCCTGGTGACATGCTTAACAAAATCCCTTTGAGCGCAGTCCAATTTCCAAAGAATCAGTATGGATGAAGGTGACAATATAAAATATCTCCAGTAGGAGCTCAACAACAACATTCAATAACATTAGACGGCTTCCGCCTTGAGAGGCCGGCATCTCTCTTCGTTTAGGCTGTCTTTAATAATTAAGCGGCTCCATTTATTTATCAGGCTGGGGCCCAGGTGAGTTGCGCTCCTCGCGGGACCGACCCACGCTCGCGGGACCCAGCGGAAGCTTCATCTTCCTTTTCATACTGCACATCAATGTTTGTAGCCTCGGGCACAACGCGGCCAGAAAAAAAAACAAAACAAGCAACCAAATCAAAACATAAGCATGGCCTTTTGTCCACCTTACCTGCAAAAATATCCCGCATCAGCATTGTCCTGATGTGATAATGTGCTCTCATTTCAAATGTTTTTCACACGGGTTTGCATGAGAATTCCTGGCGATATGATATTTGTACGTTGTGGCAAAGAGGAGAGCGGCTCCTGAAACTGACACGGGCTTCCTATGTGTGAAATGCGCATCACGCTGTGATGAAAGACTGCTTTCATCTTCATCACATATCACAAACTATTTAATGTGCAAACACATCTTGCTTAGCTTTTAGAGGAGAAGCGGATTTGGGTCAAAAGACGTTACTCATCGTCTACTTGTTTGTATCCCTCTTGTGTTAGAGGAGATATTACGCATGTCTCAGACGCTTTCGTCAAAAATAACCCACGGATGAAGAATTGTAGCCTGCTGTACACGCCGCTTCCTGTCTTGTTGAAATGAGCACATTGTGGCTACAGTATGTCAAGTAATTGACAAAACTAGCACATGACAATCAAGTGTGTGCATGTGTGTTAGCCAGTGTTAGCTTCACCCAAGGTAAGCAGAGCTGCAGTGTTATGTTCTTGAGTTGGATCCCAAAAACGCAGACACAAATGAGATTTTAACTCGCATAAGATCGAGAGGCGCAGAACAAACGTGACTAGACGAGAAACAACGAGAATGTATTGAGAATCACGAGCCGCTAAGCTAACTTGGGCTGTGGAGGTGCACAGAGGAACAGAGGTAATAATCTGACAAAAACACACACTTCTCAGTCAGGCTTATATAGACAGCGATTCGATCTGATTGGCTGTGGCTAGACATGTGGGAAAGAGGACTGACTTGGAATTATCTGATTGGCTGTTGACCAGATAAAGAGATTAAAGATTCTTGTTTTAACCCTTGCATGTCACAAACATAACCCTGGCATGACCCAGTCATGACAGTACAATGACCCAAACATACCCCTTGCATGACCCAAACATAACCCTGGCATGACCCAGTCATGACATGCAGTGAGTTTTTGGCCAGAACTAAGAGATAAAAAAATATTGCATCTGTCCTACAGACTTTACACTGGCTACCAGTCAGCTGTAGAATACATTTTGAAAAGTATGCTAGTGTCACTGAATGGATTATTGTTGTCGAGTTGTCAATTATTCGATTAATTATTGCACCTTTAGCATACTGTATAAGAATGGCAACAGATTTGCTTCACGTTACAGCAGTTCTGACAACCTCACATTTCTGGTTTCCGTGGTTACACAATATTTTGAAATACTGTAATTTGTTCGACATTTTTCTTGATGAGATTTTCATGATTTATATATTAATATGTTATATAATCATTGCATTTGTTGACAAAATAGGAACAGTTTGCTTATAGTTGTGTAGAGCTCATATTAATGTTAAATATTACATGGCAAAATAAAATTACTTAAACTGCACTTCCCCCTCCCCGTGTCCTTATTACAATTAATAATAATAATTTTTTCAATCCATCATTAGGCATATCCACTGATAGGAAGTACTTATATCGGGATATCTTTTTCAGCCATCTCGCCTAGCCCTAGTTGGGCGCAGGTTACGGTTAGCTAACAATGTTAGCTTTGGTGTTGCTTGGTGAAGTTGTGGATGAGTTTGGTGACAAGTGCCGCATACTCGAGCTGTCAAACTTGAATCGATTTGTCGACAAGTAATCGATTATCAAATTAATTTGCAAACATCTATTTTGAAAAACAGTGACCAAACAGTTAACATAGTACATCAATCACCCTTATTTTTTAATCACTATATGAATACAAAGTACGAAACAAACACAAATCACCGGTTAATAAACAGTAATCAGTAATCAGTAATCATCAATTTATCGGAATAGTTGAGTAATTGATTGAATAATCGATAGATTAATGGATTCTAAAAATATTCAATTATTTTATTTTATTATTATTATTATTATTATTATTATTATTATTATTATTAAATCTCTGGTGTAATAAACTTATTTATTGATTGATTTAATTATTTTTATTTTTTTTATCTGTTCTTATTGCTGCTGGAAATGTAAATTTCCCAGAGGGAGCCATCCCAAAGGGATCAATAAAGTCAAGTCTAAGTCAAAGTCCAAGTCTAAGTGCAAAGTATCCAAAAAGTTACTCAAGTAATCTTATGGGCGTAAAAGTAGTTGATTACTACCCACTTCTGGGCGCCGAGGCCTGCAAAGGAAGCTTACTGGAAGAACCCGAAGCGCCGCCACAGCTACGAAGGAGGCCCGGAGGGTTGGGGGGAGGAGGAGGAGGGGAGAGGAGGAAGAAAGCCGAGCGAAGGTGGGTGAAGAAGACGCACGGCGAAGGAGGAAGCGTCGGCTGAAGAATGAAAGCGATAAAACGGCAGGCGAAGAAGAGGGAAAGAGTACGAAGCTTGATATGATTTCAATGGAATGTTTGTTGACAGGGCTCCGTGGCCCCGGGGCCTCGGGATAAATGATTGAACACCGCGCCTGTCAAAGCCCCGACGTTTCTGTGGGCTCCTCTTTCTCTCCTGCTCCCTTTCGCTAGAGGGAAGGTAACGGGCCCGCTAATTGACACAGAATTAAGCATGAAACGCACTGCCAGCGCAGCCGCCTTCTGCCTTGGATGGCCTCCCCGCCAAAAAAAAAAAAAGGGGAGGCGAGCAGGGAGGGGCGGGGGGCCAATTGAAGACGCACACACATTTCCAAACACATATTGAGTTGACATCAGACACGTGCAAACAGACAAGCGTGAACGCATCTTCACACACGCGCGCACACAAAAAACAAGAGGATCAACATCCCGGCAGATGGGCAACTATTCACTTACACCACATCAGGTCCTTAACCGTTTAACACCCACGCACGTGTAGCACAAAAAAAAAAAAAAAAAAAAAAAAAAGTGAGGAGAATAATTTCATAACGCTTCAGGGTTGTGATATTTTGGAATGTTCATTCGAGTTTTTTTTTCTTTTTCCCCATAACGGGTTTGTTAGATTTGATTAACGGGTTTGTTAGATTAGTTTTAGTATGTTTTAGTTTTCAGTAGAGTTTTTTTTTTTTTTTTTTTTCAGAACAGGTTTGTTAGATTTTATTAGTTTTAGTATGTTTTTTTTTTAATTGTATTTAATGTGTGCAAGTTGTGATATTTTGGAATTTTCATTCGAGTTTTTTTTTTTACCAGAATGGGGTTGTTAGATTTTATTGTTTTAGTGTTTTATTATTTTTTTTTATTGTATTGTAATGTGTGCAAGTTAAAAAAAAAAAAAAAAAAAAAGGCAAAGCAGCAATGAGGAAAACAATTTCACAATGCTTCATCAGGGTTTTGATATTTTGGAATTTTCATTTGAGTTTGTTTTTTCTTTTTGCCCAGAATGGTTTTGTTAGATTTTATTAGTTTTAGTATTAGTTTTAGTTTTCATTAGACCCCCCCCCCCCAGAACGGGTTTGTTATATTTAAGTATTAGCTTTAGTTTTTTAAAACATTGTATTTATCCATCCGTCCATCCATCTCCTTGACCGCTTATTCCTCACAAGGGTCGCGGGGGGTGCTGGAGCCTATCTCAGCTGGCTTTGGGAAGTCGACGGTTAACATTGTATTTAATGGGTGCAAAAAACAAACAAACAAACAAACAAACAAACAAACAAACAAACATTACTGTAAGTATGATGTCTCGCTTTGCATCCTGAGTTACCAATTTCTAAACTTCACTTGATCCAACTTTTTGGAATAAATGAAGAACCCAAAAACTTTGGGTGAAAATGGCCCAAGTGTGGTCAGTCCCTTTTTGACCTATAATTGGCATTATTTTTGACCCAACTGTTTTTAGAGTGGTGAAAAATGCAACGTGACAGGGCAGGTGGATAAAGTCCGCTAAATCCCCACCAAAGGTACACTCTTGAAACTGCTAGGTCAAAAATAACCCAATTTGGGTCAAAAATGGACCACCCCGCTACTTGGGTGAATTCGACACAACCAACCCAATTTTGGGCAGCTGTTGGATTCTGTAAAACAAGGAATTGGGTCATACATCAAACAAATGGGATATTGCAACATTGCACCTTGAGGAAGTGGAACTACTATACGTCTCAGTGTGAACTAGAACAGGAAGCTGTCGAGTCAAAGGTCCGACTCCAACCTGCTGACTCGCAACCAATCAGAGGCAGCAGGGGCGGAGGAGGCGAGCAAGGGAACGGAAGGCGGATCCCCAGGGCGAGAAAAGGAGGTTCTGCATCTCATTTGCAAGGAGCGGCCAAAAGGTGCACCTGAGCTCGGCTACCGCTACCACACACACACACACACACACACACACCCCTCCCTCACACACACACGCACACCGAGGCAATTAACGTTGTGCACACCTTGACGCGTGTGACAGTCGCCTGGCAGGAGTGGGCGGGGCCAGGCGGCTGAACGAGAGAGTGCCTCTTGCCTTCCCACTGAGACTAATTTCACATCAGGGGGGCTTTGCATTACACTTGGAGGGCTTTGGGTTCAAACGCACATTGGATAAGAGCAAGCCTGCGAAGGGACGTTGGACGCACACAATATGGTTTTCATTCTTTTTCCGCATAAATGAAAACAAGCTGCAAAATTACAGCAAAAAAACTTTCGTTTGAGACCATTTTTTTTTTCCTGAAGGAATGGCGACAATGAATGAGAGTATGAAGTCGATTTTGAGGTATTAAAGTGATACAAGACTTATAACTCATTTTCCAGTATTGGATTATGCATTGGCGGCACGGTGGATGAGTGCTTAGCAGGTCCACCTCCCAGTACCGAGGACTTGGGTTTGAGTCCAGGTTCCGGCCTTCCTGGGTGGAGTTTGCAGGTTCTCCCTGTGCCCGCGTGGGCCTTCTCATGCATGGCAGGTTAGTTGGGCGCTCCAAATTGTCCCTAGGTGCGCTTGTGAGTGTGGATGGTTGTCCGTCTCTGTGTGCCCTGCGATTGGCTGGCAACCAGTTCAGAGTGTACCCCGCCTAGTGCCCATAGCCAGCTGAGATAGGCTCCAGCGCCCCCTGCGATCCTTGTGAGGAGCAAGCGGTACAGAGAGTAGATGGATGGATGGATGGATGGATTAGGCATTTTGTACAAAAAATAAAAGTGCAAATATCTCTGGCTTCTTATGCTGCATTCGAGGATGCACCAATTCTGATCAGAGTAACATCCTCAACACGTCAGGTAGCAACTCCTAATGTGGGCTAAAGCGTGCTTAGCACACGACATGTAGTGTGTCCAAGCAGAGTAAAAGTCACCCGGATGTTTACTATCCAGGTTAGGGACCGCCCACAAATTACATTTCCAGAGTGAACAATGCCAATGGTGACTTGATTGGTAATGTGAACCTCTGTAACACGCAATTTGTAGACGCTCCTCAACTCCGACTTGCTATAAGCCGGCTGGCTTGGCCAATTTCATCCGGCTTTTGGCTGGACACAAATCTTTGGTGAGTCCTCCATGGCTGTACTGCTTTTGAAGAAGTGCTTCTTTGCTATAAGGCGTATTTCCACCTTTGATGTCCGCCATTGGACGCAATAATTCCTCATGAGTCTCTTTTGTTCTCTGTTGTCACTGGCACCTATGTCACTTAATGTAATGTGTATATTACGCACCCGATATGTCACAATAACGTGACTGTCCAAAATGGCCGATAATGTACTTAATATAAAAATATTCATAAAAAGTGTGAAAAAATCCTAATTGCTCAACACAAATTGACATTTTTTTCAGGGAAGAGTTGAAATGAACCATTTCAGAGAATAGCTGGTTAGTTTTTCATAAGTCTTGTATTCCTTTAAAACCCAATATTGGCTGACAACGATGTAAGAAAACAGAACAACTGCTCATGTGGCATTTCACACATTGAAATGAAAAAAACAAAAAAAAATAGAATCAAGAAATGTTTTAAGAAAAAAAAATGCAGCTTATTCGCACAATACCTTTGAGTTTTCAATTTCAACAATACAGATGGCACTTAATCTCATACCAAATCAACCACCATCCCAACAATTTGTGCTACTAGGATGATTTCTTATCAGCGTAGTGGCAGAAATTGTGAACTTGCCTCCTCGGGTGAAGCTTGGAGCTAAACTGGGAATTGTCCAGCATGGAAATTGCACACAAGATGAATGCAAGCAATTCACTTGATATTATATGCAATTCTCTTATCTGTTAAATGGAGCCCGATGGCTGCCCAAGTCATGACTGTGGACCTTATGCATCGACAAAAAACTCAACGACAACCTTATGTTCTCTCCACACAGCTGACATATTGTGCATTAAACACAACAAATAAAACAAACATGTTCAAGTATGTGGCACGCAGCTGCGCTCTCAATTAACAAGCGCATCTGCCAATGAAAGCAGACTTTAACAATCATCAAAGGTTGATCATGTGAGAGCTGCTATAGATTTATATAATAAATTATGTCATGACGGAGAACACAACAAACCCTCAGGGTTTTTCCCCCCCCTGCCTTCAATGTGCGCATCTTTCAAGACAAAAGGCTGACGTGTAAGATTTAGCTTTGCTGCTCCCAGGCTCCCCCTATTGACAAGAAACTTAATTTATTTAAAAACAGAGTAATACTGTGCAGGAAAATGGAAATCAGCGAACCTGTTTCGTGATGAGGCTGAAGTAGACCAAAAATTATAGAGGTTAAACTGTAAGTCCCTTGAGGTTGCTTGAATTTGGCGCAAATTTGCAGGAAAATTACAGCCGCACAAATTGAATTAATTGAATTACAGTTCTAAGGTTGAACTATCCACAATTTTGTATCAAATTTGAGAACATTTGATCAAAAGCTAAAGCACCAAATTTAGTAGCTAACATTCTAATCTAAAGTCTGATAAAACATAATTTTCTCGTAAAATTTTCAAGTAAAAATTACACTTCATTGCACAATTTTTTAGTTTAATGGGATGATAAAAAATAGATTTGGGAAAATTAAATACAAACTGAAGTTGCATTACAGAAAAAAATGTGTAAAATGTTTGAAAAAAATGTATTAAATTATGCTTTCTTGTTCAAAACTCAGAATTATTTATAGCATTATCAATAAAAATCCATCTAAAAATGACACTTCGTCACACGCAAAAGAAGTTGTAGGGTCACATGTTCCCTTAGGAAATGATTTACATGTCATAAAGCACAAGTAGCCTAATAAAATCTCTTAAAATTGTGAATTTAAGATGATGTTCAACGCAGTTGTATGGTTTCTTTAGAAGTCTTACCACAATATATTTTTTTCAGTCACTTCTTATCATGTAACAATATCCGTCCGTCCGTCCATCCGTCCATCCATCCATCCATCCATCCATCCATCCATTTTCTTAACCACTTTTCCTCACAAGGGTCACAGGGGTGCTGGAGCCTATCCCATCTGGCTTCGGGCAGTAGGCGGGGTACACCCCGAACTGCCAGCCAATCACAGGGCATACAGAGACGAACAACCACTCACACTCACAAGCACACCTAGGGAAAATTCGGAGCGCCCAATTAACCTGTCATGCACGTCTTTGGAATGTGGGAGGAGACCGGAGTACCCGGAGAAGAGCCACACAGGCACAGGGAGAACATGCAAACTCCACCCAGGAAGGCCGGAGCCTGGACTCGATCTTGCGTCCTTAGTACTGGGAGGCGCACGTGCTAACCACTCAACCACTGTGCCGCCCATGTAACAATAATAATAATAATAATAATAATAATAATAATAATAATAATAAAAACATGGAGGAAACGAGCACGTCCGCTTCCCAGTTCTGAGGTCTCCGGTTCGAGTCCAGGCTCGGACCTTCCTGGGTGGAGTTTGCATGTTCTCCCCGTGCCCGCGTGGGTCTTCTCCGGGTACTCCGGTCTCCTCCCACATTCCAAAGACATGCATGGCAGGTTAATCGGGCGCTCCGAATTGTCCCTAGGTGTGCGTGTGAGTGTGGATGGTTGTTCGTCTCTGTGTGCCCTGCGATTGGTTGGCAACCAGTCCAGGGTGTCCCCCGCCTACTGCCCAGAGCCAGCTGAGATAGGCGCCAGCAGCCCCCGCGACCCTTGTGAGGAATAAGCGGTCGAGAAAATGGATGGATGGACATGGAGGAAACGTGTGTGCGTTTTGCGTACACACATCAGCACATCAGTGCATTAGCATGTAATCAAGTCGCGACCTTGCCGATGACCTCATTGCCACGGGGCATTTCGCAGCTAGCAGGGCTAACACGAGGCTAATGAGCGCCATTCATTGCGTCTGGCTGCTTGTGACACACACACACACACACAACACACAAATAGCATGCGCACGCGCACATTTAATGGATCCGTCCTTCCGATCAGTGCGCTTTGCCGCCCCGAAGCCCCGCAACGCAAGCCAGTGTCTCCCTCAGTGGGCAGCCTCTTCTTCCCTTTTTCCCCCCCGAGCCGTCCTCAGTCATCCGAGGAGATGGAAATAGACGCGTTTCCACGCTCAACTTGTGGTTTGCGCGCACACACAACAAACACGCGCGCACCAACAAACGTACGGGAGGAACGACGACTTCCTCCCGCTGAGCCACTGCTCGTCGAGTTGTCGCCACCGACAGGGAAAAGAACTCGTGAGAGAAGAAGAGTAAGTGTGAGTGTGCGTGTGTACTTCCGGCGCATACACACATACTGTACACACACACTTAGAGCAAAGCTGGCTGGCTTTTGACAGAGGCAGAATTATTATGGCGAGGTGAATATTACACCCTTGGGACTTCATTTACCTCCAGCATATTCACTGAGTTTCTTCGTGTTTTACTGCGCCTCATAATCCCAACCCCACACACACACACGTACTAACGCACACTTCCACACTATTTTTTATGTCCGCGTGTGTTGTCGGGGGTTATTATTGGGATCATTATGAGATGTGGATAGTGTTCAGACCCTCCCTCCCCCACCCCACCCCACCCCTCACCAACTACCACCCTCCTCTGTTTTTGACACAGTAGCAGCCCACCCAGAGTCTTTTAAAAATTCAGCCCCTGTAGGTAGTTTAATTTCGCAAAAATGAAATTTGGGAGGCAGGTGTAACGCGAGGGGACCCACAAAAAAGTCTCAAGGAGTCATAACCAAAAAGACACGGGAAGGCTGCCATTTTGGTTTGAAATTGACCGTTTAGGGTTTTGCTTAGATTTTTTATTTTTTTTTGCTCTTTTGGGAATTTAGCCCATCAAGTCCAGGCTTCGACCTTCCTGGGTGGAGTTTGCATGTTCTCCCTGTGCCTGTGTGGGTCTTCTCTGGGTACTCCAGTCTTCTCCCACATTCCAAAGACATGCACGGCAGATTGATTGGGCGCTCCGAATGTCCCTAGGTGTGCTTGTGAGTGTGGTTGATTGTTCGACTGTGTGCCCTGCTGCCCGAAGTCAGCTGGGATAGGCTCCATCATCTCCCGCGACCCTTGTGAAGAAAAAAACGGCTCATAAAATGGATGCATGGATGGATTTTAGCCAATTCTTGCTTCAAAGAAGGACTCATCTTCGAGATTTAGTCTGATTGGCGACAAATTTGAGCTAATTATACGACACTTGGAGTTTTTGACGTTTTTGCATGAGGGCACAAAGAAAGGCAGTGGCGTTGCTTGTTGGCAAAACATTTGCAAAGTGCCATAACAGAATTTGCAGCCAGCTGTTTAGGGATTCAATGGCAAGAGGGAAGAAGCGATTGCAAATTCTGCTGGTTTTAGTGTGCAGAATTCAATAGCGAGGGAAGGAGCTGGAAGAGGTGGTAACCAGGATGTGGAGGGTCTGAGAAAGGTTTGCGTGCCCTCGTCTTGGTTCTTGCAAGGCCCCGATAGTAGGAAGGGTGGTACCAATGATTTTTTTTTCTTTTGAAACTGTCCCTTTCAATCAGACTTTGACCTTTTTTGTGGCGGCACCAAAACGTGTGATGGAGGAAGGCAGGACTGATTCAATGTATGGTACGCAAAGTCAGTTTGGCTTAATGTGAAGTTTGGGAGGCATGTCTATCAATAGAGATCCCCCCCCCACCAAAAAAATATATATATAAATAAATAAATAAATGAAAACAGTCCCAAAAAGTAAGTGTTAGAAAACAAACTGGAATTTGGCCATTTTGGTTTGAAGAAGCCGTTTTGGCCCTTTCCTAGAAAATTTGTACGATTGTAACCAAATTTGAAGTCATTAGAATAGAAAGATGTGCAATGATAAATTATGAAGATTTAAAATTGTCATCATTTTGTGTGACTGGAAAATTTGATGCCTCGTCGTAAAACAAAATTCGCTCAGCTCAGCTCCGCAAGGTCAGATCTTGACCAAACGCTTTGTGTGAGGCAGAATATCGTTCTCATTACTGGTGCAATTCCTATTACAATATTTACCATTATGATATTGCTCTTTTGATATTTAGCAAACGCAGGTCGCTAGTGTATTTCTTTTGTTGTTCTGTTTTTTTTTTGGGCTCTTTGTGTTAACACGTCATTAAAAATTGAGTCAAGTAGACAGGTCAGGAGACGTTGCATATGTTTGGAAGCATTATTATTATTAAATAATCATGTTTGTCTCCTGAATGGGGAGTGACTCATGCCACTATATCAGTAATTAGATCAATTATTGATGAGTCGGCGTGGGCGCGGGTGAGAGGATGTTGCGCCGGTGGAAATGGAATTGCCAAAGCCAATTAACGTCTTTTTCTCCAAGAGTGGCCCCATTTGGGTTGTCACTTAAAGACGGCCAAATGGTGGCACTAATAAAACCGCAACGAGCACTTAAGCGACTTAATTAATGGTCCACTGATTAATATTTTAATTGCCGGGGATTAAATATCATGGGCGCTTGCGAGGAGAGCTGGCAAGCAAGCGTGCCGTGTTTCATAACAACCCGATGCTCGACTTTCACACTTCATATGCGGCACTTAAACCCGTCTTAATGATCAAGCTTACTGTGGCTTGATAAGGTTTGTACACAAAATAATCACAACATTCTTTACGTGAGCAGGACACAGAATGTTAAAAATGTTAACCCTGCTGTTCTATAGTGGGACAGATTAACCCATTGTAAGATTTCTTGCTTTAAAAGATAGCATTTTTAAATAGTCTTAAGTACATGTTTTGGGAATGTGTTTTGCTATTTCTGACACTTTTTAGATAACGGGTCAAAATGCCGAAGAAACTGATGTTCCAAGTGGGTTAAATAGATCCCAATGCACAATTGAGTAACGACAATTGTTAGCAAAGAAACGTGGAAAAACTCTTGATCCCTTCCTGTTTTTAGTGGGTCAAATTGACCCATACAGAATATTAAAGTAGTAAGTGTCGTGACTCAATAAACTATAATTATTCATGCATGAAGTTAAATTTATATATATATATATATATATATGCATACACATAATGCTTATAAAAAAATTCTTGAGCTATCTTCTTCTTTTCCCCTCTTAATATTCTCTATTTCTAGTGACTTAACAAGTTCCTGCCCGTTTTTTTTTTTTTTCTTCGAGATAGGCATTTTGTATGATGGGTCAAATTGACCCATTGCATTTTTTTTTCTTTTTTAAGCAGTATGTGTAGTGACTCAATAAACAACTATAATTATTCATGAATTAAGTTACTTTTGCAATCCCCCCCCCCACGAATCACTTTGTATGACGGGTCAAATTGACCCAGGAAGTCAACTGCTGCTTCTGACAAACTAACATACGAGGAAGGTTAAAAAGAGGAGGGGAGAGGATGACTATATGGTTATTGTGTATGCCATCCAATTTGGAATAATGATGCCAGTAGTTCTTAACTGAGTTTTTCATTGATTTTTTTTTTTCTCGCGCATTGTGCGGATCTACAATCTTGCCCCTGATATCTTTTGACAGTCTTGTTCATCCTTGTAAAGAGATGAGAAGGTAAGAAATGTATTCCTAGTGCGCCAGTTGAGATCAGGAGTATTGGTAATAATTGGTTGAGTGTGCATGGCTGTCTGTCTGCCACAAGGGGATGGGATAATTATTTCCCCAACTGTACACTATAATTAGCTGATATGGTGCCTCTTTTAAAACGCCTTTGGACTATTCATCAAAAAGGACAACAAAATAGTGGCAAAAGTCGCCACTAGACTCAATGCCGGAGGCTTTCACACACTATACATGCGCATACGCTCGAGTTTTGCGATAAAAAAGCAAGCGCGCTTCATCCCTGAATCTCCATCAACCCCCCCCATCCTGCTCTCTCTCAGGAGGCCGCAGCACGATCCAACGCCGACATGAATAAAACAAGTTATTCTTTTCTAGATAAACACCCTCCGCGTGCCAGCAAACAAGAGGGGGAAACGGCGCCGAGCTTTGGTTTTCCTCCAGCAATTGCGTTGAAGACAGGGGGGACGGGCTCCCCCGACGCTCGCCGGGGCCTCCCCGCGCGCCAGTCCTGCGCGGAACAAAGTGTCTCGGGTTGCCCGAGGCGCCGGATGGAAGTTCTAAGCACAAACAAAAGCTCCTAAATACCTTAGCAGGGCTCGCTAGGCCATTTGAACAAAAGCGTGTGTTATTCATTCGCTTTGTCAATTCCTTATGTACATGATAATAATCACCCAATTCCCCACTGAGGCTCGGGTTTGTTCATTAGAATCGGCACGCCGGATGCTAAGTGAATCATTAGGGAGGCGTCACTTTGGCCCGCATTTGACAAAGGTGCACATTAGCCGTCGGAAAAGGTTAAGCGTGCTAAAACCCAGAGAGTAAATGTGGCGGACAAATTGAGAAATTAGCAATAGGCGCGTGTAGAAGGTCTCCGAGGAACCGGCGCTGAGGCGAGACCCATTATGGGATGTGGCACCAGGCAGCTGGGTGGCTAATTAGCATGGTATGTTTAGCATGTCGCCTCTTATGCAGGCCAATGTATACGAATCGAAACGCTCACTTGGCCGCAGTACGCGTGCAGAAGGTATCGCAGTCGTCTTTGTCACGTGACTTTGGTGCCAGCGTGTGCATGCTGGCGTCCTTGGAGAGGGCGAGCTGGCGAGTAGGAAGCCCAGATGTGTGTGTTGACATAGTGGATATATGTGCGGGTGTGTAAGAGGGTTCGAGTGAAACAGCTGGCCGCCACCATCTGCCGCTGCTTCTACATCTGCAGCTTGATGCTGCGTGCACATCTGTGTGCTCCCATGTGTTACACATCTTTTGTTGCTAAATGACAAAACAGAATTAGAGCTTAAATCAGTCATAAACTGGCCCTCGAACCCTATTTTTCATGGTGAAGCCGAGGATCTTCAAAACCGTACTCAAATCTTGGCATCACGGTTTATTTAACGTAAATAGTGTTCAGACAAATACTGAAATCTTTGCAATTAGCGTTGCCCATCGGTCTATGACCTCTTTCCCTTTGAGGCGCATGTCACATTGTCATTTAAAGAATGAATATGTTATTGTTTTGGTCACTGTTATAATTATTGGGGGTTAGGGTTAGGGTCTCGCTCACACTATTTACTGCATTTCTTTGGTGTGGACGTTTGCTGCGATCTGTGATTGGGTGAATGTATTATATGTAGCTGGTGAATAACCCAAAGAACACCACAAAATTGTGTTGCTTTGGGGGTTATTATTTTAATTTTACCCAACTTTTTGTGTTAAGTAACTCACAAAGTTGGTTTGGTTCATTTTGAACCCAATTCTATTAGGTTATTCAATTTACCCAAAAAGTTGTGTCAAATGAATAACCGACAAAACAACCAAATATTTTTTATTTTTTTTATTTTTTTTGTGGGTTATCATTTAATTTGACCCAACATTTGGATTAAATCACTCAAAAAGTTGTGTTGGTTCAGTTTTGACCAAATTCAGTTGGGTTATTCAATTATCAAAAAAAATGGGTCTCAAAAGAATAACCTACAAAACAACCCAACAAATTAGGCGACTTTGTGGATTATTTGGGTTATTTTAGACCCAATTGTTTTCAAGTGTATTTTCTGACAAAAATAAACTGATTTCGGATTTGTGATTGGGCGATGAAGGATGCAAAGGCAGAACTTCTGCTTTTGTTGTCAAGAGCAAGAAAAAGCACAACATAGAGTCATCCCTTCGCTAGTCCATGCCAAGAACATGTGGATACTGGAAATAGTGCGTAAATAGTGCTCATTTTTCATTGAAAATGTTGTGCAAAACTCAAATTGTTCATAAACAAAAATGTTCGTAACTCAAGGTCAACTCAATTTGTCAGGTGAGAGTCAATAGACTGTTTCAGTTTTGTTGTTTACAATAATTGGATACATTGTACATGCTATACCTGACAATGATTTAGTAGATAAGCAAAACAGCCAACTTTGAGATTTTCATTTCAATTAGGAAGCTTTCTATGGCTACTTGAAAACTCCAAATTGTCCATAGATGGGAATGCGAGCATGAATACTTGTCTGTCTGCGATTATCTGGCAACCAGTCCAAGCTGCACCCCAAAGTCAGCTGGGATAGGCTCCAGCTCACCGGCGACCCTAATGAGGACAGAGCGCCACAGAAAACGGACGGATGGATGGACAGCTATCTAATCCGGTGGCTGTACGTTTCTGAAAAAGCAGCATGATGGACTGTCAAGGAGTATGTCAGCTTTCCAAGTCAAGAAAATGAGAGAGCGGCACAGTGGGAGGGCTGGTAAAAGGGAGGTTTTAGCATGCTGAAATCCACCCAAAACAAGTCACACGAGACGCGCGGGCTCTCTGTTAATTAGGCAGCCGATATTACAAGACGAATCAAAGATGGAGCGGGGAAAGACCAAGGAGGGAGGGTGTTGATTTGACGAGGGCCTGGGGGTAGCCTACAGGGCAGAAGGGGGAAAAGGGGGAGGGCGGCTGTGGATGGCGGACGAGCCAACCGGCGCTGCGCCTTCTCATCAATAGTGCACAAGTTAAGAAGATGGCTCTCAAAAGTGAAAACAGCATCAACGGGCTTTAGGCTTCATCACGTATGCGTTTTGATCCGACGACGGCTGTACAAACGGCCGCCGAACTTCGTGGCGGGAGACCGTGATGAAAAATGACGCCTCTTTACCTCCCCAAATCTCCAAATCCAGTCGTGAGTAATTGCAAAGCGCGGCGAAAAGCGCTCTCCGAGGAGAAGCTGAGGGACGTTCGCCAGGCGAGGTCCAAATATGACTCTTTGCACGGGGGCCCCCCATTATTATCATTATTATTGTTATTTTTTTTACTCCTTTTTCCCGCTCTCTCCTTTTGACGACGGCGGGATTTTTTTCTTTCCGCCTCCTCCCTGACATAAAAGTAAACAACGTTGCCTGCAGGCACAATTTTCCTCGGCAACACAATAAAATGTGCAGTGAATTTATGATGGTCATCCATTAGCTCTTACCAAGGAAACATCACCCGTATCTGTCGTCCATCATTATAATAGAGGGTTAATGCACCAAATTTACATAAAAAAGTCATATTGTCTGCATGAATTATTTACACCCTCAGCTGTTTTTTCCAATTTTGTGTTTTTCTATTTTTTTTTTCCCACCGTCTCTCATTTGTGGCGACGGAGGAAGAAGAGGAAGATGAGGAGGTTTGGTCCAGATTCCCGCCAGGGAAAATCTGATCAATTCCTCCATGGAGGCAACATCTCAATGTGGGACACTCAGGTGATGACGTTGTGCAGGTGTACAAAAGCATCAGTCAGTGGGAAGCCAACATCTCACAATTTGATTGGTTGCAGGGTGAAACAAAAAAAAAAAAAGTAAGATGCAAATGGTATCAGTATTTACCCGAAACAGTTGTCAGTTGTCACCAGCATGTCAAGCTGGTGCAGTCCTAACCGAGCACTGTCGCATGAACTGATGAAACCTGCTCAGATGAGAGGTGTAACATCACACCTGAGTCCACTTGTGATCGATTCAATGCCCTGAGAATGAAATGACATGAATGAATAACAATATCTATGAAGGGTTGCTATAAAAACTTTCTGGTGTCAGGGGACATTCCCGTGATAATTGGCATGCATGAATCTCGCTAAAGTTGTAAATCCAGCATTTGTTTTTGAGGTATTTCCATTCATTTTTCTCAGGGTTGGCTCGCCTATTAGTGATGAGTGATGGAGAGAATGAGTTTGTTTTTTTTGTTTTTTTATGAATTGCTAAACTTAACTACTGAATGGCAAAAAAGATGAAAAAAAAAAGGTTATTGCTGGTTAAGCCATGCATTGAAAGCCTTTTTAATAAAATGTTCAATACCACTTTTTTTTTCCAGACAGATAACAGCAATGAGTCAAACTGCCGCATTATACCTCGTATTTACATCATGTAAGAATTTGTTTTGCCTTATGTATTAGTGGCTGGTATCAGCAGCCTGCAGAAGTACCCGATCCAATATATGGCATCGGTAATCACCTATCTCTACTTTTTAAGGAATCGTAGGCACTAGGGATGTAACAATAACTGCAATATCGTGATATCGCGATATTAAAATCGCCACAATATGTGTACAGTGATACCTCAGCTCACGAACTTAATTGGTTCCCAGAGAGTGTGTGTAAGGCGAAAAGTTTGTATTCCGAACATTTATTTCCCATAAGAAACCATTAAAATGAGAATAATCCGTTCCCAGGTCCCTATAAAACATAATTTTCTACTAAATAAGCCTTAAAACTACACAAAAATATACCTTATTTTATGTATAATAAATGTGCTATTGTATTGTAATTAAAAAAATAAACTGTACTGTATAATAAAGTCGTTTTATTTACCTTTGTGACGGTAGTTATTAAGGATGGTAGCAATGGTAGACTTACTTCATTCGCGAGCGTTTCACCGCGTAGAGTGTTTATGGAACTTTCGTGCTCACCGGAGCGGAGGAGGCGTGTCCCTTGGTGAACAAGGAAGTGGAGCACTTTAGCGAGTCAACAAAAAGTGAGCACCGCCAACTACTTTCACCTCTTTCCTGGGACTAAACTGCCGTGGCACTATTTTCTCCTTTTTTGAGGTACGTGATAGCACTTTCGCTTTTTTTAGTGGCGCGAACGCCATTGACTACAATGCAAACGCGCCGCCGTCCCTCGCCGTCCCTCGCTGGTAAGCATTAGGCTTAACACTAGCCTGTGGTGGGGTCTTTTTCGGTCCCATAATAGCAAAAGTACACTCAAAATGTCGATCAAACACAAACCGCGTCCGCACTAAAAGAAAGGGGGTGACGAACTGGAACGCCGTGAGCGTGCGTCAGCTTCTCGTGGCCGCCACCGTGGTGCTGTTCGACCGCGTGGTTTGGTTCGTCCGCCGAAAAGTAGTTCGTCAGCAGAGACTATATGCTCGCGAATTTAATGTTCGTGAGGCGAAAAGTTCGTGAGCTTAAGCGTTCGTCAGCCGAGGTATCACTGTATTATATATGTGCATTGTGTAATATATGTGACATTTGGATGTCGTTACATCCCTAGTACTGCATAAGAAGTGTTTGGTGTTGGCTTTGGTCTCATGATTTTAAAACTTAATTATCAGTCCAGTCCTGTGAAGCATATTTTCTGCTAAATGAATGGCTTGGTAAAGTTAAAACGATGTGATGTATTACTCGGCGGCATACTCAGAGTCCTCGCTGCCAGTCATGCTATATTGTAAGTGAATTATCACGATATCGCGTCCCTGTAATGAAGGCTTCCACAGCACTAACAGTTGCCTCTCACACCCCCGGGGGAAAGGATTGGCAATTGAGCAATTATGACGAGCTCAATTACTGTCATCATATTATGATAGCTAATCCAAGTGCACGGCGCGGCGGGCGCGCTGTGTCGCCGTTACTCCCCCCTCCCTCCCCCGCTGTCAGAGGTGAGAAAGTGTCGTCAGTGACGCAAACGCAGACAAATGAATATGTGACAAATGTGTCAATCCGCTCGGTGTCTCGTCGACGACTTTCCGCGGGACGTCTCCGCGACGGATGTCTTAATTGTTCCGGATGCTGCGGCACTGTGCCACTGGCGCTCACTCGTCATTTTTTGGAGCTTCCCTAATGCGGCTAACATACTTTTCCAGCAACAATTGTGAAAGATGGCATCGTTGCAACTCAACCCCTGAGGTGCGAAAAAGGTGAAAAGAAACACAAGGAATTTCGAGGTTAGCAAGTTTACAACCATGGCTTCCTTTTTTAGGGTGTACTCACACATTTAAGTGCACCATGAAAAATTGTTGGATAACTGCAACTTTCTTCAATTTGTGGGTTATTTCTACTGTGCAAGGTGGCAGTTATTGTGACTTACTACCCATGACTTGAAATGAAACAATGAGAAACAGTGCTAGATACGTTTTAGTTTGTTTTTCTATCAGAAATATATATAAAAAAATACTAAATTAATCGCCTGGACCCTGTGGGCTGTACAGAGAAGACTGCAAGACGTAGAAGGTAAGGCAGCTTTATTTATGGGCACATTTGATACATGAGGTAAATCAATGTGCTTCACGTAGTTATAATACAACATTTAAATGTAAACAAATTTAAGGCATCTGCGATTGGCTGGCAACCAGTCCAGGGTGTCCCCTGCCTACTGCCCAGAGCCAGCTGAGATAGGCGCCAGCGACCCTTGTGAGGAATAAGCGGCCAAGAAAATGGATGGATGCATGGATGGAAATTTAAGACATTAAAAAAACAGTAGCACTTAAGACATTTAACAGCAAGGTACAGAAATAAAACTAGTTTATTATAATTACTAAAAGAATGTATAGCACAGGAGCAGGTTATTCCATTTGTGTGCAGCATTACAGCTAAATGCTTATGCACCATGTTTGCTTTGAACTTTCAGCTTCACCAATTGACCCGAGTCAGGTTTATATTGTCAACATTTTGTCAAAGACGATAGCCAGTTACTATTGTATACCACTTGTACAACAGATTGTATAGTTTATTCATCTGGTTGTGATTTTGGTTCTATTCCATGTAGTGAGTGTGTGATGAGAAGTCCGGCGCTGATGTTGCACGCGGGTAAACTACTCAGTCACTTTCAAAGGAGAAGTGCTGAGAGCGACGCAAGCGGGTCAGCTTACTGGACAAATAGGATGGCAAACAAATTTGCATGTCAAAATTAAAAATCAATGTCTACCACCTCCCTCTCTAATAACCAATCTCCCTACATCCAAAGCTCTCAGGTGCTGATTAACATTCTGGGAGGTTTCATGGGAGGGGGTGAAAAATGTTGGTGCGAGGCATTAATCTCTTTCAGGAAAAAAACAAAAAAACAAAAAACTTGTATCTTCAGACAGGGGGGTCAAAGGTGCTATTCAATCTAGCCCGTAGATTCAGTAATGTGTTGATAGAAAGTATTTTAAAATATTAAAGACGGTGTAAAAGGAATTCAGAGAATTGTTTCTAAATATATAATCCATACTTGATGATAAAAGATCAAAACTTGCAAAGACTTAAGACTAAGAAATACTGAATTGTGGAGACAAAGCATTACATTATATAAAACTTGAGTGCCTTCGTTCTCGTTATCCGGCATAATTTTGACGAGCACTTAGCGAGCTAGCTACGAAAATCAATATTCTCTTCAGTTAATTCAGCATGAAATGGTAAAAAACTAGCATGATCGTTTTCATGAAGGCTTCAAAGAGCCTACGCAAGTATTTACTCGATGGCCGTCACTTGACTTTATTGGCCGCTGACTGTGAGGTGCCGTCCGAGGTGTCCCGCGTGCTCGCCTGTTGAGAAATGGATCGTTTTACCTCTTAAGCCAAGCGAGTGGAAATAATACGGCTCACGCTGAGAGATCACAGTGTCAGGGTCAATTGTCCTGCAAAAGAGCCCGTCTGTGGTGGTGGTGATTGGGGGGGGGGGGGCACGTATTGATTTTTCATTTTGTAGGGGTAAGCAAGCATGCCCCCGCATGGGTGCGGGTGCAATGAGGCAAACGCAACGCGCCAGACTGATCCAGCGGCTTGTCACCAGTCGGCCTCCACCGCCGGGAGACACCTTGACAACAATTGCGGCACTGCCTTGATGTTGGAACGCCACAGAGGTGGCACAATTTGGAGTTGGGTTGGAATCAAGTGCCAAGCGGTGTCCTTGGACTTTTGCCCAGCATTCCAATACTTTTGACCTGATAGCTCACACAGCCAGAATATGCAGCAGCTGTTTTAGCAAACCAAGGACTTTCATTGGGATCATCTGTGATGATGGTGCATTTGAGTGACATTATAATCACTGAACACAATCACCAGAAAGAAAGTTTATTTTTGATATTCTGCCATTCTTTAGTAATCAGCAACATAATATGGTTATGTTTTACCAAAAAACACAACAAAATGGAGAAAAACTTTTTGTGAACAGAACCTAGTCAAGCAGAGCGGTGAGTTAGATGCTAATATTCCTTGATTTTGTGACTTCAAACTATGAAACTACAAAAATAAGACTGAGAAAGGGTTTTAATAGATTGAATTTTCACTCATGGAGGCAGCAAGCTCCAAAACGACACTTGTCGATTTGTGGATCTGCAAGCTTTTTGGTATAGACATGATCATGTTTCCATGTAGGCCGACAAACATCTCTCGAAAATTATGAATCTTTGCTTGCCTAACTGTCAGGGTGGAGAAAATTCAGTGTGGGGGCGGGATTATGTAAATTACCCCAACTATGACATCACAACTTAGCAAAATTCTCACCGGTTTACTCACAGGCACATTTTTGCACATTTACTTGGTGGTTTAATTTCACACTAATTATTATTTGTTTCGAAGCAAATCCAATTTTCCACTTGCACATTAAAAATATTTTTCATGACTCACAAGCTTACAAAAAAAAAAAATCTACAATTAATGAAGGATTTTTGACAAAAACAATTTGTAGTCCGGAACAAATTACTGCAACTCTAATTGATGTCAACATGAAATTTTGTCCGTCGAACTTGCAGCACCGTATTAAAAAAACCTCAATCGCAAAGACATCTTGTGAGAGCGCTTGCGAATGTTCTTTTTCCGTTTGATGCCACGGATCACATCCGCATCGCGACTCCGACTACAAACAATGAAGGAATGCAAAATCTCACCACCCCTGTGAACCTTGTCGGGGGAGTGCGCCGCCGGAGCCGTCTAAAGTAGTTCATCACTACGTGGCCGATGCGGTTTGATAAAAAGTGCGAAGAGATTCATATCAACTCCTCGACGCCGCTTTCGTCTCTCGGGGAGAACACCTCGTTTTGGGTCGTAACCTCCTACGCATCCTTTGGAAGAGTTTGGTTTCAACAGCTCATCTTTTGGACATGGCGTGGAAGCACCCGCTTGAATATACATGACCTGCTCGGTGGTTCTACTTCGGACACGCGGCGGCATGAATTTTGCCCATCGCCTCCTGATTTACAGAGGATAGCGTCTGGGCGTGGTGTGTGACCGCCGCCCTCTCCTCTATGAACCCCCTCGCCGTCTTATTCCACTCCTCCGCCTGTGTCAAAGTTGAAGGCTGACAATATAAGCTCATCGGCACAACCGACACTTCCCGTTGAGGCGCTTGGCCGGCTTCTAAATATTAATGCGGTCCACCCCCCACTTTGTAATGACGTACAAAATAAGCGTTGTGTGACAGGAGTGGAGTGACTGTCCTTTGTGTGGGTCAATGACAAATAACGGTGCCAGAGAAGCTGCCATGCGTGGCGATAGTCAAATGTGGACAGCAGAACATTTAAGGAGGAAGTTCTCCTTTTGAGGTGCATAGCAAAGTCAATGGGGTGACTTTAGAAATATGTGTGGCTCTTGCCCAGTGATGTCGGTTGGCAAGTCAAGTTATCAGACCACAGTTACTCTTCAGATATCACAAATCTGTAGAATAAATTCACTTCTACTACAAGGTGACAGCAATATTTAGTGTCATGTCAGTGCGTTGATAACTCACGTGTCCATACAATACCACACAAACAGAAAGAGACTCACGGTTTCAAAGTGGAACTCGCAGTTTCAAACTGAAATACAGTCATTATTTTGAGATTGTGTCAAATAAGAATACAAATATTTGTTTCACACTCTGCTGTCGACAAACTGTTTTCTAGCTTCAATAACGCTATTTAAAAAAAAAAAAAAAAAAAGAAAAAGAAAAAAAAAGTATGATAGCACAGTATGCCCCCCCAATTTTAATAACAACGTGCATTATAAATCCAGATTTTTGCTATTAATTAATAGTTAAATATGTCAAGTAAAACAACTGTCTTTTATTGTCTTTTATGTCTTTATTTCAGATTTGGTTTAAAAAAAAATATTTAAAGGGTAGACTTTGAAGACTGTCTTTTAGAAAATATATTAAAAACAAAAAGACCATTTATGTTAAGTGAAATCCAGAAAAATTAAATAAATGAAAAATTATCGTGAGTCAAATAGGTTGTTTTTATTTTTTTATTTTTTAAATAAAAAAAATATATATATACAGGGAGTTCTCGAGTTAAGGCACACTTGACTTAAGGCGTTTCGACTTTAAAACGGTTACGCCCGGTCCACCATTTTGGCTCCTCGTCCGCCATATAGCTCGCAGTGTTTTCCCCTCATCCGCTATTTAGCCCTTAGCGAGTGTTAGCGCTTGTGCACTTGTGGGGGTATATTTGGCTTTTTCGCCCTCTTTTTTCCCACATCAGCCTCCCCCCCTTCTTTTCCATCCAGTTCTAAGCTGTAATGGTAAGTACAGCATCTTACTTTTTTATTTTAATGTATTTTAGATTATTTACGCAAATTATTTTGATATCAATATTGACTTTAATGGGGAAATTCGACTTAAGCCGAAATTCGGGTTACATAGCTAACGTAGGAACGCAACTCGAAGACTCCCTTTAGTCACTGTTTAAAATTTACGTCCAATTAAGTGACACCGGTTCATTTTTATATTGAAGGAGGGTGGTTAGTATCTGCTAAACTATTAAAGTAACTTGTAATCTAACTTTGTTACCTTTGAAATCAAGTAATCAGGCAAGTAACTTAAAAAAGAAAATTCCACATTTCATTTAGTGCTGCTGCACTTTGGCTGACTTTTGAGCCTCAATGACTTGAAATCAGTGATCGTTTCCAAATTTGTTCCTTGAGCTTTTGAATGAAACATCACAAAGAGATCTGGATCTCCATGTTTAACACGTCAAAATATATATATATATATATATATTTTTTTTTTTCCTGCTGCCATGGTATTAAACCAGCAGCATAACACTTCAACCCATCTGATGTAAAATGACACCGGGCTTGCCATGAATCAACTTCCAATTACTGCGCTGCAAACTTTGGACGCGCTCCAAGATCACAAGAGTCGCCCTCAGACACCTGCCAGGCGTGGCAGCGTTTGGGCAAAGCTGTATTAACACCCCCCTCCACCACCACACACACACGCTCACTTGTGGTACTTCCCACAATTGAGTGTCTTCCAGACAGTGAGAGTGTGAGAGGTGAAAGTGGGAGCGAGGGTTGAAACAGCTGCTTACCTCCACTAAACTCTCACACCTGCAAAGACACCTGTCACATTGCGGCAAAAATGAAATAATGATGGCTGATGCAAGAAAGGAGTAATGGTCAGTATGGATTGGCTCTATTGTGTTTTAATGGGGTCACATGTGCAACACGCATGACATGATGAATGTAGTCAATTATCTCATTACTAATTTTGCAACTAGACTAAGTGCAATTTCTGGAGAAATTGCGTGGGAATGCTGGACGCTGAAAAATAATAGCTGCATGCTAAGATTTGAATGCATGTGGAATGCTAATGAAGTAAATTGAGAGATGAATTATGAAATTATAACCTCTTGGTTACTGGACAATGCGCTTTAACAAATTGCCACTAAGCAGTATCAGACACCTGGTCATGATGTTAAGTTATATGTATGTAAGTGGGCGTGGAAAGTGATACTTAGGAAAAAGTTCAATGTCTGTCCCATGGAAAATGAATGGGCAAAGTTGATATTCAACGTTAAATTGTGTAAATATTGCAAGTAATGTGGAATCAGACGATAAATACCCCAGGAGGCGCCATATATACATATATATTATTATTATTATATATTTTTTTTTAAGCTAGTTGAATTTTGAACAGTGTAAATTGGAAGTATTATGTGGGAGTTGTTTTGCAGCAAAAAAGTGTGGAGAAAAAAAAATCACAATAACGTGGGAATGCTTCAGCATTCACACAATTACAATATTTGCCACAGTAAACTAAACAAAAAAAAATGTGAATCCTAAAAAGATGAGCTGCTACGACACGTGTGAATTCATTTCAACCCGATACAAGCAACATTTCATGGCCAAGACCCACCAGTGTATCATACATGACACCATTTGAAGAATAAAAAACGACTTACAGTATTTCAGAGGATAAAAAATACATTTCATACTGTATTTCATAGACAAAACTGGAGGGATTTTTGCTTTCAAAAAAAGAGGGGGAAAAAAAGTAGTTCAGCTCCAAAGCTCAGCGTAGCGAGTATTTGAGGCTCAATTTGTCAAGTTCACTTTCTGCAGAGTGACAGCGAATATTACCCTGGTGAGCAGCCAGCCTCGACGCGCAGACAAGCCGGAACGTCTGCGAGCTCGCGTGTGTGCACGCGTGTGTGCACGCGTGTGTTCCCAAGCCGGTGAGTGTATTTATGGGGAAGTGGGAACCTCCGCAGAAGGTCTGCTTACACAAAGCAGCACCTTTCTGAAGAGTATTTTTAAAACTTTGTGAGTTAGACTGATGTATATATATATATATATATATATATATATATATATATATATATATATATATATATATATATATATATATATATATATATATATATATATATATAAAACTTGATTCATTTTTATCCGTTGGTTTTCAACGCAGCTTGAGACTAGCCTTGTTTTATTGTATTGCCAGTTTTTATTGTTTCGAACTTAATCATTTTATAGTTTTTTTTTGTATTTTTTAACTTATGTTTCAATTGTCTTATGTTTGACTTGTATGCAATTTGTTTCAGCTGTGATCGTTCCTAAAGTGGTCCATACATAAAATAGAGTTGAGTTCATGTTATGTTTACGTCACTAAAGTCGTACAAAACTTTGGAGTATGGACTGACGGCAGTGACCTAAAAAAAAAAAGATTCACACTGTGCTTTATTTGTTTGACTTTTTCGCTAATGTGAGTGAAGTAAGCGGGCACATTCAAGACTCAAGCATCACTTATCAAGAGTTGAAGTAGAGTGTTTAAGCATTTTTGTATTTTAAAGGGATACTTCACTCATTTAGCCCATTATAGCAATAAAATGTTAATATTTTGTCTATAATTAATTTGATACTTTCATTATTTTTCACGTACAATTAGTACCTTTAGAAACACATTTTGCAACTTGCTGTCGACTGAAAATGACATCACAAGGGCTCAGGCAACCAATCACAGCTCACCTGTTTTCTAGGTTTGGTCACGTGACATTCACAAGCTGAGCTGTGATTGGTTAACTGAGCCCTCTGATGTCATTTTCAGGTGACGGCAAGTTACAAAATGTGTTTTTAAAGGTACTAATTGTACAGTACATGAAAAATAATGAAAATATCAAATTTATTATAGGTTAAATAATAATGTTTGACTGCCAAAAATGGCTAAATAAGTAAAGTATCCCTTTAACAACAACAATAACAAAAATCGATAGAGTAAAACAAAACGAACTCAGTTAGTGACAGCATTATTATCTTTGTTGTTTTGATACGGCTGTTATAGTGGAACTCAATAGCGATATGTATACAGTACTTTTGTATTTAGTCAGCACTGCATTAAAAATAAACATGCAGATTTATGATTTAGCTCCTAGGACCTGCATCAAAGTCCATTATAGGGAAAGCCCGTCGGGTTTAATTGACTGCATTTCCAGTAGTGTATGCCCTCTGTCACCTGGGGTGTGTGTGTGCGTGTGCGCATGTGTACCTGTCCAGCCAAAGCCCTGAAACGAGGAGGCCTGGTTTTTACTGCGCGCGCGCGTGTGTTTAATAATGCATGGCCCCGAGCCAGGACGGACCCTTTGATAAAGTACAGCTCTGCAGCACATGCATAAGCAGCTAGCAGCCATATGCACAAAGCGGAAATTGATGGTGGAGATAAAGTCCATACTACCGCACGCGCGCGTGTATGCCTGTGTGTGTGTAATAGAAAATGCGCTTCAGAGGGATTTATGGATCATATCAATGTCCCTTCTTTGATCAGGTGGCCATTTTACAGGAAAAGTCATAGCATGTAGCATTGCTTAACCCACATGTCATGCCGTAGGGCAAATAGATGAATTAAAAAAACATTTTCAAAAATGAAAAAAAAAGTTTTTAAATTAAAAAATAACATTTTCTTGTATCTTTTTCCTTTTTTTTATTTATTATTTTTATTTTTTATTTTTTTACTGATGGCTAAACTCACATATTAAAGTTGTTTCATTTAAAAATACTGCCCTTTTTATCTTCTTTTGATTACATTTATTATTTTTTTTTTTTTACCGTTTCTCATCACTAAACAGAGAAAATAGGGATACATTTATCTTACTTTCCTTCTTTATTTACATACATTTTTCCATATGTACCACAAATATTGACAGCGAGCCAAAGAAGCAAACGAGGGATGAATTAGCTGCAGGTTTATGAGCAGGTAACTATGGAAACGTACACTGTGCGTATGTGTGTCTGCATGTTGGTCATGATTGTCTCAAGTCAAGTGCAAGTGTGTGTGTGCGTGTTTATGCGTGTGTGTTACCTCCATCCTCTCGCTGTGTTTGAGCTGTCAGTCAAATTGAAAGAGGTCACGGGTCATTGCGTTGAGGTTCAAAGGTCGCCACCCTCCTCTCACTGTGTGGTTCTGTTGGAGGAAAATAAACATTTTTTTTCCCCCCTCCAACAAGCTGCAAGTGAGCAAGCATGTGAGCATAATGACCACACATGACCCCTTCCCGAGACCCTTTTGAATTAAAAGTTCTCATATTCAAACTTCTTCCTCGACATTTCCCGTTCTGTTTTGGAATATTCTACCCTCGAAAAAGTTTTGCTTTGCAACATGAAATTTGGTCGACGAGTCTACCATGAGCAAACTCGAAAACGTCAAGAAAACATGTTTGGAAAGACACAGGAAGTTGGCCAATTTGGAGTCAAGCGGCCAGTTTGACGATGCACAATTAGATTATTATAGTAGACCTACAAAAAAGCCTCAAGATACCTGAAAAGACATACGGAAGCTTCCACTTTTGTTTGGAGAAGCCGTTCCAGGGACATTTTGGCAACAAGAACTCCAACACGCTACGACCATATTGGCCGTTTATCATGCACCAAAATATGACCAATTGTTACGTATTGTAGTTTAGCGACCTCTATCGGCCATGTAAATAGCAAACAATAGTAAAGTGAACCATAAGTGGAGTTAACGGGACTCGAATGCAGGTCATCTGGTCAGAAGATGAAATCCTATCTTGATGAGCTAACAGGCCTGGAATTAGTTTTATGTTTTTTAGTGTTGACGTATGCCAATTTGTCGTCACCGGGACGTACGGTTGATGTTACAAAACAGTCAACACGTAAATAATTGATGGCTTCCGACCTCAATCAGATAGAGAGTCGTCTTCTGACCACACTTCCCGGGTTCGAGTCCCAATAACTACACTTACACTTTACTATTTTTTCGTTATTTACATGGCCGATAGGGGTCGTCTCCATTTTGGCCAATTCCAGGAGCCCTTCAAAGATGAACTTAGAGATTTGCTTGACTGCTACCAAATTTTCACACAAGTCATCATAAAACACAAAATCCAAATACCTCTACTGTCCAATCTAATCTAAACTAATCGTGACATTTTTACCGTCTAATAGCAAAGCCATCCGATTACTCAATGGAGTAGTCGATAGGATAATCGAATCTCAAAAGATTCCATATTGACGGCCTTAATTTTGACATACTCTCAATTGTAAACACTAAACTTTTAAAGTGGGCTTGCATTCTCATCTGCCGCCCACCATCCTCACCCCATCTCCTCCCTTCATCCACCCACACCCTCCCTCCTCCTTCACTTGCATATCCCCCCGCCCCCTTTCACCCAGTCATAAAGAACAGACATTCAGATATACAGGGGTGGAGAATAAGAAGCCCCCCATTTCTTTTTGTTGCAGCTTTAATTTACTTTGTGCATTAATATTTCAGGGCCCTCTGCAGGCTCGGTGAGGGAGCCGGTGGGAGCAACACTGTGGGTGTGTGTGTGTCGAGTATGTATATGTGTGTGTCACATTCCAGCTGTAGGAAGGGAAGCGAGAGGATAAATATTTTAGCGGGCCTTATTGGAGAGCCCCGTTTCATCTCTACCGAAACACCGTGGTAGCACGGGTATCCCACCTTGATGCTCCAACCTGGATACTCCAGCCTCTATGAAGCTATCTCACATATTTCTATTATTTCCTTAAGCAAACAAAGGTTTTTCGACACGTCAAATTAGTAATCAAGGCACCAACAGACAGCTGCTGTCTGCTATGATTGATGACACGACTTAAAACAAATGTCAAATAGTCAAGGTTAACAGGAAGCTCAAGTCAGTGGTTGGCCAAGTGATTGATGCTGTGTGCGTTTCTCATTCTTATACGCATCATCTGATAAGTTCTTACTAATGGCTTCCGGCGACATGCGCTGTATGAAATACAGACACGATTATCCAATGGGACCCTATATAAGAGATGTATCAACGTAATGCTGAGTTTTGACTGACAGGGTAACAGACGTATTAACGGCAAAATAAGTAAATAAAATCATTGACTTCCTGCCCAGTGCATCCTGTTACAATAGACCTGTCCACCCAATTTCAAGTCAATCTGGGAAGCTGGCGTTGAGGGCTAATTTGATTTCAAAATGTTCAAAATTATCATGGTTTATGACAAGCACTCGGTGCATGGTTACCGTCGCTTACTTTCAATCCAGGCAGTGTGGGTTCGCTTCCCCACCTGGAAGACCATGTTTGTATCTGTGTGTGAGTGAGTTGCATTAAAAAAAATAAAATAGTGGCATGAAATGTGACCCACAAGACACAGGAAGTCTGCCATTTTGGTTTTCGGTGACATTTTCAGGTCAATGTAACCATTTACAGCAGTCCTAGAAGAACAAACTTTTCCGAGGAATTTTGACCGATTCCTACCAAATTTTAACCCATTATATTAGTCAGATGAATGACACTAAATTGGGAAGGCAAGGCAAGGCAAGTTTATTTGTATAGCACATTTCATACACAAGGCAACTCAATGTGCTTTACACGAGGAAAGACAACACATAAGCATCAAGAAACAGTAGTTAACATTCAGAGGAAAAAAAATAAATGAAAATAGGTTACAAACTAACAATCTTAAAACATTATTCAACAAACTTTAAAAAATTTAACATAAGGAAGTTTAATATGATAATGATAAAAATAAAAATAAAAATAATAATAAAAAAAACACTTAATTAAATTGGGAAGAATTTTTGTCATGGCATGTGGGCGGAGAATCACTGCTATGTTTGATGATTGCTTGGCATTGGACACAAAATTCATCTCGATGATGTCATAATTAGTTTCACTTGGCAAAATGGAATTTGTTAGGCAGACACTTCTATAATGAGTAAACCCATAAAAAAGTATCGAGAAACCTCGCCTGAAAAGAAAAATAATAATAATAATAATAATAATAATAATAACAATAATAATAATAATAAATAACTATAAATAAATAAATAAATAAATAAATAAATAAATAAATAAATAAATACAAATTTTGGTGTAATGCAGGCCATTTTCTCTGGTTATGGATCCCACTACAGCCAAATTTGGGCTATATATGGGCTACTAGATATTATGGACAACACTTAGTTGCATTTAATTTTCATTTTTGATCATCATTCCTGATTCCAAAGGGTTATAACTTCACCAAAATGTCTTGTGTGTGGTATAAATCTCTTCCAAAAATAAAAAAGAGACCATTGAAGTAAAATTGCCATTTAGAACATTTATTTGCCAAAAAAAGAAATATATATATATTATTATTTTTTTTCTGGTCCCTTAATTTTTCCTGACATTACAGTAATACGTCACTTACTTTGATTTAAAGAAGTCTTTATGCCGCAAAATATGTG
Source organism: Festucalex cinctus (assembly GCF_051991245.1). NCBI lineage: Eukaryota > Metazoa > Chordata > Actinopteri > Syngnathiformes > Syngnathidae > Festucalex > Festucalex cinctus. Next base: position 15,589,188 of record NC_135417.1, read on the forward strand.
CGCATGTGAAGGTTGTGTGTGGGAAAAGACCTCTAAGCAATTTCAGATGGTGAGGACGGGGGGTCGCTCGGAATTGGATTTTCAAGCGGGAAGAGGATGGGGAGGATGCAAAATGGGGTGTTTATCACAGACCAGTGGCTCTGCAAGTGAGGGGTCTCCTGGTCATTGCATCAGGGGCACGCGGCAGGAGGCCATATTGAAATGAGCTTCACCCCACCGCCACCGCGACCCCCTCCCCCCCCAAGGCTCTGAGCCACTCCCGTGTTTGTGTTGTTGGTGTGCGCTCGCCGATTGCCTCCGCTCCCCTGCTACTCGTTTCCCCACCCTCGCTTGCCTCCGATTGGTCCTCGTCCTCTTGATTTGCCTCTTCGTTTAAAAAGCACAAAATTCCTACTGAGATCCAATATGGGCTTGAGGCAGGGGGGCGCCAGCGGGCCCCCAGCAGGGGTGGAAAACACGAGATGAAGACAAGGAGGAGGAGGTGGTGGAAAGAAAGGGAAAGAGATGCAAAACGTCTTCTTTTGGTGCAGCCCACCTTGACCCCGCGGGGGGCAAAGGCAACCCAGTGCATGCGTGTGCGCCACTTTCTTTGGATGACCACCAAAGAAACGGCAGAGGAAGCTCTCAAAAGCTAAAGAGAGGCAACTTCTAAAAGTTGTCCTGCGGGTTTGAAGAGTCCAAAGGGGGAGAAAAAAAACAAACACTTTGTATAAACGCTAAGGGAAAAGTTGACTAGCCCCGAGTACTATGACATGTTTTATGCATGGCCGCTGTGTTTCACAACAACAAAGAGTGGAAGGGGGGTAAAAGGTGAGCAGTGCACTGGCAGAGGGCATGAAGGTGGGGAGGGGTGATGACAGTTGAGAGGAACAACACAGAGTAAACACATTCAGACCGAATGAGAATTGTTTGGGAGCTGCTAGGGAGAAGTGCATGCAGACGAAACTTTTTTCAGTTTTAAGAAATTATATCAGTGTTGTCCCTATCATTGACATGATTGGTATAAAAACAGCAAAAAGAAACAAAGCCAATAGACTTCAGGCAGCTGAGGTTCATAACCTCTTTTTTATTTTTAATTGAATATACATACCAAAAACAACTTCAAGCTGATATCATTAATACTACAAATCACAAAATATAAAGTCATCCTATATCAACATAGCTGACGTGGCTAACGTCAGCTTGTTTACAGTGATAATGCTAGCTTAATATTGCTAGTGATGCTCCTTGCTTGAAGTTGGGACTATGACAAATATGCACTTTCCTAATCACATGAATGAGTTTGAGGTATTATTGAAGTGAGGCTACATTCAAATCTTGCTAGCAGTTTGAAAACTGCAAACTCCTTTCTTTAAAGTTGAATGAAATGTGGTTAACCACAGCTAGGCTGAGATGGTCATGCATGCCTCAAAAGTCAACAACAAACACATCAGTGGGGTATTCATTCAACCTCTATTTTAAAATTCAGCCCCTGAAGCCAGCTTGACTCACAACATGAATTTTGGTCGACTTGTTTATCAAAAGTAGACACACAAAATTGTCTTCAATAAGACATGCTCAAAAAGAAGTCAGCCGTTTTGGTTTGAAGCTGCCATTTTAAGGTCGATGCTGAGTATTGAAATCCAACATTTCGCTTCGTTGAACCCTCTTAAGCATGCCTATCATGAGCAGACCCACATAAAAAAAAAGAAAAAAAAAAAGCCTGAAAAGACTCTGCCATTTTACTTTAGGTGAATCTGAAAATAGACAGAAAGTCAGCCATTTTGGTTCAAAGCTGCCATTTTCTAGATGTACTTCAAAGATGGACTTGTCCTTGAGTTTTCAATTAATTCTACCAAATCTGAACCACTCAGATGACACAAAATGGCGAACAATTTTAGTTTTGTCATTTTGTAAGGGCGGAGCAAGCTTGATGACTCACCATAAAACACAAATCTAATCTAATACGTCAACAAGGTAAGAGCTTCAAGTTGTGGTCAAACTCAAACGCAAGCAAATTCACAATTACAATTATTATTATTATGCACCTCAGATGTCAACAAATTACTCAAACAGAAAAATCACTGCAGTACTTGCCACTTGCCTTACATATGTAAAGAACGGAATATTATAGCGTTTCTATGGGTGGATGGAGGTAAAGTGCAGAGTAAAAGAACTGTACACCATCTAATTTTCATTACAAGCAATAAAGGACGGGTATTTTTTAATTACATTTTCTGTACAACTGAGAAAAGAATACAATTACGTAAGTAAATTTTAGGTGCAGAAATTCGAACAAAAAATAAAACACAACAACTAACAAACAAGACACTGGTGAATGTTTATCACATGGTAACAAAGCACACAAAGTAGCTCGCAAGCAGGAACACTTACTGCAGCCTCTTCTCTGATCTTCCTCTTTTATCTGGTTATGGGCACATATGAAAAACGCTCACACACTCCACAACGCTAATTGCACAGACCAATTTTCGCAACGTAAACAGAATGGAGCTGTAACCAGCTTTCTCCATATGCTACAAAACAATATAAACTAAAAGCTCGGATTCAAAATAAAATTCCATTTCCCCTGGAACGTTACTGTATTTTCTTTCATTCCTCGCCAGATTGCTTATTGTGCGCCTTTACCTCGTCGACTGTTTATTTTCCTTGTGAATATTTAAAGCGCGGACGTATCGAGAAAGCAGTGCGTTTAGAGACGTGTTGTCCCAAAACACGGCAATCAGAGAAGGGCCGTGTATGCAAAGGAGGCGACACTGGCGGGGGCCCGCCTCCCCCCTCCGCTCGCCGCGTTTGACGGAGTACCTTTCACGCTTGAATACATTAGGGGAACCTGTGGAATGGGAGCAAATGAATGCCCGCTCACTCCCCCGGCAGCCAGGCACGGCGGCCCGCCGCCATGGAAAACAACGATTCATCGCCATTACATTTTTCATTACACGTTGCCGTGTAAGCGCCTTCCCAAGCCCACCATGCACCACAAATACCACCTATAGTGCTTACTTATGCAATGCATTTGTTCAAAAGCCTTGACCCTAAAGCTAGATATACACTGCAGGTCTAAGTGCCAAATTTCGATTGACTGCCTATTACCTATTTTTCTTCTATTTACTGTATTAAAATTCACTCAGTACATAAAACAAGCTACACAACACACCCAAAATGTAGGTTAACAACAACTATACAAGTGTAAAGAATTACTTTGGTGGATTTAATGGTCATGTTAACTTGCACCTTTTAAAAACGACACTAAAAATCTCAACAACAGTGGTAGCTATCATGAGAATAACTAGCATGCTAACGACCTACACATGGACCCAGTAATTTGGCGACACCTCATCCTTCAATGGACAGGTGTTAAACCACCAGTAAGGTTGAATGCTAACATGATAACAGTTGGTCACTGGTATGCTGAAATATAGCAAGATAGCAACCTGAGCATCATCAGATTGATGATGATTTAATATCTTACCCTGTTGTTGGGTCCTGTTTCTGAGATGTTTTGAGAATCTTACAAAATTAACTTCAAGGCTCACAGACAAATAGCAATAAAGTAATAAAGTAAACAAAGCACCGGGGCAGATTGAGAACCATTTTACAACAGCTAGCTTAGTGGTGTACTAGTTCAAAGGAACACTTATAAAACACGCTATCATGCTAAACAGTTTGCTGAAATACACCAAGATAACCTGAGTGCCAAAATCTATGTAAACTTTTTTTGATCTTGCTCTGTCGTAAGGTACAAATTCAAATTAACATGCTAACAATTAGTAAAACGACACATGGTCACGTAGCAACCTGAAAGCACTAATTGACAAATGCTAATGTTAAAAGTTCACGCTGAGATGAACTAAGCAAGAAATCTGGGGTGCTAAAAGTGCTCAGATCAATTTACAAGTATGAGGCACCTTAGCATATTGTCGCGTATTATTTCTACATGCAGACCTGATTAAATGTAAACAACCTAACAATTGTTATGCTGACATATAGCAAGATAACCTGAGTACAGAAAGAGCAAAAGAAGAGATATTCAGATTTAAAAAATGGATAAAGTTAGGAGGTGCGATAGCGGGGCGCAAGAAGGACGTTTATCCTTCCTTAAGCCGGCCTGATTGGGGAGCGCCGACCCGGGACGCTGGGTCACTGCGTAGGCTCCTTATCATAATGTAGGCCGTGTTGTCTTCTCCATTACACCTCGGCCATTCAATTATCCCCCATTACCATAGTAATAGAGCACTGCGTTGCCAGGGTCGGGGCTGACAAGGGGAAGAGGAGAACGGGTCGGAGCCGCGGAAAGCGCGCCAAGTGTCATTATGACTGCGGGCGCGTTTGCGTCGCCTTCCATTTGGGCAGGCCAAGGTCAGCTGTGGTGACTTGTGGAAGGTGGAATCGCGCCAGATGAAGAAGATTTGAAGGACGACGCTCAAAGGCTGACACCCATGCTGAGAACTTCAAGGACTCGCTGCCTTGAAGATGACAAATTTCAAAGTGCATCTTTAATGCCACCCTAGAACGGCGACAGTGTGATAGATGCGGTGACCTTGCAGGACAAACACGAGCAATTCATTGTGGAAATTAAAGGAGAAAGCAAAAGACAAACAAGCAAATAAATGTTTTTTTTCCCCTCGCCAGGACATCAGTAGTGACTTGTAAAAGAGATGAATGGCAATGTATGCTGTGGGAGAAAAGCTCTTTTATTACTGTGGAGCACTAGCAGGAGGATTTTGTTGGAATTTCTGCTCTAATTTTGTACAAAAGCCTACAAAAATATCACTGGCATCAGGCAGAATCATTGCACTTCCAAAATAATCACTTTTCAGGAAACCCCAAGAATAGCATGTTTTTTTTCAATCTCCATCTGTACCAACAGTAAAATGTTTACAAAAAAATCCAGGTTGAATAGAATAGAATGCCATTTATTGTCATTTTACATCGTATAATGATCATAGGAGAGCTTACTCCTGTACGGATAAAACAATTTTCACACTGGGAGCAATGAAAACAATACTCTCGTTAAGGAAAAAACAAAACAAATCAAAAGCTATACTATCATTGTTAGGGTACTGACACAAAGGTAACACTACACTCCAAAAACCTTGTATTTGATTGACGGTTGACAGTTGAACGGGGGATATTGATAAACAATTCCAGGGCCCCGCCCACAGTGTTTGAGAGCGAAGACAAGAGCTTGTTTTTCTTTATTTAGAGTGGTTTGGTCCGGTTTTATTTACTTGGCTCCTTTGTTAAAATCATTCCAATTTGGCAGTCTTGTTTTTGACACTTTTCTCTGTGGTGCGTCAAATATACAAGTCATTTATTTTCTCTTTACCACATCATATTAACTTGTAACTGAAAACCAGGTTTAATTAGTAGAACAATAATTGTTTCCCTTCCTGCTCAAAATAGAACGAGGCTGCACTAATCACTTCCAGAACGTTAGTGGTCTCTCTATGACAGGTGCTATATATTATATTTGTAATATATATATATATATATATATATATATATATATATATATATATATATATATATATATATATATATATATATATATTAGGGGTGTGAATTGCCTAGTACCTGACGATTCGATTCGTATCACGATTCACAGGTCACGATTCGATTCGATACCGATTAATCCCGATACGAATTTATAAGTCGATTGTTGTGATTTTTTTTCATTCAAATTTAGAAAATACTAATCAGTAAGCTTGTAGAGTGTAAGATTTATATGAAAATGTATTATTTATTTATCTGAAATTTCAGTCTTATAGAGGTTGTAATCTGTTTCATGTTTGAACAGCATTAAAATAAAATATTAAGGCTTAATGTTCCGTTTATATAACATTCTTCCATGCTTAAGGTGTGAATCCTAAAAAAAATAAAAAAATAAAAAAATAAAAAAAATAAAAAAAATCGATTTTATCGATTATTGAATCGATTCGAGAATCGCGCGATGTAGTATCGCGATATATCGCCGAATCGATTTTTTAACACCCCTAATATATATATATATATATATATATATATATATATATATATATATATATATATATATATATATATATATATATATATATTACTTCTATTTAATTTACAAAAAAAAGACGAGTTTTTTTTTTTCCCCCCAAAAAAATGCAGTGTGGAGTGGTGCGTACAAAAACACGGTGTAATGACCACAGCAGAGGGCTGCTGCATCTGGTATGCACTTGCTCCTTTTCCGCAGACGTCGGTTTTGCCCCACTGGCTTTGGCTGACAACGTGGCAGACAGCCCGTTTGAAATATTGAATGGTGAGGATCTGATCTGGCCACGGTGGTGGTGCTTGGGCAATCAATGCTGAATGCACGGCTGGGTGCTGGGGGGCAAGTCTCTGGGTGTGCGCCACATTTGAATACAGTGCATTGCCATGACACCACAACTTTTATGTATTATCTTTTTCTTCATCCCAACTTTTTGTGTTTTCCTCATCGGTTCATTGTCGTGTGCCAGCGTTGCCTCTCGTCGCCATCCTCACTTTCTGGCATCGTACCCACAGTGCAAGTGGGTGAGAGAGGCAGGGGGGAAAGGGGAAGGAGAGAGGATGAGACGGAAAGATGACGGCCAGAAAGAAGAAAGGCGAGGAAACAAGGGAACGCATGCAGATGCAGACGCCCATCTCGTTTACAAATATGCAAATGATGTTGCCTTTGTGATATGCAAATGAGAGATTACAAAGCACTAATTAGGGTCAAAAGAACTGTTCACGTCAATTAGGAGAGTATGAAACAACGATCCCCTCCTCCGGTCCATCCAACCCTTGCCATGGATCTCCTCGCCTTTTTTTTTTTTTTTTTTTTTTTTAAATGGAGACATGAAAAAGATAAATAATGAGAGACGTGTACAAGGGGTGGGACACCACAAACAGCATGCACTCATCTCAAGGGCACAAAGGTCCGTGTTTGTTTGAATGGAGGGTCGCATTGGCTTCATTTGTCCCACATAAACAAATAAAAGAATACACTGATTTAAATCAACTGAAAAGTTTCCTAAACTAAAAAAATGTCTGCTTTTAAACCCATCCTGTCCATTCCCTTTTTAATTGAAACAATTGTAATATGCATGCCGGGCCACTAGTTGGCGATGTCACAAACCATTATGGAGAATTTCATTGTGAAGATAAAGTGATAAATTGTTTATCAGCATTTCAGTTTTCATGATTTTTTTTTGGGGTGTGGCTTAAACAACTTCAGAAAGTCTGCTGACATGGCTGCTTTAGAGCGCCTCGTCGGTCGTGAATGCATGCACACCATGCAGAGAGAGCTGGAAGAGTGAAGAGGGCGGATTACTTTATGATTTTTTTTTTTAATGTCTGAGTTGATAGCCAGGGTGTGGACCAGGGCTTCGAGCTGTTGTGGCCACTTTAGAGTGCCTCGTTGTAGTGAACCAAGGGGATATATTCCAGCCACCGAAGGCTTTATGTTGATAAAATACGTAAGATGCCCACAACATTTGCAAGATTTTCCAAGCTTTTGAACACTCTTCTCACTTGGTAAACTGTTTCACTCTGAAATGATCAGATCATCACCAGAAAAAAATGTCCACAATCCATTGCTTTTATTTTAACAGAAAAAAAAAAAAATGCTCTTGCAATATACGCATTTGACAAAGGGACAATTCTTATCCTGTTTCATTTGAAGGTGGTTCTGAACATATACAGAAAACGAATAACTAGGTAGAACACAAAAAGATGAGCGAGCTGTATTTTGGGATCTTTTCCTGTCCCACTACGTTCCATCATTCCTTCTTTTGTAAGTGTGTCCGTCAGGAGTGTGTTATATTTGCATTCTAATGACCCCTCCAGTGGCTGGGCCCTCTGCTCTACCCAGAGATCAATTAGGGCCAGGGCCCAGCATCTGCTTGCCTTCCATTGTCACCCCGAGCAACTTTCTCTCACTGTCGCTCCCGTCCCGTGTGTCCTTCCCCACCAACTCGTCCACGCCACACAACACAGACACCGGCGCACATCCATCCCGAGCCACACGATCCAACCATTCCGCATGCAAATGTGTGCAGACACATGCCCCGCATAGCTGCTGTCAGTCCCTCTACGAGCCTCGGCGGTGCACTGGAGTGCCGAAGGAAGGATGGCCGGGATCGCTGCGCTGTTGCCTATTGTCTCCGTCGCCTCGTTGCCAGGCAAAAGCGCACAAACACAAGGTTGCGAAATGTACATCCTTTTTGACACGGGCGCGAGGCTTCATTCAGCCCTGCCTGGCTGCCAATCAGATGGATACAAAAGCACAGAGAATCAAAAGCAGGATAAAGAACTTCACCAATGATCAACGGGGCCGCCATTCATTGTAGCTTGGCATTGCACAGGAGCTTTATCCTCGGACCGACGAGGTGCCAAGGATGTTTGATTCTTTCAAGAACAGTTAACAATTTCTTGTTAACTGTAAAATTTCTTGTTAACTGTAAAATTACACTTTTTTACACTTTTTTTTTTTTGTCAGGATGTTGGCTGCATTAATTTAGGTTCAAATGCCACTATTTTAGAACAACAGAAGTTAAATGTTACAGGATTTCAAAAAATGTTAGAATATGACATTTGAACAATTTCTAAGCGGTTTGAGTGTCAGCAATACAAATGAGGGATGTCACGATAAGGACAATATCGTGATATCGTGATATTAAAACTGCCACAATATCGTCGTCGTCATGTTCACAATATTTAAAAGGAACACATCTGTTTAAAAAGTCAGGTTGATTTCCATTTGTGCATTTCTAGCACCCTCTAGTAGCTATTTTATTAGTGCAATTTAGTTTTCATTAGGGATGTTTTGGCCTTCTATGTTTAATATCTATGCTAATTGTCAGATGAAGGGGAACCTAATTTGCTTGTGAAGCGATCAATGTGTGCTTGCATTAGCAAGTAAGAACCTCAATATTGTTATTAGAGATTGTAGGTGGTTTATATGCATTGCTGTTATATACAAAAGTACAATATTGTGCTTTTTTTTTCTTTTCCTATGAGCTCTTTTTTTTACAATATTGTGATGTTTATTAAATATCGCTAACGCCCCCACAATATCGTGATAATTATCGTATCGTGACCTTCATATCGTGATAATATCGTATTGTGATGTTTGGATATTGTTACATCCCTAATACAAATTGAACAATATTATCCATATTTCAAAACCACTAAGTCAGAATGTAAATATGTAGCCTTACACAACATTGTGGAGCGACCACATGTCAGAGTATACTGAAATGCTAATCGTTTTTAAAAACGACATTGTAACACCATGCGAGGTCATCTTGAACACTCGACATGATTACAAACACAGTACATGGAGTCCTTGAGTTAGGGACGAGTTCCATTCCTACGCTGGCGACGAAACCCGAATTTCGACGCAAGTTGGATTTCACCATTAAAGTCTATATTTACATCAAAATAATTTGTACCATAATGAAAAATGAATAAAACATATCTGCGACACCCAGAAGATGCCTTAACCAATATTTCGTGTTTCCGCACGGACATTCATTGCTGACGGACGGCAAAGCGGAGCTCATGGAAACTGAAACACGGAAATCTGATGCGCCTGATGGACACTTGTTGCTAGAAGTAACAACAACACAACTTAAAATAACTTTAAACTGCCATGATTACTGTTGAAAATTATCGAAAACGACGGTGCTATGGACGAGGCACGGGCGCCGTAAAGTCAAAATGCAGTAGGTCGTAACTCGAGGACTCCCTGTAGATTTCAGTTGATGATTTAAAAAATTGGCAAAAAAAAGAGAACCTGTTGACTTTTATAACGAGCTGAATATACTGACTTCCAAAAACCCGCAAACAAAAGTCGATTACTAGTTAAAACCAAAACGTAGGAGGTTTGTGCAAATCGTCATCGCCATTGCCAAACACAAGTCCAAATCCTGTGGTGTGTATATTTTTAGAATTGACAGAATGAAATAGAGGCGTTAGTGGGTGGATCATAACATGCTGTTGGAGAAGGCCAAATGTTCATCAGGTTTCTCCTTGAATCCAAGCGATATCGGAACGCTCGGGGAATGCTTGTTGTCGGGAAGGTTACAGAGGCTGCAGGTGGCCAATAAATCTCTCAGCAAGGAAATCAATGCCAACTCGTTTGGGGCTATTGTTCGTTTTCACTTCCATCGTTAATGACCAACACAGTAGGAATTCAAGTGATGACGTGATTGGGACCTGCAGAATGTCTGGAGGTACGCCATACACAGAACTCGTTGCAAGTAGGCTATACAAAGTTTGAAGGGAATCGGCGTGTCAGAAGCAGTGTTATTAGATGATTTCATTTCTGCCAGTAGAAGGTGCCTATGATTCTCAAGGATGAAACCTTCATCACAAAAGATGTTTGGTCAAGATGTGACCTTGTGGGGGAAGTTATTAAAATTCCATGTTTTATGGCAGAGTGATCTGTTCTCTACGTGGTTCAAATTTGGCAGCCATCAGACAAAATCTCCTGGTTGGCTTTGTTTTTGAAGGACTCCTGAAAATGACTAAAAAGACTGTGTATGTTTTATTTATTTTATTTTTTTAAGGCATGTTTACTTTTGCCTTCTGTTGTGAGTCCACACATGAAAGATGTGCCTTTCAATGTTCAAGTTCAGAAGGGAAACTAGTTTTAGGTGGGCACTCTAGATCCACTTTTTGGGAAGTCATGCCAAGAACCTGCGGCAAGTGTAAATTTTTTTACTAGGGCCAACTTGCCTATGGAAGATGTTGAGGTTTTGAGTATGCGAAAGCCCTTAAAATGGTGTCTAAGAATTATAATGAGGGAAAAGTGAAACATTTTAAAGACTGGTATGTTTGACTTTTGTTATTATTCTTGTGGATGGCCTCAACATACCTAAAAAAAAATCATCATTTGAAACAACTCAGTAACATTTAAGTCTGATAAAAAAAATAAATAAAAAAATTAAAAAAATGTCCCTGACCAGTTTCACTGATGGACTTGAAATTGGGTGGTACATGTCTTTCACAACAAAATGGACGAAACAGGAAGTTTGCTGTTTTGGACATTTCCCGAGCTGTAGCCTACTTTGATGGACTCCTACTTGGAATTCACCTAAATGAGCCCCAATCATTAAATAGGTACAGACAGGTGAAATTCCAAGATTTTCTTCCTTACACCATTTAATGTGGGCGGAGCATGGCAGCAATGTTCGAGCATTATTTCAAGGATTCTCAAAAAGTTCAACATAATTAGCCTCCTGACGCCAGTTTCACCAATCGACAGGAAACTATTTGGACTATGTCGATCAAAATCAAATGCAGGAAAATGTCACAAGCACACATGCTCAAATATTGACAGGAACCATTTTGATTCTAAGCAGCCATTTTGGGTGAATTCCAAGGATCACATTTGGCTGAATTCTTGGCGGGGAATTCACTCAAATGAAAACTGGATGGATACATCTATAATACAAGATGCATGAAAAAGTATAAGGACTTATACTTGAACTTCAACAGAAAGTCATCCATTTTGGTTAGGAGCGGGCATTTTGGTTGAAATCTAGAACTAGAGGAGAATGTGGCCAAATGATTCCCAATTGGAAGCAGATGATGTCCTTGCTACTGTCGATGGCAACAAAAACGAGTAAAGCTTTTCTTTTTTCTTTTTTTTTTCCTTGATGAAAGTCTCAAGCACAATTGGCTGAATTCAAACAGGAGGTCGGCCATTTTGGTTTGAAACATCAATTTTTGGGTGAATTCCCAATTGCCAAACTCATAGCAGCGACTCTGAAGCTGTGTGATGTCATTTTCAGTCGACAGAAAGTAGCAAAATGGCCGCCACCTGAGATGGATAAAAATGGGTGGATTTTGCTGCTTAATTCTACCCCACAAACGTAATATTAATCAGAATACCATGTTGTGACTAGTGGGTCTGCAAATATTTGAGTGAACTTCCCTTTTAACTTGCCATCAACATAATGGCTAAACATGTCCTCGTGCTTTCAGACAACACATCACATCTTGCGTGACGGTGCAGACGACGCCGTTGGTTGGAGATGAGGGACAGATTTAGTGAGGTAATAATGGGGATGTTTTATAGCGTGCGCCTCGCCGCGCCTATATGTCTCATGCAAATGTGCACCTACGCCGCGCCGTGAGTATATGCACGCCGAAAAGACATTTGTATTTATGCGTCTGTCACTTATGTCACAACACTGGTTGACTTTAAGCGTTGACGTGTGAAGGGCTCGCAAACAAAGCAGGTTTCCCCTCACTCGTCGCCGTCTTCTCTGTGCCCCCATGTGGGCCCCTGAGCCTGGGATGGGAAGGAGGAGGCCAGCCACCCTTCCTTGTCATCCCACCCCCCCCCAAAAAAAAAACGGGGCTCGGGGACTCGACCCCTGCAGCCTCCCCTCTCATCTCTGCACCGAGGCTCCCTTTGCTCTCTTCAGCAGCTGTCAATCAAGAGCCACAGATGGACAGTGGAGGGGAACACGGCCGAGGCGTTAATGTGGGAGTAAAGCAATGTGTTTAACTGCATCCACTCGCATTTTGAACCATGCAATTTCACTGAAAACACACTTTTTGAGCTTATGTGTTATATTGTTAACATTATATTCAAGTTAGGATATTAAAAACCATTCACTGCCAATGACGTGTATTTAAGTCTTCTCAATCAATTCGATCATACATTTCTAGATACTTTTATAATTTTTTTTAGGTGGAGGAGGGTCTGAAAATGGATGGCAATGTTAAATAGTTAAATAGTAACTTCACTTTATGATAGCTCAATGGAAATGAAAGGACTTTCTTCAGACATCTTATTGGCTAATAATACGTATGGACGCACATTTAGGGCTAGAGCACACCCTGATGATTTTTTTTCTTTTTTTAAGCATTTTCGAGGAAAAAAAGATGAGTTTTGAATGATTATTTTCAAAACTTTAATGCTTTTCGTTGCTGTTTTTCTTGCTGTGCCTTTTTCGAAAAACATTTTCTGAAAACTTTTGATTGGCTAGAACTTCCTCACAGTTCAGTTTCAAGTGGCACCTGTTTGATTGGGATTAAACATTTTTTATGAGTACCTTTTTTCAACATGGAGTATTTAAACTTTCAATCTATCTTCATCCTGCAATCCATTTTGTGCAGTTTTTTTCTCTCCTTTTGCACACCGGAGTGAGGAAAATGTGTTTGAATAATTGCCTAATTGTGTTGAAATGTTTGTTAATCTTTCATAACACAGTGAATTCAGAGAGAATATTTGCACATATTTACACAATATTGCACATTTTCCAGAAATGACTTCACTGATAGGGCAAAGCATTTTGTTCTGGATTGTCTGTTTCATTTGAATGTGTTTTAACATGGGCTACAGTTTTACAGCTTTTACGAAATACTGGCACAAAATGCCTTTAATTCTTCACAAAAGCAAACAGCGGTGGTTACATGATCTTCCCAAACTCTTTTTCAAGCGTCTTAGAGCCAAGATGAGTGTCGCAATAAATATGGTTCTAAACTGACTAAAGTTTGTCCCGAATTCCAATTGGCTAACATGGCATTACATTTTGAGATTATGTCACTAGTAGTTGGTTTGGTGAGTTATTGAGCAATCAATTTCAGCTTAAATGTATACGATTACTATCCAGATTTGATACTTATAGACACACAAAGCCATTTTTTTTTTCGTTTGACAACTACAAGAATTATTATATCTGAGGTATAACATTCATCATGTCTCCCGTTAAAATTTCGCAATCTTGTAAGAATCTACAGGACATCATCAGGACCAAGCAAACGAGAGCTTCAGCGATAAACATCTGCCCCCACCCCACCTCAAACAAGTCAAGTCATTGTGCCTATTGCAGGACTTTGGAGCCCTGCTGATCACTGCCATTGATCCCTGCCTCAACAGTCAATTAGATCAATGGAGCATCTTTAGGCCTGCTTAGCCATGTGTCAACTGTCCGCTTCAATTGTGCCGCCAGCGCGCAGATGGCAACCACGCGCACAGTCGGCCAGCGTTGCAATCATTGGAAAGTGATCCACAAAAAAACAGATAGTGAGGATTGTAAAGGGGGGAAAAGATGGCGTTCACGCTTCAGCAATCATGAATTTGTAATAAGGGATTTGTTGCATGGCATAAATGTTTAAGCGTGTTTTATACTTTAAGCTGCACTTGCACCGCGACCTTATTTGAAGGTAGATTTGTCGAATTAAAAATCAAACATTAAAGGCAATTCCAGCTCATTAGCATGTACTATTTACCACGTTTTGGCCTTAGCCTGCTTAAGGGCATAAAAATCTCTTATTTACTAATAATGTGTTTGCCCATAAAAACCTTGTGAGGAAAGTTGCTAACACCGGAAATCGACTTAAGCGAACATTTTCACTTTTGTACATTTTTCAAGATTATTCATTTGAGATTTTGCAAATAACACTGAATACAATGCTCTCGTTTTGGCAATTTGACAACAGTGTTTGTGAGCCTGAAAATGCAAACTTTTGAGAACATGCTTTCTAAGTTGACTGCTTAGAGGGGGGCACGGGGGGGGGGGGGGGGGGGGGGGGGGGGGTCATTTTGGTTGTAAATGCTAAAAATTGTTGACTGCCAAAAAGGAGTCCAGTATGTGCACTTTAACTGCTGTGTTGTTTTGTTGCAACCCACTACATGTTTAACCACCAAAAAAGTGAGTTAGTTTATTTCCGTATGTTTTTTTTAATGAATATATACATTGAATATGATATTACAGTACATAAATTTAGTACAAGTATAACTAAAGTGTGTAAAATGGACATTCGTCCCACATTTTAACCCCTTGTGTCACATGTCAGACACTAGTGGCGACGTTAGCGAATATAGTGGGCCATTCGTTTACAATGGAGCTCCCCACCTATTGGATTAATTAATAAACACATTTGAATTACAGTAATTATTTGTATGCAAAAATGCCTAGGACATACTGTATATACAGAAAATAAAAAACAAAGTATGGTGAGATTGCCACATGAATACATTATTATGCCGCTGTGCAAACTATGCTGTTTATAATTTTGATATCCTCTTTGATGTGACCGTAGAACTCTTGCAATAAAATGCATTGCCTAATAAAGGTGTAATAAACGTAATAACATGATATTGATTATTGAAAATGTATTGTCAATTTATTAAGCTTCTCCACAACAGTTGTCTGTCATGTGGTGTACTGGACGAAGGTTTTTGGTTCTGGTGTCTTCTTGAATGGAATTTTATGGCACGGATTTGCAATTTACAAAGTTTTACAACACTTCTCAGGCAGTTGTACTCAAGCCTTTTTCAACACTTTAACAATGCACAATAATAACACCAACGATAGGGACATACAATAATATTGATTTACGGGGCAAAAAAAAAAATGATGACAGAATTTGGACATACACAGGGCTTCGCCTGACAACGATATTTTATTGGTATTTACGACTTTTGAGAGCGAAGTAAGGATTTAAGCTCTGACTTTTTTTTTTCAACCATGTGTAGACGCTGCCAGGTTTTAATTAAGAAACATGCTACATAATAGTTTCTGGATGGAGCAGCAGGCTGGTGTACACATGCCAACAGTGGCGTGTTGCTACCTTGTAACCTCACACACACATTTTGGACCTCCACCCCACGGCGGCCTGTGTCAAGACCCTGGGAGACTGACCCCACCACCCCCCACTCCACACACCTCTTTCCCCTCCCACTGACCCCCTCCACCGTGGACCATTGTTTACTTTCACTCTCCTCCATGGCCCTGCTGGTCCGAGGAGGGGGCCGAATCGTTACATTATTGTCTGGTCCTCCCATTCGTCCCCCCCACCCCGACCCGGCCTGACCCCATTCACAGAGCTCAAAAGCACCATCTGTATCAGCCAACAGTCAGGGAGGGAGGGACGGGGGGGAGGCAAGAAAAGGGAATGGAGGGATGACGGAGGTGTTGCGCCACGAGTCGGAAAGTATCTGTCAGACACTTTTAACAGTGTGAAGGCTTCCCTGCTGATTCTCCTCCTTCAAACATTCCGCTTATTGATTTTTTTTTTTTCCGCAATCTTATAATCCTTTGCCCGGTCTTCAACTCCTGGTTCCCCCTGACCCGCTTCTCGATGCCCCTCCTTCTCGGAGTACATCCTTCATCAGGCTTGTAGTGTTTTTTTCACGAGAGCATTCCAGGGCCTCTTGTATGGGCGCATGTGTGAGGAAGGCGGATTTTTCCCATGGGGACGCAGGTGAAAACTGGGACTTGGGCTCAGTCCGCCGAGGGACGCCATCTGTCCCCGTCTCTACACTTGCTAGAGGGAACCCCCGTCTCTCCCTCCCACTTTCCCCTCCATCGGGCCATCCTTCCACGCGGCCCCTGTCCAAGCCACTCGTCGTGCCCCTCCCTCCTGCCTCGGCCCAGAAATTCCTCTTTTCCCTCCCTCCACGTCCCCAATCAATCATCCGCATATGACACTAAGTGGCCAAAAAAAAAAAAAAAAAAAAAAAAAGATCATGCAACTTGCCAGTGAGAGAACGAGGCATACCGTTTTAATTGGCCCGGCCGCGACCTCTAATTATGCGTAGCGCAGTGTATTCGTTTGATATTTCGGAGGGGATGAAGTCAAGCGAGCGTGACATTTTCCAGAAGATAAAGCAGCAATTACTTAGATTTGCTTAACAAATCGGCCCAGCATTAGAGCTACAATAGCGCGTGACGTCACAGCAGCAGGATGGAGGAAGTTACGCCAGAGGTGGGGAACTTCAAAATCATCTGCTGGTTTAAAGAAGAAACATGTAAGCCTTTTTTTGGGGCAATACAATGCAAGGCAGCTTTATTTATATTGCATATTTCATACACAATGTAAAGCAATATGCTTTACATAGTTATAAAACAATATCTAAAGGCAAAAATATTTAAGATGAACAAACAAACTGAAGAATTTAAGATATTTTAGTTTTAAACCTGGATTTAAAAGCATCTACACTCATCTACACTAACTTCAGTTCTATTGGCAGCTTATTTGCATGCATGCTCAATAACAGCTAAATGCTGCTTCACCATGTTTGCTTTGAACTCTGGGCTCCATTAATTGACCAATCTGCTGACCTCAGAACCCAACTGGGCTGCATATTCCAAAATAATTTATTCCACGTATTCAGGACCTAAACCATGCAGTGTTTGACAGACTAGAAGCCTAATTTTAAAATCTATTCTACAGCTAACTGGGAGTCACTGTCAAGTCGTTAGGACTGGAGTAAAGTGGTCTGATCCCTTTTTCCCAGTCAGAATCTGATTTTAATATGCTGAATGAGGTGCAGCTGTTTGATGCTGCTTTCCGGAAGTTCAGTCAGTAGTTTGTTACAAAAATCAAGTCTACTGGAGATAAAATGATGGATAAGCTTGTCCTGGTCACCTTCTCCAGCTGGTAAACGGCTGTTTTAGATTTGATGTGACTGCTGAAAGTCAGATGTGAAGATTTGGGACTTGGTCTTTAGTTTTTGGAGACAGTGACTCCAAGTCTTTACTAAAAAACAAAACAAAAAAAACAATACACTATACCTCAGGGTTGGAGAATGTTTTTTCTACTCTTTGTAAAGGGTTTAAGAACTTTTTTAATGGATATATTTTGTGCTTGATTAAAAATATCCCCCCATAAAGTTTATGAAAGTTTGACAATTAGTGTTTTGTTTTGAAGAAAATAAAAAACAAACAAAAAAAACCCCTCATGTTTGTATACGTTTTCTAGCCTCTCTTTGTAAACAAACTTCCCGAGTTCAGCCTTTGAGCCTCACATTGGAACCAGTTGGCGTCCCCTCAAGCCGGTGGGGTCCGCGGATCTCCGAGCCCAGCTGTCAGTCTCGGTCGCCGTCCGTCTCGCCTCTGGTCCGTACCGCTGTGATGCCCAACGGTCGGTGACAAGGGGCGCACTTTCACATGGGAAACCCCCGGTTGAGGTGCGCAGACAAACAAACGGGAAGGGGGCACGGGAGAGGGTGAGTGGAAAACAAATCTCCCCCACCCTCGCCTCCACCCGCCTCCTTGCACTCTCCAATCCTGCCGCGCAAATCTCGGCGAAAGACTCCCACCGTCGGCCCACTCGGCGCGTCCAGACATGCAGACACGCACCCCCCTTTAATGCTCCCAACCCCCATCTTGTCCCACGCCCACTGTCAATCACAGAGTGTCACGCAGTCACCACAGACACTCTCTCAAAGACAAGGAAGGCGGTCAAATGGGGAAAAAGTGGCCCATCAGTCACTTTATCAATCTAAGCCCGGACAAAGCGGGACACAACAATGCTACGACTTTTGCAATCGCAAAGCCAAAAGCGAATGGCCGACTCAAGTGTTGCCAGTTTCTCACTGGCCGGCCGCAACAAAGAAAGCAGGCGGGACCCTGCGCCACACGGCACCGCACCCGGGGTGGCGGTTTTCGCCGGGGCCCCACTTCTCTCGCCCTCCTCGGAGGTCACCCCCTCCGATGACCTCGCCTCGATTGTTTCCCGTCGCTCTGTCAGCTCCGATTGTTGCTGACTGGTTAAATGGCCGAGACCTAAAATGCAAGGGGGGCTGTGAAGAGGAGGAGGGTGGGAAAAAAAAAGTGGGAAGGAAAGAGAGCGAGGGTGGAAGATACCCCCTCTTTTTTTGTCTTTCTTGCTGTGATAACTGACTATTTGACCCAAATAAACAATCTGTCGCCACCAAAAGAAGTGGCAGTACGAGGAGGAGGGATAGTGGAAGAGGGGCGGGGTGAGGTGGGTTTGAGGTCCAAGTTATTGTTGTTCAGGATGGTCAAACAGCACCTCCTAGATCTCATTAAGAAGAACTTTCATTGTGCGCCAAAAGGGTCTAGTAGCCCAAAAGTTCACCGGAATTGGAGGACAGGAAGCTAAAATTGAATGGGATGAGGTGGATGTCAATCGGTAGCTGCAGGTAAAGTAGATGGATGGATGGATGGATGGATGGATGGATGGATGGATGGATGGATGGATGGATGGATGGATGCTTGATAATTGACAGATGATGATGATAAATGTATGGGTGGGTTGATGGAAGCTTGATAATTGGATGGATGAATTATTAACTCATTCACTCCCAACCATTTTCACTGAAGCAATCCCTGTAATGGATTTTGACTGCTTTTGCAAGGCCCACAGAGTATGGTGTTCTATTGCTATAAAACATGGAATCTACCAAAAGAGAAAATAGCATCTCTTCTTTCATCAGGAAAAAAAAATTATTAATTATATTTCCATCTGTTTCCGTTTTGCAGCAATTAGCATTAGAATATAGTTTATTAGAAATCTGTTTAAAACAGTGCGTAAAAGAGTTGTTTTTTGCAACATGGCCCTGTTTGGTCTCATACTCTGCTGCCACCTGCTGACTGTTTTTGTAATAACTACCATTGCTTCAAGCGTTTTCTTCAGTTCAGAGGCTACATCAAAGTAAAAACAAACAAACAAACAAACAAACAAACAAACAAACAAACAAACAAAACGTATAAATCCGTCTTTGGGAGCAAATGAGTTAACTTCAATTCACATCTTCACATCACTTATTCACATTGACCATCGATCAATTATAATTACACTCAAATTTGGTATCAACTAGATAAAATCTCTTGGACAAGTTTGAAAACTAAACTGACACCCACTCCCACCACATTCCGGTCCCAATAAAGTAAAAGTACTCACCCTTTGAAGACGCCTGACAGACACGTGAAGGCAAGGAAGCAAGAGGACCGTGAGTAAGAGCCAATCGGCATATTTGTCAAACTATCGAGCCGATTTTATTGCTCGCACTCAGTCAACTTGCTTGTAAAGAACAGGAACACATGCTCCGTATTGATCATCAGTCAATGATCAATTAAGCGAACCATTTGTCTAATTAGAGCAACGGGTCCATCCAGACGGGCTTGTTTAGCTGTTTGATTGCCAAGCAGTCGCGGAGGGAATGCGAGGCCTGCATAATTGATTAGCGGCGAGTCTTTAAACACTTATCTCATTCACGTCAGATCGGCGGCCCGCACGGATTCATCGTGTCTCTTGCCTCTTATACACTTATTTAGCTGTATTTTATTTTATTTAATGAATAAATAAAGTTAATGCTGCTAAGATTACCAATGACAATGAAACCAATGAAAGTGTCCGGCCTGATGCGTTAGTGTTAGTGTCCCCCGCCTACTGCCCAGAGCCAGCTGAGATAGGTGCCAGCTCCCCCAGCGACCCTTGTGAGGAATAAGCGGTCAAGAAAATGGATGGATGGAAGTTTGACCAGGTCATAATTGAGGATTTTATGGTGTGGGGTGGAAAAAAATGGAGGATGACATGGTATCTAATCAAAACAATGCCAACACAACACAGATCATGAAATGTGCTTGGCATATGGACCACGAGTAGACCCACAAAAAAGTCTCTAGATGCTATTTCCCAAAAAGGTCATTTAAGTGCCATTTTGGCCAACCAAAGTCCTTCATTGCAATAACTTGTCCACTTCTGAATCTGATGCCACAACTTCCTTCAAACCTTGAAAGCAGATCTCGGAAGTCAACCAGTCTCACAAATGTCACTTTGGATATTCCACTGTTTTCAAAGATGAATTGGAGTGAAAGTGCTTGGTAGCGCTCCAATAGAGATGATCCACATTCAATTCCGGAGACCATCTTCATGTTCATTTCACATCTCTCCTGCACTTAAGTGTCCCTTATGGGTCAACACCTGTTTGAAAGCAAGCGTGGGCGAGGTGGGTGAGACCTTCCAATAGAATGGAAGGTGGGGAGGAAGGATGGGTGCTGTGGATCCCTTTGATGTGCTCATAAATTGTGTTGAAAGGAGAGCCGGCGAGAGGATGCAGCCGGCGAGCGAGGCAGAAGAGACACTTGAGGGGCAGCTCGAGTCCTTTTCGCTCGCCCTCCAGCCTCAGGTATCCTGCCGCTTCCCCGGGCTGGCTCGATTTAATATGAAATGCTAAGACAAAAAAGGAGCCCCGCTGAAAGGGACGACGGGAGCGTGGCGCCACAAAGGGCGCCACTCAACGCCTTTGAAGAGCTGCCGAGCGCACGTACACGCACAATGACCATCTTAATGGTGTCAATGAATAGGACAGCAAATATCCATGTTGCAATTAAAATTGTATCTGATTTTCCATCGAGGATTTATATTATGCGGTTCAATGGAAGACTGATAACACGCAACGTGTTTTATGTTTGTGGGACGAACGTACGTGAACAACTTTGCGATGACATCCAAGGTTTCAAAGTAACGCAAACGTACACGCTGCATAAAATGGGAGGATGGAGTTGAATTGAAAAGAAGGGATTAGGTATTTAATGTGTGATAAACATGTACTATAATAATGTGAAATAAACAAGAAGGATTGAAGTATTTGGTTGTCGAACACATCTGAGATCAATCACGAGGCTTAATTGTAATGCATACATACACACTTTATATTTTAGTGTGAGGAACTATTATGAATCTGAGGGACCAATGGATGTGAAATGACAACAATGAATTCTGTATATTTAAGAAAAAAAAAAAAAAAGTAAAATAAAGGTTTAAAGTAAAATGTGATGCATTTGTACAGCAGATATGTATTTAGGGTTTCAAAGCAGGTTTAGGGCAGGGGTGGCCAAGTTCGGTCCTCGTGAGCCCCTATCCAGCCTGTTTTCCATATCTCCCTCCTTCAGCGCAGCTGAATCTAATGATCAGCTAATCAGCAAGCTTTGCAGACGTCTGATAACAATCCTGATCATGAATCAGGTGTGTTAGTGGAGAGAAACATAGAAAACGGGCTGGATAGGGGCTTTCGAGGACTGAACTTGGCCACCCCTGGTTTAGGGGTTCAAGACAGGTTTTTAATGTAGGGTTTGGGTTTCAAAGAAGGGTTAAGATTTCAAAGTAGGGTTTCAGAGTCTGGTTAGGCCTTCAAAGTAGGGTCACAATTTTTAACAGAGGTTATGATGCAGAGTTGAACACATTCACTGCCAGCCCAGCAAAAATGCATTATTTGACGTCTTTTTCCGGCAATGGCAGTCAATGAGTTAAGATGAGATGTAACCAAAATTGACGGATTTTTAAGCAAAAATGCATTATTTGACGTCTTTTTCCGTCAATGGCAGTCAATGAGTTAAAAATTAAGCCGCCTTGACACTTGCACGATTTTGTGGCACGAATTGGCACCACTCGAGTCGTGCCAATGCTCGAACTAGTCGTAAAGTGGCGTGAAGTGTGCGTAAACCCGTCGTGACTGTGTGTCATGTCGGGGACAAAATTTTGAAATGTTCCAAATTTTTGTCACGACAAAATTTCGCGACCGGGTCGTGAACTATGCGCAACCTGTCGCGACGATGCGCCTCGTCGTACCAGTTCGTGTCAATGTGGACACAAATGGTCACGCAGTCGTGAACTCGTCGTGAACTATGCGTCAACTAGTCGTGAACTGTGCTGGAACCTCCCAGTTCATGCCCCAAAATGGCACGACTTGCCACGACAGAATCGTGTCCTAAAGTCGTGCAAGTGTCAGGCCGCCTTTAAAACGTTGTTTTAATGTGTGACTTAATGTGGTATCAAAATAGGGTTTTGCTTTGAAAGTACAATTTTGGCTTTCGAAGCAGGGTTTCAGAGGAGGGTAAAGCTTTCAAAGTAGGGTAAGGATTTAAAAGTGGGATTTAAACGTGTGAGGGGAAAAAAACTGTCAATTGTCAAAATGTGTGACCTGAGGTTTGAACGTGGTTAAGGTTTCTAAGTAGAGTTTCAATATAAAGTTTGAAAGAAAGCTTTCAAAAGGAGGATCAGTTAGTTTGCATGGAAAATTTATAGTGAATGTTTATCATTGTTTCTTTTTTTGAAGACCTTTGGTATTTGGTATTTTTAGTGCTAACAAATTTCTTGAGAACAGTGAAGGATGGATTAGACTTTAGTCGTTGCAATAATCAATGATTACCTTCGTCATGACATCCATGCATCATTTTGAGCGTGTCGGAGAAAGCCCTCATCTTTCACAATCAAAAACCCGTTTAATTGCGATGATAGTTTAACACTAATGAAATCAATGCCACGTCCCAAAAGCTTGATTAGGATCATTCGTCTGGTGTCCGAAAAGGCCGGTCCAAACACGTCCACCCCTCCCCCGAAATGTGCCACCAGCGAGTCGGCGTCGATGACACAGACGGATAACTTTGCCTCAGAGAGGATTTTCAAAGCAGACGACCTCCATCGGGCAAACTTCAATGGGCTGCCTTTGGAAAACAATCAAGCAACGTGCTCCCTCCCTGACCTTTAGCGACTGGCCGGCCTCAGTCCAATCACCGAGTATTGACATTATCTCCCCCACGCCATTTATAACCGCGTGCCTCAAAGGTCCGGTTGAAATATCAGCGCAGTCAAGTCGGGTTTTGGTTGTGTTGAGGTGGAAGACAAGGAGCGGGGTAAAAAGGGGTGATGGGCTGATTTGAGTTCGTTTCATACTGGATTAGAAATAGTGAGCCTTTGCTAACCAAAAAAGCAGCACCTAGGTATGCAGTCAAGTGAGGAGACTTTTCCATGAGCATAGTACATTCCAGGTCAATTTTGATTCAGGCCAATAAAATCTAATAATTACCTATATCAAATAATACTGCAGATCTATTCAAAATGTACTATCAGCCCGACAGTGTCAGAACAATCAGAACCAGAATCGTTCGATATTACCTACCTGAGGGAAGGCGCTGGAAGAGGTGGTGACCAGGATGTGGAGGGTCCGAGAGAAGGCCAGACATCTCTTTCACTGTTTTAGATTCCCCCATGACCCTGCAAAGACCAACAGAAGCATTTTTGGTCAGTACAGATGTAGTAGAAACACAAACAGTTCCAGAGACAGTTTCAAACTACCTTCCGATCACACATCCCCACTGTCCAACAATTATTCACATACGTAGACATGACTTTGACTCTTTTGCTGTTTTGAGATTCCCCCATGACCCTTCAAAGACCAACAAGTAGTTATGCGGGAACTTGAGCAACTGTAGTGGACCACATACAGCTCTCGGAATTCCTTCAAAACCCCCATAAAGGCTAGAGTATGCTTTAACACCATACGTTCAAACAAATTACACAATAACAAAAGGCTGCTAGCATATAATGGGAAATGTCATAGCTCGGAAATTATCACAACATTGCGTAATTAGAAATGCAGACGTTCACAGGTGTCACAGCAACTCCCTGCTGTAAATCAAACTAAAGTAAAGTAAAACTAATCATGCTGGGAAGTGGCCTGTTGCACACCAATTCATATTCTGGAGCAGCCAACACGTTTGGCTTGTTCGCGCCCCTCCAATTTGAATCGCAAGCTGACGTCATTCCAGCGTGTTTGTGTTCAGACACCGAAGCCGGCTATTGAGACTCCATATACGAGGCCCATTGTCGGCCGCTGAAAGCCGACAGCCGACTTGGAGGCTCGTCCCCCCCGCGCCCCGCCTCTCACATGCCTGCACACACATAATGGCCATTTCACAGCTCGTCTGGGAGTAATGGAGCCTGGCTGCGGCCTGCCGAGATGGATAGCCCCCAGATGGGGATGAAATGGGTGATCTGGCAGGGTTGACGAGGCCTCGAGGTGCTTTTACAGGACCCGGCCCGAGCTCGGAGGTGCGGAGGCGCGAGGATGAACATTGATTTGGACAATGTTGTCGCGTAGTTAGGCTGACGGACCAAGGTGTTCCATCAGTAGGCCTTTGCATAATGTTTGTAAACAATAGGTGCCCGTGTGCTTCCGGCTGGCACAAAGTGATTGACTACCGCTGATTTGAACTGAAAACCATGACAAAAAGTTTGGTTTGTGCTGCAACCAATGGTGGCAGAGAACTCAACTCAAGTTACTTTACAACTAGCAACAAGTTTGGCAGATGGTGAACAATTTTGGATTTAGTAACACTCCCAATTGAGGTGGAGCAACACGCGGTCAGACAATAATAATCAAAAACATATTTATTAGCTTTTGTGAAAACATATTAGTATTACTTCATCTTAATTGACCTTACCGTAAACCATGCCCGCATGACCTAGTAAACCAATCAAGACACAAGAAATGTTTGCGACGGCACGTGCATTTTGCTGCGGACAAACAAAAACAATCCAGCTCCTGGTAGTGCATTGTGTGATTATCCAAAGCCAAGAAAAAAGCAATAACAATGGTTAAACGCTGTAGTCACAGCTTGTATAAGAGTGATAGTTATTATCCTGATAAACTAACCGGCGTCCTACGGTAGTTACGGCTTGTTTAAGAGAGACACTGTCCGGATTATTCCCTTCCCTAAACCCTCAGACAACTACAAAAAATATCTGCGCTGCCCCTCCCCCCAGCCCCCATGGCCTAGGCAAACAAACACGAGAAGGAGCGGCACAAAATCCATTGAAATGTAGCAAAACGTGGCAAAAAAGCTTAATTCTTTACATTCTATTTAATTATGTAATTACTCTGATTACAGCTAATTTAAGTCATGAAGAGCAATCAACAACCCACTGATGACGATGGCAGATATTCCAAAATAGGACACTGCCTCAAATCATCTTCCGCGTCTACACGATGACATCATTAGCCAGTCACGGCGTCGAGGATTACATGACAGCGGCAACGTGAGGGAGGAGATAAAAACAAAGACGAGATGAGGAGTGATGCACTCAACCCCCCCTCCCATCCTCCTCGAGAGAATCCTTGTTATCAGGGCAACAATAGAAGGCTTAATGCCGAGACCAAGAGCTTGCTTGTCACACCTAAAGTGCTTTGCATTAATTACATCTCATCACATATGGGCTCTATTAATAAACACATTGCTTCCATAAGGCCTCGCAGGTCGTGGTCTGTGTAAAGAATCCATGTTGGGAAACACTCTTAATAAAATTAATTTGTGATGTAAGGCGAAGGGATTGTACCATTTGCAATTCTGGGTTGGGGCCTTTAATGGACTATCCCATTTTTTGTTTAGTTTTAGGGTTGGAGCAACAGTTCCATCATGACTCAAAAGGCATGTAGATGATGTGATGCCTCCGATTCATGCTAGTTTTCAAACACAAGACAAACCGACATAAGTTGACTGGACCGCACCATTTATTTTGGGGATTTGGGTGAAGAGGGGATAGTTCCTTTTGGATCCAACCAGCAAAAAGTGGAACTATATGCCGCTAGCAAAAGTGAGAAAATGATCACATCGCTGTTTGCCCATTCAGTTTGTAGTCAGAAGGCCACTTTCTGGTTGTGTATGTGAGTATGCCATTTAGAATTTGTTCGAAATATAAACTACGGGGACATCATCTTCGCGAGTAACACATCACACGTTCAAAATAAATAAGGCTCTGTTGTCCAAATTCAAAATTCTCGTTCCATTGATGCAATCATAATCAAACAGTACATAACACATTTCAGGGGGTTAATTTAACACTTAAAGAGTTCAATTCAATTCAGTTGATTATTTATTCTACAATGTATGGAAATAATGGCTAGAAGTGCACCTTTATCCAGATTTGCACCAACATTGTCCACGTATACTGTACTGTAAGTTATCCCTGCATTTGTGAGCATGTGTGTATCTTTTAGCCAAGCGTAGATAAACAGCGGAGACAAACATCAGTTTAATGAGCCGTCCCTGTAGAGTCCCTCTACATTCAATTAAGCGCCGAGATAATTAATCGGGCCGAGCCGCTGGCTGGCGGATGGCTAGCGGGAAGCCAGGTGGTCTTACGGGGAGGTAGGTGTATGTGTGTGTGTGTGTGTGTGTGTGTGCATGCATCGACTATGCAGGTTATAAAACCGAGACAGAGAGCCTCACGATAGACTTCACAAGCGAAAATTGGCACACAACGCATTCTGCTAACAGTGCACGCTGGCCATCAATCTCCACGCCACTGAAGGCTGAGACTCAGGCGAACACCTGTACTGTCTCAAGGTGGAAATCGAGTAGAATGAAAATTACATTAGCATTATTTTTAGACTGAATAAACTATGAATTATCGTCATGGTTATTACAGTAATGTGCTCCGAGGTGTCCTGTTATTGAGGAGCAATCAATCGGGGTGGACCCAGTGCATACAAAAAATAAATAAATAATAATAATAATAATAATAATAATCACAATAATAATAATAATAATAATAACAATAATAATAAATGGATGTACGGATGGGAAAACATGTTTTATCATAAATGATAATCAAATGACAGATCAATACACGGTACATATAAGTATGGATAGGACCCCGCATTCATTATTATTTTTTTTTAGAACAATTCCAATCATTTAGTCCTGCAGTTAAAAAATGCTGGAAAAAAAAAAAATCTTTAACTCAGAGTTTCTCAGCCTAAAATATACTGTACTTCATGTTTTCAACATTATTCATAATATATATTGATTTGAAATAATAAAAAAGTAAATCAATGAATGAAATACATCCATTTCAAAGAGTATTTGATTACTGACATTAATATCAATAGTAATTTTGTAACATTATTTTATGGTAAGAATAATTAGATTTTTTTTGGGGGGGTGAGGGGGCAATTTTTAGGTATTTCTGCATGCTTTGAAAAGAAAAAAATAGTGCCATCTAGTGGCAAATACAAAATTGAAATCGGGCAGTCCACATTGAAATAGGAACATTAATAATTTAATTTGTTTGCAGTGGGATAAACGAGAGGTAAAACGTGGCATTTTGCTGCATGCTTTGAATGAGAAGTAGTGCTATCTCTTGGACTAACATAAAAATTACAACTTCAAGGCCAGAAGTTCTAATTGGTTTTGTAACGTTGAGGTTTGTGATAAGATAAATTTGGTATTTTTAATGGGTTTCAATGGGACTCTTCTTGTGTTGCAAATTACAGTATGTGACAATTGGCTGCATGCTTTGAAAGAGTAAAAGTAGTGCCATCTGGTGGAAAAATGTATAATACAGAAAAATCTAACAACTTCAAATTAATATCTCCCCATTAAGGATGAAATTATTTTAGGTGAGAAAAAAAAAAAGTTAAATTAAAGAAATATGGCATTTTCAAATATATTCAAAGGATATTTTGCTGCATGCTTTGAATAGGCAGCAAATCGCCAAAAAATCTTCAAATAATCTTAAACCTACATTTTCATTAGATATTAATTGACTTCAAGCAAATCCATTATGGCGGCGTATAAAGGCAGAACTGTCCAAATACTTCCGGATGTGACTACACGAAACACACGCGCACACACACGCTTTCATTTTCCTTCCTTCTTTGCCAGCTTGTTATGCAGATTCTCGGATTTGCCTCCTCCAAGACAGATACACACAAACACACATGCACAACGCACACACACACACACACACACACACACACACACGCGTTACGTCTGTGCCTCCCCAGGGGCAGTGGGGAAGGGCAGAGCGCGGATGGAAATGAATGCAGCCATGTTGCAAGTGGCAAATCTGCATCTGTAATTACCCACAGAAACGCACGGGGAGCTTTCTTCTTCTTCTCCTCCTTCTCCTCCTCATGCCCTCACTCGTCTCTTCCCCACCTCTTCCTCCTCCTCCTTCTCCTCCTCCATGTCTATCTCCCACCGTCTTCCTCTCAAAGGCTTCTTAAGTGTTGCTCGGTGGGCCAATTAAGGTGAGTAGCAGTGTGGGTCTGTGTGTATACAGTACATGTGTGCGTGTGTACGTATGTGCGTGTGCTCATGCATGCATGAGTGCATTTATGCATGCATCAAACACCTTGCGCAGTCTTGCTTATGTCCACACTGTCTGTGTTTGTGTCTGTCTTGCCGCACAAATGTATTTCCGTGTGTGCGCGCGTGTCATCTCTTTGTGTCTGGCTCGGGTCATATTCATGTGTTTGTAAGTGTCCCCTCAGGCCGATTACAGCTCAGCTGTCTCGTGAAATGGAACAATATTCTCTGACAATTTCTCTATATATCTATATAGATATTCCCAAACATATATTCACTTTATGCGATCTAGCGGACGCTCTTCTTCAACACGGCAGCCGTGATTCTGAGCGCAGTACATCATGGCATATCATAAAGTTTCGAGAACTATAAAGGAAGTTTTCCCTTTATACGACACAGAGTTCCTTCCCTTCTGAGCAGCACTTGACTTGTAAAACAGTCGTTAAATTTGACACTTGCACTGTTGTCCATCTAAAAAACAAAAAAGGTCCAAGCGGGGACATACAAACAGCCTAAAAAAAAACAAAGCAAAAAAATAAGGATACAGTTATTATTATTATTATTATTATTATTATTATTATTATTATTATTATTATTATTATTATTATTATTATTATTGTGGGAATGCTTCACAGTTGGCCTTCTGAGAAACTTCTGTTGGAAAATGTTAACGTTTCGTTTTCATAAAATGATGAATGGCACTTCATTTATGTTGCAGTTTTACACCTTAGAAGGCTCTCAAAGTGCTTTACATTCGACTACTCATTCACCTAATGACACAGCATCAGGAGCAACTGCGGAGGGATTCAGTATCTTGCTCAAGGATACGTTGTCGTGGTCACAATGGGATGGGTTTGAACCCACAACTTCTGGGGTTGGGAGACGGCCACTCTACCACTGAGCCATGCCCCCCAAGATAGAAAGGAATTACTGTAATCCTCCTCCATCATAGAGGTTACATTCCAGACCGCTCACAATCAGTGAAATCCGCAATCTAGTAATACCCGATTTAAATACTCTCAAATAATTTATGATTATTATTTTTTTTTAATAACATTCACGACACTTACTTTTTTAAGGTCGTTAAACACACTTAATCAACCGATCTCACAATCTACACAAAAAATATTACCCAAAAATGTACATTCTTATATTAACCTATAGCTGACACTTTCTGTAGACATAAAAAGCAGGATGAGAGCAGATGACATTAAATAACTTTCAACAAAAACTAGGCTGTGTTGAAATACCGTACTTCCTGTTTTGTTGTCCTTTTAAATTTACACTGCCTCAACTGAAACAAGAGTGCTGCCATCTAGTGGTCCACCATGGAATTACACCAATGTAAACCAGAGACCAACATCTAACTTTGAACTGAACAAAAACAAATCTGCAAAATAATGGGAGTGTAAACCTC
Source organism: Festucalex cinctus (assembly GCF_051991245.1). NCBI lineage: Eukaryota > Metazoa > Chordata > Actinopteri > Syngnathiformes > Syngnathidae > Festucalex > Festucalex cinctus. The sequence continues at coordinate 15,619,242 of NC_135417.1, forward strand.
AAACCTGTCATGGAGGGTTATTGTATATGTATTTGTTTATTATTAAACAACGGTATAGCCTTATTTAAATACACAGAGAAAAAAATATGAGCGTTCCCCTCTAACGTATTGTTTAACTGTTTTGCATATTAGTTAAAATAACTGAATGAATTCCCAGAAGATCAATTTGAGGCTTTCTACTGATTACAGTGTGTTACTCTACGTGTGATACTGTCCCTGTGCAATATATTCTCACCTTCAGTGTGATGTGCGACGTTGGATATTAACATCATTTAGCTCATCTCACGATAAAGCGAGCACATCGGCATCCAGTGGTGCATCCAAACATTTACTTCGCCAATTGTTATTCATCACAATGTTCTCCCTGTGCATCCAGATAGGTGATTGGAGGAGAGGAGGGTGGGGTGAGAGTTTACAATGGAGGTGGGAGGCGGGGGCTATATAAGGAGCAGGGAGAAATGAAGGAGAGACGATGGCAGAGGAGGAACATGCCATCTAAGTGGTAATTGTATTTCATTTATTTGAGCAAAATGTGTAATAACACTTGAATCAATATCATTGGTGTTGAACAAGAGGCTTTTGCCGCTTGGCGAGGGCCGTGAATATTTATGCGGGCTGATTAAATCATGATGTAACGGATATTAAAGAGACTCAAATGGAAATAAACCGCCTTTAAATAATTAGTGCCCTCCCTCTGTTAACCACTTGGAGCTGACGTCCTGCCTGCCTGCCTTCATTGTTCCTGTCCTAGATGCAATTATTGTACTAATAGCTTTGTCTATGAATATTTCATCTGTAATTCGTTGGGCTCAAACCATCAAAGCTCAGTGCATGACCACAGTTCAGCGAGCACCCGTGGTTAGCTTCTTTTTAAACTTGCTTTAATTCACCTTACTACACTCGCGGGGATTTCACATGCTTTGACGACGAGGCGCTCTAAAACGGCCATCCCAGCGCGAGCTCCTGTCCATACGCTGGACATCACTTCCGACTGTCCCTCTCGCCTCCCCCTTCTCGCTGTTCCGCCTTTCTCAACATGATGTGCGCACACTCAATGCCATCAATGAGGCGCTCTAGAACGGCCACGTCAGCATAATAAGACGCACTGTTGAACTGTAGGCATAGCTGGCTAGCTAACCTCACATTGCAATTGTATTGTATTTCATTACTTAAAATTTTCACGCAGCATAAAAATGTGTTCCATATTAAACATATAATACTATATGCAGTATTCCAATTTGTAATGCACCTTGTCACAATATTGCATCAATACTGTAGCAAAGTTCACAACAAAAAATGCTAAAAGGTGAGAGCGAGAAACTCCAAGGCCTTCGAAGAGACTGAACAGCGGCCGCCATCTCCGCCCGGCTTCCTGTCAGCATGTCGTCTCGTGACACGCTTCAATCATTCTTTATTGAGCCCCGCGGTCTCGCTCGTGTTCCATCCCTCGCTCTGCCTGTCTCGTTGCCACCCTCAATCAGTTATGTTGTTGCTCACGATCAATAATCAATTTCCTGGAGGAAGGAACGGGCGGGGGGTTCTCTCGCTGCCGTTTCGGGTTCTGGCTGTCAAGCTGTGACCTTATGGAAGGATAATGGCGAATCCAAGGAGGTTGTTGGGATGAGGGACCTTTCTGCCGCTCTCCGTTGACAGGCGGCAGGGATTGAAGAATGACCTCCAATGTATTCATGGGAGGGAAAATTATAACCGAGACTTGAATGGTGGACACGTCTTGATTAAGGTGGAAAATACTGGACTTATGAAAGGTAAAAATCAGTTTCGAGTTTTGTCCACAAATTGTCAAAATAACGGTACAGTCATCTCTCACTCTAAAACTTTCTTCTTTTTTTTTTAAGCACTAAACTTCAACTGTACGGTAAATCAGTACTTCTCAGCTGACGAGGTACAATTAGCACACAAGTCGGTGTTTAGTTTAAGGACACTTCGGAAGAAGGAGCGCTGATTACGTCCTCAACCTAAATGCAGACCGGTACATGTATACGACTATAAATAGCACCAGAAAAAAACAAAAAAAAAGAAAATTAAATAACAACTTGACACTTGCCTGTAGTAACTTAACTTCTGGTACGGCCCTCCAAGGACTACAAATCACCTATTTTAGGAAGTTAAATATTCACAATATGATGCTCAAACAGAATGCTGGCAGAGAGAGAGAGAGAGGAGTGAAAGAGGTGTGGCGGTGATGATTTTATTATTCACACAAGGCATAATAAAACAGGCACGCTCGGTTAGCAACACTTAAACCCCCAACGTGTTGTAGCAGTTAGCCGCTAATGCGACAGCCGTGATTTGGACACGTCCTATTAATAGTGCAGGGGGGAGCTTTCCGGGCATGCTAATGGTGCCACATATTAGCTATTAATAGCGTAGCATACGAGAGACAGGTCGTGGGATGGGATTCCTGTGGTTGTGTGGGAGGAAGTTAATAACTGAGATTTTTTTATTTTTTTTTTCATGTGCGTGTACACACCTGTGGGAATGTCAAGGTGTTGGAAATACTGCCTGTGCAGAGATTGGTGTCGACTAGTCGCTAATCGTGTTTTGTTAAATTGAATGAGTTGTTTTTGGTTTCTGAATGTGAAACATTATGGCTCAGCAGGGAAAGAAAATGGCGGATCTTGGACCAGGTAGATGACAAGTCATGAGTTGAGAAACTTGTCATGGGTAAGATTATTTAAATAAATTAATTTTTAAAAGAAGCAGCTAACAAAAGATTTTGCTTATTCATTGCTACTTCATAGCTAGAAACTGTATATTTTCTTCATAGCATCACAATGGAGCACTTCAACAAAAAAACATGTTTTTTTTCCTTTTCATTTTTATTTCCCCTTGTGCAAGAGGAATATCAGTAAACAGCTTTTCTACTAGAGTATTATCTTGTGATTCCAGTGTGCTCATTTAAGAGCCTCGTGGCAACAGGAGTGTGTGTGCGTGTGCGTTTGTGTGTGCACAAAGGTGCCACTTTTCCCTCTCCATATTTTGACACGTTACCGTATCACACATTAAAACCAGACACATGACACGCACGTTGTTTGCTTCCTGTTTGGATGCTGAAGTCACTCCAGGTATCGACACTCCCGTAACAACCACCAACCTTCAAATTCCATTTCGAGGAGGGCTGATTTTGATCAAATTTAAGAAACAGTCCTCAAAATTACTAAACGTGTTGGCAAAATTTGATGACTTGATAAAACACCAAACACAAATGACTCAGAGGCCCTTCATTGGCAAACTCATCTCCGAGTTTTTGCTACCATAATTGAGCTAATTACACAAGACAAATGGATGAAGATGAATTGTTCAAAGCAGCCATTTTTGAGTCATTTTGGCTAAATTCCATGTAGGGGTCCTTCAAAGCCAACACTGTCATCGAGATTTTAAGCTAAAAATCCACATACTGGCGACACTACATTGTGAAGACTGTTTTCATCATTGGGCAAAAGTTGATGACTAGCCATTAAACACAAAACTCTATAAATCAACTCTACAAGGTCAGAGGCCTGACCAAACATCTTGAGTGTGATGAATGAATGATCCAATAGAGTGTGCATGTATTTGCGATAGGTATTGTTTTCCAATGCGTTTCTGATTCAGAGAAAAAGAAGCCAACGCAGATCTAATGAGCATGCGGCCCAGGGCACAGCGGGGAAAGTGTATTGGCCCACTAATGTGAGGAGATGGAATTATTCGAGACCCCTGCGAGACCACCTCATACCTTCTCTCTGCATCGCGCCTCAGTAATTCCCCCGGTGGACGCAGTGCGAGCGCTCCGGCCCGCAGGCCTACGACGCCCGCCCGCCCTTCATGGGAGTACAGGTAATTGATTTTTTTTTTTTTTCAAGTGTGGTGATGCTGATGGCGACAACACGGCGCGCGAGGCTGTGCGTGTTGACAAAGCAGAGCTTTACAGTACGTCGCAGTGATGCGAGTTTGATGGATTGCTGCAGAGGTGGTGGCTTGTCTTATACGAATTGAGCTATTCTTGTCATGTCATTATATAATCAATGCAGTTTACATTGGTAGGAGTGAATCAGTGGCGGGCAACACGGATAGAGGCTAACACATTGGCTCAAGTTGGTCAGTTTTAACGGGAAGACACATCACGTTGTGACAGCTAATCAGCATCAAGAATGTGCTTACTACTGTACATAACGCACACAGCACATACACTCGGCGTCCTGGTAGCCAGACGAAACAATGTACAACACCGCCAGATTCCAATGTGAGCCAAGAAGAAGCAAACTTGGAGAATGGGGAGCGAGCAAGTTGGTTTATCTGGGCAGTGTGGTAACTTGTTTACCGCTGCGGAACTGTGAGCCAAGCTAGCAATAGCATTTAGCATTAGCCAAAGTTTTAGCATAACCACTAGCCAACTAATCGACTAGCGTTCATTTTTGGCTTGGTGTGAATGAAGCAGTTAGGTTCATATCCCGCAAGCTGTGATATTTCATCTTCGGTCTGGATTTAGCATGAGAAGAAGAAGCTCAAGTAATTCAAGAATTTTTTTTATGCCTTGGATACCCGCTTTTCATGTACACTGTCGGGCAGTAGGAGTCAACAAGCCAACCGCAGCAACAATTGTTCATGATATGCACGACAGTAACGCGACGACAACACGGTGAGAAGGCCAGCCTTGAAATAAATCTTACCGGAACAAATATGGAGATCAATGACTTGAAAAGCTTTTATTTTGATTTGTTCCGGGCAGGGTGTTGCGACACAATGGCTGACTTGACTAAACTTTCCGTGTTTGGGGCGTTTTCGCCACCACAAACTGTTGCTACCAACATCAACAACACAATTTTATTCTCAAATCACGTTCAATTGCCACTTAAGGGTGCGGAAAAAAAAGAAAAAAAAAAGAGAGACTTAATCATGCTAACATATTGTACAACACCTGTTGACAAGGTTTAGCAGTGGCTCCAGCATTTAGCAGCGAGCAATTAGCGCTCATGTTCCCCAAATAGACAGGCAAGAGCCATCGGATAACTTTTCGAAGGGAGTTTAAATGATGTAAATGGCTGCGCACTCTTTGATGCTGACAGCCTGACACAGTTGCCGTTCCTATTGCTCACTTTTTAACAAACCGGGCTTACTCAAATGTGCTGTTTTCACTCCTGTGGTTCTGACGTCATTTCGTCTCTATGGAGAGACATTTGTCTAAAATCTCACTGATGTTTCTAGAAAGGAGAACTTTAATGTATTTGATTATCTAAAAATGAAAATTAGTTGGTCGTTGATTATTAAGCTCAATGTTGTTTTTTTTAACCGACTACTCAATTACGGTACTCTGTTCAATTTTCAGCAGGATACCAAAATATTCAATAGATGTAGTCCTACAACATATTTTCTCGGATTGCTACCAAATCTAAACTACTTGAGTAATCCCAAATTGAGCAGAATTTTAGATTTCCAAATTTGACGACCTACCATAAAACACGAAACCAACAACTCAGCTCCTCAAGGTCAAGACCGACTAAATGATGAAAAGGATGAATGATAAAGATTTAATTATGTTTGTTTTTCAGAATAACTGCTTCAGTGCTGCTGTCATCCGTTGGCCTATGGGGAATGACTGATTGTCCCCTGCCTTTTCTGCCTAGTAACAAGCGGCCTGGGTAATGCTGAGACGTGACCAGGAAGAATAATCTGAACTATCGATTTACATCGTCACACACTTGGGTAGCTTAATAATGAATCACAACCGACAAACGGTTTGTTACTAAAAGACAAAGTAAGAGAGTAATGTGGTATAAAAAACACCCACCCAATAGATGCTAATTGTAGTTTACAAATCTAATAAAGGAACATGCACTGACTGACCGTTTAACATATGTAGGCCTGCATAGGGAGACATGCATTATCTATGTGAGTACATGCAGTGAGTCACACCATTGATGTGTGTTTGATCGTGCGTCTTGCCTTTGAACCCACACACACGCCTAGCGCTTCGCCGTGAGTGCGTGTGTGTGGTCTGTCTAGCAGGGGTGATGATCATGTCTGCGCATTGATATTCAAATATGCCCCCGAAAAGACAAACCCTTATGTCAGGGATCAAGGACTCGCCTGGTTTCAACACAATCACTTCACTGCGCTCGCTCCTCTCATAAATAAAGCAGCGCCCGCCCCGCTACTTCATACCAATGTCTTTTAATTATTAAGACACACGGCGCCGAGGTTATCTCGCCCGCATTTGCATGTTTGCCACCATATTGTGGTGTGTGTGTGGGGAGCAACAGGGCAGGAGTGACACAAGTTGAATTGTATCGAGAAAGATGCTTTCTGATTTATAGCTTCTAGTTAGAAAAGTGTTTTTCATTCAACAACTTTACAGCAAATCCCAAAATGTTGCAATATGCAATACCAATATGTGACCAAATTGTGGTCTATGCATGGGCCGATTACAGCCTGACAGTTTACTGTGGTATGAAAAAGCAGAGATTTCAATAACCGCTAATACGGTTTGTCACCTTAATGAGCTGAGGGGACTTCTAAGCAGGGCACAACATCATCGGGTACTAGTTAGCCTGAATGATAACATGAGTAGGCCACAGCTTTGTTCTAAAAATAGCTCACCAGTGATGACATTTATTTATTTATCAATTAACATGGCACATGGTTCTTAAAGGGATACTTGACTCATTGAACCATTTTTAGCAGTGAAAAGTTCATATTTTGCTCGGAACTAATTTGATAACTTCATTATTTTTCTTGCACAATGAAGACCTTTAAAAACTATTTTTTTTCCTGTTGCTGTCCACTGATGATGACATCACCTGTGCTGAGGAAGTAGGTAACGACCAATCATGGTTCACCTGTTTTCTGGGGTTGTTCAGCAAACTGAGCCATGATTGGTCATTACAGACTTCCTCAGCACAGGTGACGTCATCATCAGTCGACAGCATGTAGAAAAATTACATGGACAGTACATGGAAAATAATAAAGTTACCACATTAATTGTAGACAAAATATTCAGGTTTTTTTTTACTGCTGAAAATGGCTTAATGAGTCAAGTATCCCTTTAATGTACCAGAATTTTTACATTTTATTGAAAAACAAAATAGATTGTGTTAATAAAAAACAAAAAAAAAATGCTATTTTTTTTATCCAAATATTTAAAAAATAAATGACTTTTATAGAGCTGTCATTTTGATACCGAGATATCGCAATGTTTTTGCTCACTGCTTTCATAACATCAGATTATTGGTAGATGCTTATTTTGGTCACATGCCACAATAAAATAAATAAATAAATAAATGTTTTAAACGTAAAAAAGCTATTTATATATATATATATATGTTGTTTTTTTTAAAGTGGCACATTGTAACTGATGTGGAGCAAATGCAGCACGAGCCACGGGTGGCAAGGTAGATCCATCTTGAAGTGCGCGGCGGCTACACGAGGTGAATTATCATTATGGCGAACACCCACGTGCACTGCGCAGTTAACGTGGTCAGCAGCATTAAGAAAAAAAAACAAAAACACAGCCGCATTTCAGCCCTCATTAATTTAACAGCGGGCGCCATTATTTGTCCCCCCACCCCGCGTTCATTAGTCAGCTGAGGCTGACACGGGGAGGCCACCCGAGCTGGGGAGGCGAGGAAGCACTAGCTTACCTGTTGCCGGATTTTTAATTTAAACGCGACTTGTCCTTGAATGTTAGGACATTGGGATAAATACAAATAGTTGGGTGGCTTGCAATCTTATTGATTTTTCTTCAAACAAAAAAAAAAAAAAGGGGGGGGGGGGGCAGTGTAACAAAGGCGCTGTTCTTCCTCTTCTGCTTTTCCCTCACACCTTTTACACACTCGCCTTAGCATATTAGGTAGAGGAATAATGTGGAAAAAAATGCTTAGCACACGAGAACATGGCCGGTGTGTGCGTGTTTATGTGTGTGTGTGTGTGTGTGTGTGTCCCCTAGGGGGTGAGCTGCGGTGGAGCCCCCTATCCCATAAATCCCAGCTCTGGTGCAAACAATCAATTTTCAATTTTAATTATTTACCATAGCCTGGCGGACAGAGGCATTTATTTTCCCGCCGCTGTCCGGATTAAAAATTAAAAATTTGGGAGATGGGAAGAAAAGGAATAGAAAGAATTCTTTATTATGCGTCGTGACGGGAGCATTCATGACAGCCCAAACGACTCAATCAGCCACTTCATAAATTTTCACACGACGTACGCACTTCAAGCCGGGCGCCATCTGCTGGGTCAGTACCACTCAGCACTTTGGCCTTGCCGCCGTGCTGACATTTCATCTGTGAACGTAATCACGCCAGCTATCACTTGTCAAGCTCGCGTTGATGCAAGCACACCGGCCCGCGATGAAATATACGCTTCGGATAAAACGCATTATGGTTCAGTACTCGCACTTTTTAAGTCCAGTCAATGCACTGAATGAGTCTTAGCTAACTAAACACTGAAACAAATTGATATATTACAATTTTAACATCTATTAACTATTCAGTAGTAGTTGGGGTAACTATTCAACACAAACTAATCACCTTCACTTGAGGTTCAACAGTATTATTAGCTAGAACACGTACTAGCCTAAATAACACTAGCATAAACTAACAAATCGGAAAACAAATATGTGCTCTAGCATAGGATGCCCAGATATCCCGTTTTGGCCAGGACAGTCCAGTTTTTGAGACTTGGGTCTCATGCCCAGGTGGACTTCGACCACCTCATTGTTTTGTCCCGACATTACGCAGGTCCTGGTTGAACAGTCACCCAAGATAGCATTCAGTATTATCAATTGATACGCATTTTTGGCCATCTTTCGCACGCAACCACTTTTGGCTTTCACGTATAATAATACATTTTCGAGAATATGGGAACATTCGAATGGCAACGTAGACTTCACGGGCTATTCGTAGCTGCATTGGAAGAGAAGCGAAAAGACAAGGCGGCCTATTCACTAAAGGTTTGCGTCGCTTTTGCACCACGCTAACCGGCAAAAATGGAGCAATCTGGGAGCGCCTAATTCACTAAACACGTGCAGATGGGGAAATCCGTCACTAAGTGCTCTGCCAACTAGATTACGTCACGATGCGCCAGTGTTATTTGCGCGTATGTAAATTAGGTAATTTGCCTACATTTGACGCAAAATATGCCCACCCCAATGCAAATGAGACTCATTGATATGTAGTGTCTAATTCACTAACGCCAGCGCAAATAGCCACACCGAGCTTGCGTGACGCAAATAACGTTTTTGGAAAGCATGTATTAACCTGCTGCAACCTCGATCTCCGGGATCATGACAGCAGTGGGTGCCATTTGCAGCACAACATCCACGGCAGATCACGCAGAGAGGAGCGAGCGAGAGAGAGAGAGAGAGAGAGAGAGAGAGAGAGAGAGAGAGAGAGAGAGAGAGAGGGTGGGGGGGGGGGATTTTTCTATGTTGTTTTTGGACACATAGCGTAACCCGGGCTGATCGGCAATGGCGGGGAGGCATTTTACGATCATTCTTACGTGCCAGATGCATACTGTACGCCCACGCCAACCTCTGAAAATATATATTTTTTAAAAACGATCGCACCAATAATTTGTACTTTATGAATGAATGACGTCGTCGTCGTCCTCTCTGCTCTGTACAGCTTAATAACAGCGTTTAATAATAAACGCTTACTCTCGGTCCAATTTCGCTTTCTGATAATGTCATCTTTCTCGCAACTGTTACGATAACTACCATGTTGTTGGCGCAAATCCATTGCCATCTGTGGTAAATCAGGTGCAAATTTGCTTCAAGTTGTCAGTTTTGTGTGCGTGTTTGCGCCGGTTTATGACTGGAGCAATATCCTAAGTGAATAGATGGGTAACTGGGCGCAGACTGCGGGTGCAGTTGTGGTGCAATATTTTGCGCTATTACCGGACACAGTGCATTCTTAGTGAATATACCCCTAAATTTTCATTTATCGTTTAAAATAACTTAAATTAACCACCATACAATTGCCAATGCCAAACCAAATGTGTTTTTTCTTCTTCTTGCTTTTGGTAAGGTTTTAAATTCATTTAAGTAATCCATCCATGTAACGTCTGTCGTACCAGCTAGCTAGCGCTAAGCTAACCTATGAGAGTCCATCCCTCCGGCCCAGCGTCGAAGTTTGCTAACTCTTTGTGCTAGCATGGCGTCAGAGGCCAACAACCTGTTTTCAAAACAGCTCTTGTCCTGTAAACAAATGTCCAAAAGTGTTTCCTTTGTCCGTTCAAAACAGTACCTTGTAAACAGCCTCTAACAAACGCATAGCAAGGAACAGACAACCTTTTAGGCGGAGTTAATTACTCACATAGAGGAGTGGGGGAAAAACAAGACGCAACACATTATTGTCTCACTTTTCACTGTCACCCTCCCGCTTGTTTATAGAAGGAGTTCTAATGTCGCCATAAATTCCGGCGAGCAAACACACGGTGGAAGTGGAAGCTTTAATGGCGATCAATGGGACGCTGTCGATGATGTCATTGGGCTTCATATAGTGTGTGCGGGTGTGTCTGAAAACACTTACCTATATAGTGTGACTTTGTTAGCACTACTCGTCTACGGAGTGCACTTTGCTCTGTGACATCATGTAAACACTACAGTATGTCACTATTTTGACTTTTGACAAAACTGGGGGGGAAAAAAAACCACACACACACAAAGGAGGCCACCCCATTGAGTTATTTTGGTATGAGGATGTAGAGGTCAGTGACAGGCACACCTGTTTACTGCAGAAGGACACATTCCATATACACTAATTGTAATCAGCGGAAATCTGTACTATTGAGAGGACATGTTAACTTTTCCTTCGTAATTCATTTTTTTCTACTGTTGGATGCATAACATGTCAAAATTCACCTGTGACATGGCTTCAAGTTGACATCAATGCAGTTAGTCGCTTTAGTGGAAAAGTCTTTAAAAGGCAAAAGTGTGGCTAAACAAGAAGATTTGATTGTCAACATTGTGGCTCATTATTCAAGTACGTGTCAATTTCATGGATACTACGGCTTCGCGCAACCTCAGGAAAAATAACTGACCGATTAAAGTATTTGGCAGACTAAAATTCCAATAACCGATTAACCGGCTAATTACAATTCTATTTGGCAGACAAAAATTTTGCAACCGATTAATTGGCCGATTAATTAAAAAAAATGAATAAATGAAAATAAATATATATAAATATTTATTTATTTTTTGTCTCTAAACGTATACAACTAACTGTATGAATTACAGGCAGAACATTTGACAGCTTTACAATGCAGTACTTTGTCGTTTGGCACAAAAAAAACAAAACAATAATAATACAAATCCACAAAAATATGTTTTGGCCAATACTTTAAAGTCATACTTGTCTTATGTTGCAATGTGTTCATGTGTGGGGAAAAAAAAACAAGAAAACAAAATCAGCAAAAATGCCGCAAAAAGAAAGAAAAAAGAAATTAAATAAAAATAAATAAAAATCAGCCCATTTTTGCTGATATCGGTCACTTCTATCTGCAGGCCAATTAATCATTGTAGCACTTTAATAAACTGTATCTATTCTATTTCAGAACCAGAAATGTTTGGTGCATTTTGTTGCTTCATCAAGTTAACTGTCTTTCACATATAATACAGTGTAACATAAATATATAACAATCTAAATAATATAATAATAATAATAACACAACATACGTATACATAAGAAATAAAAAATCTAATATAATAATAATTCACATAATAATGGCATTATGTGCAGTTTGCATTAAGTGTAATTATTGTTATTCCACCTCCCTCCGTCACTGCACGCATCTTTGTGTATGTTTGGCAGAAAAACAAGAAAATGGACTTCACTGTCAAGTATTGACGGATGAAGGTTTAATCCATTTACTGCTATGCTAATGTACTTGAACCTTACACAGCACATCTCCAAAGACTTGCCGTGTCAAACTGAGGTCGATCAGTTAGAGTCCAGTAGCTAGAAGCTCCGTTCCGAGGCCTCCCTCAGCAGCAGCCCATCATGTCGGCATAAGGCGTATTACAGCGGACGCCAGGCTACACTTTCGTCAGAACGAGGGGGCCGTGACACCTGGAAGCAGCAGTGAAAGCGGAGGCGGTGAAGGCTTGACCTCCCTCTCCGGCCCCCGGTCGGAGGCCAGGTCAAGTGTTTGACCTCGGGGGCCCGGTCGGGGGCGGCGGGTTATTGAAAGCCGTTGACCCCGGCGACAGGCCACTTGACCCCGCTTACCCTTGGGCTGGGAGAGCTCGCCACGGTCCGGCAGTTGCAACCGGCCCACGAGCCACGGGGTAAGGAACGGTCAGGGCCGAACAAACGAGGTCAGGGCGTCGGCGCCGGGAGATTTATATCTGCCTGTGAAGTGCTTTCCGGCCCTGGAGCGGCGGGCCCGGGCTTTCTTTGTGTGATGAATGATGAATTTGTGCAACCTTGCCACGGAGGTTTTTGCACTTTGACACGGCGAAGAAGGGCTTCAAGTGCAAAATACGGAAGGGAATCAATAATCATGGACGTCAAGTGCTGTAGATTCTCAACACTGACATTTCATTTCTTTCCCGTTTCTTACCCTAGTTTTATCCTATATTGTTTGGCCTCTCTATGCAGCACAACATTTGAACGTGCTTAGTAATAGACTTGTGGATATTGTGATAGTACGCCGTGTGATTTCTTTATTATTGTAATCCTTTCATACTATGTCGATATAAAGAAAAGAAAGTGGCCAAGCGAATATGTGCAATATTCATGTATGGTGTTCCACCTGGTTCAATTCTGGGGCCTCCGCTGATTTTATTGTATTTGTGCCCCTGCACCTCCACAGTGGTAGTTGTTTTTAAGTGTTCTATTAATATGGAGTATACGGCAGAAAGCATACCAGATATTTTATTTTTTCTAATGTCTTTACCAAGGGTGGGCTTTGGCCCCGCCGTTAACGGATGCCCGCCTTTTCGGCGAGTGCCCACATTTTCAAGTGCATTATAATGCGAAGCCTTGAAAAAAAATACATGGACTAAGAAAAAACCATCTGTACTCACCCAGATCAACGGACGAAAACCTGCTTCAGTCGATGCTCAGTCCCAGTAGTTTTTAAGAGGCTTTACGTCATTTTGCATTTGTCAAAATGTGGGCATCCGTCAACGACAGGGCCGAAGGAGAGATGAAAGTGCCCACCTATGTTCTTTGTCCCACCACTATATTTGGATTTTGTCTCATATTTTTGGATTTTTAACCAATAATTTTTTGGATAATTACAAATTTTGTTTTTTTAAATCACATATTTCCCCTATTTTTGTAGTTTCAATTTGTATATTTGTCTTTTTTCCTTCATTTTTAACATAAAATTATGAATATATAAGCTCATAGATAAATGTAGTTTGACGTTTAAATCTTATTTGAACTATTATCTATTTTATTTTTTATATTTTCTAAAATACCTCATTTCACGATATTTTGTATTCTTTTCTAATTCTTGATTTTTTTTTTGCCTGATGTCTGTGTTTTTGTTCATTTTTTTAACATTCATCTACATTTTATCATATACTTTTGCCAATTTGTCTTTACTTTTTGTCATATTTTTTGTTTTTTACATTTTTCATCTTTTTTTCTCCTCTTATTTTAATATTTTCCAAATATTTTTGTATTTTGTGTTAATTCTTTGATATTTTCCATTTTTTTGTTGACCTTCGTGTTTTTGTCTTATAATTTGTATTATTTTCTAGCATTTCTGTGTGTTTTTTTTTTTAAATCATTCTCTCTTTCATTATGATATTTTGACTTGTGCCACTCTCATACTGATAAACAGTAGTCATCATGCAAGCTTCATGTTGAGTTTGGACAGACATTCCTTTATACATTCATTAAAAAAAGAAAGAGAAAAAACGATTTTGAAGCTGTTGATTTCAGCTAATGATGACAATAAATTCTTGCTTGGAAGCATCATGACCTCAGCGTCCAGAAGCAATAAATCAGCATGCAGCACTAAAACTTACTAATTTGTCCTCGTTCTTCCTGGTGCCGCCTAACATGAAAATAAATGTGCACAACGCACGTATCAATCCATCTGGCGAGGCCCCCCTCTTTTTAAAGGCACGCTGCGGGCTTTTACCCAAATGGCGGCGGGGCCACCGGTATCATTTATAACGGTGGCACGGCGGTGCTAATGCAGCGCACGGCTTCAGCCGCCATGTTTTATTCATGCTGTTTTATTATTAGGGCCCCCACTTAAAAAAGGTGAGGCGCTCCCGTCTTCTCCGGCCGCATCTTTCAGGGGGGTTTGACTGAGGCGCCAGCTTTATCTATCACCCTGACAAGCGCGCCTTCCCCGGGAAGTCTTTCAGAAAACTTCAAACGGCCTCGCTATTGATTTCTCCCGCTCTCCACCTGGGCACCGGCATGCATCTTACCCCCACTGTGCAGGGACGGAGTAAAGGAGGGGGGAGGGGTGGGGGTCGAGGAAGAAGAAGGGAAAAAAAAGCCAAGAGACTGATGGAGATAAAAGTAGAAGCAGCCCGGCCTTTGCATAACAATATGCGTGACCTCACTTCACTCCATTGCTCCACTTTTCGTTGACTTGGCATCCGGCAGACGCGGTGATGACGGCGGCGTTACGACGGTGACGCCAAGTGCGCTGCGTTGCCAGGCGGATGCACACGTGTGGCACGCCCGCCAGGCATCACGGGGACACACTATCAAGGTTCATTTCAAGCAGAAGACTGGGGAGGGTAACTTTAAAAATGTACTCTGATATAGTTACTAGTTATCCGTAGTTAGTAATGTAATCCAAGTAATCCATGTAATGTAACTTGATTACTTTTAATTACTATTGGATTACTCCAATACAACAAAATATATATATATTTATATACAGTGATTGTTCTTTTTCTTTTTTTTAATCTTATTGATGTTTTACATGCATTGTTTTGGAAGGTTGGAGGGAATGCATGAGGGAGCCTGAGCACAATTTAAATCCAAAGCAAAAGAGCTGTGAGGCAGACATCTTAAACACGATAAATGGATGGTTGGATGGATGGATGGAGAGAGAGAGAGAGAGAGAGAGAGAGAGAGAGAGAGAGAGAGAGAGAGAGAGAGAGAAAAGAGACAGAGCAGAGAGAGAGAGATAGATGACTGACAGACAGACAGACAGACAGACAGATAGATAGATTTTTTTGTAACTTTTGTGATTTTGTCAAATATTTTAAAATCTAAATGGGGTTTTACTATTTTCTACTACAGTATGCTATTTGTGAAACTTCATTCTTTTTTTGTCAAATAAATACTATTTTAAAATATTTAGGATTTTTTTTTCATAAGCATTCTCTCTTCAGCTCTCAGATTGCGCAAGGATATGTTTTGACTTCTCTATGCTGATCATCCGAATGATTTTAATTAAAAAATTGTAAATGATTCATTTGAGCTACTACAGAGAAGTGTTTTTTTTTGCGATTCTGAAGCAGTTGATGTTTCGGGTAAAGTTACAGTATTATAAATTGCTGCTTGGAAAACATCCTGACCTCACACTCCGGGAGCGATGTGTGTGCGGGCGGGTGCAAACACCCCCTGGCACTTCTTAACACGCTCAGAAATCGATCAGCACAAGCCCCACAGGAGGAGCATGGTGGAAGCCATTGATTGACACGTTGCACTCGTGTCAAACAGCAAAACGAGGCGTGACAGCAACCACCTGTCATCCCGCTCTCACCTTCCTCCCCCCTCAAAGCCCCACCATTCTGTAAAAGTGTGCCCTAGTAGGAAAAAAAAAAAAAAGTTTTGTTTTGAGATTTCTATTTTAAAGCCATTAAATGTAACTGGGGCGGCACAGTGGATGACTGGTTAGCACGTCCGCCTCCCAGTGCTGAGGACGCAAGATGGAGTCCAGGCTCCAGTCCTTCCTGGGTGGAGTTTGCATGTTCTCCCTGTGCTGGCGTGGGTCTTCTCCGGGTACTCCGGTCTCCACCCACATTCCAAAGACATGCATGGCAGTTTAATTGGGCGCTCCGAATTGTCCCTAGGTTGATTGTGAGTGTGAATGGTTGTTCGTCTCTGTGTGCCCTGCGATTGGCTGGCAATCAGTTCAGGGTGTGTCCCGCCTACTGCCCGAAGCCAGCTGGGATAGGCTCCAGCAGCCCCTGGGACCCTTGTGAGGTGTAAGCGGTAAAGAAAATGGATGGATGGATAAATGTAACTGTTTGATTCCTAGCCAGTATTTGCAAAGATCTCAGAATCAATAATGCTGTGTTCAAGAAAGCTGGGAAGTCAGATAGGAGGCAAAATGGAGTGCACTACTTGTCTGCGACCAGCAGAGGTGCTCTTGATTCAGTGCCACTGAACATAAAGCCTAAAGAAGTGCAAAAGGGATGTTAAAGGCAGCGTTTGTCTGCCAAAACAAAACATATCGGCACGGAATTGCCAATCCTGATCGTTCAGAGACATTCACCAATTCAGAAATTCATCATTTGTAGACTTACGATGCAAAGAGTGAACTATTTCATGATTTAATTTATCAATTTGAGGATTACAGCTAACATCAAGGCAAAATCTACATCTAAATGAATATCACATAAGAAACAATCAAAATGACTTAAAATATAGTGGTACTTTGACTTAAAGGGCCCTGATTTATGAGGGTTATTTTTTTTCTTTCTGTCTTAAGAGACCGACTGAATGCATTTAACGCTTCAGTCAGAAGGCGATGTAGCAACAGGTTGGCATGAACATGGATTATCGTATCCATCCATCCATCAAACAGCCAAAACTAAACTTTTTGTTTCTTGTCTCACTCTTGAATCACCAACAGAGCCCCAAAAGGTACTCTTGTTTTGTTCACATTAACATGTTTCCATTGGTCTGGCCTGGCCAACACCGCACAGCCTCAGGCTATCACACCATGACCTGTGTGGCATGGTATTCTTTCTTTTTAACACCCATTGACTCTCGTTTGCACTTTGGTTGCACAGACAGAGAGAAAGTGCAGCTCGAGTGCTCGCATGTTTGGTGTGGGGCATCTTTC
The DNA here is from genome assembly GCF_051991245.1 of Festucalex cinctus. Classification (NCBI taxonomy): domain Eukaryota; kingdom Metazoa; phylum Chordata; class Actinopteri; order Syngnathiformes; family Syngnathidae; genus Festucalex; species Festucalex cinctus. The sequence goes on from NC_135417.1 coordinate 15,636,234, forward strand.
AAGGGGGCATAAATTAGCACCCTGCACATCGGCACCCACGAGCTAGCTCGGCATCAATATGGAGCGAGAAGCTAGCCGGCGGCATCTCCAAGCCAAACGGTTGGGAGGGGATGTCGCATGTCAAGAAAATGTCAGGCAATGACACAAATATCACATGGAGTAGAATAGGCATTAAAAAATAAAACAAAAAAACAGCCATTATAATCAATTCCTATAATGTGCATTATACATTGACATAAAGAAGTACAACGTATTGGCCCAAAACAATAAATATTGCCTCGAGTAAATATTTTGTCATAAGTGAAATATTCATGTTATGCTTAGACCTCCTATCAGTCCTTTGGGTTGCGATCTAAAGGGAGTTGGTGGGCATCCGGTGTCCCACAAACGTGATACACAACGGGACTAAAAGACAAAGAAGACTCCTGAGTATTCATTAGTGGCATCGGAGCTCGTGGGAGACGTCGAGATGCGATGGATGCCATATATTTTTTAAATACGGACAGTCACAGCGGGCCCTCATGAGAATTAAGTCGAATATCAAATGAGCAGATAAAGATGACCAGTTTCTTACGTACGCAAATGACAATTTGAGTGTCCACTGTGTCAACACGCTAACCGAGCAATGAGACTTGCTGTAGCTTGATATTTTAAGTTATGATCCATTGCTCAGATATTTATTTTTTTTGCTTTTTGTTGTGAGCAAAAATTCAACTTAGAATACCAGCCAAGGGCGTTAAAATAATTTCTCCGTCCATGAAAAGATGAAGCTGCTGCTTCTGAATGTGAGGAAAGCATAAAAAAAAGTTCATTGAACGTTACGTGAAATCGGCGTTTTTTGAGGGGCTGGAAATAAACGTCTCATTGTCTCTTTAGATGGAGCCAAAGCCAAAACAAATGGCCATTGGTGTTATAATTGCATAAAAGTTAGGGCTGTTAGTGTCTGCATTGCTCATATCTGAAAAAGATGACAAAGTGCCTCTTCGCAAAGTCACATCTCCGAACCTTTCTGCCAACTTTCCTTCACTTTTGTGAAAAATGTCATCAGGTGAACATTGCGTGATGAAGTATTGCTGACGTAACATGGCCATGAAACTCTTGAGCATCTTCGCGTAAAATTGGTCAAATTTTGTGGCTTGTTGATTTCAATCAGGCGTGTTCAGCTCACTGGTAGCACTCTGCACTCCAAAACTGGGCGATCCCTGGGCGGACACACAGATGTGAACTCGAACCCTTTATGTGCTAGCTTTTGCCAGCGGAAACTTTACGGTGAATAAGTGCTTTGGTGTGTGATGTAAAACTTACAAAAAAATAAATAAAAAAATCAATATTTGTTTATCTCTTCATGGGCCCCTTCAGTTCAATGAAACAATTAGAGACAGCGTCACGTTTAATTTTGACTGCATGGATGTTCGTTTGTGTCGTTTTGTCTTCGGGACGGCCCCGTCCGCTTTCCACCACCCTCTTCACCGTCATCCTTCCTTCGCTTACCATCGCCGGCAGAGTCAAGGACAAAAGCAATCGACGTGAAACTTGCAAAAGCGAATTTGGCCACGTGTGTCACTTAAGCGGCGGCAAGGGGAGCAAGCAAAAGGGGGCGGGGGCAGCTCCACTCCCGCCGCATCATTTGTTACTCAGCCCTGATTGGCCCTGACAAAACAATACCCTAAAAACTCACCAAAGTAAATTATAGTCGCAGTAAATGGCCGCTGATGGGCGTGGCGGAGGGGGGAAGCGGGAGGCCAGGAAGGAAGCGGCTGTCGGCCGGGACCCCTCCGAGCCGCCTTGGCCCGCCGCCAGACGCAAAACAAAGTAATGTGCATTTGATATTAATAACGGAGATGATATTGATCGGCGAGAGCCACTCGGCCTCGCTTCATGGTGCCCCCCCCCCCCCCCCCCCCTCCCCCCATTGTGGTAACAAGGTAAGAGGGGAAGGAAGCGCTTGGGGATGGAGGGGCTCCTTGAACAACCAACCCGCCTCTCATCCTCCTTGCTGAAAGCCACTCTTCCTGAGGGTCCATTTCATTTGAGGTTCTTTAATTATATGAAATGGATTCCATGGGAGAAAAAAAAAAACATGGCGGAAGCAGAACACGAAGGGGTGGCCCGTAGATGGACGTTCCCATGTTCCCATTCGTTATATGCGAGTCACCATTCTGTCAGCAGTCATGTCTGTTGGCTTTTTAAGTGGTGGGAAAACAAACTCCGGGATCACAAGATGAATCATCCAAATGAACTTTAGGTTTTATTCTGACTTGATTATGGATATAATAAGGAGAAGCTGCTGGCAGGAGTGTTGCTGGTGCCCATAAATTGTTAGCTACAAGCCCACAGCGGCCGTGTATTCCACTTTAATTCTTCTTTCTTTTTTTTTTTCTTTTTTTTTGCGTGTTGTCATTTCTGAAGTAAATGTATATATATCTTTAGTCAAGCCAAAAAGAAGACGGGGGAAACCCGGGTCCATCGGCATTTATCTGCTATTTCATAGCAGCCTTGTACACAACCTGAAAGCTGACATCGCCTGAGGCGATGTTTTTTTTTTTTCTTCCACCCCCAAAAACATTCTGCTGCAGGCATGCTGTTGTCTCACAAATGGCAAAGTAGTGTGATTTTAAAAAGTCAGGGGAAAAAACAAGAGGAACACAGAAAAGACATACTAAGACAAACTCGGCAGCAGACAAAAAGTTGGTTTCTATCAAGTTTTTTCGCAGTCTTGTTTGGACTATTTTGCACTCGATTAGGATGCAAAATAAAAATGACACCTACAAATTTTTGCTGAAATGTATTGTAGCTATGAACATGGCTGAAATCCTAAGAAGTAGTACGGTGGAAAACAAACCGAACTAACAAAATTGTAAACAAAATTGCCATAATTGTTCTTTAAGCAACACATGCTTAGCGTAAGCAAAACCAAATCATTTAAGTACTGGTATAATAAATCTGTTATTGCCATTGTAATACTGATTAATGTTTTAAATGAAAAACAAAAATGGCTTATTAAATCTCGTTCTGTCAAAATTAAAAGCATTAACTCATTAATTACAAAAAATATTGCATTAATTATGTATTAAAGCAGATTAATCACACTTAATTTTGACCACAGATTATTCTTTAGTTTGACAGCAGATGGTTACGTTCGAGGTAGCACAGGTTGTGTTTGAGCAATAAAGATAACTACATTAAATAAATGTTTGCGTATGACATTCAGAATATTTGTTCAAACTGCTGGGGTCACTTTTTTTTATTTTGAATTATGCAAGTAATTAACTGATGAGAAAAAGAGGATGATGAGAGTGCAGTGGATCAAAGAATGTTGAAGATGTCGAAAGAAAACACATAACAGGTGCTCTTCAAATGTGGCGGGCAGAAAATGTTGATGAAAACTAGTGCTGTCAAAGTTAAAGCGTTAACTAATTAATCACAAAAAAATATCGCATTAATCCTTGTATTACCACAGATTAATCACACTATTAATTTTGACCGCAGATGATCCTTTTTAGCTGACAGCGGATGGTTTGGTTAAAGGTAGCTGTTTGAGTTTGAGCAATAAACATAACTACATGCATTAAAGTAAAGCATTTAAGAAATGTTTACATATGCCGTAAGTCATTTTTTCCCATTTTAAATTATGCAAGTAATTAATTGATTAGAAAAGGCAGTATGAGCGTGTGCAGTGAATATAAAATTTTGAAGATGTCCTCATAATATTAAATGTCGAAAAAATTAACATAACAGGTGCGCTTCAAATTTAGCGGGAAAAATATGTTGGGGAAAAAAATACTTTTTAAGTCAGTGATTAATCATGATTTATTGAAATTCTAAGATGTGATTAATCTGATTAAAAAACTTTAATCGTTTGAAACCTCTAATAAAAAGTCTTTTTCATTAAGTGATTAATCGTGATTAATCAAAATTCTAAGATGTGATTAACCGGATTAAAAAAAATAATAATAATCGTTTGACAGCGGGCAATAATACACACTAAGCACCGACAATCAAGAGGACTCCCCTCCCCTCCTTTCCCTCCCTTCCCTTCCTCTCTCTCGGCGTAGCGCTACATTAACTAGCCCGTCCGAAACGAGCTGGAAGGTGTCAGTAAATGCTAAATAATGGAGAGGGCTGCGTTGGTCTGGGTCAGAGCGCTGCCTCGCTCCGTCTTCCCTCTGATACATTATTAAGTGAGGATGCACTTCCTGCACCGCGGCGGGAGCGAACAAGGGGCAGGGGGGCACCCTGTCTTCTCCACAGGAACGGTGGAGGTGGGAGGAGAGACCGAGGCTGCGTGTGTGCGTGTATGAGCGTGTGTGTGTAGGATTAGGTGGGTACACCAAACAAGGTGCAGGAGAAACTCGCACCGCTTCCCTCCGAGCTTCCTCATCCCCCACCTTCCACGCAGAAGTACCTTGAGCCCATTTGCACTAATGACTCGCTTTGCCTCTAATGCACTTTATGGCGTATGATGGTTGGATATTCATTGGGAGTGCTCCCGCTATACATGACGGCTCAGTCCAGTATGTAAGATGGATCATTATTTCGCAAGGAGTGTGGCTGGCAACAGTCCAGAGGTGATATGCGGGTAGTAGTTCTGTTTATTTCGGCTGGTCCAGCTGGCGGTTAGCATTAATAACTGGAGGACATTTTGTTCACTTGGTGCGCAATAAAAGTGTTTTCTGAATATTTTTATAGTCCCTGTGAAGTGAAATTACAAAAGTTTGAACAATTTAACAAACCAGAGAGGGATGTGCATCAACTTGTTCAAGAGGAAGTCAACTTTAAACATAATATTTTATATGTGACCTCAACATGACATTCTGATTAATATTACATTTGTGGAATATGAGTCTCAGGGGGCGGCCATTTTACCACTCTCTGTCGACTGAAGACGACGTCACACTTGCTCAGGCTTAACGGCGAATCACAGCTCACCAGTTGTCTGAAGCTCAACTGTGATTGGTTGTTACTTGAGACCTGAGCAACATTGATGTCATCGTCAGTCGACAGCAAGTGGCAAAATGGCCGCCTTCTGACCTTGACAAAAATTGCTGGATTTTGCTGCTTAATTCATATTCCACAAACGCAATATCAACCAGAATACAATATTTAGACTAATATTATTGTCAAGAAAATTTGTGCGGGGGGTTGGCTTCTCCTTTAAATTAGCATAGCAGCTAACATAGCACATAGCATAGCATAGCCTTGAGCAAAAGAAAAAAAGCTCTTACATAATTTTGTTGCTGTTGTGCAATGCAACAGTTATCGTTAAGACATTAAAACAACCTTTCAAAACATCGGCCAAACATTATGTACTATAAGCACTTACAGCAGTTGTACACAAGTGACATCGACCCACGACTAGTGACCCCCACTGAAATGCATTTGGCAAAAAAAAAAAAAAAAAGTTACTTTATGCATTATATTTTTCTTTCAAATTAATCGGCTGTTTAATCAGTATTCAGTATTTTTTTGCTGCCAAAAATCTGCATCAGCCTTGGCCTAAAAAAAAAACAAAAAAAAAAACATGCCCGTCAGGCTCTAACCCAAACAATGTTTATCTTTCTGCGTAAAAACCAAGTGGATCCATGACAGTCGAGGCTGGGGCTCAAAAACCAATGGGGGTCCCCTCGTATCCGTTCCATTGCAACCAATGACACTCAACCAGTAATAGGAAACAAAGCCTGTTCGGACAAACTCCCTCCATATCATACGCTGTATAAATAAGTCATTAAAAAGAAGAGTTGTGGCCCGGTGGGGGGCACTAGGGGAGGGAGCACTGCCACGAGAACACACAAACACATTACCCCCCCAGGAGAAGGCACAGTCAGGGGTGAGAGGAGATGAGCAGGCTTTCTACCTGGGCTACCTTTGGATCCGGAAGGGATTTTTCCATTAATAATGAGGGCAAATGTGTGCTCGTGCACAAAGATATGATGGCCTTTGAGATATCACTGGATGTTAGTGTAACCCCGGGTTTTCACCGGATGCGGTTGCGGTGCGGTTGCGGTGCGGTGCGTCTTGACTGCGTGCTCCGGACGGGTCAATTTTTTTGTCAATCCACACCGGCTCCGCACAGCTGCGGTCCGGCAGCTCCGTCGCCGCCCACTTCCCAACGTGTCTCGCGGGACCGCGCGTGCGCGATCATGTGGCATTTCACAACGACCAACATACAGAAAGTCTGTGCTCAACAGAGAAGCAAAAAGAGAGGTGGTCTTCTGCTATGAGATTCCATGCAGCATCCTTTTTTTGGTTGTCCTTGTAAAGTATATTAATAACGAGAGTCGGGTCAGTGCGGGTCCACTCTTTATTTCTGTCTTCCCCGTCCGGCTGCCGCTCAGTAAGGCAAGCGAGACGGGCACAACAAGCAATCGCGAACATCAAACTCACAATACATTACAGTCCTTATAAAAAGGATGTGCCGTGTCATATGTTATTTTGTGGTTTTCCACCTCCAATATAAACCTCTCCTCGTCCATGTTCGCTGGTGTCTAAACCGTGAATGAGCACATGGCCCGGCGACGCCACGTCACGTTTTGCTGAAAAACTTGCGAAATAGGAGCTGGCGAGTGTTTTATTCTGAAAGGTAACCGGAAATTTATTTTGAAACTGCCTCGGTCTTCCTGTCCCGCTCGATGTGTTTTGTGCTAGCTTGCCATTTGCCGGAGGTCTACCGCTGCGGCGTCCGGCAAAAATAGAAAATAGGTCTATCCTTGCGGAAGGCTTGCGGCACGCCGCAGGCCTTCCGCAGTCGACACGCAACGCACCCGCAAGCGGTGTAAACTGCACCATTCGAATGAATGGAATCTAATTGCTTGCGTCGCCGGACCGCACCGCAACCGCACCGCAACCGCACCGCAACCGCATCCGGTGAAAACCCGGGGTAAATGTAGTGTTTTGCTTTGCTGGCAGTAGAGATGGGCATTTACAGGTATAACATCCCCAAAATAGAATTGGTAGCACCCAACTTGAATTTTTGGAAAATTTAGTACATGAAGCCGGTCAGTTCAACTTCAACCCATTTCAGGAGATATACTTGCCATACTTGCTTCAAGTATTCAATGCATATGACCTTGCAACTTTTTAGATACAACGATGGGCACAAGGAGTGCAAGCCCTCGTCCATCTCCGCTCTCAGTTTTAATTTGCTTTGTTTTGTCTCCTGCGTGAAGGTTAAAGACCTTACGAAGAAAACATCATTCGGTTATTAACGTGCCGGGTCAAGGGCGCTGTTGCAGGTAGAGCACAAACCCAAGGATAATGGATTCACGTCTAACATCATTAACTCCGCATTCTTTAGCCAACAACATAGCCATGCAGAATTGCTCGCTTAAATGTTAATGTGTTGGTCCTGATCTAAAAAAAAAAGAGCTCGGCGGGTCTTTCGACGTACAAGCGAGCAGCTTAACTGTTTGTTTGCGCCCGTTCTGGCCTGGTGGCACGAGGCCCGCTGTTGGGGTTCAAGGCTTAGTTGGCATATGCCGGAATGTGGAGGAGTTAATCTGCGAGGAGCGGCCTCGCTGAATAATGTACTTGCGCAAGGGCAGCCCGTGGCTCCATTCCGCTTTTGCCCTCTTCTACTACTCGTGACGCGTGATGTGTGCAAATAACGCGGCAAAATTTTGTTCAACTCCTGCACGGATTTCACTTGAATTGAATTGAAGCGACTTTTTCACATGGATATTAAAAAAAAAATTACACCTTAGGGGAAAAAATACATATTTGTCCTAAATGCAGACCTCCAAGAATGCAAAAATACATGTTTAATTTCAAGATACATATTATTTATTTGCTATTTACTATGTACAAAACCTATTTACTATGAGACTATTACAGGTACAGAGCTCATTATTTATCAATAATTTGTAATATTAAAATAGTTGTCCTCATAAGCGCCAGTATTTTATTAGTATTTATTATTTGTAATAGTACTGCTGTAGCATTCTTTACAAAAAAATTAAAAAAAATATATAAATATGATTAAAAAGAAAATTTTGAAAAATCTATCAATTTTTTTAACCGCTCATCCTCGGCACATAACTATATTCATTTCAATTATTTCACTTTATTAAATAACTATTAAAAGCAGATCTAATTTATTTGTTTAGTGCTATATGTATTTTGTATTGAACTTGAAAAATAAAATAAAATGTAAATTTTTACACCTTCATTTATAAATTTAAAACATCACAATATAAAATTGCAGATTTATGAAATTTATTTACACATTTTTTTAAAAAGTTGTAACAACAATGCTAAAATTATATTTGACATTCTACTTTACAATAATTAACTTTTCGTGCAAAAAATACTACTAATATAATGAAAATATATAACTTTATTTTTTATTATTATTATTTAATATGTTTTTGCATTGTAGCTCATTTTATTAATCTTTACTACTTTACTTTATAATTTAAATAAAATATATGTATTTACTCAGTGACTAAAAAAAAAAATTCAATATCAAATCAACACATAATATTACTTTTTTTTTTTTTTTTTTATTCAACAAAAAACTGTTCCAGGTAACAATGTGTTTGATTTGCCACTAATAATAGTTTACTATCCGGCTATTATCTCTTGTGATAAGGCTGACAAAACCACTGATCTACTTGTATAATGCTGCGCTTGTGTCATTGGCAATCAAACGAGTTACCTTGCCAAAGCAACAAGATCCACTTTGGAAGGCGCGCGTGTGAATAATCCCTGCGTTTGTTTACACGTAATGAGCGCTCCTTGACTGATGCGCGAGGCTGCCGGCTAAAAGGGGGAAATGATGATCCCCGTGTGTTTAAACAGGAGCATTAGGCTAAAGAGCTTGTTACGATTTACATCGATTTCCTCCCGCACGCGTGTCCCTCGGCCCGCGACCGCTCGTAAAGACCGGCTTAAATCGCCAAAGAAGCGCAAATACAGACGACTTGTAATGATGTCCCGTCTGGAAGGGGATGATGATCATGTCCCATTTGGGAATGATACGTGTGTCCATGCATGCTACTAAACATGCTGTCTGGAAGACCGTTTGAATACCGCATGCATGACTGATGCTAAAATGTTACGTGAATTAAATGGACTCCCAGCAGGAGTCTAGTTATTCTTCGGTCAAAGTCAGGACAGACTGTTTGGATGTTTTGCAGTGATTAACTTTTTTTTTTTTTTTTTTTTTTAACATTCAAAAGCAATCTTGTGACCGCACAGTCTAGACTATGAGCACACATAGCCTTAGAACGTGATCATGCTGTTCTAGACTATGACCACACAGTTTTAGACTATGACCATACTCTACATTAGTGTAGACCCAGACAATACCGTTGTAGACTGTGATCACACAATTCTAGACTATGCCGACACGTCGGTCTACTCTTGACAATGACTAAGCATAGTTTTAGACTATGAAACCCCATGGCTGTAGACTACACCCACAAATGGTTCTAAACTGTGACTACATATTACTTTAAACTATGACCATACATAATAAAATATTATCTTCTTCTTGGAGGTGTGTCATAATAAAAAATTTAGAAGCCCTGGTCTAGACTATGATCATTCATAGTTTTAGATTGTGACTATGCAGTGCTAGACTATGACCAAACACAGTTCTATACTGTAGCTAAGTCATTCTAGGCTATGACCACACAATGTTTTAAACCGCGATCACACAGTGCTAGACTATGACCGCACACAGTTCTAGACTTGGCCATGCATTGTCCTAGACTATGAACAAGCACTTATATACTTAAAAAATAAAACATCTGAATAAAATAGAGTGTGTTCTGGAAAGGACTGTATTCTAACTTGGAGGTTTCACTAGGTTCATTTCAATGTCACATGTGATTCTATATTTGTCCACCATATGTTAATTTGACAAGCCAATAGAATAAATGAGTGGATGAGGTGCTGAATGGGTTAAGGCAGAATTTACCAACATTTCTAATAGTATTGAAAATGTGAAGTAATGGGCGGCGTCACGTGCCGCAATCGTGTCGGGTTCATGTTCAACAAAACAAGGGCACGGAGGGTTGCCGGGCCATGCATTCCATAAATAACTAGATAATGGGATTTTTTTTTTCCTTTCAATTATTATTTTATTTTTTTTTTTAAACAAGCCGTCCACCAGTCATCCCCCACCCCTTTTACCCGCCTCCAAGCCTTCATAGGTGTGTGCGTATATGTGTGAAAATGGAGAGAATATTAGAATGCAAATGGATTCACAGCGCATCGTCATAAACAACAGTGTTCATTTAACCCCCGACCCCTGCATTTAACTGCCCATCAAGTCATTTGTGCCGGGCCAGACACGTGGATGCTGCTAGGCCAGCTTCTTTCAACGCGCGCATGCATATAAAAGTGTTTATTTGTTGTGTGTGTGCGTGTGCATGTGAGGGCCATTTTATTGGAGGTGCGGGTTTCACACTTTACCATCTGCAATGCTCAATTAATCTTGTCAGCATGCATTTACTTTGGAGGGGGAGGGGGGATGAACACCTTTTAAGGCGGCCCCGTCTCTGTCACTCTCTCCTCGTCCATTCATTACAGCCGTCCAGACAGACAGTCCTTTAGAAGACCTTCTGCACGACACACGTGATTAAAACATCTACTGGAGGCTCCCTTAACTGCTTTGAGCTGCCGCAGCTCCTTCAGCGTGAACGTCAATGTCGTACAGTGTCGCTTTTGTGCTCCTCGGTGTCTGTTTCCATCTGTCACGCCCGGTTTTATGCTACTTTTGTCACTCTGTTCAACATGTCTGGGATTATGTCAGTCAGTCAGATTAATGTGAAGGGCTACTAGCTTGATACACACTTCTGAAATAACAAATGTGCTCTAATTACCTTGAAAGCAGAAGTCAACCATAAACATTTTTTGACAATAATGTGACCTCACGAGTCCAATCATGACATTCTGTTTATTAAAATACATTTGTGGAATATGAGTTATGCAGCAAAAATCCAGCTATTTTATCCATATCGGGAGGCGGCTATTTTAGTACTTGCTGTCATCTGAAGATGACATCACAGTTGTTCAGGGTTCCAGCAACAACCAATCACTGCTCACCTCTTTTCTGAAGCTGCACTGTGATTGGCTGTTACGTGAGACCTGAGCAACGGTGATGTCATCTTCAGTCGACAGCAAGTAGCAAAATGGCCGCCTCCTGGGATGGATAAAAACGGCTGGATTTTGCTGCTTAACTCATATTCCACTAACACAATATTAACCAGAATACCATATTAAGACCAGTGGGGCTGCATATAACATATTATTGTCAAAACAAAATTTAGTTTTCTTTAATAATATCATTATCTTATTATTGCTAAGCAAGATAGTAATTTACTGTCTGTGAAGACATTGATCATAGTAATGATTTCTCACGTTAATTAGGATATGGATAAATATCAATATAACACACTTCACTTCGATACATCTCTGCCAATGTTCACAATTTCAAATCATTTGTACAACATTCCAGGAAATCACAATGTCTCATCAGTGGTGAGCTCTTTTTACAACAGGTTAGCGGGCTACTCAAGTGACCCTTGGGGGCGATCTGTTGGTGACCTATGTTCTAGATTAGGGTTTCCTCCAGTGCTTTATAGGCCTGCCAGGGCTATCTTGTCCCCCCCGATAGAGTAAGCACGACCAACCACTCCTTGATGAATAGTAATTTCCATATTTCACCAGCCAGCGTCAACACCTTTTAAAAAAGTAGCTAATCCATCGCAAAATAAATCATAATTAATCACGATTAATCCCATTTTCTCCTACTATTTTCTACAAAGTTTATAACAGATATTTAATTCATAATTGCCAACAGGCTCAAAACGACGCTCTCCTTTATTCTCGCATGATATTTGTCTATGTGGTAATACACTTCTTCCTTGACAATCGCACCATGTTTTTGTGGTTCAATTCAAAAAGTAAAACAGTAAATTATATGGAGACTCAAAAGCTGATAATGCCATGTGGCATGAAGGGTTGCTGATATTTTTTATTTTTTTTTGCGCCGGTCCACTTACGGCCAACTTGTTTGGTATGTGGCGGGCCTTACTTGACATACTGTCCTATCTCACAGTGCGCCATCTGCCATGGCTTTTGTGGCTGTAGCCGAGCTGCATGGCGAGAAAACGGACCGAGAGAACCGTACTACCATTGTTGCCACCGGAATCGGTATCAACGCATCCCTGTTTAACACGTCCATACGTTATAAGCCTATATTTTTTTAAAACAAGTGTTGGAGTGGACATGACTTTACTCTGCACAATTTCTTGCACATTAAGAAGCCAGAATAGACAAAAGGATGGTGCGTACAGTCAAACAGATGGAAGCAAGTTCAGCTCATAAAGAAAACGAGCAATGAACCCGTCTGAGCAAAGACAATGATGACTGAAAGATGCAGTAAGTCACGCCGTTAAAGAGCGAAGGACTTTAAGGAGAAAGTCAGTCACAGTGAAGGCCATTTTTACGAGCCCCCCCTCTCTCCCACCTCCTTCCCCTTGTCTCTTAATCCCGGGCGTTTGTCGCGGCTAATTACGGCGGACAAGCCTCTTTATCGAACCCGCTCCCGCCACGGGCATTAGGATGCATGAGCTGCGCCTGTTGTTTTAAACGCTCTCATTAAGCACACAAATCAGCGCTGTTGACAGAGTGCTTTTGAATTAAGCGTCTCTCGCCCCCGCCATTCGCGCGCCGCCGCTCGCCGGGGCCCAGGACAAGGAGCAATTTATAACGCCATTAGCCACACTCGCCGAGGTTACAGGCATCAAAATTGTTCCCGTCTAATTATTCCTAATGGATACAAGGGAGGCAGCCACGCTCAGGACAGCTTTTTCATTAGCCCTCAATCAAGGGGGGGGTTCGGAGTGGTGAGGTACGAGGGGGGACGACGGGACCAAATGCTCCGGCAGCAAAAAGCGGGAAATCAAAAATAATTATGTTTGCTTTTTTCATAATACAACAAGAATGCAGAAAAGGCGGCCAAGTGCGGCTCTTCTCTTGCGATAAGAACGAATTCATCAGCTTCAAGTGACATTTTGCTTTTTAATGGCGCCGTGCACATACTGTACAGTGTGACATACTTCTTAGCACTTAATGAAGGCTGACGTCAACTTCGGCGGGGAAAGGTTTAATTGTTACATAATTGGGCTTCCGAACATGAGCCATACTGTATATACAGTACATAATGTGGAAAAACATACAATGCAAACTGCAGCATTACCATCAGCAGGGGTAAATCTGATGCAAAAAGATGTGAAGGCCAACTCGTCAGCAACGTTGTACAATACAGCACATATGTTTAGACACACCTCATTCAATGTGTCAATTTATATTGTAGCTTGTCACTGAAGGCATCAAAACTAAGAATGAGAACATGTACTTAAAAAAAGGTGAAAATATATTTCAGATTATAGTTTCTTCAAAATAGCTGCCCTTTGCTCTGATTACTGATTTGTACACTCTTGGCATTCTCCCCTCTGGGAACTCCTTCAATACTGTTGGAAAACCATTTCAGGTGACTACTCTTGAAGCTCATCAAGGGAATGCCGAGAGTGTGCAAAATAAAGAAAACATCAGAGCAAAGATTAACTATTTTGAACAAACTATAATATAAAACATTTTAAGTTATTTCACCTTTTTTTAAATTTACATACTGCGCATGTTCATTCATATTCTTTTTTCCTTCAGTGACAAGCTACAATGTAAATAATCATGAAAATAAAGAAAATGCAGTCATGAGAAGGTGTGTCCAAAATTTTGGCCTGTACTGTATATGGCAAAGTAACTACTACTAGAGTATTAGACATCAGTCAGGGCCATGTTGCAACAAGCTCTTTTTGACAGTGTTTTCACCAGGAATGTGAATAATGTTGAAACTTAGCTGTATTCTAATGTGAATTGCTGCAAAACGGAAATAGGTACAAAATACTTTTTTTCCCTGATAAAAGAAGAGACTCTAATCTTTATTTTGGTAGGTTCCATGTTTTTGTAGCAATAAAACACAATATTCTGTGGACCTTGCAAAATCAGAAAAAATCCAGTAAAATAGCGACGGGGGTTGCTTCAGTGCATTCATTGTATGATGTACAATGCGATACATCCATCCATTTTCCTGACCTCTTATTCCTCACAAGGGTCGCGTGGGGTGCTGGAGCCTATCTCGCGCTGGCTTTGGACAGTAGGCGGGGGACACCCTGGACTGGTTGCCAGCCAATCGCAGGGCACACAGAGACGAACAACCATCCACACTCACAAGCACACCTAGGGACAATTCCGAGCGCCCAATTAACCTGCCAAGCATGTCTCTGGAATGTGGGAGGAGACCGGAGTACCCGGAGAAGAGCCACACGGGCATGGGGAGAACATGCAAACGCCGCCCAGGAAGGCCGGAGCCTCGACTCGAACCCGAGTCCTCAGAACAGGGAGCCAGTCATCTACCGTGCCGCCCCAATACCATACAAATACCAATAAATGTTTTTAAAGGTCAAACTATGGGAAATTCCTTCAATGAATTCTGAAAATAATTCTAAGCATTTCTTAGAAGTCTATGGTATCAAGAGCACTCTTGTTAATAACAGAACTTTCGCATGGTTGGGGGTGGGAGGTGTGCACTTAATAATTTCGAACGTTCATTGTCATTTTAGCCTGAGGCGGGCATGACGTGACTCAACCCAAACTGCGACGGCACCCGCTCAGCTACTGGTAGTTATCTCGCCTCAAACACCAGGAGCGGTTGTCGGCCCGACAATTAAGCTCCCCCAAAGGCTGCTCCGTCATACTGTATCTGTCATAGCGCCGTGTCGGAGAGGGGGTGCCGACCGAGCAAGGCGAGCCAAATAGTGAGTGTTAACCATCATTTTACAAGCCATTAAACGGGAAGACATTACGGGCGCGGTCCCTTAACGAGGACTGACATATGCGAGCGAGGCCGTTAGCGGCTAACATTAAGACGCGTCGGCTGGCTGATGAGATGGGACATTGTCCATGAGGGAGGTATCAGCGTTAATTAGGGGGATAATCGGCTGGCGGTTTTACATCCCCGCCGCCGCCGTATCGCGTCGCGGGCGGGGAAGGGATACGGCGCTTATCGTTCACTCGCGAGCGATCCTCTCGGCGGGGAGGCCGGGGAAGAAGCAGCTGTCGACACCTACAGGAGGATTCCGCGTGCCAGGATGCCGGCATGAATCACTCGCCCGCTAAGCAACATGCCAGGTTATTGCTCCTGATTTGGAAAAGCATGTTGAGTCAAAAAAAAAAAAAAAAACCCTCGTTGGGCCACTCCCAAAGTTTATTGTTCAGCTAAACATAAAACAAAAGGAATTACATACAACTTTGTCTTGTTAGCTTAATGCTAACCAAAAATGCAATGTTGCAATACTTTTACCCTCATGTTTTCTTATAACCGCACACATAATGTTTACTGATAAAAATGCATCCCAATTAACATTATGAACCACTTTCATTGCAAATATTTTAATTCTACAAGTTTCGTCATGAAATATTATTTGTAGTTCTTTGAGATTGAAATGAATCAGTTTGACCCAGGCTAATTTTAATGTTCCAAAAACATCTCAATAATGTATTACAGCTTATTATTAACAGTTTTCAATGCAAATGTGTTAAAACGAACCATTTCAATTTCCTTTTGATGAGAGTTTTTATTGAAAAATAAATAAATATACACATTTGTAGTTTATCAAGTTTAAAATGGGTCAATTTTACCCGGGTTATAATGTTTCAAAAGCATTCTGATAAATATTCATTATTATTATTATTATTATTATTATTATTATTATTATTATTATTATTATTATTGTTATTATTACACATCAACCATTTTAATTGTCTGTTGATGAGAAGTTTCCCATCCATCCATCCATTTTCTTGACCGCTTATTCCTCACAAGGGTCACGGGGGTGTTGGAGCCTATCTCGGTTGGCTTTGGGCAGTAGGCGGGGTACACCCTGAACTGGTTGCCAGCCAATCGCAGGGCAATGAGAAGTTTCATGATGAAAAAAAATACTTTATCGCCCATAAAATGAGTCAATTTGACCTAGAATGTTTAATATTTCAAAGCAATTCAATAAACAATGTTTATAGCTTTTCATTGCACATGTCGAAATTAACAATGTCTTATAGTCTGTTGACATTAAGTAAAAAAATAAAAATAAAACAAATGATTTTATTTATTTATTTTACTTTAAAATGGGTCATTTTGACCCTGACTATGTTGAATGTTGCAAAAACATCCTGAGAAACATTGTTATAGGTCATTATTAGCTGTTTTGATTACAAAGATGCCAACATGATCCATTTCTTGTTTCTTGTTGGCGCCAAGTTTCTTAGCAAAAAGCTTGAAAGTGGGTCATTTTGACCCACAACATCACAGGAGTGTTGAGCAACAAATATTTGAACATAAATGGTCCATCAACACACATAGACAGACAGTATAACAATACTCACAGGGATGTATTCCTTATCCTCTGTAAAAAAAAAAAAAAAAAAAAAAAACTAATGCTAATGCTTCAAGCATTGCGGTTTTCATCTGCATGACTATTACACTGCCCCCGGTGGCTTAGTCAAGAACACACAGAAAGAGGTGCAATTAATTAGTCACTGGTGTAAATGTTTTCATTATTTACATTCTATCGAATATATTATTATAGAGTTCTATTTTGCTTATTTAGAATTATTTCAAAGGGAAAAGTTGATTTCAGATACGATATATATATATATATATATATATATATATATATATATATATATATATATATATATATATATATGTATATGCTTAGTAAATCTTTCCCATCACAGATGCATTTCTTTTAGCATCTCAAACAAAGGTGACAAATGTGTCCTCAGATTTTTCAGTCTATGGCCTTCATGGGGAAAAGAAAAAAAAAAAAAAAGTTTGCTTCACGTGTAACTGGTCTGTGGTACAAGAAAAGGTTGGGGAGATCTGATTTTAAAAGAATGTCGCCGCTTCTTGATGATGAGAAAATGCGGTTGAAACAGTAGCCGTGAAGCATTGAGGGACCGCTAACGCAGCACGCGAGTTACGATGAAGGCCAGGCGGCGTGGAATGTCTCTCGCCTGCGGGGCGTCCACGGGCACCGAGAGGGAAAGAAATCGGGCTAAGCATCCCTTTGCACTCGCCAGATTGGCCCAGGGCGCTTTTTGTGTCAAAACCAAGTGAGCAAAGAGGAGCACATGCTGCGGCACAAATGCTAGCACGAGCGCGGTAACGCGGCGCTCAGAGCGAAGAAAGTGACAAGGATGGACGGACGGATGGACAGATGGACGACCATGCACAACTGTTGGACGACATATTGATCGCCTTCGACCAATCATACATCTCAATGGGCGCGGGGTGAAGCGGACCAGGATAACAACTTCCCACGTCGCCCCGAGGTGGCGGCGATGCGCGAGGGCCGGACTCATGCCTCCCAGCAGAGGCCGCCAATCACGGCGAATTACCCTCGGCGGGCACGGCGGCCACGTGTCAGGAAGGATTCGGGTTGGACACAACAAAGAGCGCTTTGTGCGGTCGGTCAGTAGCCTGCAGACAAATGCCTCCGCTGCTGCCATCTCGTTGGCTCGCCACAGGTAATGGACGCCAACAACACTCTTGGCTCCATTTTAGAATCATAACAGGAAGTAACAACATATTTCAATCACACTTCGCACAGCGACGACTCAAGGTGTGGGGAATGTGGGGTTTAGGTCATCTTATTTTAAATCCACATGTAAAACATTTATTAAATATAAATTGCATTGTTCTTGAGGAGGTGATGTCAACGTACTCACTACAGTTGAGCTCTTTTTCTTAATTTTTCTGTACAACTTTTATGATGTCATCCATGCTGTTTATAAAATGCAGGATGACAACATTGACAAGAAAACAACAAATCAAATCGAGAAAAAAAAATCAAATATATTTTCACATTATAAATGTCATTTTACTTTAGTTGAATAGGTTCTACGCTTTTACAATTTATTTGCTTGATTTAAAGCAACAAAAAGATCATCAATGTAAAATAACCGAACATTTTTTTTTTTTTTTTTTATAATTAAAGATTTTTCCAATTATTTTTATAATAATTGTGAGCACACTAACACAAAATTGAACAAAAATTTACTGTTAAAATCATTTTGTTTTTATGCAACTTTTGTTTATTTATGTTTTTACAACCATCATCACCATCATCTGTAATTGATACAATGACAATAATAATAATAATAATAATTTTACAAAATAAAAATACTATAAAAAGTAAAAAAAATAATGAACTAATTTTCTCAAAATATATTTTAAAAATAATTTGAATAGTAATTAAAAAAATAGTGAGTTATACAAATTTGGTGGTGCCTTTTTTATTTACTGCTCAAGATCAAGTTTGTTATATTACATTGTATCATTTTATATATTATACAGAAATATATACTTGAAGATGACATATTTTGCTTTCATCTGGTTTCTGTGAGTTTAATGGAGCATATTTTAATGAGGAAAAATAAGCTATATTTTTGTTGTTGTTTATTTAAATGACACTACCTTATTGTTGCATGTCCTACTTAACTGCTTTTAAACACACACTTATTTGATAATGTTGTATTTTATAATAGTATTATGGAAGAACACATTTTCAATGACATTTTGCTATACAGGAAATGGTTTTTTTTTTGGTTTTTTTTACACTTTTTATTTCTGTGTTCTATTGTAATTTCCTCCCATATTTTTTTCTTGAAGCAGTGAGGCAGGCAGAGTTTTTTTTTGTTGATATGTATTCGCCCCCCCCCCCCCCCCCCCATTCAAGGTCATGGCAACCATGCATATGACAGTTCTGGATGATGTAAAGCACTTGGGATTTAAGACAATTAGCTGTAAATAAAATCAAGGCAGAGTGATTCAGTCATGCGGAACACAAGCATTCTGCCCAGAAAACAAGAAAAAAACAAACAAAAAAAGCTGCAACTAGGAAAAAAAACAAAAAACAGTCACGGCAATTAAGCGTGACTGAAAGACAACGATAAGCAGTGCTTAATATTCAATTACAGAAATTTCTTTTTAGAGTCATTAAGCGTTTATTAATCTGATTTGTAATGCATTGTGAAGTGCACTTAACGTTGCACATTTTTATCTACCCCTCCTTCCCCCCCCCCCCAAAAAAAACAAAAAAAAAACAAGTGCAAACTTTATGGCTCAAGGTTTTTCTTTTTTTTTTTTTCTTCCCTTTTTCTATTTAGATTGACACAGCACAACGGAGCATCTGGCTGACGGCTGATTCGCATCCCGCAGCACCTTGGCACAAACAAAGGCGCTTCGACGGCATTAGGAGTACAAAAAAGGTGCAAGGACAGACGCCTTAATAGGTTTCTCTTCAAACCAGTCAAAATGTCTTTGAGAAAAGTCCGCATGGATGCAAAGGAGAGCCCGCCTTTCCCCTCACTTGCCCTTTAACGCCCGCCTCTTCCCGTGCATGCGTGCGTTGCCCAGCGCGGGTCATGTGACTTGACAGAACATTCCGGGGGGCATGAACGCGGTGCCATGTCCGTCCGCCTTGCTCTTTGCGAACGCCCACGGCACGTCCTGACAAGGTCTCGCTAGCTGCTTCTGCGTAATTTAACACAACTTTCTCCCGGACGTGTTAAAACACGGCTCGCGTGTCTCGTCGGGTATACGCCAGGATCTTAACTGCCGGGACCCTTTACTGTCATCTAAAGTGGGGTACACCTACCGACAATGGGGCAAGATTGAGCAATTTTTACGCCCTTTTCCATTAAAGTCGGCATGATGGGCCTTCTGTTAAGTCACTTCAGAAATGACAGTGACACTTCATTTATATAGCGCTTTTCCGCCTTGCAAGGCCCTCAAAGTTACTCATTCATCTACTGATGACGCAGCATCAGGAGCAACTGGGGGTTCAGTATCTTGCTCAAGGATACTTCGACGTGGTCACAGTGGCATAGATTCGAACCCACAATCTCTGAGTTGGGAGAAAACTACCACAGAGCCATATATATATATATATATAAATATATATATATATATATATTACTTAAAAAAAAAAACAAGATTACCATCTTACACTAAATGATCGAGATGATGAGAGTGTGCTGTGATTCCAGTAGAACTCTAAAACCTCCTTCTGACTTGAAGTTTTTAGTCTGAGACTGTAAAAAGGTGTAAGCCCAGCAAAAAGCAGCATACACATATAAAGATAATCAAGTCAAATTTGAGCATCCTTGTCCCCTTGCGATCAAAGTCAGCAAAGACTAACTCTCAGGTATCTCTATAAAATAATCCCGAACAATTATCCTGTGGTGTGGGGTGTGTTCTTCCCCAATCTGCTGGGAAAACGGTTGGGCCCATCAATTGTAACTGTCAAATTGGTTCAATATCTACAATCGCAAATACTGTTCAACACAAAGTCGAACAGAACCACATACTCCCTGATTGTGATGTGAAATGAAATGATGGCCGACTGAAAAAGTGACCTGTACGTCTAAAGCAGGGTACACACATACCGATACTGATTAAATGTTTCCATTTGTGATCTAGAAATCCGAACAATATATGGTCAACAGAACCGAACTGGCAGAAACATGGATTTCCAGTTTAGCCTTTTCAGAAACACAGAAATGTGAACTTAATCTTATTCTTAATATGACAATATATTCAGATAACTTTTACATCTCAATGAGCCATCTCGCAATTATCAACTCAAGCATATGCAGCAGGTGGTAATCTGTGAAGACGTACCAAGTGGGGGTGATCCATTGTTCAGCTTTAATGGAGGTCTGTGAACTACTATGAGTTATCGGAGTCTTGAACTTGCAGCTCCCTAACCGCCTCATTGGCTATCTGGTCACACACACATTCTCAGCTTCCTCCTACTTACTCGCTACCTTTGACAGTTTCCGGTAAAACAAGGCTGATCCTCCGCCTAAGCTCTCCGGCTCTGCTATCCGCTGAGCTTCCTAGCCGGGACTCCCGTCTCCGAGGCTCCCGTTGCTCTCACATCTCGCAACCCCTGCTTGACAGCTTCATGTGATCCGCACGACTTTGGGCAAGACTATCTGGCATCCCGCCCGACCCGTAGGACTCTAAATCCCACGGTTCATCCTCGCAGGTCTACCCCTCGTGCACTTATCCTCTTCTTCTTCCCACTACCTCTCGATGTGTGGCAAGAGTTTGACGAGAGGACAGGTAAGGCCCCTGAGGGGCCGGTGGGGGTGGGGTGGGGCGGGTGGGGTGGAGGGGGACAGCTAACTATGTTCTCATGTGAAGTGACAGTTTTTCTTCCTTATGGCCTTTTACCAGGGATAAAAGTCACCAGTACTTTGTCAATAAAAAGTGACAAGGAATTACGGATGTTGAAGGACTGGATAATGTTTTGTCGGCCTAAAGAAGAATCAGATGTTTTTTATGAAGGATACAGTAACTGCAGGTGCTAAGGATTTTAATGTATTTGGTACGGTAAAGAGGAATACTGAGGTTCCATATGGATTGTGAGAGAACAATCAATGAAACCGCATAGCACTCTAACCACAAATCTACTCTGTAAACAACCACAGTGCATCTCAGCCAGTGGGCAACGGAAGCCATGGCTATTGCTGCACGTTTGGCAACGTGTTAGAAGGGTATTTATATTAATTCTGCGTCGAGACAACATGGTTGTGGGCCAGTAAACGCTGAAAAATGTTTAAGTCTTGGGGGAGTTCTACAGTCTCTGAGAAATCTTCCTACACCCAGCACAAAGACTGCTTTGGGAAAGTTTGTTTTACTGAAGAGTCACACTCCTCGAGTTGGCAGCATGATGATGGAGTGGGTAACATACCTGCCTCAAAGCTCAGACTACATAAACCTTTTAAGGTCTTCATGGTGGCAGTTTAGGTCATCATTTTTGGCTCAGATCGGCTGTATAGTCACTCGCTTTCTACGACCAAGAAGTTTGTCCAGTCTGTGTGGTAGCATTATCAGGGTTGTGTGTGGAAGTCGTGCGTGTGTTTTGGTCCCTGTCAAGCCCTTGTCTAAGTAAGTCATCTTCGTTTCAGTCGAGACAACCTTGTCTTCGTCTAGTTATCCTTGTCACCATCCAGTCGCCCACATCACCATCAAGTCATCCTCGTCTTCGTCATATGATCTTTGTTACCGTCCAGTCGCCCACGTCACCTTCAAGTAGTCCTCGCCGCTGTAAGTTGCCCACGTTCTGCCAAATTGCCCACGTTTCGCCTATTCGCCCACATTCCGTCCTCTCGTTGAGTCCAGTCATGGAGACCAGCCCTCTCTTGTTCAGTCCGGTCATGGCGACCAGCTTCCCCTCGTCCAGTCAAGGAATCCAGTCCAGTCACCTTCTGTCCCGTCATTGTTCATTCACTTAACCTGTTACGTGTAAATAAAGTTCTTCACATTGCCCTTCCTGCCTGTCTCCCTGCCATGTTTCCCCATGTTTTGGTCGACCCATTTGCAATCACCCGCACCCACCATGACAGCCTCAAGGATGACCTAGAACATGCCGGCAAGATTCTGTCTTCTGGTTGGTCTTGGAATGATTTTGTGAGCCCGGAAGAGTTGGCCGAATTGGATGGGGAAGGGGATATCCAGCCTTCCTTGCTTGCAGTGCTGCAGACCCCAAATAAAATGGATGAACCTCAAAACTAGCAGCACTTGTCGTCATTCTGGAAGAAGTGACTCGAGCAAATTCCAAGCCAAAAATTATTATGCCCGTAGCCAAACCAAAAACGACTGCCATGTCACTCTTGCAGTTGCCACATCCACTCCTCTTTATTTATCCAGACATAGTGGGTAGGGGGTAGCTGTTCCCCTGTCCTGAAGCACTCCTCACCGCCCATGTCACCAGGTCATGTCTGTCATTTTGGATCTGCTCCCAAACACGGGAGGCCAGGAGGTTAATAGGGACCAAAACAATTGCCCGGGCGCAGACACAACAAAGACCGTGGGAGCAGCTCGCCCGTGGCAAGCGTCATCTCCCAGCATGCCCTGCGAGCGTCCCGCCGCCGCTCCCCCGCCACACCCCCCTCCGCATCCCACACGTCCCCCCTGTCAATAGCCTCGTCCGGTGGATGCTCATTTATACCCATTTGTAAGGTTAATTGCCATTTCATCGCCGTCTATTTATGCCATAAAAAGCCTTGTTAGGGGCGAGCTAATAAAGTGACAGCGAGGATTGCCACCGAGAGGTAATTACCGCATACGTTTAACAGCCTGAGCTCAGCAAAGTGAGGAGGATGTGGCGTTTGTCATCTCGCCGCCGTAATTGTTTCTCTCCGCTGGAGTGGTAGAAATGGCGGGAAGCTGTTGAATATCTCGATGAGACAAGTATGTGTGTGTGTGTGGAGCAGTGAAGAACATGTATGATATGGATGTATGTGCACGCCTGCACTACTTCCTGGCAATTCACCTAATTTGCTCACAGATCATTGGGGGGGTGGGTACCAAGATTTACAAAGATCCTTTGGAATGGTGTGAAATGACAAAATGCTATTTGCTGAAAAGCTCAGTTAAATTGTCATTTTAATGTTACATAATCATTTAAAAAATAAAAAATTCAGAAGTTACAAATCTGTTGTTAAAAACGGTAAGTTTGAAAAACTAAAAGTTAAAAAGAAATAAGTTGCAAGCTAATTCAAATCTGTAGCCCAATTTGAATGTCTTTTGCTAGCTTCTGTTTATCCTTTCCAGCCAGAATATACTCACTCATCGAATAAAAATGCATTATAAAAAAATAAATAAATAAATAAAATGAAAGAATAATTTTTCTCGCGTTGTTGAAATCCCTTAGAATCCATCCATTGGGCCATCTATTTCCTAAAACAAATTGCCCCATTTTTGGCCCGTATTAAGACCTCAAACATTGGCACAAACACACCAAATTTGAACATGATCCGGATAACTCAACTTATTTTTATTGATAAAACTGATCTCTGCGGTGACGGATGCACAACTATGACTCTTGCGCAATCTCTCCAGATCTCCATGATTAGATAAACAGGAGTTTGAGTATATACTCCTCTATTTTTAATCAAGATTGTAAAGTTGTAGTGAGAAAATGCACTCCTTTAGAATGCTTAGCTGATGCTTAAGATACACATTTATAAATGATAGACAAGTGAGACACTCCATTGTACAGTTATTGCACCAATGCAATTAGAGGGTAATGAGACAGAAGTAATTGAAGGTTCAGAGCCTCTTATATACTTGTGTAATGATAACATCCATTTAGATGCGCCATCCCCGCCCATTTAAAATCACTACAGCTTCCTCGTCAAAAAAAAAGAAAAAAATCATAGTCATAAGGTCAAACAGATATGTAGTATTTCTATGACGACACGGCTTTTTGATCCATGCGGACTAGACGTGAGCTCAGAGCGAGACAGTGTGGGAACGGCCAAAGACAAAAGGGGAGGGTGAGAAGGGAAGATGGAGGGGAATACAATGAAGTGGCTTAGCGAGGCCGAGGCTTCCTAAATCCTTCCGTGTGCTCACACGGAGAGCTAAGGCAGGCAAGGAGGAATAAAAAAATAATAATAATAAAAAAAGACGGAGTCCACTCTTTAGCCTGGTGTTTGCTCAGCAAGCTAACCTGGCTGGGAGGGAAGCGGGGGTAAGCGTGCTGTTGGGATATACGTACAGGGAATATAGAGGAGTCGTGACCAATATTATGTCAAAAAATGGATTGTGTTAAATATGATGGGTTTAATCTTAGAAGTTAGAAGAATGAGCAGTAATCAGATAAGTTATTGTAGTTGTAGTAATTTTGAAAGGACCAATGGAAATGGTTAAATTGACAATAAAATGGCCACTTCAAATCAAAATGGCTGACTTCCTGTATCTTTTCAGGTATGAGCTCTTGAGACTTTTTTTGTGGGTTTACTCATGATAGGCATGGCTAACAAATTTCTTGTTGCCAAGTCAAAGTGGTTGTGGTGGCTGAATTTTGTAACGGAAAATTTTATGCTTCATGGCGAAGCATCAAGAGCCAAGCTCGGCTCACAAGCAATGATGAATGCAAAAACAGTTCACAATTTCACGTGCCCATCTGTCTAGGTATATGAAATTCAAATTTGGTAGCAATCGCGCAAAATCTGTAGTACAAATTTGTCTTTGAAGGACCTCAGGAAAGGGCCAAAATAGCCGCTTTAAACCAAAATGAAAGACTTCATGTGTGTGTTTTGGGCATGGCTTATTCAGACTTTGTTTGTGCATCTACATATGAGACATAGTGTGCAAGGCATGGCAACTTACTGTACATGGAGACCCGTCTCAGCACCTCACTACGGCACAAAAATTAATCTTTCTTCGAAGAGGATAAAGAATATATGCCTGTGAGTATTGTTACATCACACGTCTAAATGCGTTTCACTGCGGTTTGTGTTTAAATATCTTTTGCTTAAGCGAACGCAATGGTGCTTCCCATTGCATGTTAGAATTAAGCTAGCAAACTTTCTGGTTGTTTTGAATACACACTGTGGATTTATTTCGGACTTATTTTTACAGGGATACCTGGATGTGCTCACTTTCTTGAATTCTTTGGATCAGGTCAGCTTCAATTGGTCAAACTGTTCACCCCCTCCCACTTAACCCTAAAGAGAGAAGCGATCAGGGGGTGTCCACTCCCAACACACACACACCACTTACTGCATTTTGTCAGACTCAGCAACAAATCGGACAGTTAAGAAAAAAGATAGGGAGTAAGAGGGGTTGGGTGGGGGGAAGTGGTATCGATTATCCTTCAGAGCTCCATGTGGGCCACTTTCATCGATTAGGAAGGAGAGAGCGGCAAAGCACAAGTGTTCCCTCCCTCTCTCTCTTTCTCTCACTCTTTCTGCCTTCTATCTCTCTGGGGCCCTTTGTCCGTGACGAGAGCGATATAATGGCCCTTTGAGAGGGAGCGAAGGAAGGAGACGGGAGATGGCGGAGGAGTGATGGGAGGAGGCAGGGGCGGGGGTGCGCGTGGAGGGATGGCGCGGAGGTAAAGAAAGACGGCACGGCGCGGAGAGAAAAGTCTCAATGACAAAAGGTCGGGGCAGCTGGGCTTAGGGCGACGGGGACCAAAGGGAGCAGCGGGATAATCTGCTAAAGCCCAGAAAGGAGAGATTCAGCATGCGCGCCACCCTCGTAGGGCCTAAGAGCAAATTTGCACATAAATAAGGAGCCAACTTTGCTTTGAACGGGAGGTCGAGGGAGAGAGCATCAGACACACAGACAGAGAGAGAGAGAGTGAGAGAGAGTGCGGTCGAGACTCAGCTGCCTGCTGGCTGGACCGACGTGCGCATTTCGGGGCCTCTCATGTTTGAGAAAGTAAGCAAAATAGATTTATCATCCTTTTTTTTTTTCCCGCCCCCCACTTTAGGTACTTCTACCCTAGGCTTCTTTCTTAGTGTGGCCCTCAAAGACTTGTCTGTCTTCTCTATTGACATCCCGAACACTCGGGGGACGTATGCGTGTGCGTGAGTGTGTGTGTTTTGGGAGAGATGGGGGTCTTTGTTGTGGCTTTTCGGCACCTCCAAGATGCTGCCTCCTACTAAGTTAAACGAAACGACTAAATGTTGTACATAGTTTACACAGCAACAAAAAAAGTATATCATATATATATATATATATATATATATATATATATATATATATATATATATATATATATATATATATATATATATATATATGTAAAGAAAAATGTAACAAAAATGCAAATGTTTAAAAACTGCAAATGTTTCTCATGTTATAAAACTAAAAAATAAGGTAAAATAAGTCTAATTTAATAAAAAGAGAGAAAGAAAGAAAGAAAGAAAGAAAGAAAGAAAGAAAGAATGAAAAAAAGAAAGAAAGAAAGAAAGAAAGAAAGAAAGAAAGAAAGAAAGAAAGAAAGAAAGAAAGAAAGAAAGAAAGAAAGAAAGAAAGAAAGAAAGAAAGAAAGAAAAATATACTGCATTTTAAGTGTCTTTGTGTATATAATATGTATAGCCTGCAATTGGCAGGCAACCAGTTCAGGGTGTACCCCGCCTACTGCCCGAAGCCAGCTGGGATAGGCTCCAGCACCCCCTGCGAAACTTATGAGGAAACGCTGTTAAGAAAATGGATGGATGGATGGATGGATGGATAATATGTATAGCATATACAGAATAAACATACAGCATATATATTTTTACGTGTTTATTTTTTGAAAGTAAAAATAAATACACTAAAAAAGAAAATACAGAACAAATAAAAAAATGATTCTAAAATATATATTTCTAATAAAAAGTGAGAACGGAAAAGCATGTTAAAAACATAGCATGTTAAGCATCCGGGTAGTACTGTAGTACAGTATGTCATTTGAACAAAGATATTATTGTCAGTTTGTTTGTGTTGCTGCGCCCTATGTATTCTTAAAGGGTTACAAATTTTGGCAACATTGGTACTTGTATTGTTAGCCTGATTATGGCATTTAGCATTGTGTGTTAGCACTAAGCTAAAACGGTTATGTAAGTTAAGTGGTTTGGTTAAATACAACAAGCTCTACTGGGAATAAACAGCTTGGATCAAAACGTGTTTTACGCAACAGTTTGTCTTGTCGCCATCAAATTTTGACCATGTTCAAAATTTCTTTGCGACTTGAAAACCTGTTTGTGACAAAGAGTTTGTGAACTTATGGCGAATGTCTTTGCAACCTGGAACGAACCCTGACGAAAAACAGTAAAATTTGCTACTCGCCTTTGCCGCTCAGTGAGATACAAGCTTTAGGAACACATGATCGAGTACGTTTATTTGCAGTCAATAACAGTTTTAAAACCAGAATATTGCCAATACTCAGAACCCTGAATATGCGTATTCTGGTTTTTCACCACCGTGTAAACATGATGGTCATGTGGATGAGATTGGCATAAGCACATTACTCTGCGGATAAAAAGAAACGACAGCATTCCCTCAGTAAAATGAGGAAAATTTAATTTGATTGGTGGACCACAGATGGGAAATTATCGTCTTTTGATAATATCCATAAACTAAAAAATAAATAAAAAATCATTATTCCGTTATATCATACGATTACATATGGGCGATAAATATTGTTTTATCGCGCAGCTCTACTTGACGGTGCTGATCAAAACTAATGCTTGACATTAACTGGATTATAATCATCCCTAAGAAAATTTTCGTGTCAATTTCTTGAAATGCATTCCTACCCAATATAATGAGGCATCCGGTGCTTGAAAAGGCAGCGTCGGGGGATAAACTGGAGTGGGGGGGGACTGCTTTGAAGAACGAGCCGAGCCCGTCACACGTCCATATTGATCGGCCTTGGAAGTTATGAACTAGCTGTCATTTCCCTTTCATGAACAGCTCAATAGCTATTGACTGTGGATGAAAAGCATGCCGGCATTAAGGTGAGGACAAAAAAAAAAAAAAAAAGTTGAGACGAGAAGCACTCAGGGCAGAGGATGGTATATGGGGGGCCCTTGACATCAGACTCTTACAAAAGAACTCGGACAATAAATTCACAACCACGCGTAGCTTACGTAAGGCCAAGGCAGACCCTACAGAAAACAAAGTCCTGATGTAATGAGATCACCCAAAGAACAAACATAGTGGATGTAGGAGAGCAAGATGGGCGATACAGATTTGAAAGAGATCCAGAGGTGGAGGGATTTGGTCTTGTCGCCATCCCCGCTGCGAGTGGACACCGGCCGGCCTCATGTCGCACAGTTGGCGGGACGCCCTACAAGGCGCAGATAAAGGCGACGCTTTCGGGCCTCCCCCTAATCCCGGCTCATCCCTGTTCCATGTTCCGTCGCTCCCGCGCGACGCTTAGCCGGAATTTCACGCCGGAGTTTTCATGCAGACCTAAAAGCCGCGTGCTACGCTAAAGGGATAAAGAGCACGCTGGCAATAGGATGAGCAACCTTTTGTCACTTACACCTCATTTTTGTATTGTCTCTGTGTTCGCTTTGCTGTCTCTCCGCCTCTTCTTTGGGTTGCAGGTTTTTTGCCCTCTTCTGATCAAAGTCAGCTAACGCCCAATTGGTGGATATCTCCAACAGTGTCGTACAATGACTAAAGTGAATGTGATATGACGAAAGAATGAAAAGTTGTTACATGTGCATTATTGGACATAAAAGTTCCGCGACCAAGATGGACCTTCACTTTGCAGCGCTTCCCTTGTTTCTAGCAGCCAATGTAATTTTAAGACGAACGCGGATTAGAATAGGTGAAGCTAGCGAGGATATTCCACTCTGCGCGATCAACACAATGCCATGATAGTTTAATATTGATCAATACAAGAATTTCTTCCGTGTGTTCAACAATGAATTTGGACGAGCCACCAACTTTTTCATTATTCAGACTTGCATCCAGTTGTTTTGAATTTTTTCAGCAAATTTACTGACAATGCGCCAAACGGACATGTGGCCTATGCCCGTTTCCATTTGTTCTTCTTTTGCAAATATTGGGATGCGACTCCGCCGCTGTAGGTGGCGGTATACGTCATAAAGATGTGATCCCCACCAGTAATTTAAAAAAGAAAGAAGGAGAAGAAGAAGAAGGAGGAGGAGGAGAAGGAGAAGGAAAAGAAGAAGGAGAAGATGAAGAAGGAGAAGAAGAAGAAGAAGAAAGAAGAAGAAGGAGAAGAAGAAGAAGAACAACAACAACAAGCAATGACGTTGTGAGTTTGCTTTTGTAATTCTTGATAAACCGTAGTGTTTCTTTTCTGTTTTCCATCTAAAATTGCATTAATATTCGCTTCTTTAATTAATTCCAAAAAGATTTCTGTTTCATCGTCCCCTCAAACATACCTTCTGTCATCGTCCGCCATAGCTTTGTGACTACCAACGTACGCGTGACGTAATGTCCGGTCAAAACGTGTGACGTGTTTCCGGTCTTTTAACATTTAGTCACAAAACATGTTTCCATAGCCAAAATTGACACTTTCCTTTTTTCCTTTTTCGCAAATTCTGGGCCCTTTTTTCACGAATTTCAAGCGTTTCTCTTCAGTTTTATTTGTGCATTTCTTGAAAATTCTAATAAAAATGGGTGGATGTAAACCTGACTATTGTGATGTGAAACCACAGTTAAGTAGTTACAGGTAAGATGAATAGGCTAGCTTCTTATAAGTGTTCTAATACTACTTTCATTCTCTTCTGGATGCCCTGTGCTGCCTCACACAGGTCAGTCTTGGTACTACAACAGGCATCAGGCTTGGTGGAGTTGACTTTGTGGTTATCTTATGCAAGTAGTATGCAGTAAACTACACCAAACGCTGATTTATTTCCATTGCCATCTGTGCGGTCTTCTACATTTTAAATAATTGGTTAAGATGTTAAAAATAAGTATGTGAGGAAGCAGAAGAGTTCACTGCAGAGGAAAGTGTCTCATCCCAGAATAAAGCAAGCAGGGTGATGTGCATGAGGATGAGACACAGGAAGGGGGGCAGGGTAAAGAAGAAAAGGAATTAAAAGAAAAAAAAATCCAAGGGGGAGTGTAAATAAGGAAGGTAGGTATCAACCTCCCCCAGCAAATCTTACTTTGCTGAACAGCGGCGCCCACAGAAAGGGACGGTTTTGAATTGCCGTCCCCGCTCAGGCGCATCGCTCCGGGTGCAGAGGGAGCAAATCCGCACCAGAACTAAGTCCCGGCGAAGAATGAGCGAGGCGGGAAAAACAGCGGCTAAGCGCGTTAGCTTCACCTCCGCAAATACGCGCGTGTTGGCAGCGCGCTGAAAAGCCGAGTGGCCCTCGCGCCGCGCCGAAACAATGACGACGGAGTGGCGGGATTCATCGGTGACGGCGAGCCAAAGTGAAAGCTGTCATTGGCTTGTTTTTTTTTTTGTTTTTTTTTGCGTTATCTCCAAACCCAAACACATTAGCGGCTATTCACAATGTGGCGTGTTGACTCATTCAGTCCATTTATCCCGGGCATTTTCATCATTTCTGTTTGTCTTTAGGGCAAATTATCCTCTCCAGATTGTTTTTTTTTTTTATTCTACAGTCTAGAGATGCATTTGCATGATGAAACGCTTCACCACAGCTGAAATCCTCTAAGAAAATGTGCCATTAGGGAGAAAGCCAAGTGTGTGTATGTATGTGTGCAAGTATAGGTGAACTTATTTGGGTTTTGTGACCTGGCGGTTACCTTCAGATTTCTTCCTCACGCATCCTAATTAGAAAATAAATAGGCCTATCCCGGCTGATTTCTGGCCTGTCTCCGCCGGTGTGCTCGGGCATAAAGCCCGCTGCTGAGCAGCTGACTCGGGCTTTGATTGCGCCGGCATCAACGGCGCGACCTAATGGGGTGCATGACCGAGAGATCCGAGGCGCCCGGGCCCCCTTTCCATATGCATCTACCCCCGCCTCTCCCTCCCCATCGCCTCTCTTTCGCCGCATCGCAAATCTCACGCGGCATTACCGCGGCTAGAGAGCGGGCGGGCCACGCTAGACTAGCGATGTTCAGTCACGTAGCATCACAGTAAATGGGATTTTTCAAATTTGTATCGTGCGTGCCTGTGTGTTTGTGTGTGAGGTTGCAAAAACGTGAGCGTCGGCTCTTTGGGTTGGTAATTTGCAAGGACTGCGAAGAGCCTTTTGCCAGTGTGTGCCTGCATTTCTTATCGCTGAATTTGGAACTGAATGCTATGCCTGTTTGTAAGCAGCAAGTAGATGCTAACAGCAGCAACGGGACAAAATATTGGAATCGCGATATCATTTTTGGTCATGTACAGTGGTGTTTCCCAACCTCTGAACCAAGGAAAATAAACATCTTACAAATGTCACAAAGTATACACCGTGGTTCCTTGAGTTAAGAGTTTAATTTGTTCCATGACCACACTCGTGACTTAAAGCAGAAGTCACCCCCCCCCCCCCCCCAAAAAAAATAAAATAAAATATTGACAACAATATGTTCTATGCAGCCCCACTGGTCTAAATATGGTATTCTGGTTAGTATTGCATTAGTGGAATATGAGTTAAGCAGCAAAATCCAGCAGGCAAAGACCAACCACAGCACAACTGTTTCCTGAAGCTGACCTGTGACTGGTTGTTACCTGAGACCTGAGCAACCGTGATGACATTTTCACTCGACAACAAGTGGCAAAATGGCTGCCCCCGATTTGGATAAAAACGGCTGGATTTTGCTGCATAACTCATATTCCACAAATGTAATATTAATCGGAATGTTATGTTTAGACTAGTGAGGTCACATATAACAGTAATGTCAAGAAATGTTTAAGGTTGACTTCCCCTTTAAAGCCACATCCAATTAAACGTCACAGATACTACAGCATTAAAATTTGAAGGACTCATCATCACAAATATTCTTTATTTACCCATTGAAATGAATGGAAATGATAATGTGCAATGGTTCCGATTAAACTGTTTTCATGCGCATTGATCGGATTATCAATCAACATAAAGCACCCCCCTCGTTTGGAATGAAATCTTGATCGGAAAGGGCTTGATCAGGTCCGAATATTGCAAACGGGGTGTGTACATGAAGCATTTTAATTCCGATCAGGTTTTGAATCCAAATAAATGCGTCCATGTAAACGTAGCCATTGTTAGTGCAAAAGCTTCAGCCTCCTCTTAAAGAGTCAAAAACAACCACAACAACAAAATCTTACCAGGGCAGAAATTAATCTTGTACAGTCATGGAAAATGAGCACAAACTTAAAACAATTTGTAACTTTTGGATCATATTGTCTGTTGACGCGGTGAACCCAAACACATGAAATATGTTCTGTTTTCCAACCTTTCCGTGCTCCTTATAATTATTTTTTTGAGTGGAACCTCACAACAAAGCAAGTGTCGACAAACCTTGGAAAATGAACGTAAAGTTTCAAACTGATGACTGACTGACTTACAGTATTTCACGGGCAAGTTTGTGTTGTCACCCTGCAACATGCGAGTAAAAAAAAAATAAAAAATGGGCGTGGGCACACACACAGCATCTAACTGGGGAGCAGTTTAGTTGTATGTTAATTGAAGCGGCTTACACGAGACTCCATTGACAGTGAACATGCCCTTCAAGGTGTTCTTTGTGGTTCAGCACTTCTGTCAAGTCATTTTGCTTCACCTTTAGTTCTATGCTTGACTACGCCGAACATTATGGAACACTGTGGGGCCCGGTAATAGATGTAAAGTGTGTGCATGTGTGTGTATGTGTGGTCAGATCGCTCACAGATGACCCAACCGTGAGTGTATGCGCACTGCGAGACATCCACTCAGGGAGGTCATTTGACACACTAACTAGGGATTTGAAAATAGTGTATTTGTAGTTTTGTATAAGTACAATATATTTTGGATTTTGTCAATTTAAGGTAAACCTTTTTTAGACTCAATTGGAGGGGGAACAAATATTCACCTAAACCACACTATTTTCCTCACATCCATCCATCCATCCATTTTCTTGACCGCTTATTCCTCGCATGGGTCGCTAACTACTGGAATTGGATTTGGGTTACTTGAAATTCCATCCATCCATCCATTTTCTGAACCGCTTGCCCCTCACAAGGGTCGCGGGGGTGCTGGAGCCTATCCCAGCTGGCTTCGGGCAGTAGGCGGGGGGGTACACCACAAACTGGTTGCCAGCCAATCCAGGTCCTCATATTTAATTAATCTAAAGTTAACAGGACTAAGTTTTGGTCCAGGTTTCAATCATTTTAAATTGTTATACATTAAAAAAAAAAAAAAAAAAAAAAAAAAAAAAAAGGTTCATGAGCGCCAATTATTATTTTTCTTAAATTACTAAAAAAAAATTAAGGTTATTCTTGTTTTATTTTTAATTTGTCATCTACTTTATCAGAACACTTCCATTTAATTTAATATAATATTATAAACTCTTTGAATTTGATAAATTAGTTTTAATTAATTTAATCACTTTTTTACATGTACACAAAGAAAAACACGGAATGACACTAAAAAAATTATCTATATATTTTTTTTAACAAATTGATAAAATATTTTTTATTTCTTTTTTAGGGAGATAGTACGGAGCCCCTAAGGTGACATGGTAGAAAAAAACAAAAACAAAAAAAAACAACAACTTTGTGTTCCCTCGCAAAACACCTTTGCAATCTTTGCGAGAGAATGCAAAGTTGTTTTGCGAGGGAACGCAAAGTTGTTTTTTTTCGCCTACCATGTCACCTTAGGTGCGCCGTAAACACTTCCGGGTCATCTCCTCGGTGACCAAAAGCGACGTGTAAACAAAGCAGTCCAGGTCGCTTTGGGAAAGCTTTCCCACTGCTTCGTTTCACGTTTACAAACCTTCCAACCTCGTCGCTTTTGGTCACATGGAAGATGACCCGGAAGTGTTTACGCCGCACCTAAAGGTGACATGGTAGGCGAAAAAAACAACTTTGCGTTCTCTCCCAAAGATTGTGTTCCCTCGCAATCTTTGCGAGGGAACACAAAGTTTTGTTATTTTTTCTCCCATGTCACCTTAGGGGCTCCGTAAGATAGTATATTTAAAAAAATGTCATCCATCCAAATAAATAAATAAATAAATAAATAAATAAATATTCAAGTTCTATTCCAGTTCCTATTCAACTTCTAGTTAAATTTAATTATCCTTGGGGAAAAAAAAAGAAAAGATGGAGACCTATTCTTTTCTAATGTGCATTTTAAAAATAATTATGAGATTTCCTCCATTTGTGCAGGGCAAAAAAATAATACAGCCTTTTGTTTCATTTGACAATATTTTGGATTTCACAAGGAAAATCCCACCTAATAAAATCAAATTGGATTGATTTGTACTATGCTTGGATACTATTTCAATTTGTCTCCACGGATCCAGAAGAACATGCGGGTGAACTTGATGTCTTCGCTGTAAAGATGTGTCAGCGTCAGTGTTTGATTCTTGGCTGAGGTCTGCGCTCTGTGAATACTTTGTGTTTGTCTGTAAAGCCACGCTGGCGTTGTCAACTCTTTCGACCTCTGCTACGATGATTATTTTGCATGTCTCGAGTCGCATTTCATTTGAATTCATGAGCACACTTGGAGCCGCGTTTTGATAAGCGGAGCGGGTGTCAGTCGCCATCTCATGTCTAATTGCTGGGCCGTCGATCTGAAGACGGGCACCAGACAGGGTTTCCCAACTAGTAGATCAGAAACGGGGGCCGCGGTCTTCCATCACGGCGGCAAGGTCACTTGTCACTTAGCATGCCTCGGCCACTGCGCATGTTTGATTTGCTTGACACATTAACAGACAACTGTGACATTTACTTGTGGATGCGAAGAGGACAATGCCCTTTAAACTCTCGTCGGCGCACTTGGCAACCTCCCTCGGACGCCATCCTGCCTCCCTTCCCACTTTTTGTGTGCCTTTAATCGGCAATTAGAAAACGTTTAAAATTCATTGCAATCAATTAGTGTTTAACATAAGGTGAAGTTAAACGGTATACCGCAATCATCGCTTGTGCCGCCCTCACACACTATTAATCACGCGCATGCATTATGCAGCCGGCGGATTGGGCATCAGCACTTTTGAGCTGGATGGAAACTACGAGGATTCCATACTCAAAACATTGTCACTCTCCGTAGATATGACACGAATAAAAGGAATGCTATCTTAGTTAATAAATAAAACAAAAAATAGAAAAAATAGAACTGCTGATGTTTAGTTCATTCTGAACCTTTTTTTTTTTTTGCTACATATGCTATGTACATCATGCTGCCTATTTTTACTGTTGCCTCAAAATACAGCCACTAATAATAGCTAAACCCATGGCAACAAAAGTGAGCCCACTCCTAAGTGAAAATGCCTAACGTGTCAATATTTTGTTCGGCCACCATTATTTTCCAGCACTGCCTTAACTTTCTTGGACATGGAGTTCAGTGATCAGTCTAAAAAAGTTCAACTTTCTAAGCAATGATTTTTATGAGAATTAGTGATATAACTATATGCAAACATCACAATACGATATCACGATATGAACCTCACAATACGATAATTACCACAATATTGTGGGGAAGTTGGAGAAATTGAAAAAAAAAGTCACAGTATTGTTTAAAAAAAAAAAAAGAGCCCTTACTAAAAAAAAAAAAAAAAACAATATTGTGCTTTTGTACATAACAGCAATGCATATAAACCACCTACAATCTCTAATAACACTTAATATTGAGGCACTTACATGCTAATGCACGCATAAAATTGTGTTCCTTCACATATTGAGTCTGTTCACAAGCAAATTACGCTCCTTGTCATTCGACGACTGGTGTGGATTTCAAGATAGAAGGGCCAAAACATCCCTTATGAAAATTAAGATCCACTAAAAAAAATAGCCACTAGAGGGTGCTCGAACTGCACAAATGGAAACCAATTTGACATTTTTAACAGATGTTTTGCTTTTAATATTGTGACATGACAATGACGACATTGTGGCAGTTTTAACAGCGCGACATCACAATATTGCCGTTATCTTTACTTCCCTAATGAGAATATGACAACTCATCCTGAAAAATTAGCTTTGCAAAACTCTGTCAACAACTTGTCAATACTGCCGTCCTTCTAATCACTGAGCCACCACAGAGTCCATTTTGTTCGCATCTCGTCCACCTTTCTGCCCTGACCAAGTTGACCAATCAATGACACAAAAGGTCACGACGGCAGACCAGTAGCCAAGCGTCCGATCCACCAATGGCGAGGGCCGCCCTTTTGAGCACGTGCGTAAAGCTGCTCGTCGTGCAATAAAGTTGATTTAGCACTGTGGCGCTACCTGCCCAGCTGACGCTCTTTTGTTTTTTTTTACGTTGCCGTTTTGATTAATAATGGGCCGAGAGGGATTTATTGTATGTGGTACATTTGCCTCAGCGATTTAATAATGGTGTAGGAGGGACGCAATTAATCAGGTGGGGTTGGTCCACATGTGCCCGCTTTGCTAAAAAAGTGTAAAATTAATGACTGTGAATGTGTGTGCTTGTTTGTGAGATGCGGAGCAGCGTGTGGTCGCGAGCTGCACTGGTGAGGATAATCTTCAGGAATGGTCAACATGAGGGAAGATGCGGTGAGATCCACATCAGTCCACTTTATGACGATTTGGCATTTTTAGCATCAAATTCTGTGTTTTCTTGCATGTAAGCAGAATGTTTTGAAAGACGTTTTGCAAAAAAAATAAAAAGCTGATGACAAATTCATTAAATAGCTCCGAAGAAGAATCCAACCGTTTACTGCCCCCGACATGTATTTGTTAAGTACAGTTTACAATGGTTAGACAGTCTGGCCCTCTTGACATGTTTCTTTTCACAAAAAGCTTTTTGTTTTTCATTTGTTGCAACCATCCTATATTATACTGCTAATAAGAACAGAAAAATAGTTATAGTTATTGTTCTTAAAGTCCATTTTCTGTCAGGATTTGTTGCAGGTCACAAATGTTCACCAAATGTTTGCCAACAGTTTTAATGATTTTTCATATCGCAAAGAAATTTTGAACATGTTTGCTTCACACATTAATTAACAGACATGTTCCAATTTATAACAAGAAAAACTGTCAGTGAGCATTAAAACTGTTAGCAAACATCTGGTAAACGTCTTTGCGACATTAAATGAACCTTTACGAAAATAAGTACCCGATACCCTCGTAAACGTTCACCGCTCAGTGCGAGACGGGCTTAAGGAGAATTAAGGCTTTCATTTGGGTTTTTTTTTCAGGATCTGCAGGCACCCGTCTGAAGACTGAAGAACAAAGGGGACAAAGCAGATTGCCCTTACTTTGACTTAATAAAACAAGTTCAGACAACTTATTTTATTTTAATATTTTTTAATTAATTTAATCCTTTTAATTTTAATTTAGTTTTAATTTTATTAGAATTTGAATTATTTTATTTTAACTCATTTACTCTCAATAACGTATAAATACGTTTTTTAATGTAAGTGTACCAAAGACGTATTTATACGTTTTTTGTTTTTTTTAATGCTAGAGCATACAGAAGGCTTTGATGCAGCCTCTCAACTGCAAAGAACGGTTGCAGAAATGGTAGTTATTACACAAACGGCCAGCAGGTGGCAGCAGAGCAAAGGAGATGAACCAGAGCCATGTAGAAAAAAAGCTCAATTACTTACAATTTTAAATAGATTTGTGAAAACTAATGAAACTTAGCTCTCTTCTAATGCTAATTGCTGCAAAACCAAAACAGATAGAAACATACTTTTTTTCCTATTGAAAGAAGAGACTTTAATCTTTCTTTTGATAGGTTCCATGTTTTTATAGCAATAGAACACAATATTCTGTGGGCCTTGCAAAATCAGTCAAAATCCAGTAAAACCGCCGGGAGCGAACAGGACTGCTTCTGTGAAAATGGCTGGGAGTGAATGAGTTAAGTATTAAACTATGAACCACGGTGATTTAAACGTGAACTATCAATGCAATTGTGAGCTTTGGGGAACATGTCATACGTTGAAACTAGGCATGTAACAGTTTTTATGTATGATACAGAAAAATACGATGCAAGATCAAGTCCAGGCTTCGGCCTTCCTGGGTGGAGTTTGCATGTTCTCCCTGTGCCTGCCTGGGTCTTCTCCGGGTACTCCGGTCTCCTCCCACATTCCAAACACATGCATGGCAGGTTAATTGGGCGCTCCGAATTGTCCCGAGGTGTGCTTGTTGTGTGAGTGGTTGTTCGTCTCTGTGTGCCCTGCAATTGATTGGCGACCAGTTCAGGGTGTGCCCCGCCTACTGCCAGCTGGGATAGGCTCCAGCACCCCCGTGACCCTTGTGAGGAGCAATCAGTTAAGAAAATGGATGGATGGAAACAGACAAATACCAGATGCCATTGAAAACGTTTCAATTGCAACAATGTGTTTCTTATAACACACTTTACCGTAAAACAGTTTTTGCATCACTGCATCCCAACAACTTGGCTCCAAGAACAGAAAAATGCACACCATCCGTTTCCGTCCCGCCGTGCCTTCTCTCAGGCTCAAACAGGTATGGGCACCTCCCACCCGCTCTAATCATCATGTTCCGACGAGCCTTGGCACCGTTGAAAAATAATGATGCGCTGTCCTGTTGGCTCATTTATCAGCATATTTTACAACAGGCGCCGGCTGCAAGTAATTAAACTCTGCCATCACTACAATGAGCCTGCCGCACCAGCCCCCCACCCCCAACCACCCACTTCCCCACCATGCTTAATAGACACCCAATGAGACACTGGAGGCCTGCGTGATAATTGTAGCCGCGGCTATGAGAGTGGTTGTGTGTCATCTAGCCCTGGTAGGATATATGATCTGATCGTTTCTACTTTTCAGCTCTATGAGAACAGCAGCATATTTGTTCAGACAGGAAGTGTAACTGTATTGCACTCTGGCCACACATCGACTTGTTAACAGTGCAGCTCAGCCTCTGGCTAGTAGGTAACGATAACGGCAATATCGTGATATTAAAACTCTCACGATATATCGTCGTCATGTCAGAATATTAAAAAAGCCGGGTTGATTTCTATTTGTGTAGTTCTAGCACCCTCTGGTGGCCACTTTTTTAGTGCAATTTAATTTTCATTAGGGATGCTTTGGCCTTTCTGTTTAAAATCCACACTAATGGTCATATGAAGGGAAATGTAATTTGCTTGTGTACTGAGTCAATATGTGTATATATATGTGCCTGCATTATCAAATAAGTGCCTCACTATATATATTTATATATTTTTTATATATAATATTTTTAGAATATGTTTCATTTTAATAATGTACAAAAGCACAATATTGTGTGTTTTTAAAAAAAATATTAGCTCTTGGTTTTTTGTTGTTTTTTTTTAATATCATATATATTATGATAATCGTATTGTGACCTTCATATCATGATAATATCGTATCGTGATGTTTGGATATCGTTACATCCCTACTGGCTAGCAGACGTCATGGCTAATGAGGTGCTTTTGTCAGTATGTCAAACTTGTGAACTCATCACGTGAATGAGAATATCAGCGCAAAATGAGTCTAATCAGTATATCGCCATAGTCAGGGATACAAGAGGAGGACACCGAGGAGCTAAGGAGGAGTGAGGGCACAAGCCCGGATCGTTCAATAAACAGATAAATACCTTGCACGGTTAATCTGCCCACTTATAAGATTTCTGTTATAATCTAATAAAGGCACAAATTGATCTTCTCGGGGGAGCATGAAATCCAGGAGCAACACGCGATCCATATTGTTAGCGGGCCTCCCGATTTGCCGGCCTCAAGAAAGCAGACAAAAACAAGTCCGGCAAGTCAACTCCAGCTCGTCCGTCATCCCCGAAAACAATTATCGGTGCTTTTCTCAAGGATATGTCGGCGATTAAGACGCCTGATCGCCAATTTGCATTGCCAGCCTCACGACGTGCGCTACTTTCTTAACCATACCTGCGCCATTTAGCATCACTTACAGTTCTAATGGCGCGATTACCCTTCACCGCCACCGCTAATAGTACTCTCAGAGATCCTTCTGACGTTACGACCCTCGCGCGTACCCCCTTCAAACCTCCATTTAGCTCCCGACGTCTGCACTCAGCGCCGTCCCGAGGCCCCCCCTTACTTTGGAGTTATCGATCTGGCAACCCCCAAACGCTACCTTCCAAGTCCCTAACGCCACAATCCTCCCCCATACTTATCTGGCTCCGTCCTTAACCGTGATCTCTCCACCCACCTTAATCCCCCTGATAATCAAATGGGGCCCAGATTGGCCTTTCAGTGCCGTACCAATTAGCCTGCAGGATTGTGTGCGCCAGTTAACATGGTGGATAGCGGTTAGCGGCAGAGGTGGCGGCAAACACAGTGGTGGTATCCAGGGAGGCTGTAAACATCCATTAGCGGTTAACCGTCCCGACTCATTTTTTTTTCCCCTCTCCCCAAAGCTCTCTCATTAGCGCAGCCAGCCCTGACAGGTAAACAGCACTAATGGGAATGGACTATCAATAAATGCCTCCTGTGTTAACAGGAAGTTCGAGCAGTGGGACCAAATAGAAAAATAAAAACGGTAAAGGCTAAAATGTGGATTGTGTGATATAAATAGAGGGCGCAGGTATTAAAGGAGGAAGTGTAGTAGAACCTCAAAGGTCAAACATAATTCTGCGATGTTGGTGGGCTTCAAGTTTTTATTTATTTTTTTTCATATTTAAATGTTTTCCCACTGGAAATAACTGAATTATAAATAAACCACATCCTTCCAGGGTTAAACAGTCGTCATCATAAATTAAGCGTCCAAGCAAAAGTTGAATCAAGGCAACAGGACTCATCTTGGTTGTTTAAGGCAAGGCAAGGCAGCTTTATTTATTTATATAGTACATTTAAAAAATTACTCAATGTGCATCAGTAGTTCCAAAACAACATTTAAAGGCAAAATACAACATTTAAGGGGAAAACAAAAACAAAATAGAAGAATTTACCAAATTAGAGAAATAAAAAGTATTTTACTAAGATTACTAGACGAATATACAGCGCAAGAACGTGATTTTGGGGGGAAAAAAAGATAGAAATGCTCTAATACGGTAGCAGCGGACCCCGGTCCTTGAGAGTCACTGTCCTGCCTGTTTTCGATGTCTCCCTCTTCCAACACAACTGACTCAAATGGTCAGCTCATCAGCAAGCGCTGTAGAAGCCTGATAACGATCTGATTCATTGAATCAGGTGTGTTGGTGGAGGGAGACATTGATTCTCAAGGAAAGATTTTCATATATTTGCTGGTAGTAAGCATAGTTTTTAGCTTGGATTTAAAAGCAATAACACTTGTTGATTTTACTTCTGCTTGCAGCATAACAGCTGAACGCTGATGCACCTTATTTGCTTTGAGCTCTGGACTTCCATAAATTGAACCTACGGGGTTTATATATTATATTCAATCAGCATTTTTGAAAATGAATGTAAGTCCTATGTGATTAAGTGATTTATCGACCAATAGCATAATTTTAAAATATGTTTTACAGCAGACTGGGAGCCAGCGTAAAGTATTTTAGACTAGAGTAATGAGTTCTGATCTCTTCCGTTTCCAATGTTCACCTTTAATCCAAAAAGTCTTCTTTAGTTTTTAATTTGGAGTGTGGAGTCCTCCAAGTTATGTCTCTGGTGGGTGTGTCCCGATTCGGATTAAAAGGTCAGAAGTCTTCATCAAGCAAGGAGAGTCCAGATGCCTCGATTCAACTTTTGCCGAGTACCATGACATGGATGACTGACCATCTACACAGGCAATGTTTTAAGCATCACTTTATAATTTATAAATCCTGGTATAAATACTGTTTCAGGCTCATAAACCCCAGTTTGTGAATCACCGCTTTTTGAGGTGTATCCCTTATTTATTATTTTAATCATTATGATTGCATGACTTCAGCTTCGTTCAACTTAAAAGCTTCCGCTGATGGTGACATAAACATTAGAAGATAATGCATCATCTAATAAAATCAAATCTTTTGAACACTTCTTTGATGCTGGCATCATTGTCACGTGCAATGGCCTCACTCAGGTGCTTCCAGGGTTGAGTTTGTTTGCGTGTATGTGTGGATTGCCAGCCGTGTAGCCTCCATTGGCGTTAATGCTTCTATTTGCGCTCACATGAAAAGAGTAAGGGAACTAGAACTGGAAGGCAAAAAAAAAAAAAAAACAGAGGCTAAAGAAAAAGAGGGAGCGGGTGGGGAGATGATAGAGCGATGTTATTTATGTTTGGAGCAGGTTCACTCCGAGTTCACCTTACCATGAGACGTCCCCGGGCGGTGACAACCGACACTAGTGCGGCGGCGGTGTCTGCCAATGTGGGGGTGTTGAGGATCTTCAACCATAAACCTGTGTGTGTGCGCACGCATGATGGGGCGGTGTGCATACAAGGGGGCTGAACTGAGGGTCAACCGCCGAGCGGGAACGTCTCGGAGAGGACAAAGGACGCGAGGCTGGGAACTCCACTGTGTGCTTCACGGGCCTGTGACCAAGCCTGCAGAGCACTAAATCAGAACTGGATGAAGCCACCGAAACACACACTCACGATATACTGCTGCTCAGTCTTTTACAGCGACACAAAATACATGTAAATGTACAGTAGGGAGCCTACCATTGTAGTCCTTTCATACATACTATTTCTCTCAGATTTCACTCAATTTGACACTATTACAAATACCCAACAAACAAATGTTTCCTAAAATGGTTCAACATACACGTGCACAAAATTGAAATCTGATCCTTTTTTTTTTTTTAATATGGTGTAGGTCTTCAACTTGTATAGCCCTTTTCCACTTGTTAAGGCATTCAAAGAACTTCACGCTGACTTTGCATTCACCTGATGGCACAGAATCCGGAGTAACCGGCATTTCAGTAACACTTCAACATGTCACTTTGGTCAAGGATCGAACCCATCACCTCTAGGTTGGGAGACAACCACTCTACCACTGAGCCATGCCATCATAGGCATGGACCATAGATAACAGTGTTTAGGAGGGAACTTGAAAAAGAATAGAGAACTTCATTTGCACAGACACGTGCACCCTTTGGACTCTCGAAACAGGAAAAGAACTCAAGTCATGTATATGTGCATTTTTGTGAGACAGTCCGAATGATGTTTACGTGGGACAGGGATGAGCAAACTCGTTCCTCGAGGGCCAGAGTCCTGCAGTTTTTGGAGGTTTCCCTTCTCCAACCCAGCTGATATATGATTAGCTCATCAGCAAGCTCTGCGTAAGCCTGATAACAATCCTGTTGATTGGAAACAGCTGCGTTGGAGCAGGGAAAAAGCCACCTTGGGGGAGTTATCAGTCCAGAGAACTGTGTGTCCACACCACATCTGTTTCCACAGAAATGTTTGGAGGGTTTAGGGGAATCTCGAAACAGAGAATAAAAACAGCAGGATTTCAATACTATTCATTGAAAAAATACATAATTTTATTTATTATTATTATTTTTTTAACAAACTATGAATTATAGTTTCAATGATTTTGTGGCACTGTGTAAAATTATATCTAAACTGTATCTGCACACATTGCACATGCTGGATCAGCACTTTTCTCTATCTCTCAAAATCCTAATAATTATTTGGTGAGTGGGAGTTTTGTTTAATTAAAAACCTCGTTAAAAAAGTATCTATAAAAGTATATTTTCTATTTGTTTGTATCAGCATACTGAATGTGCATGTTGTGCTAGTTAGCCATACTCAGTAGCCAACTAGCACGATATAGCAGCTATAGCTAACAAACCTAGCTTACATGATGAATAATCAGAAAAAGAGCTAATTTTGATTTCTACATCTATTTGTTGTACACCTTTTACAACTTCAGTCAACAGTAGCAAGACGAGGAGCCACAATTAATCCAAAAGTAAAATTAAAATTCTTTCCATAAAACCCGAATTTGGTTTATCTATTCAATGACATGCTATTAGACAAAATTGAAATTAATAAAACTGGACAGGGCATATATCTGTCCTAGAAAACCTAAAAAAATAAAATAAGATTTGAGATATGAAATCATCTCTAACTACTCAAAACGTACAATAGCAAAAATGAACATTTGAATGCACAAAGTGTTTGGCCAGGACCACCAGACCCGGATAGTATCATGCCTCCCATCCTCAGACCAAAGTCAGACATCCACGGGTCTAATTACGCCGGCTGACCTCCTGCAGGTCGCCTGAGTAAAGAGGCACCACCCCCCACCCCCCAAAAAAGATCAATATTCATTCTTTAAGATCTGTCATCCGCTTTTGACACTATCGACCATGGCCTGTGTCTGC
Organism: Festucalex cinctus; assembly: GCF_051991245.1. Lineage (NCBI taxonomy): Eukaryota > Metazoa > Chordata > Actinopteri > Syngnathiformes > Syngnathidae > Festucalex > Festucalex cinctus. The sequence continues at coordinate 15,680,889 of NC_135417.1, forward strand.
TCGCCCTCTCTCTCTTTTTTTTTCTTCTATTTAACCCCCCCCCCCCCCCCCCCCAAACCCAACCCCCAACCCCCTTTCCATCCAACCAGCCTCCTCATTCTCTACCGAGCCGTCGTATCAGCGTTCGAATACACCTTGGCTGCTTACGACCGAAATTTACCCGGTTACAAGCTTACTTGAAGCATATTGGAGCAGTCAGTGTGCAGGACTTACCGTCACACTTGAGATGGAGACTCCATAAAAGTCTTCGGAAAAAGGCAGTTGATCCAATGGAACCTGGAAAGAGAATTGGCTCGGAGTCAGTTACATTAGCATTGACAGATTAAGGTGAATATAAATAAATGTAAAACGGACTTTTTAATGGCTTATACAAATAGTTGGGTCTCTGGAGTGCTTTGCCCACCCATCAAGTGCAAAATTAAAGAGCCAAGTAAATTGTAAATTTTCTGAATAACGACATCACATAGCTAATTTACATTACAATGTCCCCACAGTTTTTATGCCCATGATTTGCCAAGCAGGCTGGGTGAAGATCCTCTCATTTCAAGCAGCAGGTAAGTAAGTTAAGGAGAGTTGCATGAAGTGTTACGGCAAGGTCGATTCCTTTTGTTTTTGTTGTATAGTGAAGACATTTAGGGTTCAGATCAAAGGTGAATATGAGACAAAGGCTCAGAAATACAGATTTGATTTCATGGTATTTACATCTAAACGTGTGCAACAAAACAGTACAGAGTACTTTTTGTTTGAAGCCACTATCAACTGAGCAAATGTATTGGAACAGGCATTATTAAACGAACTTAACGTGAATAACATTTAATATTTAGCGTTCTATAACGCTTACTTGCAATAACCGCATCATGCCACCAGACTGTTGCATTCTTCATCTGAAATGCTTTTACAGGCCTTTACTGTATTCTCTGTCAGTTCCTGTTTTTTTCTGGGGGTTTCGTCCTTCACTCTTCTTCTTCAGAAGGTATAATGCATGATCTTTGGGGTTAAGGTCAGGTGATTGAGATGAAGGCCCTTGTTTCGTTGGCAATGGGTTTTGAGTCATTGACTTGTTGATCTGAAATGTAAATGTCTTCAATATATAATAAAAACAAATGTATTGAACTTGTCGTTCCAATACTTTTATTAGCTTTAGCATTAGCTTCTGATTTTTTTTTTGTGTTGCAAAATTTGAAAAATGTGACTTGATTTAGCTTCAGACAGTCTGCCACTAGATGGCAGCACCAAAATCCACGCCACCCAGCCACCATCAGCTGACGCATTTGCCTCGAAGTTTGTTGTGTTTCCATTTTGCCCACTTTCAGTTTGCTAATTGCTCCTAAGAAAACGAGTACTGAGAAGAAGAAGCAGATGATGTCCACTGAATAAAAAGCTTGGAGAACATTTCGACGATAGATATTATATGGAAGCAGAAGAAGTCCATCAAAGTTGTCGCGTCAGCTGAGGACATTGAAATAATTTGCGGAGAAGTTGCTGAACAAGTGGCGGGGGAAAAAAACAAAACAAAACAGCAAGATCCTCGTGTTGCATCAATGACTGTGGCCTCATCTTGCCCTCGCCTCGTGTGTTATTTTGGAGATAAGCAGCACGTGGCTAATGAACAAAGAGGGGGCGCTTGTTGAAGGTCAGCCTCTTAATTTAGGAATGCGCCCCTCCAATGAAGCAGGCTCTTCATGGCTAAACACACATCATTGTAATAATGCCAAGGACCCTTCGTGTTTCAGCCCACTGGTGTTATTCACATCACCGTATATTCACCTTTATCTGAATAATGTTGATTATTAAAAAAAAAATCTTTTTAAAGGCGCTTGCAGAGTGTCCGCCGTCTGCTGATGATAGGGAAACGCGCCCTAACACAATCAGAGATGCAAAGCGAGGTCGGCCAGGGGGGTGGTTGGGCAAACGGGGATGGGAGGGGGGTCAGCCGAGCACCAAGGCCGGCCAAGGTCAGGTTCATCTGCATGATTAAGGCGGGGGTGGCGCGTCACCCGACCTCTGGATTAGTGTACAAAGTGCGCCGTTCCCAAATTTGAAGCGATGATTGACATCTTGCTCATTACGCAAAACAAGCAACCTCCAGTCCTTCTCCTGTTCTTGTGAGGTGAGGACATTCTTTCACCCCCCCAGTCCTCCTCCTCTTCAATAAAGTGGAGGGAGGTGTCTCCCTGCTCTCTACTGTCCCCTTCTGGAAGGATCCAATGACAACACTGACACTTGACTATCAAAAACAGACTAGCACTTGGATTATGTTACGTTTGACGGTATTTGAATGAATCCGAGAGCATCCGATATGAAAGAAAATCTCAATAATGCTGGTTGACTAATTTCAATAATAATAATAATTATGAAATATTATTAGATTTTTTTATTAACAGTGCGGGTGTAATTTTCGTAACATTTTCACACAACTACCTGTCATATTTGTTTATTAAAGTAGTGGTGTAGCAGTTGACAATAGTATAAAGACAAATCAAATGTATAGTAAATAAAAATAAAAACTCCGTTTTGAGGTTCATCATGCTCTGTGTGCCTTTCTGTGTGGAGTTTGCGTGTTATCCCCATCCATTTTCTCAGAAAATTCCATAAACATGCTCCTTACATTCATTAGAGACTCAGACTTGTCCGCCTCTTGCGGAAGTTGAACCCTTGACCTGTCGTGCATGCTGCCAAGAACAATAAATAAATACTACACAGGTACTACTACTAGCAATAATAATAATAATAATAATAATAATAATAATAATAATAATAATAATAATAATAATAATAATAATAATAATAATGATTATTATTATTATTATTATTATTATTATAGAGTGAAACCTTAATATCAAGCACAAAATAGTTTGAAACTCTGGTGAAATTTGAATTATTGGTGTGCTTTTAATTTGAAGGCCTGACTTTTGACAGGATGTGTTACGATAATGTTGCCAAAACGTTTTCCCACATTTTGCCGAGCAGACCTAAAGAGTTGTCAATGCCTTGAGTTATTAAAAGCTTGTATAGTGGAATGTGCTCAGCTGTTTTTACAGAGTTCTGAGTTACAGCCACTTGATACAAATAAAAAATAAAATTAAAAAAAAGTGGCAAAATTCAGGTAACAACCTGAGCAAAGTATTAAAATTGCTATTTGCTACTTGCTCTCCCCTCCTCACCTCTCTTCCATTCATTATCACAATTCTTCAGTGAAGGTAAAAGACGAGACTTGTAAAAATGATCCATTGTGATCCAGTGATCACTATAGTCGTTTATTTTAGTTTTCTGGATATAAATCTATATTTAATCCCCTGCAAACCAATTTCAAGTTCAAAAATGTTAAATGAACTGCAATTCAATATGCCAATGATACTAATATGGAAAATAAATTACTTCATGTGATATAATTTAAAAAATAATAATAATAATAATAATATTTTTAACCAATAATTTTAGAGAAAAATGCAAACAATACTGAAGCGCTCTTGTAACATGAAAGCTTATGTTGGTGGTAGAAAAAACATCCTAATTCCTAAGTGACTTACATCAATCTTAATAACAAAACACAGCCATTAATCAGCCAGCCGGGATCTATGAGGGTGCACCATTTGGTGCCGATCCAAACCGGGGGCTCGGCGGGCCTTGGCAGAGGTCTTGGCGCTTAGTGAATGTCATTCTTGTCGCTTTTTCCCAACAGATTAATTGCTCCCTAATTCTCACGGCTGGTCTTTCTTTTTGTGTGCGTTTCCGAGCATTTCCTGTTTGTCTGAGCGTCCGCTGCCATTATACAGCCAATCCCGCTATAGCAGCTGGCAAAGGGGACCCCCACAACTACTCCCCTGATCCCCCCTGCCCCTTCCCTTCCCAAACAGAGTCCAACCACTATGAATACTAATGCATAAGCCAGCAGGGACACAGTGTAGGAGAGCGAGGAAAAGGAAGAGAAACAGTGGAGTGTTTGGAAATGTAAGAGTGAGGTGTGTGTATGGGGGAGGGGGGGTGGTTGGGTAGACCACCTCCCCGGGAGATTTCATCAGACTCGCCGACTAACGCATACACACACAGTGCCCCCCGAATCGTCCCCTTTGCCCTTACTTCACACTTAACCATGCAGGCATCATTTTTTTTTTGCGAGAGGTCTGCTGAAAACATGGAGGAAGGTGTGTGTGTGGAGAGGGGGGGGGGGGTGAGTGGCCTCCACAGCAGAGGGGCCACGTGTCAATCACCTCCTCAGGTGGGCTTGGGAGACATTACTGCAGCCCGCCGACATCAGGGGGAATTAAAAAATAAATAAATAAAAAATACACCGGCGGGGAGCAAATGGAGCGTCGAGATGCTCCAGTATGGTACAAGGTAGATTCTGTAATAGACGTTACCTGCCACAAATAACTTGAAATAAGTAAATAAATCAGCATGCATCAACCACAACAACAACATGACGGACCCCCCGCTTCTCCCCGCAAAAGGAGGTGGGAGGGCGGCGAGTAGTCAAGGGATGAGAAATCGATGGACAAACAACTTTAAAAAAAAAAAAAAAAAAAGTGGTAACATGAAGCATTTTAAGAAATACAGGACTGGAAGGGGAGGGAGGGTGTTGGGGGGCCGCAAACACAAAAGCGCCCGAGGGTCGAGGGTGAGGGCGGCGCAGCTCGGCCCCCACAATGCCCCGCGGCCCCCCCGATAGGCTTGAGTGACCACATCGAGTGTGAGGCGAGCGGCGAGGCGCTGGCAAAAGCAGATAGCAAGGAGTCAAGAGGATTACACTTCGACTACCAATTCTATATAGAAATACATACTGTCTGTTTTATTTTTTGACCCCCGCCAACCCCCCTCGCCCCCAGACCACCGTCCTTAACCCCCCCCAACCATTCCAGGCCGGCCAATCAGGGAAAAGCAGGACCAAAGAATTACTAATAGTCTGCTTTTAATGTTTCAAGTGGTAAACTAGCACCAAAGTAAACAGGTCAATAGTATTGATCCCGATTCCCAGTCACACGCACGCACACACGCACACACACACCCCAACATGGAATGTATTACAAGCCTTCTGCCTTGCACTCCAGTTGAGCACCCGAAGTTGTACTGGATCTAATAACACGCTTCTGCTTGGATTTAGAAGGAAATAATGCAAAAAGTTAAGGCCCAACTGATATGGATTTTTTTTTTTCCTTTTTGACGAATTTTGACTAAATAAAATTTGGATTACCGACAACAAAGAAATTCATTACAGGCATAACATTTTACTGTTTTACAATATTTCGTTGTTTAGTATTTGTATAACTTAAGTGGGAAAAATAAATTTAAAAAAAAGTAAAAAAAAGTGGTGTTTTTCATTATCTCGGTCGTATGTTGTAACGTGTCAATATGGACAAAAAATACAAAAAAAAGAAATTAAAAAATATATCAAAAATTGGACTGAGGATGCAAGATCGAGTCCAGGCTTCGGCTTTCCTGGGTGGAGTTTGCATGTTTTCCCCGTGCCTGCATGGGTACTCCGGTCTCCTCCCACATTCCAAAGACATGCATGGCAGGTTAATTGAAAACTCTGAATTGTCCCTAGGTGTGCTTGTGAGTGTATGGTTGGTTGTTCGTCTCTGTGTGCCCTGCGATTGGCTGGCAACTAGTTCAGGGTGTACCCGGCCTACTGTCCATAGCCAGCTGGGATAGCACCAGCACCCCCGTGACCCTTGTGAGGAGCAACCGGTTCAGAAAATGGATGGATGGATTTTAAGATTAGCCAATTTTCGCTAATTTTAATAGCGCCAATATCAGTCCGCCAATTCATCAGTCAGGCCCGACAAAAAAAAATTACATTATGCGCTTTAAACAATAGCACCTTTTCAGTTCATTTTAAAGGGGGGCATATGGGAAAATGTTCTTTTTGGCTTGTATTAGGGGTTGTAGAATTTTTTTGTTGACTATTATGTGATGAAAGTAATATAAAGTAGTATATTTATAAAGCAGTATAAGCAATAGGGGTGGGACGATACGGGTAAACCACGATTCGATACTTTGACGATATTTGGCTCACGATATCGATAATATCACGATACACGATATCTACGATTTTTGATTTATTGTCCAAAAGAAATTAGCACTATATCACGATATGTGACTGAAAAGCCAACAAATGCCCATAAAAAAGGAAAATGTCTAATTATGCATTTATTGAATGCCAAAATTTTGTACAATGTACAAAGTACAAAGCCTCACTGCCTTTGAGCCTTTTAAGTGTAAACATTGTAAAGTGAGACAAATTAAAGTGCATAAACATTTGTAACATAACACTGCACAACTGGACACATTATATAGATATCTACCGTCAGTGTATCGATAATTTATTGCAACAGAGAGCGCAACAATATATTGCGATATCAATTTTTTCTTCCACCCCTAATTAGCAAGTATAATAAAGTAGTATGAAGTAGTATAATGTGATGAAAATGTAATGATGTCATTGATATTTTTTCAACACACGGGGTTGTTGATCTTGCTCAGATCATTGGGAAGTTTGCTTCTGTACGTGCCACCACGCCGTCCAAACCAACCAACCTGCCAGTCGACAAATAGTGTTCAGTGCACCTCAGCCACCATCCATAGTTTTTTTCAGTTATGTTCATGAGCAAAATTAGCATTTTTTTTTTGTAGCTCACAATGCTAGTAAAACTAACAACTGTGCAATGCCATAAAAATGATAAAAACTGCAAAGCCACTGAGTAGAGGCCAGACCTTCAACAAGGATTTCTGTGTCCCATTTGCACACGTTTTTTGAGTCCATTTGTATACTGTGAATACTGCTCATTAAAACCAAGCTAGTTGCGGCCTAAGACTTTTGCACAGTTTTGCACACACTGACTGAGCTCGTCATATGAATACAGATTCCCATTGTCCACCCTCCCAGCCTCCTTTTTTTTTTTTTGTCAATACAACTCAGCAGTGCTGAGGGGGGAACCAGCGCGGTCAGCAACATTAGCAGGCTAATTAGCATTTTCTTGGTTCCTCCGCTAGGTTGATCTGTTCAAACAAGCCCGGGGGGGGTCCGCTGTACTTACTGTAATTAAAGGGAAGAAAAGGGGAGCGACGACTGCTGGAGAGAATGCACGCGTGCAGTAAAGGCTCTCAGGACTGAGACTCGTGGGCAGTTAGCATAGTGGTTAGCGAGGTTGTCATCTAACTGGGCTTTGATTTTGACGCACAAAATGGCTAAAACTAGAGTATCGTTCATTTCTATTATCTTTTTTTTCCCACACCTAAGAGCAAAACAAAGTGCTGAAGCTGCACATGAAGGCGCCGGGCGTTTCCCTTTGGGCAATGCGCAGAAGAAGAAAAGATGTGCTACAATGAGACTCATTACAGTTTGCCTACGTATTTACTTCTTTTTGCACTAACTGCTGAGGAAGTAGAATAAAAGCGTAATAGGAGCTTTTGCAGGAAAGTTCTTTCGACTTCACTGCTTGATTTAAATTGACAGACAACAGCTTGTCTAAGAGCTACGGCGGTGATCGGCGAGGCGCGAATGGCGCCGAAGCAACAGGATGAGTGAATAACACGTATGACAGTGTTCATTTGAGGGAAAATTATAGACTGTCATTTGTCGAGGAATGACGCCGCGGAACCAATGTTGAGTGACTTGTTTGTGATGTGATTGACACGAGTATCGAGTAACCTGAACGGCATGTAATTATTGTATCGTTGCCATTGAATATTTTCATAGCAGTACAACAACCTAGCGAGGCGTACATCCAGTGGATTTGTTCAACATCACCTCATCTTTACGACATTCATTTTTTTAAAGGTAATTTTGTGAAATTGGCATCACAGTTCTGAGGTTCTGAGATTTTACTGAACCACAAAAACATGACACGATTGTCGAGAAGTGGATTGCCACAAAGAGAGAAAACGTCGAGAAAACTCTTCATGACCACTACCGTATTTTCCGCACTATAAGGCACACCTAAAAGCCTTCAATTTTTTCAGAAATTGACCATGCGCCTTATAATCCAGTGCGCCTTATATATGGATTAATATTGAGCCGCAACAGGTCTCGCTGTCAATACGGTATCGGTGACCCTGCACGATCGGCAGAAGATCCCGCCATCTTTGATCGCTGGCTAATACTACTACTTTACCTCAGAGAAATTAATAAAACAGCTGTTTATTCATTTTGGGAGTGAATGGAGTTGTCAGAAAGCTGGTTTGTAATCTATTAATAAAGTTTGACTGACCTATCTGACTGTTTTGTTGACATTCCCTTTAGCGCAGCACCATCTAATGGATGCATAACGTAACCCCAGCCTCTACTGTAGCGCCTTATATATGGAAACAGTTTTAAAATATGTCATTCATTGAAGGTGCACCTTATAATGCGGTGCGCCTTATAGTGAGGAAAATACGGTATTTGAAATTTCTCAATTATAAAACAAAAGGGAATTTGAGGGAAGCAAGACTGACTGTTGACCTCCTGATTATTATTTAATAACACATTTGTTGTTGTTGTTTTATTAAAGAAGACTGTTGTTGGCTCACATGCATTATGTAGCATGTGTAAATAACACACCACAACAGTAGTAGGCATGTTGACAGTGTTTGTGTTGTGACATACAGTACTTGTGTGCATCTTCCACATGACATACAGAAAACGTGCAGTTTAAATATATATGTGTGCGCATTTTAATGCTCTTGGGGGTGGAACCACGTCGCATGTGACAGACAGCTGTCCAGTTGGATCAAAAGCTCCCTCAAGTAGATATTTCAGTGTTCCGCCACATTTTCGTCTGCCATCCTCCATCCTGCCTAACTGCGAGAGAGCAAGCGGGACCAGAGAAAATGAGCCAGAAAAATAATTGGTAGGTTGGACGCCTGCGATGTGGCGCTCGGGCCGTCCCATCGTCCGTCCGGATCGCTCCGGTGGCATCGGTTCCCATTAGGAGAGAGTGTCAGGGCAAAGTGGAACTGTCTCTATCACTGACGCTTGTTTCCTCCTCTGTCATCTTTTCATATTGTTTTGTCATTTGGTGACATTTAAACATTTTAATTGCCTTTGTCTTCCATAGCCGATATGGTGCTTCTGAACTACAAATTCACATCGAAATCTGGATTGCAGCATGCTCAAGTAGGCATTCTGACAATGACAATCACAATAAAGCTTTGGACAAGCAATGCCTGGCCCTTTCTAATAAGCACCCTAAGAAATGTGCAAAACCAAGCACTGTTACAAACACACAACCTGAACATGAACCAAATACATCTGCAATCTGTTTTTGAGTACAATACCTAACGGCTATCTAGCTTTGAGCCGCCAAGACTGCAGCCGGTAGTTGGAAGGTGACCAATATTAAAGCCTTGGCATTTTGAACCTTGAGGATTTTTGTACGTGGTGTCTTTATAAAACATTGAGAAACTAAAATTAAATCTGTCTTGGAAAAGCAGAGTTCTGTGGATCTTTTTCCATTACAGAGCCAGCCTGACGTGTTCGGCCTTGCAGGTGCTCCGCCGAGCATCGATACCATGTCGCTGTCATGTCACGAGGCCATCTGAGCATCTCATGCGGACGAGCCGGCTGGCAAGCGGGGACACGGCGAGGAACAAGGGGAGTGAGGATGGGTGGGGCAAGATGCTAGGGGGAGCGCCGACGGGAGTTAATGCTGTAGCCGACACGCACATGGTGGGCTCGTGTGGATGAGAAGCCGTGACAGGGACACTGGTCGGGCTGTCATCGCAGGCGCTACCATGCGATGGTGCGGGGCTGACAGGTCAGGGTGGTTTCATGTCGGACAGAACATGTCGGGGGGTGGAGGCGGGGGCACACTAGGGTATTAGCTCCCCAAACGTCACAATCGCTGAGCCATGTCGCGTTGTCTCTCTGTGCGGGCCTGACATGTTTTGACCTAGCCTAGCCCACTAGTATTTGGGTGGAATGACCCTTTATTGATATACAAGATGGGACGGAGGTAAATGCCTGTTTTACCCGTAGCACCCAAGGGTGGACTGTTCTCCATATGGCCGTCAAGTACATCGAGAGCCTGAAGGCAATTTGAACTTCATGACCCTCCAGTTTACCTGGCACTCGGCAGTGTCCTGCAGACCCTTAACGGTTGCTTCTTGCATAAGTGAGGACCCAGACCTCTGACCCGCTTTTCAGGATACATTTCGCACCTAACGAGGACTCCTACGCAAAGTGTCTCATGCCGTTTTGCCCTTGAGCCACTCGCCGGTGAGTCGTTCAGGGGGTGCCACAACTGCCTTGAACAATGACATTGAGAGGAGACCTGCAGCCCCCCTCCCTTTGCCCCAAGTCTCGGTGGATTTGGGGTATCCATCCGGCTGCTCGTGCACAAATAAATAATGCAGCGGCCAGCTAATGCGCTGGGCCCTGACGCAGTGGCTGGCGTTGCCTGCAGCTACCTTTGGGCTGGAAAATAATTACCATGCAAAAGGAGGTGGTGTTGGTGTTGGGAGCTTGAGGGGGATGTATACAAGTGTAATAGCGAAAATGGGGTGCCACAATGAAGCCGCAGTACATGCGTGGACACCCCTCATTCTCCATCCCTATGGTTGTCACTCTTGGACACCGTTTTCCTGTAGCCACTGACTAGCCAGTCGGTGTAGTCCGAGAGGCTATTAGCAACACCAGGTCTGCACTCATGGTGTGACACCCTGTCACACTTGTCAGAGTAGATAAACAGCGTTGCATCATGGCAAACTTGTTAAACTAGTTTGCGGAGAGGCTTACGGATGCCGCTCCCCGAGTTTGACGGTTCGATATTTCTGCACGAGCACCTCAAGTTCCCCTTCGCCCTCGGGCGTGATCTGCGTTCCGATGAGGCCTTGGCATTGAAGTTGGTCGGGCCGGCACAAACATGAGGGAGGGGTCGGTATGTTGACTAATCCAGTGCAGCCCGAGACGTGCTGATCATGAATAGTGGCTAATCAATGGAGTGCTGTTTACACGGGCCTAACAGTGTTTGCTGAGACACATTTAAACAGCCCGGCCGCGCTCATCCGTCAGTCCGCCGATGGGCGCAGGTCTGTCGTTTATCTCTGGCCCCAGCAATCGTGAGAAACTCAAAAAAAAAAAAAGGTCCTTGTGACAAGAGCAGTGCCAGGGGTTATTTCTGGCAGAAATGGGGGTTATTTGTGGGGATATTTCTAGAAATAAATTTCCCAGAAATATAGCCAGCCCTGCAACGTAGTGGTTAATATTTACTGTACAGTTCTGAGGAACATGGTTCAGATGTCGGATACAGTACATATGCGACAAGACTTGTGTTTCTTTGATGCGTTTCCGCTGTCTGAAGAAAAGTTACTGTTCACTGGAAAATCTGTACAGCTAAAGAAGCAATGAAAATGTGTTTAGAACAAGTAGCTCTATTGCCCGCCGGAATTGTCCTGCAAACATACAATTTCTGTTCAAACTACACGACCCAAGATTGGTTTCCGCTGCATTTTCTGACACCTTGCTGTGGGGGAAAAATGTTTTATTGGTCCTGAACCAAAGAAAAGGTAACCAGACAAAAAAAAAAAAAAAAAAAAAAAAAAAAGTCTTGATGAGAGAATTTGGGACAAAAGTGTTCATGTCCTTCACACAACTTCTCGAAGAGTGTTCCACTCTGTGAAAACCAAGAAAGCCAATAATATATGGACAGTCTGTTCTCACATCTTCACCTCCCATCAGCTCATACCAACTTTCTGAGGACTATGGCGGGACGAAGGGAGGATGAGTGCCACAGAGACGCCCGGGCATCATGGGATTGTGGCCTGTTGGTCACAGCAGAGAAGTTCCCCTTTAAATCTCTCCGGATTGACTCCATGGAGTATCTTTGCAGCCTTGGCCTACTCTCCCAAAAAAAACTCCACCCCTTTGCGGCTGTTGCTACCATCTCCTCCCCGGTGACCTCCCTTACACATCCCTTTTGAAATCCCCAAAAGTTATACCCCTCCTTATCTCGGTCGAGAGCTTTGCCGTCCAAAAATTCAACCAAAGGAGGGGTAGCAGAGAGAGCTTAGTTTCACTTTTGCAAACCAAATAAGGTTTAAAATGGTAAGATGTCATGAGAGAGTAAGTCTTAAGCCCTGAGACAGACACGCAGGGGTGAATACGACCCGCCTCGCTTGAGTGACACTGTCTGCATTTGCTCCATTCAAAAATGTGACAAAAACTGAGCTGTCCACCTGTGATACGCATGTAGCCATATTTGTCATTCGGATAAGCTGCCAGCCATTGCAAAGGCAGAATCTATCTATCTATGGGTAGCGTCAATTAGAACTCTGCGAGTGATGGCACCTGCTACGGGCAGCATCAATCGGAGCTCTCTTGGTTTTAGAAATCTGAATGGCAAAAAATTGTAAATGTGACTTATCAGCACTGCTTCCTGAATGTATGGGTTGTGGGGTGCGGTTGGGTACTTGGAGGGAGCGAGTACTAAGTGCTGATGTTTAAGAAACAGCTTTGAAGGCACATGTATCACAGCGCTGCTCTCCATCCCGGAGCATTAGACTTGCTGATGGCTTGTTTAAGAAGTGATGAAATGTGTATTAGATGTGTTGTGACTCAAACAGCTGCGTTTGGTCGTCGCACGGCACGGCGGGCTTGTTAGCTCGTTTTGCACAAGGGCCCCCGCAGCCTCCCACCCCCCTCCTCGCGCCAAATGCCACCGCACATACGCGAGTTCCATTTAGGAAGCGCGTTGAAGTATATTGCGTGTCGCCGCTCTAAGAGAATTAATTGAAAAAAGGGAGGAGACAAGATAGGCTCAAGCCCCGGGCTGCTGAATATGAAGTACGGGGGCTTAGAGAAAAGTCGGGGGGACAAAGATAAAGGAGGGCGACTCAACTTCCCTTGGAGAAGCCCCCAGACATATTCTTGGAGCCAAATCTCAGTACTTTTGCTTAGTAAGTGATAACCAAGACTTACTTAAAAAACAGGTCGGTACCTTCCTCAAATTTAGTACAAGGCTGCTTTCCGAAATTTCCTCTCTCTGGTCCCAATCGGTTAGTAAACAACACGGTGAGTAAACAACGGTAAAAATTCCAATCATACCAAAAAGTATGTAAACTGAAGAGTAGAGAGTGATAAGTGAATAAAGCAACATAAATACAGAACAGATGTCTATTCCTACGATTGTGACGTAACCCGAGACTCAGTGTAAAGTAGCAAAGTCATAATTACGGTATATATTGGCCTGAAAACATATTTCTATTCCTTACATACAAAGCAATCCAATGAAAACCAGTAAGTTTGGCGGTAGCAGAGTTTGCCTTCTTGGGCCATTCACCAAAAACTGTGAACATCCCAAGGCCAAACTCTGTCAATCAAACCTGAACTAGGTCTACTTGAAGGCTTCCCAGTTGCCCAGAACACTGAATTGGTATGACTTGATGCACACTATGTCCTTAGGAGCAAATGCTCATCTTAGGCCCAAATATCTCCAATTTCTCTTAACAAATGGTTTCACCTCATAGCTTCTGATGCTACTAAGATGTTGTCAGCCCAAGTCTCAATTGTAAGATATTGTTGTTACAATTGCTTTGGCCTAGTGTACCAAGGTGGGTGGCACCACAGTATCCTCTATCTGCCGTTGTCTCTCTGGTTTACCGGCTGCTTGGTTTGTGCTTTTAAGCACATCAATTTCATTACTGTGGTATAACGTGATTATTTTCTTTGGCTGATAAGACTAAGTCAGACAGCAATGGTCTGAGAAGGAATTCCTGGACTTCCAGAAATGAGTCACCACCTCCACTGAGGCACTACATGTCACCTAGGACTTCATAGGCCATCCGCCATTTCCTTGGTTTACACTAAAGGCCTCCTCACAGTTCTTAACTCATTCACTGCCATTGACGGAAAAAAGACATCAAATGATGCATTTTTTGCTGGTCTGGCAATGAATGTCTTAATAAATAACTTTAAAAAAAAAAAAAAAAAAATCAAAGTGGCCCATGCAGCTTTCCATTTTTCTGGATGTGGCCCTCAGAGGAAAAAGTTTGGACACCCCTGCTGTACATTATATCAACAATTTATAATTGCTTCATTGATTTTTTTACCATGTTTCACTCAATAACTGCCATTGACGGAAAAAGATGTCAAATGATGCATATATTTTTTTTGCTGGTCTGGCTATGAATGTGTTAAGTTCGTACTAAATGAGTAATCCCAAACACACCTGATCAGACAAACCGAATAACTCCACTTTCTCTTGCACCAAAGACAAGGTATACATTTCACTCTCCCGACAAATTTATTGAGTACACAGCTTCTGAAGGCTCCAAGGCGCCGCTGCCACTCCCCGTTGTAAGACACGTGGCCCATAGGGTCCCCCCGCAGGACCCGCCCGCCGCTCCCCTGAGTAACGACACATTGCGACATAATCGTCTTTAGAGAGCAGAAGACTCGTTTTGACCTCGTCACCCACCCTCCTCTCAGTCACGAGCCGGGCAAGAAGACCAAGTGAGAGACAGCGGGAAGAAAGACAGTCAGAGCAAATTGCACCGTGGACCCGGAGGCCAAAAGGAGACAGAGGGCGAGGATAGTTAGTCGTCGCCTTTGATGCTCCACTCTCGACGCCGATGGAGAATCATAGAAGACGTGCGGAGAAAGCCCTCTCTCCGCGGGGCCGCTAAAAAAAAAAAAAACGCCGGCCTCGCAGTCACTCTCGCATGCTAATGGGCTGCCATTTGGCTCCTAAATCAACCCAGGGCAGGAGACTGAAGAGAGACAATTATGTAGTTCATCATAGGGAGTCGGTGGAATTATGGTAGAGGGGAAACATTAGAAAAAGATGATTTGTCTTTTTTTTTTTCTTACTGTAGACACAAGGAGGAAAAAAAACACTCACTCAAACTCATCCATGTGGCATAAAGAGGTTCACAGCAGGGAGCACAATGAAAATGATTCTACTGTACCTTCAATCTTACTTCTTTTTTTTTTACCATCTCTCTCTTATTGTTTCACTCCCTTGCTGATCCACTAACCTAGTTTTAAAAGCATGCAGCCAAGCAGAAACAGCCCATTTTAGTAGAACTATACTTCTAATGAATATTAGGGATGTAACGATATCAAAACACCATACAATTTTATCAAAATATTAAGGTCACGATACGATAATTATCACAATATTGTGGGGAGGTTGGCGATACAAAAAAGGTCACAATATTGTGAAAAAAAAAAGCTCATACTATACTAAAAATAAAAAAAAAAAATATATATATATATATATATATATACACATATATATTGTGCTTTTGTACATTACACCAATGTTTATAAACAACCTACAATCTCCAATATTTAATATCGAGGCACTTACTTACTTATATAAGCATACATTGAGTTCATCCACATATTGACTCGGTTTGTATTCATAGAAGGGCCAAAACATGCCTTGTGAAAATTAAACTGCACAAAAAAAACTAGCCGGTTGCTGCACAAAAAAAACCAGAGGGTGCTAGAACTGCACAAATGGAAACCAACCTGACTTTTCAACAGATGCGCTGCTTTTAATATCGTGACATCACGATGACGATATATTGCGGCAGTTTTAATATCGCAATATCACGATATTGCCGTTATTGTTATATCCCTTATGAATATACTCAGTGACTGTGCAATCACCTGTGTTGGTGTAGGGGTATATAAAACAGATGTGATTGAAAATCAGTACTTTATTCACCATTTTGGAGTTGTTATCACACTGAAAAATTTTGCACGCAATGTTCATTATGAGAGGATGCACGGAAATCAACACAGGAGCTATAGTATGAAATTTGGTTCAAAGATGCAGTTTTGCTGCGTGGTGGGCCATTTCCAGGGGTTGTGCCTGGACAAACTCCTCCAAAGGGAATTCACTCAATAGCCACCTAATTTGAACCTCATATACTAGACAAATGGGCAATTGAAAAAGTCCCGAGTTTTCACCAAAGGGGTCAGTCATCGCACTGTGTGGCAAAATATGGAGTGATTAAAAAATAAATGAATTTATATATATATATATATATATATATATATATATATATATATATATATATATATATATATATATATATATATATATATATCACACCCACCAGTGTGTCCAATTGTCATATAAGCTGTCACGCATTTTAATCTTAAATTTAAATTCATGGATGCTGTTCGGTGTTGGCTATTCTGTTTGAAGGTCATGTTTGTTTGTTTGTTTGTTTGTTTGTTTGTTTGTTTGTTTTTCTGGGATTCATTGAGACCAAGTTTAACTGGGTGCACTAGACAAATGAGCGACATGTTATTGTGAAAGTTTCCTAGCAGTTTGATGATAAAATAGAAAACTCATAACAGGCGTTGAGCTATTGGTCACTACAACTACCATCCACCAATCAACCAAACCTGTCATCCACCCTTTTTTGGATGCAATACATAGTCTTCGTTCGACTGAAATGTCTGTGGAGTCTTTCTTTGCTTGCCTTGCTCAGGAGCAGCACATTTGCATTTTTAGATGGAAAATGCATGACTTGCATATTGCTTTGGCCAATTGACTTTTGTTTGGCAGGTGTATGATTCTCAGGGAAAAACGCAGACAAAACACAACCAGCTCGTCTATAAACATGCATGTAGGGTCAATTGACTTAATTGATTCTTATCCTGTTATTAATTTCCTCGAGCTCCCTCGATTTGGTCTCCCTCTCTCTCACTGCCTTCTCCTCTGCCTCGACTTGGGCTTCATCAGCAGCCTGTCAATGGGCTTCCCGGGCACGCTCCATCTCTTATCGTCGCAGGGACGCCTCAATCAAAACCCAATCAGTCACTCATACTCGCCATCAGCACCCAATTCTGCAAAGCGCCGCACTCCGTGCGACACACATACAAAATGCACACACACAGAAGCAAAGTACCCATCAATGCATTGTTATCAAGGGAATGTGCTAAATGGGGGTGGAAAAAAAAAAGTCTATTCATCTGCTCTGACTGGAGAAGAACAAAGTTAAAGGATTGAGAAAACAATTATCAAATCTCAACATGTATTTTTACAACATTTAGGGTAACTGTAGCAGCATTCTGGTCATTACATACGCTGTGTATACAGTAATAATTATAAACACACATAATAGAGGTGTGATGTGAAGATAATGTTGTGCTTTCAACCAAAATAAAATATTTAGAAAGGTATCAAATGATATTTGGCAAGATTGCCTGTAATGTATGTGTATGTATTAGGGCTGCACAATATATCGAAAAAATATCGATATCGCGATATTGGCCCTTGCAATATGCATATCGCAAAGCATGCAATAAGTTTTATATGGAATTTTATGCTTTTTATATGAATTTGACCAGTCATATGCTAACTAAAATGTGCATCGCCATTCAATAGTTGAAAATTATCAAGACATAATTACAATTAATTAACTAAGATTACATCAAGTTTGCTTATTTTGCCACATGAAAAATGTTTTTCTTTCATTAGGTAATAAAAATGTAATTTCTTTAGGTACATGTTAAATATCGCAATAATATCGATATCGCTATGTTCAGCAAGTATATCGCATATCGCATGTTTTTCCAATATCGTGCAGCCCTAGTATGTATATATGTATATATATATATATATATATATATATATATATATATATATATATATATATATATATATATATATATATATATATATATATATATATATATATATATATGGAATTTAACTCAAATACAATCAAGAGACAATTTTCCCATAAATCACATACCGTCATGTTGGAGATTGACGTATTGCTTTGTTTTGGTGCTTATTGGATGTTTCTATCAAGGGAACTCCCGATCCCAACCACCAACTTGGCAGACAAATAAATACTGATCAGATGAAGGAAAACTTTTGATAAACTCATTTTAATTGAGTAACCCTGGTACGGAAGATGTTTTTTCTCAGAATTTTCCTGGTCGTAGTCTAATAATAAATGTCATGATAATGACGATATTAAAATAAAGATTAAATACATGAGATTTTTAGTATTGTTTGCAAGTTAGCCATAATTAACTTACAGGTATAATAAAAAATTAACAAATAATAATGATAATAAATAAAATAACTTCTTGTAACTGTTATTTTACAATATATTATTATATCTGATATACACACACACACACATATATATATATATATATATATATATATATATATATATATATATATATATATATATATATATATATATATATATATATATATATGCTCAGTATTGACTTATTAACTGAGCCTAGAGTTGCATGAAGCATGCAAATCTGCAGACAAGCACACACTCTGCCCCTCCCTTTTGCCCCCCCTTGACATATAGCAGACGTAGTGTCCCTCCCCCCGGCCGGCAGCCACATCCACGTCCGCCCATCCTCTGGCCGGCACCGGGCGGCCCAGTTTTGTTATCATTAAACCTCTGGTGCGCGCCCTGCTTTGCCTAATACACCAGCCCGCAGCCTGGCAAGGAAGGGGTTAACACCATTTAGCGTGCATGTGCGTGCGTGTGTGTCCACATGGCTCTGTTTGTTGGGGTGTGTGTGTATGTGTCCACAAGGGCCGTGGTCCTGCTCGCTCTGTGTGCGTGTGTATGTAAAGGAGAAATTTGCCTGTCCTTGCCTAAGTGAATGGCTAGGATTAAGCTGACAGCCCACCTTAGTGATGGCGAAATAATTGGTTGTTCAGCTCTGTCCTTGTCAGAGCGCTGACAGTTCTGCAGATGTCCTGTGCGGTTCTCCAAAGGTTAGGCTCAGCTGGGGCCGCCATTCATTAATCATTCCGCTCTGACAGTGCACCGAGCAGCCTGCAGCTGCCACCCCGTCCCCCTCAATTTCTGTCACCGCAACCACCAATGCTAACCCCCCCACACCCGCCACACCAACGCCAGCCTCCTAGGTCTCCCCTCCACTCCCATCCACAAACAAGCTCCAACATAAATTTGCATGAGGGATGTATACAAGTGTAACCCGCCACCACCACTATCCACCACCCATGGACATGAACCGGACAAGAGCATTGTAATGGATGCGTGTAAACAAAACACGCTAAGAGAAAAGTCTACGGCCGCTAATGATGCAACTCCCTTTTCCCGGATGTATGGCGACGAGCTTGTTAATCCCGCACTGTTATGTAAATGCATGTACAGTACACCCTCCACTACCTGTATTAACCCTTATGGACCATAAAGCCTGTTATTCATCACAAGTAAATGCATGATGATAGTATAACTATAGAAATTTAGCATTAGACCTTTCCAGTTTCAAATAGCGAAACGAAGAAAATGAGTCACTATAACGTGAGCCGGCTAGCTGATCTGATTGGAATCGGATTTGTTAAAGAAACAGCCCCATCACTAAAATAGCTGATGTTATATTGGCCAGCTCGAGCGACTTTAAAGGTCCTGGACAGCTTAGAGTGACATGGCAACACAGATGCTGCAATCTGATTGGACAAAAGCAACCCAACATCCACATTTACTTGGAAGCAATGTAGCCAAGAGAAACACTACAAAATAAAGCAAATCGGTTGTTGGGAATAAATTTAGACAATTTCATGGAAACAATTTACAAATATTGAAATTTAGTTTGTAAATGTAGGTCAGTGCTTCTGATAGTATTTATACCAGCATACATTAGCTTGTTAAAAGTCATAATCATGAAACTAGAGCTAGCAAGTACTACATGAGTACATCAGTGAACATCACTCCCCTCTGGCTAGTTGATTTTTTTCTGCTTTTTGCCAGGAAATTGTGCTATTTTGTCCATTCAACATTAAAAGATGCCCGGCATTTTGGCATTTTTGCTAGCGCTGATGTACATCAGTGGACGTCACTCCCCCCTGGCTAGTTGATTGTCACCCCAGGCTTTTAGCTTAGCAGTTAGCATACATAACTCTCCGCCGGTGAGAATGACGTATAATGGTTGAAAGACCAATAAAAACAACATTTATGCTTCATATAACAAGTCTATGAATCGTAATGACTTGTGTTTGTGGTCTGGACTGATTGTGCTAACAAGCTAGCAGAGCCTCGCTAAAGCTGAGTCGATTAAAAAACAGGAAAAAAAATGGTAAACAACAATAATACAGCTTGTGTGTTTTTTCGCCATGGCAGCCTCATTGCTCCGACCCCTTTTTCTATAGCACACCATCTAACGACCCCCCTCAACTTTCTCTGTCCCTCGTTGCGGATCCTTCTCTTCCACCTTCACAAATATTGCCCTCTCTCAGGAGGCCCGTTTCCTTCACAGAAGGAGGAGGAGAGAAAGTGAGGTGTGCAGAGGTGGAGGTGGTATGGAGGTGGCCGCCGGGCACTTAAGTGGTGTGAAGAACCCAGATAAATCCTCCATTATGGTCGAACCTCTCACCAGCATTGATTAACAGTTAACTGGAGACAGCTGGCCAGCAGGACTGGTAAAACACACACAAAAACATGTGGACTGAACTGTTGGCGGCTTTGAAAGTGTATCTCACAAGAGCGCACACTGATTATATTTTCATGGGACAACACAGAATAAAATGTTTCAAATTTAGTAATGACTGCTTGACTAGTTACAGTAGTTATTAAGTACTTTAAACGATGACTTGCCATCTCTATTGAACACTTTCTACATTGTTGACACCACTTATGTTCACTCAAGTTGTTCATATTTTGGGTGTCTAGAACTGATTAATTGGATTTACATTATTTCCTATGGGAAATATTACTTTGGATTTTTTCTAATTCAGTATTTCTACAATGGATTAATCGCATAAACTGAGGTTCCACTGTATGTATGAAATATATTTAACAGACAGTGTTTGATATTATGTAGTCCCTCTCATGCGTCCAATATAACATCCCCTTTGGGTCAACAAATTTTTAGTATTTTTAGATGTCCATTTATCAGGTTTGATGTTAAATGAATTCTGGGAAAAAGGTTTCGTCTGTAGGTATCAGCAGAGTTATCTAGTGTCCTTTTTTAGTAAATGACAAAATAACTGTCGCCTCACACCAACTGATGCCTCTGTCCCCCTCTACAACTACTGCTGGTTATTTCATAAAGGCTAACAATAAGATGATGTATTTTAGTTTTTACTGTATGCGTTAAGTCAACAATTTAGGGAGCTTTACACACCAAGCGAGATAAAGACATTTCTATGTGCGGTGATGATCGATAAAATTCAAATGATATCCAGCTCTGTATGAGCGAGAGAAAGAGAGAGAGAAAATGTGAGGGAATTTCTGGGCGTCAAGAAGGTCAGATCAATAAATGCGGAGGGGGAAAAAAAAGTGACATTACAGCCAACCCTTTCTAATGCCGACTTTTAATGTGAACACGCCACTATAAACGCCCTTAGAGTATCTCTATCATAAGTGCTTTGGCCTTTGTGATGAATGCAGGTGTACAGTATGCTCTTAAACCTTAACACGCAAACGACTCATTGTTACTGGTCAGAGTCCATATCTTTGAATATACATTACATATGATATACAATATGAAGTGAAATATGGTCATATGCTACAGACAGTAATGCTAATCAATGAGAAGAGAGTTTGATCAGATTTCGTACAGCACAATTGTATAGCACAATACTTACACTTAAAATGGCATGTTCATTTTCAGACATGACACCCTGAGACTTTTCATACACCCTGTTTTGATTTAAAAAAACAAACTAACAAACAAACAAACAAACAACAAAACATCCACACAATTTTATGCCAATCAGTGAAACATTGTGGGCTAATTTTAACATACTTTACAGGGGGCGCTACTGAGTTTTGGGGTTCTCTGGCCTGCTAAAATGCTACCAGGCTAAAGACCCATGCATTTTTATTTATTTATTTAATTTGATAATTTTAGCATTAAAATGTGATTTGCTCATAATATTCATGTGTTAACTGTGACATCTAAAATAAATAAATAAATAAATAAATAAATAAATAAATAAAAGACATTGGTGATTACCAATGTTATTCATTCAGGGACACTGTTGTATAAAACTTTAAATTACAAAGTAAGGGTTCAAAAAGGTTCTTTATAGTTGAATCCGAGGGGAAAATGTCCAATTCATTCAAAATTTTTCAAAGCTAATTTTTGATCTACGTTGAGATGTCAACGACTGATCTGTATAGATTGTGACCTGTGCACAGTACGCAACAGCCCTGAATTAAATTTGGCATCTGTGATTGCCAGATGGGACAAATTTAGAATTTATTTTTATTTTTTTTGTTAATTATGATTGGGTTTCCCCCCCCCTCCTCTGAAGATAGACAAGCAGACAGTGAAAAGAACAGAACACTGTACTTGCTAAGCTCTGTTATGTTCTTGGGGCTGCTTTGCTACATCCAGCACAGGGAGTCTTATTTATTTAATTTGTCACAATACAAAAAAATATTTGCTACTAGTTAATTTTCAATACATAGTTTACCACCATCATTTATTATTACTATTACCAGTTTTAAATTACTTCAATGACCACGATGGCTTTTATGCTTTAAACACTAAGTGTATCTTTAATTTTGAGTCTTCGTGTTGAATTAAAAAAAAATTCCAGGGAAAACATGTTCAGTCACCAACATGAAAATCAACAAGATATTTGATAATGGGCATCTTATTCACAAGCCCACGCTGACCCTCCACCTTCGCGGTCATCTGTGCTGATGCTTGCCAACATGCTGACATCAACACAGACAAAGAAATAGGAGTGGGGAGACGGTGCCTGATTAAAAAGGCAGGTGCCATGTTGTGCCAAATATTCAACCTCAGTCCATCAAAACAGATCTCCAAAAAGCATCTACAATGGATATCAGTTGAAATTGTAGTTTAATTGTGGTCACATGTCACAGTCTACTGCTAATTGTTGTTGAAAATTGTTGTTGACTGAAAAATGACGGTGAAATCCGTACACAGTACTATATTGATTGTTGCGCAATCACAGTATCGCGATAGTACTTGTTTCGCATTTTCCCACCCCCTCGTAGGCACTCGTCTGAATCCACCCACCCAATATCAACTAGTGAGCTCCATCCATATCAGTCAGCGCTTAGCCAGATACAGTTAAGTGCCCCCAATCCAGGTGCAAGGACATCGAAAAGTGGATGACGTATCACCTCGACACATAATGGTGCGCACCAATGATAGATTCTTCTCAAATTCAAAGGGAAACATAGTGGGGGGGCGGGGGGATATCTGATTTGCTCCTCATAGATCGCCCGTGTTTCCCAAGTATATGTAGATCACACACCCCCAACCCGTGACTGTGATATTCAAATAGTGGCGCACGTACAGTAGATGACGAGCGGCAGTCACATGGTGGAGCCCACGGAGGAACTCATCAGCCTCTCTATGTAGATGTGTGTGCGCAGAGTGAGTGATTGCCCGTGGCTGGAAATTGGTGTGGAGGGGCTTCACGAGGGAATTGGAGGGATGGGTTTTTTCACTCTCTCGCTCAGTGCACAACACAGGTGAAAGAACACACACACACACACACACACGTATAGTCAAACAACACACACACACAATCACAAGCAGCTCAAACACAAATCTCCCTATATGCACATGCACAAGGCAGCCAGCCAGGATGATTAAGGTGCTACGGCGAGGAGATTGCGGCTGCGACGGCGCTACTAGCGCCCGCCCGTGTTCCCCGCTGAATACGCGCCACTCGTTCCCCTATTCTCCGACGGCGAGGAAACCCGTCATCGCAAACGCGAGATCAGGGGTAATTACGTTGTAATGCGCCGCATGAAATATTTCCTTGTAGCGTGCATGGGATTCCCTTTGCTTCAAAGCGCGGAATTGGTAGGGGGGGGCGGGGGTAGTCGAGGGGTGCGTGGAGATATATTACGCAGCTATTTTTTATTTTATTTATTTATTTTTTTAAGTGTGGACTGGTTGTTACCAGCTAGTTTGGGAAGGTTTACAATGCAGTGTGCTCTCGCCTGTTGTGGTTCGCTTCTTACAAATTTGTGTTTTCATCTATGGAACGTATCAACTATTCACTGAAAAAGTCACCAATTTGCGATTTTATGCTCTGTCTATAATCCTCTAAGGAAAGAAAGTAGCATAGTAATTGGTGTCAAGCAAGTACAGTATGTTGAAGTATCTCAATTGATCTAAGTACAGCATAACATTATAGGATGAGTTACTGGTGTAGAAAATCCTGAACTATTAACAGAGGTCACTACCAAAATTATTTCCATTCCAGCAGCGTTCCCAGTTTTGCCAACATCCAATCCCTAATATCAAATCATGAGTCAAATTCATTCCTGCTATTGGCAAGTACAGTGATTTCAATGCAGGGACTGATTATTTAGGACCCTGTGATGATTCAGTTGGATTTCATTTGGTCATAGTGTGCCAGTCCAATGTGATTATACCAAAGCCACTAAATTCCACATTCTAAAGCTGTGTCAAATCTGTGCTGTTCTATGGCTTCTAAAAATTGAGGGTAACAGTCACTAACAAACACGCTTTGGATTTTCCCTAAAAATCTGAGATCGATACTCAATATCGAGTAGATGAACAAAGTCAAAAATGAAGAACTGTGAGAATGGAATGTCGGGGTTCAATTTCTCTGTCACAAATGGGTTGAGACCGACCGCACACCTGGCAAACTAGCAGACATTGTGACCAATAGGTTAGTCCGGTTGCTTTACACAGGGTTATGCCAAAATAGTTATTACTACATTAACATTTCTCAAACTTCAATTTCGTAAATTCCAAGTTTAGTCCCAGAAATTCCCGTTAACTCCCTTGGAAAGTTTCCTACTTTGAATTCCTGGATTTTCCAAAACAGAGTAACAAAATGGAGCTGACTTGTGCGTGACCGATGCACCACATGGTGTTAAAATGGTTGACAAAAATGATGATGGGCGTATTTTTCAGGGTACACTGGTTGATGCCTGCTCGTTTAGAGATGTTTGACTTCTCGACGTTTCCGGTCTTGCCGCTCACTGGCGCTACAACACAGATCAATGAATTTGATCAGCTAGATTATGGCCATTGCACAGATTTCAATGTGATGACGGATGACTGATGACTTGTCCAAGCGTGGTAATCGATCATTTGGGATATTGCTGATAAGACCCCCTCCCGAGCTACAGTCTAGCATAGTAATATGCAGTAGATCGCTCTCACTATAGCCGAGATATAAACAGCCACGGTATGACGAATTATATCACCTTAGCATGTAGCATTAGCGCTATGCCACAAATCATAAACGAGCTCAAATATTCACGTTATCAATCGGGAGCACCTCTGCAGCCAACGAGCCCATGGAGAAAAACTCTGCACCCCCTCTCCTCGGCGGATTAGGGCCAGCGGGGTGATTTGTTACCCTTTTGGGAAGCTGTCTTGGTGGACGCTCATTTCCCTCCGCTGCATATTCTGCCCCCTCGCCGGCCGCCAACCCCCTCCCAGCACGCGCCGCCCCCTCCATTTTGATGAATAGCCGGTCACATGAAGGCGAGCAGCCGATCCCTGGCAACCAAGGTTACAGTAACCTGGGCTCCTCCGTCTTAGGGGGGTTGGCGGTGTTGGGGCTGCTATCGGCCTCCAATTAGCCGCGAGAGGGAGCGAGGACGGCGCAAAGGGAGCGGAGGGCTGATCCGGGGACGTGTCCGAATATGGAAACGTGACAGTTTGTAGGTTATGGACATCGTAAAATGAACTCGCTTACTATTGTATTGACTGTTTCATTTCATTGTCTTGTCTTTTTTTTGTTTTTATACAAATATTGACTATTAACTTCAGCATGTTCAGAGTTGCATAAAAAAAATTCCCCTGCAGTTAGAGAGCTATAACCTCCATAAATCATCATCGGTTAACATGGGGTGATCAAAATCACATAGAGGAGATGTGCATGTTTCTATTCTCATTCTGTAATGTCCTAAAATGTGACAAGATGGCACCAAACACCTGGATAAT
Source organism: Festucalex cinctus (assembly GCF_051991245.1). Lineage (NCBI taxonomy): Eukaryota > Metazoa > Chordata > Actinopteri > Syngnathiformes > Syngnathidae > Festucalex > Festucalex cinctus. The sequence continues at coordinate 15,706,759 of NC_135417.1, forward strand.
AAGAAAGTGGTAACTAGCGTACATACATGTGGCCACGCTATATTAATTTGTAGCCATAAATGATATAACATGCTCAAAATGCAAAAAAAACGTGGGTTTAATAAACTTGGACGCCACCCCCAACATAAATCAAAATTCAGACTATTGCACTGGCTTTTGTAGCATTAGCATTTACAGAGATGGTGCGCTCGATTTGTTTACCCAACTGTCCAGTAAAGCAACTTCATGACAACTTCACGGGCACAAATTAGTAGTTTGTGCTAATTTACGGGCAAAATGTGTCATTCATAATACCATTAATCTGACAACCAAGAAACACAGATATGACTGAAGTACTGTGCAAGCCGCAAATCTCCACAGCCAATTACAAAACAGAAATCTCTCATTTCTCATGCCCTTCACTGACCATCTTCCCAAACAGCCCAGCGACCTCACCTTCCACTTTCTTCAAAGCCTCGCAAATCTGAAGGCTTCCCAGCCAAAGACCACCATTGAGTGACCCGCGCACGGCCGTCATATTAAAAATATAATTCATATCGACAACCGTAGGCCAACGGCATTCTTACTTGACACTATCTCAGGCTCCAGCTTTTGTGAGCTTTTCTATTAGCACACAAAGCCGTTTTCCACTGCTTTGTGGGGAAGTTCATCGGCGTCCAGGAGCACTAGAGAACACGCCGTCTCTCTGCCAGCGATTACGGCAACAAGAGGCCCACTTCACTTCCAAGATTTCAAATGAAACAAAGAGCAGCGGAGTCTTCGCATTGTGACAAGAACGCTAACAGACGTGGTGGAGGACGGTTCCGGACGCAGCAACAATCTCGGTTCGAGAGCTGACTTTTAGAGAATTTAGGGCCCTTCTGGCCAGGGGATTCACACAATTGAAAGACACTCGGTAGCATAAGACCAACACCAGGGCAGAGAAGCGTAATACTTTGTCCATCTGATTATTAGCAATTTCATAAATTCATTACAAAAGGATCATGATTTGTTTTCTTTTTTTTTTTTTTTTTAAATAGGAAGTCAACCTTAAACATTTCTTGACAATAATATATATGACTTCACTAGTCCAAAAATGACATTCTGATTAATTACATTTATAGAATATGAGTTATGAAGAAAAATCCAACCGTTTTTATCCATCTCAGGGGGGTGGACATTTTGCCACTTGCTGTCGACTGAAGATGACATTAATGTTAGGGCTCAGGCAATAACCAATCAGAGCTCACCTGTTTTCTGAAGCTTTCAGACAGCGGCCAATCACAGCTCACCTATTTTGTGAAGCTGCGCTGTGATTGGTTGTTTGACCTGGCAACTGTGATGTCATTTTCAGTAGACAGCAAGTGGCAAAATGGCCGCCCCCCCTCAGATGGATAAAAACAGCTGATTTTGCTGCTTAACTCATATTCCACAAATGTAATATTATTTAGAAATCATGTTTAAACTAGTGAGGTCGCATATAACATGGCCTATTAGCTGTTTTTCAACCAACAAGACCTGGAACTGAGTTCTGGGTAAAGAGAGTTCTTGGTTGTAAAAGTTCAGCAGGGAATTTAGCATTGTGTTTCCACGGCGTCTTCGAGTTCTCTGTAATTAATTCAAATGAGTTTGATTGAGTCCAGCCAATGTAAAAACAACGCCCCCAAATTTGACCAATCAGCCGTGGCCATTGCAGGCCTCCCGCTCAAAGTTCTTGCCTGGCTCAGCAAGACCCTGCTGCTGAGATAGTACTTGGATGCCCCCCGGGGAATTTAATTACCCTGGAAATTGTTGTTGGCGGAAAAAACGGGAGAAGTGAATTTTACCAAGGTAAACTGAAAAGTTCTCCAAAAGTTCCAGCAGTGGAAAAACGTCTATTGTCAAGATTTATTTATTTTTTTGTTTGACTTCCCCTTTAAGGATAATGGGCATCTTTTAGAAAATGCAATTCGAAGCTATTTCACATGTAGGTCTAGAAAAGTGTTTGAATGTTTCGAGCAAGTGGGTTTGTGAGGGCACATCAGGTGTAGTGCAAACATCCAGATGTCAAGCCTTTACCGACTTGGACTTGTATTGTGGATTCCAAGCACTCATCCAGCAGTGGGGTCAAGGCCACGCTGTGTGCAGAGGTGAAGGCAACATGTCACCTCGCCCGTCTACTCGCCTCTATTTATCCTGGCATGTTTATTATCGTCACTGCATGTTCGTTTTTTTTTGTTGTTGTTTTTTTTGGGCTTGCTCGGTCCAAAGGCCTTTGGCTGCCCACCACTGCTCGCTAATTGCCGCCGACATTGTTTGGCCTCTTGCTGCTTTAGTTTGGGACAAACCCCTCATTCATGCGGCGTGGACAGCTCGTTAGGGCCCCCCTCAACCACCGCCTGCTACTTTTTTTTTACTGACCTTCTTAATTAACTGGTAAGGCGCTGCTGGGAAATTTGCACACAAAAGCCTGGTGTCTAGCCCGCTGGCCTCCCACTAGCCAAACACTTCATCCCCTTCCTCTGGCCCGCTACTGTCTTCATCCAGCGCTTTGCAAACACAGGTCATTGTACAGGAAAAAAAAAACAAAGTGATTCAGTGCACACATTCAGCCCATTTGTTCTTTTTTTAAGCCACGAGACCCTCCTGCTCGCCGCCCCATCTCCAACCTTCGTCCTCCTCCCTGCTTTTCTTCACAGCGGACCTCATTAGAAAGGCTTGTTTGGAAGTGCTTCACTGGTGTTACACTCTTTTCCCTCTATTTACTTTTATTGCTATTATTCTTGCTCTAACTTGCCTATTCGTCATGGCTCTGGTTTATTTTTGTTGGATTTTTTTTTTTGTGTGTGGTGGTCTCTGCCGATGAGAGCAGTTAAAACAAGGGCCCTCCAAAGGGGCACGCTGAAGTACGCACAGGGGCAAAGGAGTGTAAACAGGTGGAGCCTCTCCATTATATGGCATCCCCCCCAATGCCATCATCTCCACCCCACACATGCACTTAGCCTCCGTCTATCCACGTTGGTCGTACTTTCAATCTTTACTCCAAAATATTAACACCAACACATTTTTTTTGTCCATTCCTATTTAGACTCAAGCTAATGTTTTTAGTTTTGCATGAAAATATGCAAATTGAATGTTTCATTAATACTGCATTGAATTTGAATGTGCACTTGAAACTGAACAGGACATATAAAAACACATTACTGATTTAGGATTTAAAATTTAAAATTTAAGCCTTTTTGCAAACTATGAGATAGGCTGCCAGAAAACAATTCATTCAAGTATTTTAAAGGGACAGCAACATGAAAAATCAACTTTTTCGAGCTATTAACAGTGTAAAAATGCTAATTCCTCACCAAACACATGACCGAAGTGGTGTTTTCCTCCATTTGCCCCTCTCTGAGAAATCCTAGGTCATCATGCACTCCAAGCACAAGCCCCTCCCAACCTGAGAAAACAAGCTGTTGGCACCTTTTGACATCATAAGGTGCGGACCCACCCCCGTACTGCCCCTGCGGACTAAACCCACACCCACTTTCTCTGAGACCTCAATGGGATAGTGACAAAAGTAGCCTTTATCAGTAAACATTCAGTCCAAATGAATTTAAAGCAAGCAATTATCCTTCACATTTGCAATGACAATTGGCTGTCTTAAAATCCCAGGTGTTCTGGCTGAAACTTGTGTAAAGTAAAACTTTTGCACTATTGAACCTAAGTGAATGAATAGTATAGTGGTTCGTGTGCTTGCTCTGTAAACAGTAGGTCCCTGGTTCGAGACAAGCTCATGCTTTTTTCCCCTCTCCTCCCATCCTCCATGGTTTCTTGCTGCAAGGGGATGTTTTGTTTCAAATGTTTATTGAAAAATTGATGGCTTGCATTCAGAGGAGTGCTGAAACACAGATCTCCAACAGAAGACTGCAGTCGAACTGAACCAGGTGTTTTACTTCCGCGTTAGAAAACCATCCAGGAAAACACAAAAATTACATCACCATGATGTCAGAGGTAAGATTTAATCATCATATGCCTATAGTTAGCTGTTGGAAAAGCTTAAAATACTGTGGTGGAATGATTAAATCCCTCTAAACACCTACAGGCAGCATAGGTATGTACTATATATTTGTATAATGTGCCTGGCGTGCACACCAGTCTTCCTTAAGTGAGCTTGCGATGATGTAAGGCTGAGCGGTATAGGACAGGGCTGCAAGGGGTGGTGACAGTAAGAAAAAGAGAAAGTAACTTCTGTTCGCCTGGGGACTACTCTGCAGCCCATCTGTTGAAATTGCTCCACATATTGTGACCTAGATACGGATAAGGGGGGGGGACTTCAATCTCAGGTAGTGCTACTGCCTTCAACCAACTTTGACACTTGTCTATTCATTTTACAGCTCCAGTGGCCTCGAGACAAGAAACTTCTGCTTTATGTCAATATTTACATTACGGAAAATTTAAAGTTGATTATACAGATGATTAAAATGGATTCAGTTGTTCAACTTTTTTAAAATCTAATGAATCGATTAACTGACAAAATAACCAGCAGATTAAATCGGTTATTAAAATAATCGCTAGTTGCAGGCACCTTATAGTGGATATAGCAACGGCTGTATTGATGTGTGTTAATCAGGAATGTTGTGTCAGGTTTTCGGGCATGTGGGGACTCTATCGTGGCCCAGGCAACTACCGGGCCTACAAAATCCTTTTTCCTCGAAATGGAGACAACGATTTGAGGAAGCGGTTGAAAAATGGCCACACATATTGACGGGGATGAATACCAAGCAGTCGACCTCCGCTTCCCCTTGATTGCGTTGCTTTTCTTTGCGCGCTCTTGCCACAAATGCGACGGCGCGCGCGGCTCTCATTCATTTCGGCCCTCTCCTTCCAAGGACCCGTCATTGTCCCGAGAAGATGTCGAGGCTTTTTCTCCTTCTAAATTCCAAGGCGGTATAGAAAGGCAGAGCGGAAAAGGTTAAAAGAGATACCTTTTTGCCTGAATAGCAAGAGGGAAAATGACTGTTGGAGTGTCTTTGAAGAACTCCTATTTGACCTTCAGAAGGAGGATCAAGGACAGGCGGTCAAGAGAGAGGATGAACAAACACGTAAATGTTTATAAATACAGTAAATATTGTGTTTGGCTTAAAGGGTTGTACGATTATGACCAATATGCTAGTCAGCACTTTGATTAATATTGTAAACATGATTAATCACAATCATTCATTATGGTGGTGTTAGTTTCAACAAACAATATATGAACATTTTTCACTGCAACATGAGACTTTCAAACAGTGGGTCTTATCCTTGTTGGAGGTGCTGAACTCCACCTGTTGCCTGTGCACATTCACCGAATCCTTCTCTATTGAGTTTTTTATTTATTTATTTTTTAAGTAAGACATATTGTAGGTACAGTATAGTGTTTACTGGTAAACAAAATGAACAGTGAACATTGTGTTCTTGCACTTCCCGTGTCCATGCAGCTTAAGAAAACTTTCCTTTAGTTTTGCTATATACAGTAAATACTTGCTGGGATAGAATCGCTCAACTTGGAACTGCCAATCATGCAGTTAGGACGTTGACTCTATATTTATAGAGTACTTTAAAACAACCACAAGTTGTTGTTTTTTTTTGGTTTTGTTTTTTTTTATAATGGAACCCAGTGACAGCAGATAAAATAACAGCAGAGGTCCAAGAATTGACCCCTGTGGAACACCGTACATTCCATATACATGTAAATTCATAATGCACATATTCATCCGACCACTTTTTTTTTTTTTTTGCTCGACACAGTATGAAGGGTTTACAATATTGAAGAAATTACATGACATACATACATAGTGTGATTAACTGCATCCAATGAATGGATAATCATTTTAGATTAAAGTTCAAATAGTTAACATCTAAATTTAAGAGCTTACTGGAAAAAATACAGTGAACCTCTCCATACTTGCACTGGCTAATTCGTATATTGGCAGATTTTTTTTCCTCATTTCCCCAACATTTTGCATATAGTAAATGTTTATCAGCACTTTATGGAGAATTTTTCGGGTTTGAAATTACCCCATTATAACAAACTCAGCCTCTGTCCAGTCTCTATAATGGCAAACAAATATGGACAAATATAAGAAATTCACTGAAATTTCTGATCAAAATCATCCAAAAGTGGACTCTTAACTCCTCGTAATGGAGGTCAAATGCAACAATTAGGTGTCATGAAGCACCCTCCACTCATCTTGAATCCCCTCCAGAGATCACATGAAGTCGTCCCCTCCAGGTAAAAGGACGTCGAGCACAGACGACACGGTCATAATCACAGCGCCCTACGCCGCTTTCCCTTTGTCAGCCGTCGCGTAGCAACATTAAATTTTAAGTGCGAATGTGATTATCGCGTAGCATCCATTTTTAATGGGCTTTGCCTCTATGTGTTTTAGCATGCGGCGAGGCCCGGGCAAACGGGCTGACTCAGGCCCCTTTCCTGCTGATGGCGCATAATATTTTCGCATACACGCGCTGCTTACGCCTCGTTCTCATCGCCGACGCGCCTTCCTTCCTCATCCCTCCTTCCCTTTATCATTCCGCCGGGTTGGGAATGAAGCGGCCGAGGGGATGGAGAGGCTGAGGGAGGAACCCTCCAGAGGTCTCGCTAGCCGGCCAGTTAGCGAGAGGGCAAGTCCCTCATGTCCTCTTTAGAGCGGAAAGTGTTGGAGAAGAAAATATCAAGTCCGGAATCAGGATGACTTATTTATGACTTTTAGATTTACAACAAAGTCGGTTAAGGCAGCAATATTACATACGTACATGCCGCCAATTCCACTTGAGATGTACAGGAAAGAAAATACATGTTCATTTTATGCTATCAGACGCTTCTTGCGGGATTTGACGACGTTGCACCAATTTGCAACGTCGCCAAATCACATTTACCATTTGACGTAGTGATCAAACTGATACCTCATTTGTCTCATCCAGGGTTAGTACGTTGTTATATTTTAATTTTGTACTACAGTGGTTGAATTTCTGTATGTTTGTTTGGAATGTTACAATGTGACCTTAAAGACACTGTAAAGTGAATTATGAGATTTGTTTTCTAAATATATTATATTGTACACGTTTGAAGAGAAAACGTGCAATGACCAGACACTATGTCAGACTTAATTGTGATATAGCATTAAACTGTTTTTCATCATTTCAATTTTCCTGATTTTTATGGGTGTGGCAGAACTGCATAAATTGTCCTTCCCCTATCATTTAAAAACCTGAGCGCCTTTGTTCAGGTCAGCAGTTATCCAGTGGAAACACAGAATGCAGTTAGGTAGCTATATATGCCTACAGCCCAAATAATCTCCATTTTAGACATTATGCTGGTGTGGCCATTTTAGAGCGCTTCATTGTCAACCATGAGTGCGTGAATGTCATGCAGAAAAAGGTGGAATGGCGAAGAAGGAGGAATTTTTAAACGTTATATGTGACATCATGTGGATAGGGGCTCTGTCCACTCGAGAGTGCCTCGTTGTCGCCACGTGCAATTGCCCCATGATGACGCGGTGATATATACTGTATTCAAGTGCAGTTATTTTTCCACGGCTTAAACAATGAGTTATGTAAAAGGGCAAAACAAAAGGGCATCCATTTTTCCAGGTAAAATATACAAATACAACTTAAAGACTAAAAAAAAAAAAAAAGTTACCTTTGTACAGTTACCTAGCCTTTATGAAGCCAGAACTGTTTAAAACACACATTGTAAATTTTCAATAAAGAAAAACTACTGTTAAATTAGAACTTGGAAGGCAACCAGGCATTACGTTCCACTTTTCTGTACTACCTGCCCTTGATCATGACTTTTCAAGGAAAAATGAATCCTAATGAGTCTCTACCATATAAAATACCCTGTCACGCTGCAAAAAAAACATGCTATCTTCACTCCTATACAGACTTAATAACGCCTGTAGGAAGGGAAAAAGCAGGAAATAAAGCAAGAGTTCATGTGAAATCACAGAGGGGACGCGATAAGGCCTGGAAATTAAACCGATATACAGACGGTCCTATATGGAGATCAATAACATATTATTAACCGAGGGGCCACGCAGAGTGACGGGCGAGTCCTAAATGCATATATATTCATAATAACAATATTGAGATATATTATAAATAAAAAAGGGGGGAGTAAATACCAAGCGGGGCTTTTATTAGCTGCCAGTCTTGCACGGCAATATGCGGCGCGACTCGGCCGTCCGACACCGCAACTGTCCGACGCCGGATCAAATTAGAGAGAGTGACAGGCAATAAGAAATTGGTGAAGTTAAATGTTATTGCCGCAACCTGCCGCTCCTTGAATATCACAGGCTGGATGTCAGCAGGTGGAAGGAGAGCTGAGGTAACTTTTATTAAAACTGCGCTAACCCCTTTTTCACTCCCGCCACTCATTATTTCCCCGCACCAGATTGCGATAAGTCTTTCACCGTGACACTGACACATCCCAAAGATGCACAAGCTATACATTTTAAAATCATTCAGCTAAAATAGCTCATAGTATTGTTTCAAAATAATAAAATACTCAATATTTTTAATTAATGGAGTGAAGTTCCCCAGGCTGGTAAAGTTAGCGCATCAATACGGCTGCATACGCCCTCAGAGACATCAAGTCTTTTCAGTGAGACTATCACTCTGCTAATAATTTGTGACAATACTTTTTGAATATGCAGAAATTTAGCTCTGAGCCTCAGCACATATTGGATTATGTTGCTGTAGGCAAACTACTGTGGCCATATCAAATTGCCAGTTACTCTGCAAAGCTCACATCTTCATTTTCAGTTATTGACAGAACCGGCAGGTGGAAAACTATTGGAGTCAGGTTCCCGAGGTTGGTAAAGTTAGCACATTAATTTATCTGCAACCCCTCTAACAGATGCAGCTGGGCTATTACTACAATAATAAGCGTCAATAAAAAATAAAAAAAATCCCGATTTTCAATACGCAGAGGTTTAGCTCTGAGCTTCTACAAAATCATCATATGACTCTAATATAGAGTGATATATATTCTGTACTCTTGACAAACTGAACCTAATTTTCAGTCATTTGGTTAAACAGCAGTCATTGTCTGCTAATAGAGAGGAAATGTTTTCAGCTTGGCTATTGCTATGCTAATCTTATGCTTATTTTATTATTTCAATATATAAATTAGCTCAGAGCCTCACATAATACAGCATCGTCAAATAAACATGATAAAAACATATGTGTTGCTCACGCCTAGATTTTAGTTTTGTTTTTTTTTTTGTTTTTTTTTTATTGGTGGAAAGAGAACGAAGTGAGGTTCCCTAGATTGGTAAAGTTAGCTCATCAATACGTCACCATCCACTCTAGACAAGGAATATTTCCAGCTGGGCTGTTGCTAGGCTCATACATCTTAACAATGCTTTTTGTGGTATTTTAATATGCCAAGTTTTATCTCTGAGCCTCAGTCAATACTGGATTGTCATATTGTAGGTAACATCAAATCTCGAGTTACTCTGTGACACCGACTCTTTAGTTTTCAATACAGTACTTCTTTATCGACACAGGGTTAACAGAGTATAGAAAGTCAAGGGAGGTTCCCAAGGCTGGTAAAGTTAGCAAATTAAAAATTTTGTGTGTACTCTAATTCCATAGTTAGCAGGCTAACAGCACTCATTTTTTAATTCATGTCAACATTATGAGGTTTAGCTCTGAGCCTCAAGAAATACTGAATCATATTGTTGGCAAAATAATGCCCAAATATTAAATTGTCAGTTCCTCTGCGACACTGCCCCCTTGGTTTTAGTTAATTAACTCATTCCATCCCAGCTATTTACACTCAAGGAACCTCCTTCACTCCTGACTGTTTTCCTGGATTTTGACTGATTTTGCAAGGCCCACAGAATATTGTGTTCTATTGCTATAAAAAACATGGAACCCACCAAAAGAAAGATTAGAGACGCTTCTTTCATCAGGAAAAAAAAAAAGTTATTTTTATCTGTTTCCATTTTGAGCATTATAGCTAAGTTTCATCAATATTCACATTCCTGGTGAAAACACTGGCAAAAATAGCTTGTTCCAACTTCCCCAGGCTGATCTATTATACTCTGTTGCCACCCGCTGGCCGTTTTATTAAATAACTACAAAGCCAACTCTTCCTGTCAGAAGCTGCATCAAAGCCTTCTGTATGCACTTCCGTAAAAAAACAAAAACTATAAAAAACAAAACGTGTTTACATGTCTTTGGGACTGAATGAGTTAACAGAACAAGTTGGTGGAAAGTCAATGGAGTGAGGTGCCGTATGCTGATAAAATTAGCATACGCTAATATATGAAAAGTGTTTTCAGCTGGACAATCATTGGGCTAATAGCAGATGACGTTTTGAATACATTTCAATAGGAAGAGATTTTGCTCTGAGCTTCAGGCAACTTCCCTTATTTCTGGTTTGTCAGAATATGTATGATATGGTGGGAAAATATGCAATCTAAATTACTGAGGGATTCCACATTTTGCTCATTAAGATCAGGCAGATTTCTCCCCGACGAATAGCGTATCCCACTCCCATCCGTAGCGCCAACGTTAGCATCAGACCACACATGGAGCTGCGCTCAGCCCTCTCCTAAGGAGAACCCGTTCAGAATCCATTCCACATAATGCATTCTGAAGGCCCCTGGCTTCGGCACAGTTACTTTTCAAATGAATAGCCAGGGCCCATAGACCGCTTCCTCCCTCCGCTTGCCACCGTGATTGCGAGACTTCCCAGCAGGTCCATCTCACATCCCCTTTTCTGTATTTCTGACTGGCTTCTTTGAAGCAGGGAACGGGGGCCCCGCACACCATTGTGAGGCCTTGCCTTCTTCCTTCCCAAGTTTTGTCTGTGTGCTCATCAGCGCCGTTGAGGGCTCCGCTGCCTTATTTTTTCCCAGCGCGCTGATTCTTTTGTAGCCTCCAGGAAGGCCTTCATCTCGCACTTGTTTTTTTTTTGTCAGCCAAGCCCACCCCGCCCTCCTACTTCTACCTTTCTCTCCTCCGCCGCCAAACATCAGAAAAACGCAGGAAGTGCACGCGCATGTCAAAAGCAGCACCTGAGCTCATTGTCGATTCATTCATTCATGCTCGTTGGTTTCTTGCACACTCATGTTTTCGCGGGACCCCCACGGCTGAGGCAGTTGCTGCATCACACGGGGAAAACGTTGCCATAACGAACCTCGCAGTGGAGGCTGTCCATCACCATAGCGGCGGGCTTGTTTGTTGTCTACTTCGCCTTGTCTGTGATTTCTTATCATAACCGCATGGGCTTTTTACAGCGAGCCCACCAAAACAGGAGATTGCCACAACTGTGTGCTCTTTCACGCAGCGAAGTGGTCGCCCGCAAAAATCAGATAACGAGATGATGTCAGAGCAAACTTCCTGTGTATAGGGGTAGTGTGCCACTGAAAAGACAACTGTAGAGTAAATTTGACTATTTAGTGGAAATTTGACTATTTAGAGTGGGACCAAATTGACTCAGTTTTAGAGTTGGATAATCTTTACACTTAGAAGAGTGAATTGAAAAAAAAAGTGACTCAAGGGTTGAGGAACAAACTGATGACCTTCAGTTTGGGAGAGTGCCACACTACCACCTGAGCTATGCCCCTCCTACTGTTTTCTAATCTCCAAGAGGAGACCAAAAACTTTGTTTTAGGAAGATTCCAGCTGACAAGCGAGATACGACCACACAGCATGAGCTGCGTGGCTCAGGGAATAGGTCGACTGTCTCCCAAGGTGAAGGTCGTGAGTTTGTTCCTCAACCCAGCTCGAGTTCTGACCAAAACAAAGAGATCAGAACATATTACTCCAGTACTTAAGGATTTACACTGGCTCCCTGTCAGCTGTAGAATCGATTTTAAAGTTCTGCTACTCGTCTATAAATCACTAAATGGTTTGGGTCCTGAATATATCCAAGAAATGCTGATTGAGTACAAACCCAGCAGGGCTCTGAGATCTACAGACTCGGGCCAACTAGTGGAACCCAGAGTTCGAAGCAAACATGGTGAAGCTGCATTTAGCTATTATGCTGCACACAGATGGAATAGGCTACCAACAGAAGTGAAGTCAGCCCCGAGTGTAAATGCTTTTAAATCCAGGTTAAAAACTTTGCTTTTTTCTTATACCTTTGATTAGGGACTTTTAAACAGCTTTAATTAAGTGTTTTTTTTAATTTTTATTTTTATTTTTATCATTATCATTTTAAACTTCCTTATGTTAAATTTTTTAAAGTTTGTTGAATAATGTTTTAAGATTGTTAGTTTGTAACCTATTTTCATTTATTTTTCTTCCTCTGAATGTTAACTACTGTTTTTTGATGCTTATGTGTTGTCTTTCCTCGTGTAAAGCACATTGAGTTGCCTTGTGTATGAAATGTGCTATACAAATAAACTTGCCTTGCCTTGCCTTGCCTTGAGTTACTTTTATTTTTCTTACAATTCTTCATTTTACTCGCTTCCAAGTTTAAATGTTACTCAGTCTATTTGATCCCACTCTAAATAGAGTCAAATTTACTCTACAGAATTTACTGCTAGTGCAGGAATTAGGACGTAAAGAACCAGTAACTGCATTATCATTGAGAATGTCATTTAATGATCCAAAATAAGCAGAGATGGGAAAAGTAATGACAATTTCTACTTGAATAAAAGTACAGTTACTTATGTAAAAAAAAACTTTGGAAAAAGTACTCAAGTAAAAAGGAGACATTGACAGCTGCTTTTTCTTCCAGGTCAAGTATTCTATCAATTTTATATTGTTTTCATGCATTTAAAAACAAAAGTGACGACCTTGCTTTGACAATGTATCGAGTAAAAAGTACAGATACTCATGTCAAAATGTAACGGATAAAAGTAAGCTTCAAGACAGCCATCAAAAATTGTTTCCTTGACGTTTATGATCGTGAGAAGCTAAAATCTAAATCACAATGAAATTTCAATTAATTGCCCTGCACAGCTGTTGGCATCAGAGAAAAATACCAGACAGCAAGAGGGCAGAATGCCCACTGCAGAGACTTGATGGGCCGTCTGGCTCCTGTCATGCTGCCCGCTGGCCAGGCGGGGCATGTCGGGCAAAGAGGCCTGGCGCGGGGCAGAGGTGACTGGTGAAGTTGGCACAGGGAGGGAGCAGTGCATACTTTCACATGTGGCATTCAGTCTGGCGGTTTTTATTTTGGGCAAAAGTGCCTTTGGCCATACTTCTGTTGTCCCCAGTTTGTCGACCTGCAAATGAGCCTGGAATGGAGCGGGCCAACTGTGGCCATGGGAATTTACTTCCGTTAGGATTTATCACATTTTAAAAAAGGTTGTTTATCTGCTAAAGACCCCACGCATACAAGATACAAAATAAGGTATTTAACAGTGCCATTAACTCTTTCGCTCCCAAAAATGTGTAAATACGTTCCATTTTAAATATCACCATGCTCCCAAAGACATATTTTTTTACGCTAGAGCATATAGAAGGCTTTGATGCAGCCTCTGAACTGAAAGGAATTCTTGAAACGATGGTAGTTATTACAAAAACGGCCAGCAGGAGGCAGCAGAGTATAAGAGATCAACCAGTACCATGTTGCGAAAGGCTCTTTTCCCCACTGTTTTAAACAGATTTGACAATAATGAGTCAACTTAGCTATATTCTCAAGCTAATTGCTGCAAAACGGAAACAAATATATGCTTTTTTTTTCTGATGAAAGAAGAGACTCTAATCTTTCTTTTGGTAGGTTAAACGTCCTGTCCCTTACGAACCTACTGATGATGTTCGGGTGGTCAATAAAAGACTGAGGAAAAAGACATTGCTTACGTTTGTTTTCTCAGTAAGCGAATGAGTGATTGCGGCGAATAAATAGGAAATGTGTTTATGTGTGCATGCGTATGTACTGTACTTGCGATGAGGTTGTGGGGGAGATGGATCACCAACGCTTGTATCTCCTCCACGGCCATGCCTCGCCTCGGCAGCACGTCAGCAGCCTCCATTTACATTAGGGAGATTTAAGCTGTCTCAGGCAATGGTGACAAGTCAAGGTGTTTCACTTTAATTACACTGGGCAAGGTCACCCCCTCACGCAGGAGGAAGAAGAGGAGGAGGAGGAGGAGGAGGCTGTATTTACATTCTCATCTTCAACCTCCCTCTGCACTTTACTACAGCACAACGCCATGTACATAAAACATGCACATACAGTGGAGAGATTTAAAAATAGGTGTTTGGAAATATACAATACGGTCTCAAACAGTAACGGTTTGTTTCCAATAATCCCTCGTGACAAATTAAATGCCAGCATCTATGAGGTTATGTAGCCATATTGGGCCATTCGCCATTGAGGTGACACGGTGTATTACACACCTTTGCTATGACACCTATTCTATTGCTTGGTCTGATTTTAGACGACCCCCCCCCCCACGACAGCTTGCTTGTCCCGGGGCCACGGTGCTGCACAGGCCAACTGACAGATTGCGAGTTTGCACGCCGACTCTGAGGACTCGTAAACGCACCGAATGCTTGTCTACAGTGTTGTGGTGGACACTTGTGGATTTTGCTTTTTTCTTTGGCTTTTTATGGCTTTTATTTATTGACAACATGTTCTATAAAAGAAGGACCAGCAGCCATGGACCATGGACATTTCCTAAAAAGAGGACAAAGTATGGAGGTTGGGCCTTCCTAAAGTGAAAAATAAATATATTTATTTCCTGAAAAAAGTAGAATTTTTCTAAAACAAAAAGCTGACATTGCTAAAAATGTGATATTATTGAAGTTGCATTTAAAATTTAATTAAAATTAAGACAACTGACTGACTTTGCACTCTGCTAAAAATAACTATTGATGCGCTTGTCTAAAAAAAAAAAAAAAAAAAAAAAAAAAAAAACTATAGATTTTGCACTTTCCTATTAAAACAGAAATAATTGATTTTGCATACAGTGACGTCACATTCCTAAAACAGAAGATCAACAACTGACCGCTAAAAATAATAAACTATTTGTTGTACATTTCTAAAAAGAAAAATACTTTCATAAAAAGAAAACTATTGATGTTGCACTTCACTAAAACAAAGACTGAAAACAAAACAACTACTGTCTTTGCACTTTGCTAAAAATAAGAAACAACTCAAAACAAAGACAACTGTCTGACTTTGCTAGAAATAATTACTGGTATTGTACTTTCCTAAAAACAAATGACTGATATTACACTTTGTTATAAAAACATGAGGAAACTGATATTGCACTTTCCTTGAGACAAACGACTGGTCACTTTCCTAAAAAGAAGACAAACGATAAATGTTGCTAATGATGATTTTTGCACATTGCTATAAAAAAGGGCAAATTATTGAGATTTCACTGTCCAAAAATAATGCAATATATTGATGCTACACTTTGCTAAAACAAAGAAAAAATGTTGATGTTGCACATTCTTAAAAAGAAGACAAACTATTTTTAAGTGTAACTAACAGTAGCAATGCTATTATGGTATAAAAACACAGATGAAGAGAGGTGACCATCCAATTACCATACACTACAAGACTAAAGCAACTTTTAAAAAGCCATCTTGAAAATTCTTCAGCTACAAAAGAACACATTGACAAGTCAAGCTGATGTTAAATGCATCTGACAAAAAAAGGTTTAAAGAAAAAAAGAAAAAAAACTCACTTCACTGTGTGTGTGCGCGTCTTCCCCACAGTGATATGATTTCAGGCTGTCAGTTAAAAGCAGCCTTACCTCTCTTATCAGCATCACAGGTTTTTCACCCGTGAAAACAGCAGTTACTTGAGAGGGGGAAAAAACACACACACGAGGAGCGGGAGGGCGGGAAGTGAATGGGAGAAAGTAGTGGTGGCGTCGGAGGGGAGATTGGGGGGGGTTGCGTAGTTGAAGAAAAAGGAGAGAGAGTGAAAAAAGAAGGAAGTGCCTTCAGGGAGAAGTTATTAAAGAAGGTGCAAGCTGGCTGGGGCTTGGCAGCGGTTCAAAGGGGGCGGGAGGGGGAAAATGGGGGTGGGATTCCCGCCCTCGCCCTCGCCCTCTTTCCCGGCACCCGAATGGCAGTTGCTGGCACCGCCGCTAAACACACAATGCCTCGTGGCAAAACCGTGTCGTTCATTGACAGACGAGGAGTGTGAAGGGGAAGGAGGAGTGGGAAAGAGAAACTGCAACAGGGAGGAGACAACACAAAACGTGACGGCTTAAAAAAAAAAAAAAAAAAAAAGGGAGTGAATGTAATGTTATTCACACACGCTTAATGGTACATTTAAAACAGGTGGGTCGGGTGGGTCATAAACAAACAGGTAGTAAAAAATTACGGGGAGTAGTTGAACGTATCAACATACAGTGTCAACTGGTCCACTGGAATTTGCATGCCAGACAAAGACTGTGTATATGTATATTTGTATATGTATGTGTATATTGAATAGTACATTTAGCATTTGTGCCAAATTGATTGCTGATTAGTCATGAAGCAATTCAGGTGAAGCAGCATCTTTTTTTTCAAAACCGTCAAAAATCACCTATATTTTATATCCGAATTTTCAAGAATTGCGAAAAAAGAAACTGAATGGAAACACCAGAAATTTGAAAAAGGGCCCAAAATTCACAAAAAAAATAAAAAATAAAAAATAAAATTACGCTTGGGGGGGGTGGATTTTGAAGTGTATTGAAAAAAAGAAAATGCGCATTTTGGCTATGGAAACAGGTCTTGTGAATAAGCGACTACAAGACCGGATATACGTCGCACGTTTTGACCGATACTACATCGCACGTTTGTAGTCACAATAAATGGCGGATGATAAAGTAAGATATGTTTGGGAAGACGAAGAAACACAATTCTTTTTATAATTAATTAAAGAAAAACAATTAGATCACTTTATTGACTTCAGCTCTCAATGTAACGACACACTTCACTTACATGCGTGAGGGAAGCCAACAAAACCAACTGCAGTACTTCCGTGCAGTCCGTCAAAACCAACATTCTCACCCGGAACTCCCGCTCGTTCCATCCAATGTCCGTTTTGCTCATTTTCACAACATTCGCTTAAAAATTTTCGAAACATTTGATCGAAACCTGGCTACAGAACACACAACATGAAGGCAGCGTGCGACGCCACAAGAACGCTTATAGTGAGATTTGTGCATACGTAAATACATAATTGTCAGCCTGTGGTAGCCATGACCTCGCCCCCCACCCCGGCATGTGTAGAGCAAGGCCACGGGCGACATGTGAGGAACCGAAACTCTTAAAAGGCGGCGATAATGGCGTGTCCCATCAGACGCTCGGCGGGCCTGCAGATGGATGGGCGGATGGAGCGAGGTGGAACAAGAGATGCACTGATAGATGGCCGCTTGACCGCTGGAGCGGTGAACGGGTAAACGGTTGGAAAGTCGGGTGTCCGCTTGGAATGACGGATGGATGGAAGCGTTGAAGGATAGATGGATGTGTGGACAAACGATTGCGTGTGTGGCTGGAATGATGGAAGGAAGGGTAGATGGGTAGATGACTGGATGAATGAGAGAGGATGTATGGATGGACATGCAGCATAGCTAGAAATATATTTAAGTATAAATATCACTTTTTTTTTGTTTTTTTAATTTTGCCTCCGGCTCACTTGATTTGGAGTATCTGCCGATACAGATATTTCAGCAATGCATTAAGAAGAAAATCAAAAGATCATCAATTGATCTTTTTTCTTTCTTTTTTTTTTTTAATACGCTTGAGCTCCCCCGCAAAAAAAGTAATGTGATTTCAAATAAGAGCAATTTCTATATTTCCATACTTGAAAAAAAGTGGAGAAAGACACACGTTTAGTAACTACAGACCAATATCATTGTTGCCACAGTTCTCAAAAATTCTAGAAAAATTATTTTCATATAGATTGGATAATTTTATTGAGAAACATAAGCTCTTAAGTGAAACCCAATATGGGTTTAGAGAAAAACGGACCACCTCAATGGCAGTCATGGAGCTTGTAGAAGCAATATCTACCGAAATAGATAATAAAAAATTTACTGTTGGGATTTTTATGGATTTAAAAAAAGCTTTTGATACTATAGATCATTCTATATTAATGAATAAATTAAAGAAATATGGAATAAGAGGTTTAGCTTATAAGTGGATGAAAAGTTATTTGGAAAATAGATATCAGTATGTGCAGTTTAATAATGTACAATCAGAACACATGAAGATCACTCATGGAGTTCCCCAAGGGTCTGTGCTCGGCCCTAAATTATTTATACTGTATATAAACGATATTTGCTGTGTCTCAAAAACATTGAAAAGTGTTTTATTTGCTGATGATACAACTTTCTATTGTTCAGGAGAAAACCTGAAGCAGCTTCTGACTACTGTGGAGTATGAATTGAATATATTAAAAAAATGGTTTGATGTAAATAAATTATCATTGAATTTAAATAAAACCAAGTTCATAGTTTTTGGCACGAGACAAATCACTCATCAAGTCAAAATTATGGTGAATTCAATTGAAATAGAAAGGGTGAATGAAAATAAATTCCTTGGAATTATTATCGATGATAAATTATGTTGGAAGCCACACATAGAAACTGTTAAAAGGAAAATGTCAAAAATCATAGGGATACTCTATAAAAGTAAGGATGTTTTAAACATGAAATCATTATATATATTATATAGTTCATTTTTATTACCATATTTGACCTATTGTGTGGAATTATGGGGAATGGCATATAAAACAAATACTAACACCGTTTTCAAATTGCAAAAGAAAGCTATAAGAATTATTAATGGATCAAAGTATACAGAGCCAACACATCCACTATTTATTAAATTAAATGCAATGAAATTTTATGACTTGGTGGATTTTAAAATAGCACAAATAATGTATAAAGTTTATAACAATTTACTCTGCCACAGTACTCAGAAGTTATTTGAAATTAGACACAGTCCTTATGATATAAGGGGTACAAGTGTGTACAAAAAACCCAAAACAAGAACAAATATTAAGCAAAGGTGTGTATCTGTAAAAGGTGTTGATCTGTGGAATCAATTGGAAATTGCTCTGCAAAATTGTGATTCAATGCTGGAGTTTAAAAAAATGTTTAAAAGTAAAATTCAAAAAAATTATCTATGTCAAGCCAGTATATGAAAAATGTACATGTGAGTATGTGTAAGTGATCTAGATAGGTATTATGGTATATGTTTAGTAAATTTATGTATATATGTTTTTGGTAAATGTGAATAGGTTAAGTGCACTTGTGTATATATATATATATAACTTGGGTTATATATATCATTTATTATTTTATTATTATTATTTTTAATAATCAGTAAATGAAAATTGTATTAATAATGAAATAAGTTTAAATATATTTAGTAAAAGGGGTAGGACTAGATAAGTTTTTAACTTCTTCCTACTCCCTTTTGAACATGTAAGTTATGATTAATTGAATGATTATGTTATTGGGATTTTCTTCTATTTTGATTGTTGTTGTTTTTTGTTTTATCTCTGCTGTTCATTTGTTTATATGTTCAAAAAAATAATAAAAGGAAAAAAAAAAAAAAAAAAAAAACACATTGAGATGATTAACTCATTTGCTCCCAAAAACGTATAAATACGCTCTATTTTAAATGTTTCACATATCCCAAAGACGTATTTATACGTTCTTTGTTTTTGTTTTTTGTTTTTTTTTATGCTACAGCAGACAGAAGGCTTTGATGCAGCATCTGAACTGCAGAAAACGGGTGAAACAATGGTAGTAATTACACAAACGGCCAGCAGGTGGCAGCAGAGCATAAGAGATCAACCAGGGCCATGTTGAAAACAAGCTGATTTTCCCACAATTCTAAACAGATTCGTGAATAATGATGAAACCTAGCTATATTCTAATGCTAATTGCTGCAAAATGGAAAGAGATAAAAAAAAATATACTTGTTTTTTCCTGATGAAAGAAGAGACTGTAATCTTACTTTTGGTAGGTTCCATGTTTTTATAGTAACAAAATATTCTGTGGGCCTTGCAAAATCAGTCAAAATCCAGTAAAATAGCCAGGAGTGAAGGGTGTTGCTTCAGTGAAAATGGCTGCGAGTGAATGAGTTAAATAGAATACTTTTTTTTCCCCCTTTAATTCAATGGCCACTGTGCTGCTCCTTCTGATGAGCATGCCTTGGCCAGGACAGGAGGAGTTTTAACAACTCAGTAAACTTACTCTGCAAAGGATAAATAATATATTCTTGTGAGTATGGGCCCATTAATGGCATTTTGTAGTGTTAGCATTAAGCTAAACGGACTTTTCTACACAACTTGGAAATGTCTTTGATGTTTACTTTGACAGTACAAGTACAAGTTAACGTGGAATTGGAATTAAAGCCACTTTCGTGAAGCACTATCTGTTGAATTACAGTTGTTGTTAAATGAGTTGGGTTCAGTCCCACATACAGCACTCGCATCTCAATTTATTGCTTGCAAGTCAAAGCAGAAGAAAAACAAATTAGCTTTACGATGGCTTGTATCTCCAATAAAAACCTCGTCGCTATGAACTCATGGCACCACTATACATTTAAGGGCTTCAATGCATTTTTTTTTAAACAAGTCACTCACTTGCCCAACGACTGCAGACAGGAAGCACACTTTCCGACACTATGTACACACACACGCTTGTCAAGCCGTGGCCAAATCAGTCACGCCGTGGCTAAGCTCTAAACAATGACCTGAATGCAATGACAGATGACACGCAGGCTGCGAGGAGGCCCGGATCTCAACTCCATCTGTTACATCTCATATTGTAGAAAGGATTCACTTTTTTTTTTTTTTTCTTAACCATAACAGAAGTGAAAAAAGTTGACTAAAACGAATGGAAATTCATGTAACAAAATGGTAAACCAGCCATAAACGAGAATGGAAGGGTAAAAGTGCTGCTTTTTTAATGTATTTCTGACAACATTTTCTCAATTAAAGGTCCTTTTAACACGTAGCGCTAGCGCTAATAGCATAATAGCGAACAGAATGCCATCGAGTGGTGTAATGTACCTAAATCCCTCACCAGCGGTTTTAATGCTTTTATAATTGGGAGCGCACATTCGGAAGTTAGTGGCAGTCGAAAAGGCATTGGGAAATTATTTGTTAAGACCTGCGCGCTGGAAATAATAACCAGCCTTGGTGCTAATGCGGGGCTCTTTGACGGGGAGGAAGAAGGGGGGGTAAAAAACACAACGCTAATTGAGTTTGCCTAAAAAAAAACATTTCAAACTCATCATTTCATTTTAACGTCCTTTCTGTGGCACGTCGCATTTTGGAGAAAGGCGGGGACCAGTTTCACATCCATTTGGAGGTTAATGGTCAAGTTTCAGGCTTTTAAATTTAGTAAAAACTACACTAAAAGGATTTATTCCAATTAATTGCAAAGTGTTTTTTTCCCTCCTCCTCCCCTTGCTCCAAAACGAAAAAGTGTACGCAAAATTGCTATGGTTATGCAAGATAAATGTCAGTTTTAGCCTTCTTGATGATGATGATCGTTTGGCCAAACATTTTGCAGGCAGTCAACATAACTTGTTAGTTTTTGTTAAAGTCATAATACATGGTCAGTTTGCTATTATACATCATGTGAATCATTTACATCATAAAAACTCGATTGTTATATATGTCATATTATTATTGTTTGATTTAAAAAAAAAAAAAAAAAAACTTGCTTCAGGTCCCTGAGATTAACCTGCAGCAATATTTTTAAAAATGTGCCACAAAATTTTTTACATTTGCTCCATTAGTCAAAGTAAAGTAAAAGAGCAATATATATATATATATATATATATATATATATATATATATATAGATAGATAGATAGATATAGCCTTGTTATAATGTATTTTATGTGATGTTTTGTTATGTTTCTGTAAAGCGCTTTGTGACAGCTAAGGCTGTTTGTAAGCTTTTTTTTTTTTTTTTAATTTGCTGTAAGACATACAAACATGGCAACAATCAAACATTTTCAAGCGCTTTAATAAATAAAGATGACTTTACTTGACTTGACTTTAGACTGCAAATCGTTTGTGAGTGACTCAACAGCGCCTCTACTGGTTGTTGCTAAGAAGCGTACTGCATTTTGGGTCGAAAGCATCCAAGCACGATACATCAATTCAACACAATTAACCCCGGGTTTTCACCGGATGCGGTTGCGGTGCGGTGCGTCTTGACTGCGTGCGCCGGACGGGTCAATTGGTCCGGCAGCTCCGTCGCCGCCCACTTCCCAACGTGTCTCGCGGGACCGCGCGCGCGCGATCATGTGGCATTTCACAACGACAAACATACAGAAAGTCTGTGCTCAACAGAGAAGCAGAAAGAGAGGTGGACTTCTTTTGATTTAACCTTTTCTTCTTCTTCTGCTTTGAGATTCCATGCAGCATCCTTTTTTTGGTTGTCCTTATAAAAAGGATGTGCCGTGTCATATATTATTTTGTGGTTTTCCACCTCCAATATAAACCTCTCCTCGTCCATGTTCGCTGGCGTCTAAACCGTGAATGAGCACATGGCCCGGCGACGCCCACGTCACGTTTTGCTGAAAAGCTTGCGAAATAAGAGCTGGTGAGTGTTTTATTCTGAAAGGTAACCGGAAATTTATTTTGAAACTGCGTCGGTCTTCCTGTCCTGCTCGATGTGTTTTGTGCTAGCTTGCCATTTGCCGGAGGCCTACCGCTGCGGCGTCCGGCAAAAATAGAAAATAGGTCTATCCTTGCGGAAGGCTTGCGGCACGCCGCAGGCCTTCCGCAGTCGACACGCAACGCACCCGCAAGCGGTGTAAACTGCACCATTCGAATGAATGGAATCTAATTGCTTGCGTCGCCGGACCGCACCGCAACCGCACCGCAACCGCATCCGGTGAAAACTGAATTCTTGGTCGAATAACCTGCATTTCTTTTCTAAAGCAATCATAAAGTCATAATTTTAAACAGCAGCAACGTTACATTTTTTGTTTGTTTGTTTGTTTGTTTTGTTGCTGTGCAAGCTAGCTCATTGCATTCATGTATTGCTATTCACATTCTCTGGTATGAAACAAGGTGTACCAAGTTGCTAAATGAAACTTTTTAGGTAAGGGCCAGGAGGTGTAACAAGTCGCACGTCTACTATGCAAACAAATATAGTGCAGCTCAGCCTCTGGCTGGCTGTGTGCTTCTGGCAGTGTACCAAACTTACTTGAAATTGCATCACGCCAATGTGAAGATCGCTGAAAAGCCACGTGGCTGAACTGGACAACAACAATGTTTCCAAGTCATTCATACTGTAAGGTGTCATCTATTGGCTCATAAAATATGCAACAAATTAAGATAAATCCAAGTAAACAACTATGACACAAAATAATAATAATAAAACCTCCTGTTACAACATTGGAATTGCTAGTTGGTGATTTGGTCCTACCAAAGTGTTTGTGTGTTAACTTCCTGGAGGCCTGACTGTCTAAAGACTCACTTTAATGACTCATGCTAGGTGGGTGCACCCTCTCTGTAATAGCGCCTCGCAGGCTGCAACCAAGGAAAAAATGGAGGGGGGGGGGAACTCGAGACACTAGCCACCAGGATTGAGTGGACCCGACACAGACATTAGTACCTTTGCTTCTGGCTCGTATTGCATCAACGTCAGCGGGCAAAAACATGTCCTCCATCTTGGAAACCACACCCCGCGGCACGCCGAGAGCACCTGCAGAGTGGTTATCTATCAAAAGATAATGGCCGGAGTCGGGTCCCTTCTTTCTGGCCGAGCGCTCAGTCGTACAAATTAGCCGAGGAACGGCGCTCGCTCGTAGCGTCAGTCGACAAAGAAAAAGTACGATAAAAAGAAAGGAGGGAAGAGAAAGCTTGGGGCGGAGGCATTTACAGGAGCATGTCAGATCCGCCTAGCAAACAAACAGAAATGGAATAGTTATGCTGTACTTGGAAAATATTTCATTGAGGGTTTAACCTTTGGTCACAATCAATCAATAGAAGACAGAAGGCCACACAGACCACCAATGGGTCTCATACACAAGGAAGCACTTTAGACCTTGAAGGGAAGGTAGAAGAGGGATATTACAACAAAACAAATTAATGTATTCACACAAAATACACCATTTACATTTTAATTTAAAAAATCAAATTAGCTAGTTTTAAGATATACTGTACAAAACTGTATTGATTGAACCGTATTAGGTACAACAACGAATGCACGTACATACCTTGGTTCAAAGGTCACTGTTTGGTTCACATTTTGAACAGTAACTGATTTGGAATGCTGAAGCATACCCAATGTTTGGTTTGTAAAATTCAAAAATAAAAATAATAATAAAAATAAAGAAAACATCCCTTAGAAAATCGTGGAAATTACATCCAATCTAGAGTTGAGTTTCATGTTTAAAAAAATAAAAATAAAATAATAATAATAATAATAATAATAATAATAATAATAAAACAAAATCCAAAACAAAAATCGTTTTGCATTCCCCGTATCAAAAACTGTATGCAATCGTCTTTTGTGGAGATATGACAACCCTAGTCATAATAACTCAATGATTCAGACTCCCACGAGTGGAATGTGAAAGAATCACTGTCTAAATAGATTTCTGTTGTATTTGATTTTAATTTACACTTATTATTTATTTTTTTTGCTTTTATGTGGAATATATTTTAATTGAATCATTTAAATTGTTTTTAAAATATTATTTTAGTAGATAGAAATTTTAATACTTGTGCTGTCAAAGTTAAAGCATTGTCATTGATTCATCACAAAAAAATAATCACATTATGTATTAACGCAGATTAATCACACTAATTTTGACCATATTTTTTCTTTTATCTTGACAGCGGATGGCAACGTTAAAGGTAGCACAGGTTGTGTTTGAGCAAGAAATAACTATATGCATTAATTAATGGTTGCGTATGACATTCAGAATATTTTTTCATGTCAAACTATTGGGGTATTTTATTTTATTTTTCATTTTAAATTATGCAGGTAATTAACGGATTAGAAAAAGAAGAGGATGAACGTGTGTAGTGGATCAAGAAATGTTGATATGGATCTCACTCTGCCTTATCGATCCTTCCCTCCTTCCTCTCTTTAGTTTTTCCTCTGGTCTCTTGAGATCTCGCTAAATTTGCTGGAATTTAGAGGCTTCCGGGGTTGGCGTAAGACTTTGATTTTGTAATCATGGGGAAGGCAGGAAGTGTTTGGTCGGTGCTGGATTTCACTTTGATTTATCTTTCTTTTCTCTTTATTTTTTTCTGACCTTTTCTCTGGTCTCCTGACCATTTAAACCTCACGACTCTGGCAAGATTCTGAAGTACCTGGTTAAGGCGAAGGGTAATGGGATATTTATAAGGCTTTAGGTGAATTAATGAGTATAAATTTATACGTATTTGCACGCACACGCACGCACGCGCACGCACGCACGCAAACGCACACACGCAAAAAAAAAAAAAAAAAAAAAGAGCAATGATGATAAGACGTTGAATCGGTAAGACTACCGAATGAACAATTCTGAGCTCTTTAAAAAAAAAAAAAAAAAAAAAACATGTTGAAAATTTACTCATAACATTAAATCTTGAAATAACACTGCTCTTTAAATTTGGCAGGCAAAAAAATGTTAATGAAAATCCTTTTTAATTAAGTAATTAATCTTGAATCAAAATTCTAAAATGTGATTAATCTGATTTAAAAAAAAATGTAATCGTTTGACAGCACTAATAATCAATGGTGCATCGTGTTACATTGTCTTAGAATAATATCAAATATTATTATTATTATATACTTAAAAAAAACAAATGTATATATATATATATTTTATTTATTTTTATTTTTTTTCTGAAGAACATTTACCTTAATGCTTGGCCCACTACTCAACAATATTTTCATGTTGGTCATAATGTTGCTACTCAGAGAGCTAATTGTAAAAAGTTCCCGAACCACTTATGTATGTAATAAATGCCCAAGTATTTAATTGAGTCTGGCTTGGCTTTCCAAAACAAGATAACCGCACTTCCTCAACGCAGCGGCATGTCACTTTCGTTAAACACACGAGGGGGACGGGCGAGATCGTAACGCTTGTGACAGATGTGAGCCTAATGGCGTCGAGAAGGGCGCGTGGAGATTCACCAGCTGGTGATGGACCTGACGCCAACTGCCCACCCGGGTTGGCAGCTTGCTCTAAACATGCCAGTCGAGACCGGCGAGAAGGGGGCCCGAGCCCCGGCGACCAGTACGACAGCCCTCGGGGCTATCAGCTGCCAAAGCGTTACGGGCCCCGCCCCTCTCTCGGAAGGAGCCACTGAGGCATTTAATCTAATGAGAAGGAAATTAATTTGATTTGAGATATATATGTGGAAGTATAAGCACTGACATAATACAAATGAGCGCAAATGCTTTTAGGTATGTGATTTGTTAAGATTAAACATGGCGCTTTTATGTTTTGTTTTGTTTTTTAGAGTCCCGGCAGTTTTAATAAAGTCAAATTAAAGATCCTCTCCTTCACTTATAGTGGACATCTGTGTCTGTACTACATAAACCATTAGATTTTTAAGCAACTTTGGGACAAATATTTGCAAGTTTAAGGAAGACAAATATGTCATCTCATTAGTATATTTTGGAAACAACTCATTGGGGATTTAGGGTTAGGAAACTGTGGTTAGGAGTTAGAGCTAGTTGTTTGATGGTGTTTGGTTGGATTTTAGGGTTAGGTGATTAAGTAGTAACTGACTGTTTTCAAGGATTAAAGGGATACTTGACTCATTGAACAATTTTGAGCAGTGAAACGTTAATATTTTGTCCGGAATGGATTTGATAAATTCATTATTTTTCATAGACAATTAGTATCTTTAAAAAGTAAATTTTCTGCTTGCTGTCGACTGAAGATGACATCACCTGTGCTGGGGAAGTAGGTAACGACCAATCATGTCTCACCTGTTTTCTGGGTTTGGTCAGTAAACTGAGCCATGATTGATCGTTACCTACTTCCTCAGCACAGGTGAGGTCATCATCAGTCGACGGCAAATAGAAAAATTACTTATTTAATGTATTAATTATACATGAAAAATATTGAAGTCACCATATTAATTAGAGACAAAATATTAACTTTTTACTTCTGAAAATGGCTCAATGATTCAAGTATCCCTTTAAAGCTGTCATGTCTGGGGTCACGCCAGGGTTAAGTTTGAGTTCATGACCTGTTAAGTTGGGTTAATGACCGTGAGGTCAAGTGTTTGTTTCATACTGATGTAACAAGTGTCTGTTTTGAAATGAAACTTGCATCTAGTTTCAACTGGTTTTAGGCTATGTGATGTTATGTGATGTCAAGGGCTATGTGATGTCAAGAATCTTATGTCTTTCGGATTAGGATTGGTGGTTAGAGTTTTCAGCGTTGGGTTTTAGCTTGAGACCAGATGAATTTACAAATATAGAATGCTTTACTTTTGTGTGCACTTTGGAAAATGTAGACATATTCAATTAAATTGTTTACAATTTTGTAGCCTTAATTTGATCATTTTAAAGGGATACTTGACTCATTGAGCCATTTCCAGAAAACAGGTGAGCCATGTTTGGCCGTTACCTACTTCCTCAGCACAGATGATATCAGTCGACAGCAAGTAGAAAGATTACTTTTTCAAGATATTAATTGTAAATGAAAAATAATGACGTTATCAAATTCATTCTGAATAAAATATTAACTTTTTCCTGCTGAAAATTGTTGTGAGTCAAGTATCCCTTTAAATAGAATTAATCTTATTTTACAGGTTCACAGATTTAGACATTACTACTGCTACTGGCAACGCAAGGGGGAAAAAGTTTTTTTTATTCTTTCATAAATAAGAACATTTGCGCAGGTTTTAAATGCCAGTACGCACAATCCACAGTTCAGGGCAAAATAAACAGATGGAGATAGAAATTGTGATGCAAAACGTCCGTTTTCCCAAACACCGCCGCCCAAGCAGGTATTGCCTGTCATAACATATTGCCATCCTCTAATTGGGTCATTTTTGATACCCCTGCCGCATGGTGCCAGCATATTGATGGGGAGTCGTCGGGGTTTGCCAAGAGCCTGCGAGGGCCTCGCTGGCACCGAATCAAAGAAGGCACGAACGCTGCCCCCCAGACAATCTGGCAAGCCGGAGAAAGAGCATCCAAAAACATGGCCCCACAGCGCCCGCCCATACCATCAGGGCGTAATTGGAACATGGGCATTCCGCAGCGTTTTCAAAGGCGGAATCTTAATCCACACGCGTGCTATGAAATTGGCCATTTTGTACCCAGCTTCCCGCCACCCCACACGCACTCCTTCCTCCCCTCTTTGCAAGTCCTACCTCCGATTTGAGCACGGCAAACGCATCTTGTTTCTCTCAAGTGTCGCCATCGACTACCAACCGCCCTGTGAAATCGCCGCGGGTTTGACCACGGTATCTGCGAAGGCGGACGCGGCTGCCTAATCTTCCCTCGACAAGATACAGCTTGTTTTTGCTGCCTGCGCGTGTCGCCACGTTTGTCGAGGATGCGGATGTGACCGGCCTTAAAAACAACAAAAATGCAATTTGTTCGTCGCGTGCTTTTGCATAAAGCGGCGGCGGGTTTAAAGGGGTGTGGGTTGCGCCGATTGACGCTCGCGGCCACGCGTGGGTGAGCCAAACGCGAAGCGTCGCATCCCACTCCGTCTTCTCGGACTGGATCTTTTTCAAAACGGAAAATGTTCCCGAAAAGTAACAACATCGTTGCAGGAACGGCGTCGCAGCTTTCCTTTTGTGCGGCGGCGTGTGCCTTCCAGTCAACCTGGCATTGACTGGCACAGCGAGTAAACCCACTCCAGCTGCTTTCTGACCGAGGGGAACTCGTTTAATTAACCACGCTGCCGTTCCAAGAACAAGTCTTGCGTTGGCTCCCAGCTGTT
Organism: Festucalex cinctus; assembly: GCF_051991245.1. NCBI lineage: Eukaryota > Metazoa > Chordata > Actinopteri > Syngnathiformes > Syngnathidae > Festucalex > Festucalex cinctus. Next base: position 15,735,555 of record NC_135417.1, read on the forward strand.
GACCGGCCTGATGGAAGGGGGGGGGTCTGACATATCACCCCCTCGGTCGGGTCCGGTCCAATCCACATCTTCACCCCCTCTCAAAAAAAACAAAAAACAAAGATGGACTCTGCTTGTCATGCCAGGATGTATCACGCCTGAGCCCTCCATGAATTAAACATGAGATCTGGAGGAGTTCTTTTAAAAAAAGAAAAAGACCCAGAGGATGTTTCTCTGCTCAGATTCACCCACGCTTTTTTCCCTCTCTCTCTCTCTCTCTCTCTTTTTTTTTTTTCCCTTCCCCACGACTCGGACTGAGTCAAATATTGAAAAAGAATGAGGGGCAGGAAGATGTAAGGGGGTAAATGGGTGCAGAGGTGAATTAGAAAACGAAGGCCTCAAAGAGTCAGGGGTTGATTATCAGGCAGGTGTGGACAGTCCATGGTACACAACTTCAAAAAGGGAATTCTGATGATTGTCGAGATCAAGGGACCACAACTGTCTTTTTTTCCGTAATTTGAACAACCAGCATAGAAACAAAAACATGATTCCACAACTCACATTACGCTGAATATAGTTGTAATCAGTGGGAGTCCTGCGCTCGTCTTCAACGAGCCAGTCCCATCTTGAGGACAGGTCATCTTTTTTTTCCTTTTGAAAAACACCAAATGGTTGTCTTTCTTGCTTGGACTCCATGTCCCAAATCCGTTTTGGCTTCATTGCTATTTGCAAGCTGCAAGATTTGGTGCCACAGATAAAGTAATTAGAACTAAATCCATACCTTGAGTAGGACTGATGATATCAATACAATTTCATTATTTGGCCTTATCACATTTTTGAAAAAAAGACAAAACAAATTAGGGGTTTTGTTTTTGCTCATTTTTTCCAGCTTGTGGGCTTCAATTGTTCCTATATGACAGGACCAAGATGAGTGTATTGACAGGCATGGGGGGCAACTTCTTTCAGACTCTGATGGTCAACAAAACTATGTGTTCGTCTCTCTGTGTCTTCTCAGATTTGCACAGCTCACAGCCCGTGTTTTGGGGCACCTCGTTTAGACCATTGTCAAAAAAAAACAAAAAAAAATCGGAATGCCTCCAATGAGTTTGTGGAGAACTGATGGGTCGATAAACATCCCTTTTCAAATCATTCAGCCGTCACTCTACTATCACCATCAGTCCGCATTTTAATTTGTTCAACCTGATTCATGGAACAATCAGTAAAAAAAAACAACAACTCTAAAGCTGCATTCACACCACAAGGTTCAAATGGCAGTTCAGGTTTACCAAAACAGCACTTAAAGTATTTAATTAACGTCTAAGTATGGCACAGTCTGGGTACGGTAGTTGGGTAGTGTTGTCGTTACCCGAAGGGTGTGCCTCACAGTCGAGAGGTTTTGGGTTCTAATCATGCTCTTCCTGTGTCGACTAAAGTTGTTCTCACAAAATTGCCCAAGAATTCCCAGAGAGAGTTCCTCCCACATAAGAAAAAGCCTGTTAAGTTTATTGAAGACTGGAAATTGTCTGACGGTGTGAATGAGGGTGAATCCTTGTTTTTTTCATACATGCCCTCTGATTGGCTGGTGATGACCACTATCGACCACTATCATGGATGGATGGATGGATGGATGGATGGATGGATGGATGGATGGATGGATGGATGGATGGATGCTCTCTGTGTGATGTTCATGTGTGGTAGTTGGGTCAGTTTGTCTTCAATAACTACGGGATTGGATTTGGGTTACTTGAAATTCCATCCATCCATCTTCTTAACCACTTGCTCCTCACAAGGGTCGCGGGGGCGCTGGAGCCTATCCCAGCTGGCTTCGGGCTGTAGGCGGGGGACACCCTGAACTGGTTGCCAACCAATCGCAGGGCACACAGAGACGAACAACCATCCACACACACAAGCACACCTCGGGACAATTGGGAACGCCCAATTGTTTAAAGAAATACATTTAAATGGGAAGGAGAAGAAAAAAAATTAATTACTCAAATTTTCCATATTTATACTGTATTGTAACAACACCAACCCCGAAATTTCTTCACTGGACCCGAACCATTGACCGCACCCCCAAATCCAAGTCCTTACAAACTGAACTTCTGTAGCTCATCTTTCTAATCAAGGGAGTCCCCCAGCTTTGCCGTTTTATTAATGGCACGAATCATATTTGTTTGAAGGCGCAATGCTTCACCACCTGTCCGACACAAAGATTTGTTCACAGACAAATGACTGTTAATACACTGCAGGCAAGCCACCCCCACACAACCTCCCACCACCCATATTTTTGCCTACATGTCAGCGCTACCTTGCTCTCCCGGCCCTGCCCCCACCTGAGGAGGGCCAGGTTGGACCCGGCTGCGGGGCCCGGCTGAGATTGGCTGGCTCCATGCTGAGATTGATTACCCCTCTAATCTTAGGACTGCCAGTGTGTCTCCAGGGCAAAAACCCCAGCGTGAAATCCCCTCTGCCGCTCCCACCCTTCCTCTGTCTTTGGGTCTCCTCGGCCCCCCTCGGCCCGGCCCGCGTCGCCTTCATCCCCTCTGTCCCTGTGCTGCCAGCGGCACTGAGGGACGACACTAAGTCACAACTCCAGACAGGGCCACTCGCCTCGCAGTGGCTGCCTTGTTCACCATATGTCACGGCAAATGGGGCTCCCGCGGACTTCGTCGCGCACTCGGCAGCGGGGGGAAAAAAAATAATAAAAAATGTCACGGGATGAGAGGTGGAGGCCGCAAGAGTCGTGAGTGGAAAAGAGACAATCCTGCTTTGGTTTAATGATCCTCTGCAATCCCCAATGCGCTTGGGGTGCAGATGATGTGAGCAAAGCATCTGGTTGACATTTTTTGGCAGAGTACAGACATACGATCGGTGGTAGGTAATGACATGACACCACTGTCAGCATGTATACATGACAACTTGTTCAAGCATATGTTAGTTTAATAATATTCTACAATCTCAATGTTTTTGGTGTACAGTCAACACGAGAAATGAAAGCAGCCGTTGCAAACATTGTTGGTGGCGTACTGTCATAAGCTCGTTCGTTGGGGACAATGTGTCCAAATGATGGAACAAACTGTCATCCATACACTGGTTTTCAGATTATTTTCTCAGTGGTGGGGTTGGCAGTACAACCTTTAAGAGCATCGAGCCTCAATATTCAACATTCTCTTGTCTAAGAACATCCCAATAGGCTCAACTCTTCACTCTCTCGTGTGACGGTGTGAAGAAACATTGACAAAAGGATTGATTTGTCTTGACACACAACAGCATGGTTGCAGCGAAAGAACACAATCGAGCCTCCTGTAAGTTTTAAATTTTCTGATGCTGGGCAGCATATTTCACCACAGAATGACTTGACAGTCTTGAGATTTCATTGCACAAGGTCCTGGATTTGGCAAAGCAGCCCCAGAACAGCAGCATGTTTTGTGCTTATATATCTATTGTTAGGGATGTAACGATAAGTGCGATATCGTGATATTAAAACTGCCACAATATCGTCGTCGTCATGTTCATGATATTTAAATGCAACATATCTGTTAAAAAAAAAGTCAGGTTGATTTCCATTTGTGCAGTTCTAGCACCCTCTGGTGGCTAGTGTTTTAGTGCAATTTAATTTTCATTAGGGATGTTTTTAAAAAAAATATTTTTTTAACTATACCTTTTTAAATGTCACCTACCCCCCCACAATATGGTGATAATTATCGTATCGTGAGCTTCATATCGTGATATCGTATCGTGACGTTTGGATATCGTTACATCCCTATCTACTGTTTAAAGGGTTATAACACCGTGACATCATTGCAATTCATTATCTAAGGATTTTCCTACTATGCGCGAGCGTTAAAAGTGTATTCAAGGATCTTTTGTCACTGCGTCTCCCGGGTGGATCATCTTAACGATTGGTTCTCGATCCCGTCAATCAATCTGCCGTCATGACATCATGCAACATCGTTCTTAGCTGCGCATGCACACTTGGAGTGTTTGTAGCATGTAGCGGCTGAGCTTCAGATTCAGCCATTCATCGTTGTAGCTTCACCGATTTCACCGCATACTTTGAAAAAGGCCGAGAGGACATCCGTCTATGAAATGAAGCAGGCTGCTGATGAAGATGAACTTGCACGTTTCATTTACTTGAAAAAAAAATCTAGCAGTTTTTTTTTTTTTTTCAAATCAGAAAATCTAGTTAAACTTGTAAAATTTATTTAGAATTTCCGAGTGCATCAACCTTTACTAAGCTTTTCACGAAAATATCATTCCCCATTTTTACAGTGTATAGGCATTTTCCCTGGACAAGAAGGAGAGTTGGTAGGATGGGCTTCCGAATGCGCATTTATTTAAAAAAAAAAAAAAACGGACGTTTGGCTTCTACTTTGAGAAAATCCTTGAATACATCTTTCATGCTTAGTTTGACAATAAGGTCCAAATAGGAGTGGCAATCAACAGACTGAAGTGAGCACTGTACTTTCATTTCAGAGTACCCACAGTTTTATACAGGTGTGCATACCGATGAGCAAAAAAAATAGCCTCCTTTCCTAAGTCTTAGGCATACTCAAGCATTCAATCCAGTCACGAGACAACTTTACTAATACCATCAAAAGCTCACAAGCTAGTAAACACGTGCGCATGGCAACAAAATCTAGTAGTGAATATGCAACATAACGTAAGAAAGCAAATACTGCTTAGGCCAAGAAAAATGACAACATAAAACAGCCTCATGAGTCCTTTTACAGTTAAATGAAATAATTAGACACAACTCCCCTGTGGCCTTTGCCATTTTTAATTTCTTTTAAAGGGGAATAATTAAGCTGTTATCTTCCTGTTGTCGAGGCTCTAAAACTTTAATCAGTGCGTCCCTCCCTTTGGGCATTTAGGTGCTTTTATACGAAGATGCAAGAAAGCGCCGCGCATCAATTCAAACGCTACATTGCCGTTAACTTCTGCACCAAATGAAGGTAGTTATACGTGCGTAACAAAGCGGGCTGAAGTGAGGCGGAAAGGCTGCTTTTTAATTGGACAGAGGAGTCTGAAGCGAGTCCCACCTGAGGTTTGGCAGGGACTTAATTATAAGCAAACATGGCTCGCTATCGATACAAGGTAAAACCTCAGCGAAGCAGAGGGTTAAGAATAATCTCGGTAGCCCCCGCGGGTCATTGCACGCTGTAAACAACCCAGATTTATCCCCCCAAAAAACAAGCAAAAGATAACAAGTCCAATGAAATCGATATAAGGAATCAAAGATGGAAGAGAAAAAAATCTGGATAATTTGGAGGGCTTTTTTTTTTTTTTTTGCGCTTGGTCATGTTAGCGTTTCTTGACAGGAGAGAAGGAAGCAAGTACAGAGTTGATCTAGGGAAGAAAGTTCAATAGGGGTCCGAAAGATACGAGGTTCCATTCACAAGGACGTGAAGTGGTGACAAACGCAATTGCTGAGGTGGAGGATTGAGGAGATGTTCCGTGTTGTTTGCCCTGCAGTTGTGGTCGCCAACATCTGAGGCGAGAGAGCTCGGCTCATCTGCGATCTCTGGCTTGGAGGTACATGCATTAATTGAGCTGGTAATTGAATAGTTGTCTTCATTAGTTCCGGTCCTGTGCTTGTGCGTCTCGCTTGTGGATTACCCGGCGAGAAGATTCACTGTACTAAAGTAGAAGTACAGTGTTAAAAAAAAAAAAAAGATAACAGTAAACGAAACCGTTCTTTTTTCTTTTTTTTTTCTTCTTCAATCAAATACAATAGAGGTGGGCATTCTGTCAGTACTGATGGACAATTGACAATTAACAGGCTGACGGACTGCCCACCTCTGTCTGTCAGACCTCAAATAGTAATGACAAAGTGATGATGAAAACATGGATAAAATAAAATGACGGACTGATGATTACAGTTTGGTTCAGCTTGAAATAATGAGAGACTAACGATGACGAAAGGGTTTCCAGGATGAATGACCGACCAGCAAAATTTTGTAAAGTGCAGTCGGTAGCAATAATGTGGACCCCCACTATTTGCTGGGATTAGGGACCAGGCCTGCGTGCGAATAATGACAGTCCACATATAATAGCCATCCATTATAAATATATATTTTTTTATTTTAATGAGAAAATGTTTGAATAAAAAAACATTGTTAAAAAAAACAGGATAAACCTCCCCAAAATGATAATATACATTATACAAAATAAACACTGAAATATTATTGAATAACAGTTTGAAAACAAAAAAGTTAAAGTTAGTGTTACTCTAACACTAACCCTGGTGTGGGGATTCATTGATATCAAAGCCACTAGAACATATGAACGCAATTTCCATTATTTCAGATGGGAGAAAATTGTTTTGAAATCCATACCGTCACTATGCCACAATTCTTGTCTGCCTCACATCACCGATAATAAATTTTAGAGATGTACAACACCAGTATGTGTATACACTCTGAATAATCACTGATACAGAGTACAGATACCTCTACCTTTATATATAAAATTCCATTTAACACGGCAAAACATTGTGAACAAAAGCTCTCTTTCTGATGCCGATGATGATTTGCCTTTGTGCTGCAAAATAGCGCCAACTACTGCTGAGGAGGACTTTATGTCAGATTTCTTTGGCTTTTGCATCTGTGAATGGTTTCTGCACCCCCCACGAGTACCCGATACCTTAAAATAAGGCAGGTATCGGCCTAATGCTGCGTTCATACCAAAAGTGGGGGAAGGCGGTTCGGCGGCGCGTTTGCATTGTAGTCAATGGAGTCCGCGCGCACCGGAACGAAAGTGCGTGGGGCGGCGCGGAGGACGCGTTTGGTGCGCAATGCGCAGCATTGAAAATCCGCACAGTCGTGATGAAAATCCGCACGCTCACATATCCTCCAAAGTTTAAAAAATTTAACTTTTTTTGCATTTTGCCTCGCGGTAGCCAATCGGGTTCGAGTACGGGCTACGTCACACACAGCGTCCTCTATTGTCACCCCGAGTGCAAGAACACGGCCAGATGGGACAGAATGGTGAGCAAGGAAGTAGCATACAAGCGCTAGTAAGTCTATTTACTTGCCATTGAATTGTAAACCGAAGTAGCAGCAGTGTTTATCATCCATGCCAAAGCTATTTTTAGCGCAACTACTGGCCGCCGGATTGCCACTAAAAAAGCGAAAGTGCTATCATGTACCTCAACAATGTGGACAATAGTGCCACGGCTGTTTAGTTCCAGGAAAGAAATGGAAGTAGTCGGCGGTGCTCACTTTTTGTTGACTCGCTAAAGTGCTCCACGGTAGGGAAACGCCTCCTCCACTCCGTTGCGCACGAATGAGCGGCAATTGTTCCAAAAATAAACTCTACGTAGTAAAACGCTCGCGAAGGAAGTGTTCCAGTTCGCCTTTTCGTTTTTGGTGTGAACTCAGCATAATACCGCCACCAGGTATCGGCATTCGTTCATCCCTATTTAATGCCAAAATCTTGAAAAGGTGCTATTGCTATTGTGAAAGCTTTATGTAGGCAATCTCTCTTGGGTGTACCTAAAGTTGAGTCCCAAAGTTCTGTACAATTTGAAAGGGTCGGCGGGGAGAAAGAGAGTACACAAGTAAACAGCGCGCATACGGACGGGCCAGACACGAGCACGGCGATGCGTGTGGGGTCGTGCAGCATGCAGGAGAAGATAAAGGGAAATTAAAGGAAAGGTCCCTGACCCTCTCCGATAGCTCTAAATGCCTTGCAATTTTCCGCACGGGGATGACGAAAATCCTCCTCCACAAACGAAGGCCTGCGTCTGACCTCTCGCAGGGAAGTTTAAGAGAGGCTGACGCACAAAAAAAAAAAAAAAAGACTGCAAGTGAAATGGTAATTTCACTTGCTCGACAGATATTTTCTCATTCCCTCCTTTAAGGTGTGCTTTTAATAAATCCACCGGCAATTTGCATCCGCGGCGCTCGGCCAATTATTATGGCACGCGTCCATATGGGAGAGCCCGACACTGTCAAACGGGCAAACAAAAAATGAAAAAGGTGGTCACAAAAGACAGCAGGATGGTTGTTTCCTCCTCATTAGAGCGTCATTTGTCTGTTTTTTTTTCTTCAATAATTATCTTTAAGTGCTTGGAACATCTCGAAACTAACCGTACAGAGCTGCGGGTTCAAAAGATGATGGGTTAGAAGAAAAAAAGAAAAAAAAAGAAAAGTGGCTGTCAAGAATGCGCCACAGAAATCAACTTCTTACTGACGCGATGTACTATAAAGTAATTCAATAAAAAGGAATTTTAGGAGCACTTTTATATTGAGTGGTACTATAAAGGGGACATATGAAAATCGACTTTTTAATTGCGTGTATATGACTAGTTGAGTCTTTAGAGTGCCTGCCCACTCATCAAATGTGGAATTAAACTACCAATTTTGGTTATCCACCTATATTGAAAATGTGTCTGTGAGCGAACCGTTTCTCTATTTTTCAAAATTGTGATGTCACCATTTAGCTTAGCACCACCAACAAAATGAGTTTCTCCTCCTATTACTTGGCAGCTAGATTGGGTGAATAGATCCACCATTTTCAAATGGACAGAATGCACTCTCTGTATCACTAACCTATAAAAACCAAAAGCGGAGCTGCAGTGTTCAGTTTTTTTTTTTTTTTACTCAGTAGTTATGGTTTCCCTCAGAGGTCCTTTATGACTAAAAAAAAACGTTCGAAAATCCTATTATGTCATTTCTGTATGTTTTTATAAAGTTCATTTAAAAAATAAATAAAATTAATAATAATAATAATAATAATAATAATAATAATAATAATAATAATAATAATAATAAATAATAATAAAGTTGTGCTATTTTTCTGTTTAAAAGTATTGGGGGGAAAAAACTTATGACTCGTACAAAAATGTCATTTCCATAGGGAAAGAAATTTGATATTAGCGACGAGCACGGTAACATAGCAGAATAAATTTCATCCCGGACAGATCATTTTCTACCATCCAGGTCCCACTGTAACAATATTTTGCACTGATGTATTACTGCGAAGACAAAGTACTAGCATTAGCACTCCTTGTTTTGTAAGGCTCAGCACGTTTGCTATGTTACCAACTCACACACGCACATACACAGTTGTGTCCACCCACCGACATTATCTCATGCGCTTGTTAATGGGGGACAGCTCACACAAGTGAAAAATCTCCAGCCCCGTGCTGAGATTTGTTCCCACCCCGCCGACATCAATCGATGCTCCTGTAATTTTTCCGACCTTTGTGGTGGGGAGGGGGTAGGGGGGGGGATTTGCCCCCAAGTCGTTGATGCGCTTTTAAAATGTATGTTACGCTATTTGCCTGCGAGCGTGGTACGCGCACATAAACCAAGAGAAGAAAAACTAGTGGAGTTGGTGGCGGAGGTGGGATGGAGGGGGGAATTTTTGCGACCTCCCCAAAGGAAGGCGTATCCCCGGGGGAGTACATTTCCTGGCCTAGAATCAGCTGTCGTGATTTGATACATTCACAAGTTTTGTAGCGATTAATCTGGACAAATAAATCTATTTGTGAGCGCCTCCTTGTTTTCCTGCGTGTGTCTTCGGGTTGGGGGAGGGAGAGAAAGTTAGTATGCCGACGGTAAGTCAGTGGGCCGGCAGGTAAGTAGGAGACAGAGCGGAGTAATCATGCCGCCCGTAGCCCGGTGGCTCAAACATCTCACACACACACACACACGCACACAAACACACCCCACCGCAATCGTTCATTTTCCTAATGATCTGCACAGCAGCAGGAGGCGAGGGCTATATTCCCAGCGGACAATTCCGGAAAGTTTTTCCAGAGATGAACTGCACCTGTGGATGTTCCCTCAGTGCTAAAAACACTTTGGGATTTTTGTTTTAATCATCGTGGGTCCTGCTTTGTCCGTTTGACCATCATTTTCAAAGACTTAAACTACCAGTAGTGGTCCGGAAGTGGATTGTTTTCAGGACACACAGGATTTTATTGTATTTTTTTGACACCAGCTAGTAGCTAACCTTGCTCTCGCAAGATGAATTCTCATGGTATTTGTGAGTTCACAAACTCCGGAGAATACATCTTGTACCATTCCCGTTGATTCACACCAATCGTTCGGACCAATCACAGAGCAATATTGTGTTTGGGGGCGGAACATGCAACTGTGACGAAACCAGGAAGCCAGCGCTAATGTCGGGGCGAACAAACAAACCTAACATGGACGAATGGAAGCTACAATTAATTCTGTTCTTTCAGAATTACTCACCGTTTCCTTATTGAATGTTGAACAGCGAGAGGCGCTTCGTGCATTTCTAGCTGGTAAGATGTTCCTGATTTTCCCTCCTTCAACAAGAATGAAGACGAATTTTTTTTACCCGTGGCCGTGAGTGGCTAAAACAAACGTGTAGAGTGCTGCATCGTCTAATCAGCTCAAATTATTGTACAGGATGTCCCGCCTTTCCTAACCAAATTACGGTGGAGAGGTACCAGATGGATATTGCGGAGAACTCACTTGAGTGAAGCGCAATATCTATCTGGCTGTTGCCAGGTTAGCTAGTAGCTCGATAGCTTAAAAGATGACCTGAGAACGGTCAAACACACAAATACAAAATGAATACACTTGTATGAAGCAAATGTTAACACTGAAGTACCTACGTACGTAGTAAATACTGAACCAGAACCTGAGTTAGAGCTCTTGATGTCAATCGCTACGCCATAACTTTTAAAGGCTAAAGGCTAACACACGGATACTACAGTCTGTTTGTTTGTGTGACTTTGTTAAATTACTGATAAAACCATCATAATCTATTTTATTACATTCTGTATTCACATTTTTACTACTTTTTCAGTTTGTTAGATCATTAATGTCACTTTGCATCATTTGTTAGCATTAAGCTATCGAGAGGTAAAGTTGTGTGGCTGTTTTAAACAAACAGTAACAAAGATTCAGAGTGACAAACTGATTTAAGCACTTTTTTTTTCTTTTTAAATAAAGAATTGTTGACTGTCTTCCAAACATATTTTTTTTTCCCGCAAGGCAAAGAAAAACAAAAATTGGGCAAACAACAACTCATATCAAAACAAATATCAAGGCACAACTTTTTTTTTTTGGAGATACACATTGCGCATACTCCTCAAATAACTCTTGTTCAATTTCTGCTGACCACAAATTCCTTGCAAACATCTCGAAAAGTGTTAAGGAAGAGGAGGAAAAAAAAAAAAAAAAAAAGTCCATCCACGGATTCAGGCAAATATCAGGACGGCCACAGAGGCAAGGTGGCCCTGGGTGACCATTAGGATGCAGCGAGCGACGTCTCGGCACAAGACGCCATCTCCTCGCGGAAAAGGTCACCTCCACTCCCTCCACGGGTAAATACGCAGACGTATACAAATGTGGTCGCGTGGTGGCGAAATGGTTCACCTTAAGAAGGCATTAGGCTCCTCTTCCCACTGAACTTTACATCCCTCGCCTCCATTAAACGCAACTGCTGGCATTTCAACCCCGTCGACTAAATAGTGGGGCGCTATGCAAAAAGCTGTTTGGTTTGAATGGTTGATAATTGGACTACCAAAAAAGGCGAAGTGCCATTTAATTTATATGGTCCGCGTCCTATTTCCACCTTCAAGTCTTAATCGCAGTTACTTCGTTTTAAGGGATATAAAATCTGATGCTATTGAATGTAATTTTCAGGAGGGAGGTGATTGACTTTAAAAGGCTAAATTAGCCGTTAAGCTGACTTAGTTTGTTTTTTATGGCAAGTGATCAAAATTTGGTGACGTGCTCCTACACGCAATGACGAAAACCCAAACAGACACGTAAAGCTGCCTGGTTCGAATTCGGACAAATTCTTGAGGATAAGGGCATTAAATAGCTGCTTCAAACCAAGGCTTAGTTTCTAGAGACTTTTTTTGTTTTGCTACTAATGATAGATGTCACAAAAAGTAAAACTGGCGTCATGCTTTGAATTTCTAGCGCCTGAACACTCTAAAATGGCTGCTTGAATCCCAAAGGACAGAATTCCTGAATCTTTTCAGGTACAGCTTCATGAGACATTTTCATGGATTGGGTCTCCTCTAGATAGACATGTTTACAAAAAAAAAAAGAGAGAGAGAGAGAGAGAGAGAGAGAGAGAGAGAGAGAGAGAGAGAGAGAGATGCCCATGACCTCTATAAATGTACCGTATCATTAGGATGAACTTGGCTGCAATGATGAAAACAAAAATATTTCACAATTTAGCATTGCCCATCTGTCTCGTATACAAAGTTCAAATTTGATATCAGCTGAACAAAATCTGAAGGACAAGCTAACTTTTGAAGGACCCCTGAAAGTAACGCTAAAATGGATGTTTCAAACCTAAATAACATGAGGTATATGTTTTGGAGATATTTATTTTTATTTTTGTCTAATAACCATTAGAAACATGTGCCAGTTTTAATGTCACTCTGCAAAACTGGCCTCAAGGACTGAAATACTTTTTTTTTTTTTTTTTTGACCCATGACCCATGACGCTTTCATCGGGATCAAGACTTCAGCAAAGACAAAAGCTCAAATCGTTTTTAGCGTTGCCATCAGTCCAGTCCGCAAAGTTGAAAAGGATAAGCTAGCATTTGGATGATTCCTGGAACTGTCCACTTCAAAAGGAAAAAGGCCAACATCCTGTATCTCCTTGGGAATAATGCCCTTGAGACTTTTCCGTGATTTCAATCATGATAGCCATGCTTACCAATTTTCAGTGTTAAGTGAAACCATCATCAAGGGCTAAAGTTTAAAAAAAATAAAATAAAAAAAATTCCAGTGGGCACCATGGAGACGCTTATCAGGATAATAACGTCAAATGAACAGCAATTTGAAGAGTCTCTCCATCAAAAGATGTGTTTCTACTCTAAAACTGTTTGAATCATGATAAGCAGCACAGAGGATGCATTGATGGTGGTACAAAGCAAAAACATGAGACCTGCGTACATGGCTGTCATTGTACAGCAACATTGCACAGGAAAAGGGTGAAATAAAACTTTCCTTTCAAACTCACAACCCACAGACCTGTGTGCCAGTTCTATTGCAAAGCAGCACAGCATATAGGGTCTGACACTGATTGACCAACAGCTCATCTTGTTGGACTTGAGTTGTGAGTCAAGTGTTGTTCGCTCCCCTCCAGGTCCACCGATAGGCAAAAGTGCCCGGTGGGCCACGCCAGCCTCGCTGCGTGCTGTCAAGCCGCATCCAACCGGGAGCCTAACCCGTGTTGGCAGTGCCCCGCGTCCACTACAAAACACACCTGAACTTGGGCACGCCTTGTAATCAGCCCCCCCCCCGGGTGTGGAATTGCTGCCGATTGTTGCAGGGGGTGTGCCGTGACTGGCGGGGGATTAGGTCATACTGCGGCACGCAGGTTTGTTTTGGAAATGATGTCTTTGGCATGGAGGAGTGGGATTTGTTGGACATGGTTTGACTCTTGTTTTAGGTGGAATTACTGGACAAGATAACACATTGTTACACCCCTAATATAGATTATATAGATAGAATTGTTACACGCCTAATATAGATAGAATTGTTACACCCATAATATAAATAGATAGATAGAATGGTTACGCCCCTAATATAGATAGACAGAATTGTTACACCCCTAATATAGATAGACAGAAAATCAGATAGATATAATTGTTACACCCCTAATATAGATAGATAGATAGATAGATAGATAGATAGATAGATATAGAATTGTTACACCCCTAATATAGATAGAGAGATAGCTAGATAGACAGATAGATAGCTCGACAGACAGACAGACAGACAGACAGATAGGGAGAGAGAGAGAGAGCAAGAGCTAGAGATCTCTCTCTCTTTCTCTCTCAAATTATGATTATTATAGTTATATTAATAATACATATTATAGTTATTATATCAAGTCTTCCTTACATTTGAAATCGGACAGTTACAAGTTTGATTCCACTGAGTGTAGCGCCCCCTATTGTCAGCCCAATGATCCACGAGTTGGGCTTTCTAGTCCCAGGGGATGGTCTTCGCGCCGAATCCCAACAGATGCTCCTCGTACTACGCTAAGCAGGTCCACGGTTAGCATCTCCCAAAGGGAATTCCCAACAGAGACAATGGGGCATCTTAGCAGGGTAAACAACAGATTTCTCCATGCCAGGCTGCCACAATACAGTAAGTGGAAGACAATAGCGCACCGAGGAAAAAGAAGCGCATTCCTCTCAGGCGCTTTAGATATTCACAATCAATGGCCACACAAACAGATTCCCAATATGCAATTGTGCTTTTGATTTAGCCAAACAATGGTTTCAGACAGATCTACGAGATCTAATCCCCAGTGTCAACAACGGAAACATAGAAGTCTTGTCGAGACAATGCGGATGAATTACGTTGCGGCCGGAAGCACGGGAAAGTCTGCCTGATGCCACCGTGATGTCAAAGCGTTTGTGAAAGGCGGGCTGATGTGAAAGGATGGCTCGCTCTCGAAATTCATATTCACTTACTACTACGGACGAGGGCGTACGGCTCTCCAAGTAATGGCTGTTTACAAGATAAAAGAAGAGGAAAAATAGCCACTCTGGCCCGCTCAGACGAGATCCTCTTATGAAATTAGGCTGATAAAAAGGGCTTGCCGTGTTCCCACGTCAAGAAAACCTTGCCCGTGAGCATTATTAATGGCATCCTTGCGGCGTGTCATTTTTCCACATCAGCGACGAGCTAGAGATGGCGGACGGTCAACGCTCCCCGAAGCAGGTTGAGTGTGCATAAAGAAGCAAGGGTTAATTTTTGTTGGTTCCTGGTTTGGGGGGAGGAAAAAAATTAAAGCAGCGCTGAAACAAATAGCGGCATCGGGAGAGACGTGTGGCCTTCGCTTAAACAGAGCCATAAATCAGCTACGGTGACACGGCTAGAGAGCGAGGCAAGGAGAGGGGAAAGCGATGGAGGCTGGGACGAGAGCAGCATTTAGTAAAAAAAAAAAAAAAACTTTCTAGGATACATTTTTGCTTACTCTTTTTCTCAAATCAGCCCAAGTCTGAAATAAAGAGGACATAGTGGGAGGTTCGATGCTGCATTCGAGTAGGGTGGGAATCTCCCAGTTCCAACCACAAAGCCTTCAAAGAGAATGTAAACAACAAAGATGGCTGATTCTGATAAATTGTTTGTCGTTCTGGTGAACACAGTCAGTCGAAGTCACGCCGGGTTACGTAAAATTCCTTTTTCGATTATCTTAACGTTACAATAAATAAATAGATAAATATGTTTAGAATTGTCTGAATTATGTTTTGCGCGTGACAGATTAAAACTGTTTGGTGAAGTCCGTTTTTTTTCGACTTTGCAAATCTGATTTCCGGGTTAAAGGGGACGTTCCCCCGTACGTCCTGGTATGAAGTCGGAAAAGTCTGACTTCCCACCTTCCTTGAAGTTAATCTCTAGACCTAAAACCAATAAAGCATGGACTTCACTATACGGTGCCTTGAGATAAGGGTGACCCAATGTAACGATACAAGCCATTATTCAGATAATTTTTGTTGTTGGTTGTTGTTTTGGTCTACAGCCACACGTTTCAAGTCAATCACACAATACCAAAAAAAGCTTACGGGCCATAAAAATCAAACAATACACAAATATTGAAATGTGAAAGTGGAGACTGTGTAGTATAGAACTACGGCGTACAGCGCCAGCTAAGCTAATGTTAGCATGTGTTTATTAGTATGCATGCACTTACCTGACAACATCGAAGGCAACACGGGAGCAAGGATTAACAAGCCTCTTTAGAGTTGCCCAGAGGAAAGAAGGCGATGTGAACATGCGCTCGGATTACACGCGGCGAGACTCATCTCACGATGATGTGTTTAATGAAGTCCGGCGAGTCAAAGTGGAGCATCGCCACAAGACACGCCAGATCTCTAAACGCAACTTGTTCTCATTATGTCTGACATTTGGGTACACTCATATACATTTTTAACCGATTTAAAAATAAAATAAGGAAGAACTTGTTGCTTGGATGGATGTGATTACTGCTGTTATGCCCTTTTCACACTGCACTCGCTCAGTGGTTGCCAGCGTGCCCATATTTGGAAGAAGTGCTGATGTTGCAGATGAGATGTATCTTTCATTGTTGCAAAAGAAAACACCGGCTATGCTCATTTTAAGAATGAGGAGGTAGAGTGCATCATTTACTAATGGCTTGGCGGGAACTTGAATCGTTTAAGTTTGTTTGTGAGCTACAGTTCCACAAAAACTGCTTCAAGGTGTATTTCAGGCTGAGCAGGGAGTCGTGTCATCTTAAACACATCACTGTATGTCATCTCGTGGGTCTCAAAGCTCGAGACACCATATTTTTATAAATTCATGCTATTACCTGCAAATAAATCCATCAAAATAGCGCCAAATCCCAAAACCTTCACTAATGTTGGGGCTTATGGGACATCATTGCGAATTGCCACGAGCAACATTCCATTTCATGGTCTCAAAACATACCAAGCTTATTTTAGTTAACTAAAACTAACGAAATAACTAAAACAAATATTTTAAAAAAACATTTTCAAAGTAAAATAAAAACCGAAAATGCTTTTTAAAAAAAACAAACTGAAGCTACATTTTACATTCACAAAACTAACTATAATTACGGTGAAAACGTCCTTAGTTTTTGTCCTTGGTAATTAATTTAATACATGAGCCTTTGGGGTGGATTTTCAATGTGATTTAAGTATATTTATTTCAATATTAACCAGAATAAGGATTTTTTGAAAGTGTGTCGCACAGAAGTGACGTCATCTAGCAGCAGCCAATAGAAAAGCACCTTCAGATGACGTCACTCGTAGCTGCCAATTTTGCGTGTTGGACTTTTGGCTCCAATGGCTTGCCTTGCCTGCATTTTCATTAAATTCAGCTGAAATGCAACTCTAGGTAAAAAGTGCGTTACTTTTTTCATTTTACCATGGTATTTATTAAAATCTTCCACACAAAAAATAATATATAAAATAAACTAAACTAAGCATTTTTGAAAGAATAAAAACTAATTAAAAAAATGAACAGAGCTGCCTTGAAAACTAATTACAACTAGCTAAATAAAAAAAAAATTAAAAAAAAAATGAAATAAAAACCATAATGAAATTTCCAAAACTATAAAAATCCTGCCAGATACACAATCTGCTTGATGACGACTGGGTGCACCCTTCTAAGTGCAGGGTGAAAAGGGTTTAACCGTGTGGTGTACTCCAAATGACTAACCAATCTCCACGGAATCATTTTTTATGTCACAATCACAGCTCAGCTGAACTCGATGACCACACACAAAAAAATACATCAACCTTAACCCGCTCCACAATGTAGGTTAAGAGCACTAAGATAATCTTTCAGATACAACCAAGAATCAGCCTATTGTTGACTTTAATCGCAAGGGAGAGAAAAATACTCAAATTCGTCCCGATTGTCCGTCTGAGTCGTCCCCCGGCTGAACAGGATATCATATGCGACGCCACGCGTTTCCCAGCTGCGACCCGCCCGGCGTCGCTCGTTTCTCCGCCGCGACTTCTGAGGGATTACCACAGTGTGGGCTTGTGCTGAGGCGGCGAAAATAAGAGCAGGATGAGACTGGAGAAAGGGCTGAATGTTTAACACGGCGGAAGGCGCCGGCAGCATTGGAATCAGATCCCAACGCCGACGTTATTCGGCGCGTGCTGTTTAAAGGTGTCGCGAGATGGGGAATTAATGGGAAAAAGGCGGGCGCGTGGGCGTAATAGAGGCAACAAGGTGGTGCTGGTTTTAGGTAAAGCTTTATAAATATAATGGGATCGTCGTAGGTAATCCACGCAGCATCCAGCGGCTTAGCAGACCTAATGGTGCATGCATGTTTTCCCAATAACAGATTTTTATTTTTTTTATTTTTCGAGAAAAAGAGAGAATACACGGGGCAATTTCCACAGTTTAGGCTCAAAGTATGTGCAAATGATTTCATTCACCTGACACCAGAGAACAGCCTGGCACTCGCAGGGCAAATTAAATTAAGCGCCCCGGAAAACGTTACAGAAGGAAAAACTTGGCGGCTCCAGAATGGATTTACGGCTGTAAATCTGATGGAGCTCGTCGCTAATGCGGTATAAATCCTTGCTTTTCATTACGGCATTATATGGAACGCACCGGAATGGAGCGATGGATCCTATTTGACATTCCGTTACCGGAGCAGTTGTGCACAGCTTCGCACTTAAGCCCTCTGAAGCTAATACATAAATGTAATATTACAAATATAGATGCAGCTGGAACGATCAACAGATTTTTATTTTTTCTTCATTCTTTGAATCAGCTCAACAAGAGATGATTCTCCCAAATTAGTTAAAAAAAAAAGTAACTAATGATGTCTCGGCGACAATGCTGCTAATCGGCTCAGCTGTTATCGCAACGTCAAATGTGGATCATAATGCGCATTCCTTTGCTTTTTTTTTTTTTTTTTTTTTAAATAATGTCAATGTTGCACACTGTCATCAACTGGTGCTGATTCGAATGCAGAATTTTCACATGAGATGCTGAGAATTGAGCAGTCTAGTTAATTTATATATATTGAAGGAGCTTCAATGTTTATGGGGAATGAATTCCATCCTCTAAGAAAGTGCAGTTGATACCAGATAGAATCGATTAATCTATCGATTATTCACTCGATTCATCGACTAATCAGATTCATTTTAATTTTGTGTTAAAGTCTATTAGAAAAAGCATTTTTTCCCCTGGTTACTGTTTATTAACATTTGGTCAGTGTTCATATTTTGTATTTGTATGGTGATTTAATAAAAAGGATGATTGATGGTGTACTAATGTTTTTCCAAAGTATAAACAAATGTTTTAAAAATGTCTCATATTGATTAAACACGGAAGATAATCAGTCTTTCATGAAAGACTACATAAATCAGTGAACAATGACCGTTTGTATGTTGAGCTCAGAGGATTCGGACAACTTTAAAAAAATTAAAAAAATGGCTCCAAACCTTTACTTGATGACTAAAACTATTGTCGATTAATTTGATAATCGCGATCAATCGATTAATTTTGACAGCTCGACTTGGATGCCTTGTGCGTGCAGCAAGATTTCAGTCCAACCAATTTCTGACGTCCCCAGAAAGAGTGACCAGGCCTCGACTCAAGTTTTCAGGTGCTAGTTGGGGGTCCATTTCGGGAAAGGCGGGGTTGCGCAGATGCATGGCGCCCTATGGCGTGACAGTTGCGGGCGTCACGTATGGGGCCTCATTGTGCCGAGATTATGTAGGACGAGCACGCCGGCTGCTAATCCGCCTGTGGGAGGGTGCTGCACGCCTGTGAATTATTGCACTTTGGGAGAGACTGCGTGCGGGGAGGGGGGGCAAAAAGGAGGAAGAGGGGAGAGAAGAAGGAGAAGAAGAAGAAGGGCCCTCGGCTGTGATTATGAAATGGTCTGTCACAGATTAAGGCTACGGGGATGCAGAGGCAGAGATGAGCCAGAGCCTCCCACAGAAACACACACACGCGCACGCACACACACGCGGCTCGTCGGGCTGCTTTTACTTGAGCTTACCTGAGGTTATACATGCCTCGCATCCATCCCAGTGCGAGGAGGTGGGGGTGATGAGAAAGTGTGAAAACAAACACGCCGCAAATAGGCTCGCGATTGAGCGAGAACGAGGGAAGAAAGACGCCCGAGGAAAAAGGAATAAAAGAGAAAAGGGGGTTGGCAGTCACTAAAATAAGACCTGTGTGGCCATTGTCTGTTTCCTTTGGTGATAAAGAGCCCACACTGTTTATTTGTCTCTCCTCGAGAGCATAGATACCTTGAGATGTTGCTTTTTTCTTTCTCTCATGTCAAGAGAGGAGTGTACACCAAGATTCTCTGCAATGTAGAAATTAAAAAAAAAACAATAAAAAAAACAGAGCAGAGTTCTAAGCATCTATTATTTTCACGCCTGGCAGCTTCAAGGGGAAAAGGAGGAGGAGTAGATAGGGGAGGGTGGGGGAGAAAAAGGTCAGAAATACTCAACTCCGCACTGATTGATTGACAGCTACAGGCTGCAGATGTCCAATCACAAGTCGATTCGCGTTACGCCGCAGAAAACGGCGGCGCCGTTTGATTGGCAGGACGAGCACAGCCAATCGGCTTAATTAGAGAAATGGTATTTCCACTTTTCTATCTACAAGCGTTGCTTTTTGTGAGTGACTGGAAGTTTCTGTCTGTTGTGTACAGTAAGAAGAACAAACTACGCTTCGTTTACTTACCCAGTTTTCCCACAGGAAATGATTAAATCTGCTTGGTACGCCATCATAAATCTTCTATTAAATGTACAGGTGATGTATTTAGACATATGTAAATATAACTTTTTATGATTTGTATACTCAAAGTTGCGTCTCTGGAGACATCAAATGTGAAATTGAACAACTAATGAAATCATTTTTCTGCCTATTTCAGAAAACGGGTAACTGAGCGAGCCGTTCAGAATCTTGTCAGACTGTGATGTAACAGTGGGGCTCATTAACATAACCGCCCCGACAGGGAGTGGCTATACCTTAGCAGCTGAAGTAGGTGAAGATCTGCCATTTGAGCCACGCATAATTGACGACCATTGAAATGCACTGGTGAAAGAAAGAGGAAAAAAGGTTCAATAATATGAAAAACGAGAGAAAAATGGGGAAACCCCAATGTTTTTTGCTGAGTGCAGGTGTAGATCTATTCTAACTCATTTGCTCCCGAAAACGTATAAATACGTTTTAAGTGTCCCAAAGACGTATTTATACGTTGTTGTTTTTTTGTTTGTTTTTTAATGCTAAAGCATACAGAACGCTTTAATGCAGCCTCTCAACTGCAAAGAGCGGTTGCAGAATTGGTAGTTATTACACAAATGGCCAGCAGGTGGCAGCAGAGCAAAGGAGATCAACCAGGGCCATGTTGAACAAAAGCTAAATTACTCACAATTCTAAATAGATTTGTGAAAAATTATTAAACTTAGCTATATTCTAATACTAATTGCTGAAAAACGGAAACCGATAAAAACATACTTTTTTTTTCCTGATGAAAGAAGAGACTTTAATCTTTCTTTTGATAGGTTCCATGTTTTTATAGCAACAGAACACAATATTCTGTGGGCCTTGCAAAATCAGTCAAAATCCAGTAAAACAGCCGGGAGCAAACGGGATTGTTTCTGTGAAAATGGCTGGGAGTGAATGAGCTAATAGGATGCAGAAGAAAGAAAAAAAAAAACGCTAAAAAAATAAAATACTTAATAAATACGCTAAAAAAATAAAATACTTAATAAATAATTGTTTTCAAATTTTTCTGTATATAGTGCTATACGTTTTGACACCTCCTTTGTTTTTGTATTTAGTTGTTATACCAAACCATAAACAATGGTTATAGTTTGGTAAAACTAAATTATGGCACTACCTGGACGGAAAATGCCCTTATAAATCATCAAATACAAATGTTATCTTACATTATCTCCATGTTATGTCACTCCATTGATTAGATAAAAACGTCTTGGGGAAATTAAGTCTGCCGAGGAAATGAAAGATATTAAAAGACGAGGATTTAAACGGCTCATCAAGCACGTGACCGTACATACGCGGCATCGCACGCTCTCCAGTCATTAGACGGTGTCAAACGGAGCAGGGTGACTTATGACGGCATCTGCGGCGACAAACCCTCGCCGACGCCGGTTAATTGTCCTCGCCGCTCGCCACTTAATGAACGTAATTATCGCCTTCCTCGGCGTTCGCCCCGTGATTAATTGTTACAACGTTCCTTTGTTGGCTCGCCGCAGCAAATTGCCGCTGCCATTTTGAAGTTGGGCAATCATGTTGTGAAGGGGGGGGGGGGGGGGGGGGGGGCACTTGAGAGCCTTGTTGAGAGCCATGTTGGGATACTGGAGGAGGCCGAGGAAGTGGAGGACTCACCAATCAGTCGTTGAAGCTGTCACTCTTCTTCATGGAGAGGAATAACACGTCTGGTGGTGATAGTGAAAGGAGGACACATTAGCTCGGAAATATGCAAAAATCACATCAATAACAACACGCGGTGCTCAGTGGTGCGGGCACGGCATCGGTGACACGTGTCAACTAAGTCCAAAAAATAAAAAAAACAACCCCCAGTCAAAGCATCTTGGCTCAGCAATTATCTCGGACGTGTCTCGCAAGACGAGCTCATTGAGAAGCTGTCGCCCAGTTAAGCAAAAGCGCATTTTAAGAGCGTTGGCTTAATAAGCCGTGGCCTAATGCAATAAGGTGCCATTTGCCAGTCAGCCGTGACTAAGTCAAGATCTGTCGACAAGCCAAATGAGCAGCACGTTGGGAGTCTTGAGGTCACAGGCACTGATTGTGACCACAGGAAGGTGGGACGGAAAACAGCAAATATAACACTGCACGGTGGTCTTCTAATTGTGGGAGTACGTTCCAGAACCGCCCCCCCCCCCCCCCCCCAAAAAAAAAAAAACAAAAACAAAAAAAAAAGATATTGATAGTACAGACCAATTTAGAGCCACACACACCTCTCATTGCACGCTTTCATTTATGACTGCACATGCAAGTTGTCAAGTATCTGTAAATGAGTCCAATTCTAATGAGCTCTTCTTACTACAGTCTTACTACAGTGGAATTCAGTGGAATTATCTGCTTATCTGGAGAATTAGAGAATTAAAAAAAAATATATACTGCAATTTTGGAATCAGCATACAATTTTTAGTTTTCATCAGCAGAAAAATATAACAAATTATTTTTATTTTTTTCCCACATTGTTCCCCTTATTCAATAGACTGCTGGAACAACCACAATCACAATGTTGTCAAGTGACAAATGTGTGCGCTGTCTCCACATACATACACCAACATTTAATTGACCAAAACCATGCTGTTTTTGGTTCGCAATGATACTCAAATGGCCTCAAAACTTAATTATCTATCAATTTGACAACAATAGGGTCTAGAGCTGACAAAATTAATTGTTCATTGATTTCTGTGATCCATGATGAAAGAAGACTTGTTATTTTCTGTGTTAAATCAAAATAAGACATTTGCAAACATCTGTTTTTTACTTTGGAAAACAATGACCGAACTTGTAAAGAAAGTAAAGATAGTACTAACATCAATCCACCTTTTTTTAATCAGTATATGAATACGAAGTACAAAATAAACACCAATCACTGATTAATAAACAGTAATAAGGGGGAAAATTGCTTTTGTAACACTTAATAATCGACTAATCAGTCGATTAATCGATTGAATAATCGGTAGATTAATCGAATCCAAAAAAATATTCGATAGTGACAGCAGTAATAGCGTCTATGAACTGAGTTAATTTCTTTAAGGGTCTATTTGAGAGAAAGGTTTATTGACCTAATAAAAAAAAAAAAATGTAATGAATTGTTATGTCATTTTCTATGTCTCTGTAAATTTTATTTCCCGTTTTATGGTGATGGTATCATAAAATACACAAAAGTGTCTTGGGCGACTGAGGCACGCCGTCTTTCGATTTAAGGAACTACATACAGTATATTTCCGTTTGTGCACAAACACAGCTTGTTGTCCAGACATGGTTTGTATGAACACACGCACACACAAACCACACAGAACTGTTGAGTGATGGCTTCGGCGGCACATCCGATCGCTCACGGTGACAAATGGCAGGCTGACAGCCTGACATGAGAAAAGACTCCCCTCCCCCCATCCTAACACCTAACCTGTGATGGGGGGGACGCAGTCGCCAGTTCCTCCATCTTATTTTACCTCAACATCCCCGACTTTTCTACCTTGCTACTTTCCTCGTCAGGAAAGTCGTCTTCTGACACCCACACGACTACCTCCCTCTCGGGGGAGTGATAGATTCCCCCCCTGTTCATTCATCCTGGAAGCGGAGGACACGCCGGGTGTGATGTGATCCATCTCGCCGACGACGGCGGGCGCGAGCGCTGCGTCCCTGATCACAGGCCCTATCAATCTCACTCATAAGAGGGCCGGATCAGCGCCGGTGTCAAGACGCCGCAAACGCGCCTGGCCGACTTCCTACTGTACATAGTTCACTTTCTCTCCGGTGGGGGCCGGTGGGGGCAGGACAGTGGCTGGGACACCCATTTGGCTCTTCTTGTTAGCCTGATACGTGGAGAGTATTTTTTTTTTTTTTACCTTTGTAAAGGAGGAATATTTTGTAAAGGGTTTTTTTTTTTTTTATATATATGTGCTGTACACAAATAAGCCCATGACCACCTATGCAGGTGGGAACTCGAACCCTAAACCATCAAGTAAATCTTTCCTATTTCGGAAAATGTGTCCCTGAGCAAACCCTTGTGAATATTGGCCAATTGTGATGTCACAATCTGACTCATTTGCATAACTAGGCAGATCAAAATCTAGTGTAGCAGGCTGGGTGAAGATCCGCCATTTTCAAGCAACTACATGGAAGCATGATCACGTTCAAGCCAAAAGATAAGCAGAGCTACAGAGTTAGCGTGGATTAGCATTAAATAACTGGGGGGGGGGGGGTTTCACCCAAAAAGGAACGCATAATTTGTTGTTTATGTGACCTTTAAAGGGAAAAAAAAATTAAAAAAAAAATTGACAAAGAATTCAAAATTGATCTTTTTTTTTTTCAATTGATTATTTTTTTTAATTAAAGATATTTGCAATCAATTTTTTGACAAATTACATGAAATTTGGGAGTGGCAACTAGACTACATTGGAGGTAAAATAAAATTTTAACATGTTTTTTCGTCTTTAACTTGAGATGCATAATATAACGTGTTTGATATGAGGGTAGAGAGAATTTGTGTTTGACGTTATGTCTGCTGTATTCTACACTAATTGACAGGTGTAATTTGGCATTTTGGTGATGAATTGGTGCGTCTACGGTGGGGGTCAGACAATTACAGCACCACCATTGTTATAGCAAAAGAAAGACACGGGTTATAACTAGTGTTGTTCCGATACCGTTTTTTGGCCCCCAATACCGATTCAGAGATCCAGCTTTGCAGTATCGGCCGATACCAATACCATACCAATACCGAACGTTTTTTTTCCTCAACATGAAAAAGCTGTTCTGCCATTGGTTCAGAGCATTCAAAGGCCAATAGGATAGGATAGGCATGCAGTGAGCATGTCACATATCAGTGAATGTCGTGCACCAGCAAGACACAAGATGCTGCATCCAAAATCCTATATTAGCATTGAAATTAATGGTATCGGCATGTTACTTGTGAGTACTCACTGATACCGATACCACTGTTTTAATGCAGTATCGGCGCCTCTGCCGATACCAGTATCGATATCGGAACAACACTAGTTATAACTTATTTGAATCAGACAGATCTGTCCTCTAAAAACCATTTAAACCATTAAACCAAGTGAATGTCCAGTTTGATGGAAATCTTTATCCATTGTGTTTTCTGCCCGAAATATGTCAGAAACATCCGAGAACGGTTTTAATTGTGGGGATAAAAGTATATGTCACTTTTAAGTCATTTGAATGAAGCGGAATTTCAAAGTGATCACTTCTAAAAGAACAGTCAACAGGACAGCAGCAGTTGGAGGAAAATAAAACACAAACAAATTCAAATCATTATGGAAGTAAGTCAAATTGCTGCATCCTCAATTTGACAGTCCACGTTCTATTTTGGACATCCTAAAAGATGTTAAAATAATTGTTGAGAAAGAAATCAGTCATGCTGCTGCATTTCTGCCCCATTGAGATGTAAATACTTTGTTTTTTTGTTTTTTTTGCCAGCCAAAAAACAAAGATGCATAATTTATCACGTCAAGCTAAATTGCTAATGACAGCGTGCCTACTTTTAGACATTTTATGGGACAATTGATGCGAAAGACATTTTATTTGCGTCACAACGTAACCGATAATTCTTCTTGCAACGGGCTGGAATAGCCAATCAAAAATGAGTCTCATCATAAACCGAGGAAATGACAAGCGGAATCAACTGAAAACGGCAGTCAGTCGAGCACAGACCGACCCGCAGTTTGGTTTCGACACTTTAAAAGATAGTTTTCATAGATTAATTTCATAGATATTCATAGAATCGTGTCAGTTAGGTTTATGTATTATTCACAACAAGATCATGGGAGCTCTCCCAATGTTAGCAAATGATGATGATAATAATAATAATAATAATAATAATAATAATAATAATAATAATAATGATAATAATAATAATAATAATAATAAATCACAATAAGGTATTTTTGGTGCGTGGATTCATTTCACATGTTTGTAAGGGCAAAAATAGAAACATATTTGGAACAAATTCTTTTTATGGCCTTATTTGTCTTACAATCTAAATTATCAGTTATTTGGCAAACAGATTATCACACCCATACAGCAAAATCCAAGATATCAATAGTTTTGGTAAAGAAGAGGCTTTTAATTTGAAAATCTGCTACTTTTTTTTTTTTTTTTTTCCCCCCCATTCATGTGGATGAGGATGACAACAATTTGTCAAGTGGCAATTCCAGCCACGTCCGATCACATCAGGCCTCACATCAGACCGCATGTCGCCTTTAAAAACACATCAAAACTCTCCATGACACTCGTGCACACAAACTCACACACGCACTCCTGACACGGCTCAAAAAACACTTCCCCGCTGACGTGTAACACTCTTCTCCGTCGACACTTCATAACCTGACGTGCATCGCCCTGACACACACATACGCACGCACACACACATCAAAAGCAGTGGGCTGTAAAGCGCCATCACTATCCACCCCAGCAGACGGCATCCACCAATCAAATTAGGCCTGATCAAAACATGTCATTCAAAGCCAGGCGGCCAGGCAGGGTTGGAGGTTGATGGTGTGGGGGGGGGATTCCAATACGCTGACCTTGGGAGCAATTAGCTTGACCAGGAAGAGAGAGACGGAGATAAAAGGGTCTTTCTCCTTATTTGCAAGCTGCCTCGATTCTGTCCTTCTGTTAGGAATCAAGGAAGTCCTATTTTATTAAATACTACCCAAATAAAACAGACACTGCAGAATTCTTCCCGGAAAAAGAAGAAAAAAAAATCACGAAGCCAAGTTAAGCTAGAATAGAAATGGTTTATTCATCCTCATGACTAACTGGGTTGATGTCTGCAGATGTTCGTTTTGGGTTGTTGATTGTTCTATATCTGGTGGAGTGAGTGGCTGGCAATTGGTGGAGAACCAGGAAGTGAAAAGGGGACGGCTTCTGGTGCAGGTTGCGTCGCACCTGCCATATCTTAGTTCGCTTGAGAGTCTGTGGGTGTCGTGTCTTGGTGGTCTTTAGAGTTTTGGTTTTTTGGTTGACCTTGGTTCTTGTTCATGTATCTCGATTTGTTGTTTTTGTTTTGTTTTTTGTCTACTGAGTGTCTTGAATTGGTTTTCTTGAGTGTCTTTGCCTTGGTTGTCTTTGGAGTTTTGGTTTCTTCGTGACTTGGATGTCCATGGGATCCATAAAACCAAGAGAACTGTCTTAGATCTTTTGGTCATCTTGGTTGAATACTTTGTTCTTGGGTATCTTGGGTGTCTTCTCGTCTTGGTTCTTGGTGTGCTGGTTTTTCGGTTCTCGTCTTATAGGTTCTTTATTGTCTTGGTTCTATTGGGAATCTTTGCATCTTGGTTTGTTGGGTGTTCTGTTTTTTGTTGTCTTGTCTTGTGTCCATCTTGTTTCTCGAATGTCTTGATTCTTGGGGGGGGGGGGGGGGGGGGGGGGTTGTTGGGTCCCACACCGCGGACAGATCTTTCTTGTATTTTCTTCAGAGCTTCTTCAATATGTCACATTTGATATCTGACATTACATCTGTCTTTTCCCTGCTAATTAAGATAGAAAATACTGAACCAGCGCCACATCAATGACCACATTGAACTACTTTTCAGTATACAAGCATATATACCCATGTGTCCTTTACATATACATGTTCATTAATTAAGTGGTCATTCATCAAAACCAATCGTACGGTCCATCAATGGCTCTGTCTTGGGAAGGAAAGCATTGACTGCTTTGCTAATTAATTAATTAAAAGTACGGCAGCAACATGTTCCAGCTGTGTTTACACAATTGCATATTAGTTGGCTTCTTTACGCTAGTCAATGAGTTTAATAGTTAATCATTCATTGCAGTTTTGTCTGGATTGCAACACTGGACGTCTGGGTCCATTCACTTTGCCGTAAACAAACAGCTCATAGTGCAATGTTTAGCAGTTTTGAAACCATGACGACTTTTTCAAACGACAGTAACAAGTAAAGTGGGGTGAGTTTACATAACCAATCCACATTATCCAATGATTGTATTAGGTTAAATTAGAGATGTCATTTGGCACGGAGAAAAGCAAAGCTACATTGGCTTTTGTCAGATGCGCACATTAGCGTTAGCTAAATTGTTAGCATCTGATAACCCGCACTTGGATTCTCTGAAGTTGGGGTATTTGGTTATGGCAAAGTGTCCATGAGGTGTTTTTTTTGTTTTTTTTTTGTTTTTGCAACAACTGTAATGGAACAAACTTTGGTCGGTTTCACTATATTTCTTTGTGTAAAAAACTGTCAGTTTGTAATCAAAATATGATTGTCAATCATGTGAAGTTAAAATTTCCTGGCATTTTCTGTGCTTTGTTTTGCCCTCACTCCCAGTTACATGGGAAGTCATGGATAAAATGGCTGGGCAGTGGACATATTCCAGAAATGTAATATTAATCCGAATGCCATGTTTAGACTGGTGAGGTCCCATAAAACACATCATTGTCAAGAAATGTTTAAGGTTGACTTACACTTTAACAACCTCCCAAAGAGCTTTTAAGCTTTCGATCTATTTGTTTTACAATACTTACGCACGCACACGCCGACAAAGCAGCAGCAAAAGTCATGCTTTCATTATGCTAAATACGTTGGCATGAGTCAGGCGCGTATGTATTATTCCGTTCCTATTCTGGTTTTGTCTCGCTATTACAATGGGATATTCCTAATGGGTGGGTAGTCAAGGCGGCGGCGTGTGGGGGATTACTATTTCTCGGCATTGTTCCACTGAGCCTCTTGTCATCCTCGATCTGTTGTTGGTACGACGCTCGGCCTGCGACTCACCCGTTTCACTTTCACTTAGCGGCGTAATTACCGCCGGGCGTCTTCAAAAGACGAGAGACAAATGGAAAACAAATACAATCAACGCACGTCTTATTAACCGGGTTGTCTGATCACCCCCCCGAACACCTCGACGCAAAGATAAGCTGTCGGTGTGTATATATATATATATATATATATATATATATATATATATATATATATATATATATGTGTATGCAGAGTGCTGATTGAGTGTCTGTGACTAGAATGCAAACGCAGGTTTGCATATGCACACAAAACAACGCCGGCTAGCAATTAGCAAAAAGGTAAAGAGCTATAAGGAAGGATGGTACAAAGTGGTATGAGGTCCATGGAACAAAGTTTGATCAATGCAGGATATGTTTACCATTCTGCAGAACCGAAAAAAGGTTAGCTATAACTTTTGGTATGTCATCGAAGTCAATATGCAACGTTGTCGACCAACGCTAAAACATACATTCAGTTGCCAGAGCTCGACTGGCCATCTGGCATATAGGGCAGATGCCCGGTGGGCTGACATTTGTTGGGGCCGATGCAGTGCTTTTTGATGATAGTTTTCCTCCATTTTATCCCAAGAGACTGGCCCACAATTTAGAGAGACTAGTCCATTAATCCATTTTGAATATACACGGCAAACTGAACCAACATAAGTCAACATCAGTGGCAGAACTGTGTGTTAGGTGAGACGATCCGGAGCCAGGCCGGGTTGGCGGGCTTAAGTCAAAATGCCAGGGTCGATTTTTTTTTTTTTTTTTTTCCATTTTCTTCTGATAGATATAGATTTTGGTTTATATCAATTACCACTCTCTGATTCTCAACCTGAGTGTTTTTTTTTCTTATCTGTATCATGTTGTTGTTGGAAAACAGGAAAATGGCACTTTTGACGCATTTTCAAGTCTCTCAGGAATGATCACTTTTATACTGATTGCAACACTATTTTAGGGCGTCACGGTGTGATTGAGTGGTTAGCACGTCCGCCTCCCAGTTCTGAGGCCGCAAGATGGAGTCCAGGCTGCGTCCTTCCTGGGTGGAGTTTGCATGTCCTCCCCGTGCCCACGTGTGTCTTCTCCGGGTACTCCAGTCTCCTCCCACATTCCAAAGACTTGCATGGCAGGTTAATTGGACACTCCGAATTGTCCCGAGGTGTGCTTGTGAGTGTGGATGGTTGTTCATCTCTGTGTTCCCTGCGATTGGCTGGCAACCAGTCCAAGGTGTGACCCCGCCTACTGGCCGAAGCCAGCCGGGATAGGCTCCAGCACCCCCGAGACCCTTGTGAGGAGAAAGCGGTTAAGAAAATGGATGGATGGACAACACTATTTTTTCTACAAAATTTGACAATTTTTAGCGAGATGTTAAATGTTGCGTCGTACGGATGATTTCGTCAGGAGCCTCCAACTCATTTTTGTTTGTCTCATTCGGGGAGCTCGTCGTTGGTCTTGAGGGCGGCGGGGGCGCGTAAACAAGACGAGATCCAAATTAGCCTCTCGGAAAGCCCCGTGGCCTTGAGTGCTGCTGTCCTACCCCCCAGCTACATTATTGAGCAATGCTAATGATGCGGCCTCCGCTCATTTACTCGCTCTTCCACGCCATTTCGTCAGACTTTCCATCACGTGTTTTTTTTTTTTTTTTTGAGTGACTCTCAAGGTTTTTGGTGAACAGCGCTGCTCTTCTAATAAGCTTCTTTTCGCTGGTGTGTGTGTGTATGCATGGACGTTTATACTGTATGCGTGTAACAAGATAACCACCCACCCCCGATCCCGCCGCCGCACCCCTGTTTACTCTAGCAAATCCTCCACGAGGCCACGGCGCTCCGAGGAGCTCCTGTTAATTGGTCATTAAAAGCGCTGCTTTGTGGGCCGCGTTACATCTTTAAACAGGCTGTGAAATAATAATAATAATGATGATAACAATAATAATAATTAAAGCTGCAGAGAAGCAATGAACGGGCCCCTTTTTTCAGTCGAATCAAAACGATCAAACTTTGTACCACATTTTGTTTAGAAGACCTGCGTTTGCTCATTTGACAAAATTCCCGAGCAGGTTTTGTTAAAGTACAAGAACTTGAAATATTCTGAATCAAATCATATTAGTAAACTTCCTTTCCAATTTTGGGCATAGGTGCTTGAGACAACAAGAAAAACTCTTCTTAATTTAACGGACCCAAACAATAATAAAAGGGGAAATTGAGCACCATTGCGAGCCCCTTAGAGCAGAAAGTGAGAGAGGCGGCGTTTGATCATTATCTGACGGAATTAGCATGACTGATATTAATTGCTCGCTTCTTGTCGAGCCGCCAGTAAAAAGATGGTGAATAAGGCTCGTGGGCAGATGAAAGGAGGGTAGAACAGAAGCGGTGCATCTGAAATGGGGGGGGTGGTAGTAGTGGTAATAGTGGGAAGTCTTGTTATGACACCGGGAACACAATGTGCATATGTTTGACAATGTGTACCATATAAAGGAGAATTACTGTAACTAATGCACATTGACAACATTGTTATTTATTGATTGATTGATTGATTTATACTTGAGTAATACAGTGGTACCAAGAAGAACAAGGTTCTAAATTCAAGAAAGAAACTTTTATATTTACAAATAAAAATAAAAAGATAAAAAGAAAAAAAACTCGTAGATATGAACACTAGATGTCTTGAGGCGGAGTCTGCAACATAACCACTGGTCGGCCATCTTAGGACAGGGGACTGCTCACATTTGCTGTGCTGTAGTCGGCGGTCAATTAGGTGATTTACTCACATAAATACTCATAACTCGCTGAACGGATTGCTTTATTACAAACCATGTTAACGTGGCTATGATTCAGGCTGGATTTTAAAATCGCAGATTTTTGGCGGGAAAAACGTGGCACAGTTGTTCGTGTCATCTTGTGTCATATCTAAGAACTAAAATAAAAACCGATCTGTTGAGAATTTGAGTGTTGATGAGCAATCTACGGTTATTTTAAAGTCTGCGCTACATTGAGTGATCTCGCAACCTTGTCCCAAGATGGCCGCCCTGTGGTTACGTTCATTACCATTGGCTCACAGCACCGACGAGCCGTCTATAGTGTTTATATCTATGGTCCGACCAGTCAGTGTACATTATTGGAGTTTAGTCTAGCTCATTGGCTCGCTCTTTGTTTTTTGTTTTTTTTCACCAAATCCAACAAGGTCTGTTCAGAAAAAGAGCCTTCAGACATAAATGTTGGCCGACTCCCCTTCCACCTTTTCTATACTTGAATAGCCATTAACTCATTTGCTCCCAATAACGCGTAAATACGTTTTTTTTAATGTAAGTGTCCCGAAGACGTATTTATACGTTCTTTTTTTGTTTTTATGCTAGCGCATACAGAAGGCTTTGATGCAGCCTCTCAACTGCAAAGAGTGGTTGCAGAAATGGTAGTTATTACACAAACGGCCAGCAGGTGGCAGCAGAGCAAAGGAGATCAACCAGGGCCATCTCGAAAAAAAGCTCAATTACTTAGAATTTTAAATAGATTTGTGAAAACTGATGAAACTTAACTCTCTTCTAATGCTAATTGCTGCAAAACGGAAACCGATAGAAACATACTTGTTTTTCCTGATGAAAGAAGAGACTTTAATCTTTCTTTTGATAGGTTCCATGTTTTTATAGCAACAGAACACAATATTCTGTGGGCCTTGCAAAATCAGTCAAAATCCAGTAAAACAGCCGGGAGCGAACGGGATTGCTTCTGTGAAAATGGCTGGGAGTGAATGAGTTAAGAAATGTTCAAATGTTTCTGAAACAAAACTGCTTGACTCTATGATTGTTTTTGACTTATGACGGTTGGCTATGATTCAACGTCAGCTTTAGATTGAGCCAGATGGAGACAACAGGTGTCAACGGCATAAAGAATATTGCGTATTGTAAGCCCTGAGGAGAGTAAATGATTCTGTTATACTTGCATGGCTTCTCATTTATCGATCCGGACCAGGAAGAGGGCCCCCAGCCTTACTCCGCCCTCCACCTCCCTCCATCTCGCTCTTTTGACTGCCCACCCCCATTGTGTCCTCAGCGCCAAAAATACCGGCAGTTTGTGCATGCCTGCCTCTCCTCGACACACCTACCCGAACACATGCTGCATACGAGGTGCCCGCGCTCATTGTTGGGGTATCAATTTGAGCGGTCAATAATGGTGCGCTGGAGCGTGACGGCGCAGACATGACCCAGACTCCCCGCACGGATAAAGAACGCCAGATCGCCACCCTGTATGACCTCGTCGTCTCTTTCTCTCTCTCTCTCGCCACCCCTCATCTGTTTGTGTGACCCCCCCCCCCTACAATTTTCCCCTCTCACCCCTGACCCCCTCCCACTCCCAGTCTACCAAAACCTCCCATTGTTTCCTCAGCAACCCCACCTCCTTTGTCTGAAGTCGGGCGTGCTCATGCAAACATTCTTAAAATCTTGTTTAAAATATGAGACACTAAAGCGGTGTGCAAACATGCAAACATAACGGCAATAATTTAAGCTTCTTTTTTTTTTTTTTCAAATGCCTGATTCTTGGATGTCTCCAAGATGATTCTGTGGATTGGAGTAGTGCTGTCACAATCTTTTTTTCTTTTTTTTTTTTTTAAAGAATCGACTAATCGGACCCATTTTAATTTTACATTATAAAGTATTACAAAAGCATTTTTTCCCTGATTACTCTGATTACCGTTTATCAACCAGTGATTGGTGGTTATTTCGTACTCTGTATTCGTATACTGATTTAAAAAAAAAAAAAAATGGCGATTGATGTACTATGTTACCAGTTCAGTCATTTTTTTCCCAAGGTAAAAACAGATGTTTGCAAATGTTTTATTTTGATTAAACACAGAAGATAATCAGTCTTCTTTCATGAAGGACTACAGAAATCGATGAACAATTACTGTTGATACGCTGAAATCAGAGGATTTGGACAATTTTAAATTTAAAAAAAAAAAAAAAAAAAAGAGGCTCCAAACAATTACTATTAAAATAGTTGTCGATTAACTTGATATTTTATTATTTGTCGATTAATCGATTTTGACAGCTATAGATTGGAGTGTGTTGAGTAGTTTTTTTGTGTCTGCGCTGTTGGTGGCGACCAATCGCTTCACGGCTCACACGTTTTCTGGGATTGGTCAGCAAACTGAGCCGTGATTGGTCGTTACCTACTTCCTCAGCACAGGCGATGTCATCTTCAGTTGACAGCAAGTGGAAACATTTGTATTTAAAGGTATTAAATGTTCATGAAAAATAAAGTTATCACATTAATTACATACAAAATATGATTTTGTTACTGTTGAAAGTGGCTGAATGAGTCAAGTATCCCTTTAAGGAGTTGCAGGTAAAAATATTGAACATAAGTGAATTAGGAGTGTAAAAAAAATAATTTTGACAACACTTCACACCACAAAATATTTAAGTATTTACAGTATTATTATTATTTTTTTCAGTTCAGTTGGGTTCTTGTCTTCAACAGTACAGGAGAAAAAGAGTGACTTTTTAACAAATATATTTAATCCAAAACTGATTTAATTTTTGTTCACCAAATTTGCAGATCTTTAACACATTTTTCGGCATTTGCATTTCAGCTGCTGTAGACCATCAATCTAAAAAGATTCCAAAAGAAACATTGCGCAACAATTACAGCCACTTTTTGGATGTCATCCATCTTGCTTGCTTACACAACAGATTTGAAAATGCATCCTGGTTAAACATGACATGGCTTCAGTGTACATTTTTCCATGTTGACTCGTGTGCTTAAGTGAAACAAACACAGAGGCAGCTTGAAGCTTGATCCTACAATAAATACAAAAACACATTTGACCTATGGAGGAATATGGTTTGAAGAGAGAGAGGGGGGGAAAACAGAGAGGGGGTGCAGCAGATTGTAGACTAACTAGGTTTTGGCTGCCATCTTCAGGTGCAGGCCAGTATTACCCTCCAGAGGCACATCATATGATATACCGAACAAGCCCTGCGGCTAAACATGGTGATTGTTCCTTCATGAAAATTAGACATACCCGCCCCTAATCTCTTCTTATTTCACTCAATGATTTGGAACAAGACACAATGAATAAAGACTTTGTCCCCAAAGAGTCCAAATGACAACTGTCTAGAAACATTTGGATTTATGTCTTTTTCAAGTAATGTAAGTTGATCAAATAATACCTCATCCAATGTGGTGTTGTTTGGGGCAAAATTTGTACCAAAGAACTAAAAATAATTACTTGACATTGATATTGATATTCTTCAGATAAACAAGTACAGTCCAATGTCTACACTCATTTCCATCCATAGAAATGTGTCATATTGCCTAAAAAGGTTTCCTAAGAAAATATACAAAATGTGGTTTTAATTGCGTCATTTTTCGTACCAATGAATGACTGATTTTTAAAAATGGCTGAGGCCTTCATTCTGAGAAATCAAACTGCAAGACTGCGTACACCTTGATCGTGGTCATATGACTGAAGGTATGGTAAATTATGACAGTAATCAACATGGTCATGGGCAAAAATCAATGACTTCATTGCCAACTTATTTCTTTGTTGAATAACTAGCGCAAACATATTTTTATATTTTGTTTTTTCCTGAACAACAAAAGGTGACATCTCCTCACACACTGGATAATTATTAATTATTATTGAGGATAAAGTGGTACAAAGACTTAATGGATGGCTATTAATAAATTAACAACTTGTTCTCCAAATGCCACCATCACCATGACTAACGTTATAATGCAGTAGTGCAGTGTGCCTGTTCAGCAAAAATGAGGCAGGTTTTATTGATGAAAATTTTCTTATTGCTTATTGTTATAAGCCACTGCGACAATGTACCAAGTGTGAAAATTAATGTGCATAAATACTGGGGAAATAAAAAAGTTTATAAATTATGATTCAATTCAAATATACTGCATACAAGTTACACAAAAATTGTACCTAAAAAGTTCCTGACAAATGTACTCAACTAAAAAGTTAAATAGAGCTGTCAAAATGAATCGATTAATCGTCAAGTAGACGATTATTAAATTAATCGACAATGATTTTAATAATCAAAAAATCATTTGAAGTCATTCTTTAATTTAAAATTGTCCAAATCCTCTGATTTCAGCATATCAAAAGTAATTCTTCACTAATCTCTGTTGGTCTTTCATGAAAGAAGATGACTATGATGAAGATGATTATATTCAGTGTAAAATAAAATAAAAAACATTTCAAACATCTGTTTTTACTTTGGAAACACTAACATTGTACATCAATCGCCCCTCTTTTTTTCCCTTTTTTTTTTAATCACTATGTGAATACGGAAATAAACACGCTGGTTAATAAACAGTAATTAGAGAAGGAGAAAATGCTTTTTTAATACACTTTGATGTAAAATTAAAATGAATCAGATTAGTCGGTTAATCAATTGAATAATCAATAGATTAATTGATTCTAAAAATATTCGATAGTGACAGCACTAAAGTTAAATACAACTGAATTGTACTCAGGCAGTGATTCATTGGTATACCGCAAAAAGACAGCAAAATTTGACAATCACTGGTCTATTTCAGTTGTGCAATTTGCAGATATCAGATTCGTATCGGATTTTTATTCACATATGAACCGAGGTCTGATTCTAATGTGACACAACAGCGTGGTTATTTTTAATATCATAATGATCTAGCAGGTGTGTTCAGAGATAAGTGAGGTATCACGTTAGTGCGCTACTTCATAAAACTTCACCAGTACGAAATCCAGGCAGATAATAAAGTGTGCATTATTATTATTGGTAAATGGTGCGGATCTATTAGACAGCAGTAACGTCGACGGATGCTGAACTGATTTTTCTGAGAGCCTCCCGGCGAAATGGAGGAGGGGTTGGCATCTCTTATCAATTTTCCTCAAAAGCCAGAATGCTTTATGCCTGGAAATGAAGAAGGAGTCGCCATGTGAATATATAGCACGCTGAAGGCCAAATAATCACATTTGGTTCGGGGGACCCATCACAGAATTACGACTCGGCTCGCAGGTAAGCTTTGGCCACATTTACAAGTGACATATTTCTAACGCGCGCAGCCCGCCCGGGCTACAAAGCGAGGAGATGTGTGCTCCAAATCACCCTCCCCGAGATCCCCCCCCCCCCCCTTCCCCCCTCTGGGGAGTTTGCGGTATTAAATAAGAGCTACCTTTGGCGCATTAGCGGAATTCAATATGGGCGACGTAATTATGCTGCTCAATAAGCCACTGGAGGAAGATATTCCATTTACACGCTCGGCAGCAGGTCGGGCTGCCGCTGTTTTATGTTTGTGCGCTAACAGGCGACGCGCCACCGGCTAATTTTATACGCACGTCTGATGGTGGCTCGGGACAAGGCGGGAAACGGCATGCGACAATTTCGGAGGGGGGAAAATAGTACATCTTGTGACTTTGGCTTTGTTTACAACTGCAAACGAAAGGGTGTCATTCAAATTTTTTAAAATGCAAGAAAAGCACAAGGAATTGTAGTTCAATTATCCTAGGTCATGCAACAAAGATGTCAAGCAAGTTGTTTGAAAGGGTGCGTTTACACGACATGACAAAAAAAAAATGCAAACATGCCTATTTCTTGAACAGCCCAATATTTGTGTACCGAATAGTACAGACATAACAAATCCACCTTTTCATTTGGAATACAAAGTTGCAATATAGACAATACTTTAGTGCGCATGGACTACATAACAGTTTTACATCTGTGTTGCGTGGATTTCACAAACGTCACAGGACGACAAATCAGTTTGTCTTTGAGGCTTCAGTTTGGAATTGTACACGCAGTCTTCCCAACAAGTGTGCGTGTATGGAACGGAAATGCTTCACGTCTGTGTTGCATGGACTCCATCACCTTCACAGGCATAATAAATGTGATCAATTTGTCGTCCCGTTTCGATTTGGAATACAATGTGACATGTTTCCAACGCACCCGTGTGCGTGCAACCTGCTTCACATCTGTGTTGCATAAATGTCGTAAGATTAACAAATGTGATGATTTTGTCTTCATATTTTGATTTGGAATTGGATACCAATGCAATTGTGTGTATGGAATACAGAGAACTGCTTCTCATCTGTATTGCATCCAAGTCCACCGACTTCACAGGAATAATATTTGATTTTATTTTTTTTTCTTTATAGTTTTGATTTGGTATATAATGTGCCATCTTCCCAATATGTGAATGAATAGAATAGAAAACTGCTTCACATCTGTGTTGCATGAAGTCAACAAACTTAAGGAGTAACACATACATTTTTCTTTTGTTTTCATTCGATAAACTTGCATTTTTATCCTTTTTTATTTACCCATTTCTTTCTTATTACTTTTGAGCAAACTTACGGTATGTAATATTTTTTAAAGCACTTTTTAACACTACATTTTACTCGGCATATTTTGTGACTAAAGGAACCCTGTATATTTAAATTAGTACTTTGTTGTGAATTGTGACGGATGTATTCATGCACTTTTCCGGACTTTGTTAAAATAAATAAATAAATAAATGAATAAATCCATTGTAAGAAGTTTTGCATCGGCAAGGACAGAAATTTTTGCTGAATAACTTGCACAACTGCCCCATCTGTGACTGTGTATTTGCACACATTTTGGAAGATGTGAGAAAAGACATCCCCAGTCATTATGAATGTGTCTTTCAAGTGTAAACAGGTTGAAATATAAAAGCCTGAACAACACATGCAGCATCGCCAACCATAATGAGTTTGAAAATGAGTGTTGGGGGGGAATGGTGGGGGGTGTTGTATACTTTTTATGCTGTCCCACTTGCTGAAAGTGATTCCCTCAATAATGCATTAGCGCACTTGTTTATTATTTACTGTTTACACGCCGCAACTATGAGAGGGCTCGCCGAGCTCAGCCGCCACCCGAACGGGGGCGGCCATATGCGGCCGCGGCACCGGACTGACAAATAAAAGACATTTGGGTTCAGGAGGGGGGTCTGTCGTACACGCATCCCGAGGTTGTCAAAAAGCGTGCACATGCACAGAAGGGGCTGAAGAGGGTGGGATTCGCTGGGTGGGTTTCGTGGATATGAATATTAACGCGACCCCCTGCACTCGTCTCATCCTGAATCGGCCACTTTATTTTCCTTTAAAGTGACCCTTGTCCAAATATGGCCAGGTTAGTCACTCCCTGACGTGTGCTGCATGTTAATTGACTTAAGTGACTTTATAAGCCACATTTCCTTAAATAGTGAGCAAGTTTATTTATCTGACAAGAGATATTTTTAATAGGGGTGCACCAGATCCTAATTTTCTAGCCAATTCCCGATCTTCGAAAAAGTCTGACCTGCCGATCTCGATTTTTGCTGGTCCCAATTTTTTTCTATAAAAGCCGCAGACACCTTCAGTGTTCCAATCTTTTTTTACTGGAAAACATTGAGCTATTTCTGTGAAATAATACAAATGGGTTATGTTAACTGCAGCAGAAGAGGACAGCGGCGGATATTTTTCAGACCTCGAGATCGTTGAGAAAGAACTGTTTATTTTTAAGGGATCAGCCAATCACCGATCACCCAAAATTAAGGAAATTGGGGCCGATCGATCGGCACAACCCTAATTTTTAGAATAATATTTAATAACTATTTGGATATTTGTCCCCATAATAAACAAGGATGATTACAATCGGTATCAGTATTACAGTACAACATCTTGTTAGGAAAGTGGCCGTTTTTGTTAGTACTTTTTGCACAGTGATTTACGCTTATTTAGTGCAGTATCAGTCTTGGTCCTCGTGAACCTTATTTATTGTTTACTTTCGTCTCAAGATATATGTATAGGAGTTTTACCTGTGAAATTTATTGTTGATCTTAGTAACGAAAATGACTTGTTTTTAACCTGGGGCAGTGACAAACGCAATTTTAATTCCTATGCATGTCTGGTATATGTGAAGAAATTACAATAAATCTATGATGATAGATTTGTTCCTTTAACTGAGGTGAGGCATTCGTTTCTATGCGGTGGTGTGAACAGTGGCAGAGTACGTAGTCGTCTCACAAGCCAGAAGTTGTGGGTTCGTTCCCATGCCATTGTGACCACGGCGAAGTGTCCTTGAGCAAGATACTGAACCCGCAGTTGCTGTTGTCATCATTAGGTGAATGAGTAGTCGATTGTAAAGCGCTTGGAGAGCCTTCAAATGGTGGAAAAGCACTATAATAAATGAAGTATCATTTACCATTATTTAAAAAAAAAAGAAAAAATGCACTAATTGAAATCCTGCTAATGCTTGGCAGACTTGTATGAAGTTCTGGAGGATGATGATGGTTGCCGCAAAGATTTCATTTCAATTATTGAGGCATGAAGAAATTGTATAAATTCAAATGAAATTGTGGTAATGATCAGCAGACTTCAATTTAAAAAAAAAATATTGTCAATTCATTTCATCATGGTGAGGCGTTCCTCTTTGAAGAAATGGTGCAAACTTAACTGAATTTGTGCTAATGTTGGAGGTACTTCTATAAAATCTAAGATGTTTTGGGGTAAAACGGTGTTTCCATAACGGCAAAGATTCAATTGGAGTGTTTATAGTGAAGGTGTTGGGGCGGAATTTGAACAAATGTGATTGCCGTCAGCAAACATTGAAACTAGAGGTGGGAATCTTGGGGCACCTCACGATTCGATTGCGATTACGATTCAGAGGCGACGATTCGATTATAAAACGATTATTGATTTCCCCCCAGGCAGCAGAAAAAAAACTATGTATTTTGGCGCTTTTAATGTTTCGTACATTAGTTACAAAAATAGTACAAAAGTCCTCTCAGGCCTAAATAAACTACTATTTCAGTATCAAGTTAACAGTTCAAAACAGTAAATAAAATACTCAAGTCCTCATTCTGTAACAACAGCTTTTAAGTATACTCAGTCTTCAACAGAATAAAACATAGCATTGAGCAAAAATATATTATTTTTATCCACTCAAAAGTGCACTGAGGTATAAATGAAAGACAATGTGAACTACTACTTCAATACAAATGCCTTAAAAAAAAAGTGCTTTCCTGCTTTTTAAGTTGTGTAAAGATGAACATGTAAACATTAAAGTTTCTCAGAGGTACAAAAAAAAAAAAACCCTCAAGTGCTTTTCTGCTTTTTAACTTGTGTAAACATGAACGTGTAAACATTAATGGGATCGTTCGGCTTTTTTAACATGAATCTCAATTTGATCCTCACCTCCCGTGTGTGCGATCAGCACTGACTTCGGCGTTGGACGAGAGGAAAATAGTCCAGCAAGCTGGCTGGGGTCTCGGAAATAAAGCGTTTTTCTTCTAAAAACTTTTTGTTTTCAAAAGCGTGATACATTTCCACCACAATACTCTTTTCTGAATAAAGTCAGACGCCATTACCGCCAGCCACTACTTTTCTGTTCGTTCGTTCGTATCACTGCGCGGCGCCCTGTAGAACGCTAACCGACGCACTGCAGCCAGCTAGCTGATACTTCTGCCTGAAGTTGTTTGCCTTTTCGGAGCAGGTCTGATCTCACGAAGAGGTGGGTTGGTCAGCTCAGCCATGCTTGTTGTTGTTTTGAATCTCGAGGCGTGAGTTGTGGATGTGTATTCTCGGTCCGTCCCAAAAGCGTCCCGAAGACCGCGCGCGTTTCGCTTCCCTTGGCATATTTATATAATCGGAATTTGGACATTTGTGAATCGTTCTCGATTGTTGCACGGCCGAATCGTGAATAATCTAAGAATCGGAAATTTTGCACACCTCTAATTGAAACAATTTCGACTTGTGGCGTTAAATAAGCATCTTCTCCATTTCTTTTAAACTGATCAAGCTTCTCCAGATGTTGTTAAAATGCAAACACACCACTGGACTGTGGTAATTAAGAAATATATTCTTTTTTTTTTTTTTAAATAATACTAATAAATCTGGTCATAACATACAATAATTACATTGTTTTGGAGTATAGACATTAAAGCCAATCAGCTGTCCTGGGACGGCTTCTTCAGAGGAAGGTAGGCAAACACACAACAGTCAACAACACACACACAGGCAACATTTTCAAAGCCATAAAACGAGGGAACTTCAAATGTAGCTATTTGTTTGGGGCCTGTTGTCGTGGGAATAGGCAGCAGCAGCAGCAGCAAGAGCGACTGTGCCGCCGCCGCCTCATTAGAATTCCTTTCAAGTCGTCGAGTGCGGCCTCCCTCTGTTCCTCTCCCCATATTCCCTGACCCCGACGCATCTCCGCGGGGCTGAGGTAGGGGGCGGGGTAGCGGCGAGGGGGAGGGCTGGCGAGGAAGACGCACGCACTTTTGGGCGTGGAGAGTACTTGAACTGGATGTGAAGTCAGGAGAACTTGTGAGGAAAAAGCGGAAACGGAAAAAGTGCCAGCTCTCCTCCTCGATGTTGTCACCTCGCCGCATCACCCTCTCAGGGATGCGGGGGGAGACGGGCGGAGGTGTTGTGTTTTTGCCACCAGAGACGGCGGTGGGGAAATTGTGGAGCGCACACCTGGCTCTTTCCTGCAACATTAATTATTATTTTTAGTCTTATGACTCTCCTCCTTTGCCTCACAACTCCTCGAGGATGGAGAGGGATTTCCAAAAAGTGACGACTGCCATACTGCTTGTTTAAAAATAACAGAAGTACTTTTTTTTTTTTTTTTTTTCTGGGGTGTCTGCCCACCCATCAAGTGTGTGATCACACAACCATGTAACTTTTTCTATGTATTATATTAGAAAATGTGTCATTAAAAGGAAAGATATGTAAAATGTACTTGTTTTAATACAAATTTAAAAAATAGGTGTTTGAAATGCCGCCCCACTAATCAAATGTTAAATTAAAGCACTTACTAAACCTTTTGTTGTCTGCCTATATTTGAAAAATGCATCTGTGAGAGAAAGCAGTTCAGAATTGTTGCCTCATTCTCATAATACCGACCTCATTTTGAGATCCTCTGCCCATGACTTGGAGGCGAGGCTGGATGTACATCAGAGCCACTTGCAAGCTACCACCAGTCTAAACGGTCTAAAGATAACTATCATGGCAACCACGTGCCCCAAGAGTGTGCTGCCCCTCGCTCGCATTTCAAAACCAAAGGGTAAGCAGAGCTGCATTGAGTTTTGCTCTACAAGTTAAAATGCTTCTGTTTTCTTGACATGTTTGGTATTTACAATAGATTAATCCTTGCCATTTGTATTTATTTATTTTTATTTTTTTCAATTAAT
The DNA here is from genome assembly GCF_051991245.1 of Festucalex cinctus. NCBI lineage: Eukaryota > Metazoa > Chordata > Actinopteri > Syngnathiformes > Syngnathidae > Festucalex > Festucalex cinctus. The sequence goes on from NC_135417.1 coordinate 15,778,691, forward strand.
GTGCATGGGCACCTTGAGTTGCATTTTGATGTACGAAAGGTGCTTAATAGTTTGATTGATTGATTGATTGATTGATTGATTGCAAAGAAATTCAATGTTGGCTGACAAAATATGATAAAAAAAAAAAAAGTCATATTAAAGTAACAGTGTGTAATGTTTAGCACCATCTAGTGGTGAACTAAAAATTAATTCAATTTAATAAAAAACACACTATTGATTTTAATAATATGCAAAAAAAAGATTAACAGAATCCCTAATAACCTTATTTATTGATTTAATTTTTATTATTTTATTTTATTTTCTTATTATTATTATTATTATTATTATTATTATTATTAATTCAATCTCTGGTGTAATAACCTTATTGATTGATTGATTGAATTATTTTTTATTTTATTATCTGTTCTCATTGCTGCTGGACATGTAAATTTCCCAGAGGGAGCCATCCCAAAGGGATCAATAAAGTCAAGTCTAAGTCTAAGTCTAAGTCTAAATTGAGAAAGAATTCAAGTGTAAAAATCCTCTATTTATATAGTGCATTTTCCTGAGTGAAAATGGAAGACCGTGCCTTTAATTTCATTAAATTTGGTATAATATGAACCTTAGCCAAAGCCAAGAAACGTGCTGGGTTCTTTTTAGAGCAACCTTTTACAACATTTGTTCTGGCATATGATAGCTAACAAGCACTCTCCTTGAAAGAGGTAAGAAGGAATTTGTCCTTATTTTCTCTCAGTGTGATTACTGTACATCCAAAATAGATGAAAGCTATGTAACATGTATTTGTGCTACTTAGCACGAGTGTGAGTCAGCAACTTAACCATTAATGATGCACTTGCCAATTGTTATTGTACTCGGTGGGCTAACCACAATGTAGTCCATCACCTTGCCCACTTAGGGAGTACTTTGGCTATATGCGCCATGATTTTTAGTTCATTTTCTGATTATTTTTTTTTTAGCCCCTCATGCCCACTCACAGTTTGAGCGAGGTCACTTTGGCAAGCTGGGCTCAGCGGGCGCCAGACTGCGGGGAGAGGGACGCGGGGCTGCTGCCCGTCACAGCCCACTAGTCGCCTGACGGGCCCCGGGGCCTGCCAGACTGACACCGCCTCACCCGCCAACCCCCCCAAGGCCGGGCAGAAGGGAGGGTGAAGGAGGAGGTTGGTTGGCATGGGGAACAATCAGTATCCAATGCATTTTCTATGTGGTGACTAGTGGCAAAGAGGCGCAACGGTGGAACACGGCGGAGGTGCTTTCAACTTTTCCCCCCAAATTTTTCGGAGATCAATAAAGTTTGTGATCCAGAAGGGGAGTTGGGAATAGAATTGATAGATTGAATCAACTACTACAAGATTGTGTCTTGATGATTACATAAAAAAATGTATTGAAGATGAAGGAATAGGTCATAGATGTGAGTGTGTCTCAGCGTGTGTCTGATGGGGGGGCTACGGGGGTATTTGGGGAGGTTGGAGGTGGGGGTGGGGTAGGGGGCAATACTCCCAGAGTCTCTCAGGCGTGTCCAGAGCATGAGGCAAGCATTCTACGTGTTTCAGCCATTTAACACTGAATACTAGGGCTGGGTTAAAAATAAAAAATAAAAATCATTATCGAAACGATTTTCCTTTGAGTGTGATATTGATTCATAAAATCATGAATCGATTATTTTAATATCTCTTTTTCCCGTAAATTAACAATAAAATAGAATTTTTCAAGGCTGAATTGTTTTGTATTTTGTTTTCTTGATATTTGCTGTTCACATAAATTTAAAAGTATTTTCTTACATTTATGAAAGACCCGACTTATTGCAATTTATGACAATTCAGAAACTTTTTGATTTATATTTACAACTATTGAATTAGATTTATGAAAACATTTTCATTGTATCTATGTTGTCAATGTTTAACACTTAAATGATTATAACGTGTTATTTTCATTAATGAATAAATCATTTAACCACTTACTGCCGCCGCAAAGTATAATTTGGAATTTAATTTGTGTAGTTTTATTTTTTTAAATCATGTCCTTAATATTTAAAGGCGGGGTCTTCCGTTTTCACTCAGGAAAACATACAGGATGTATACCCATGAGCTCAATCTACACCTCTGGGCTTTTGTTAATGTGTGGTGGTGATTTTTTCCTAAACAAACAACGACAAATTCGCCCGGCCCCGTCTGCGACACGCCCCCCCGTGATTCTAATTGAATTAGGAAAAATACATCTACATCAAATCGAACTGAACTCTTGTGAATCGAAATCAAATCGATTGAGGAAATTCAAATCGATACCCAGCCCGACTGAATATGCCTTGTGCTTTTTCTTTGGCTTCCCGTAACCGTTAACGTGGACGGCAGCCTTTGCAATTAAACAGTAAATGGATCAATGTTTGGATACGTTTGTATGCGTGTGAGCTTGGAAAGCAGGGGGTGGGGGGTGGAGGTGTGGGGGGGCTCAGGGGTCCGTCCTAATGAGCTTTCCGTGCGCATTCCTAATAAGAGCTGGGTGCAGCGCCCACGGCACTGTCATCCCGGGTCCGGGCTGACCTTGCTCAGCTGCCGGGCTTGTGTCGTTTGCGATATTTATGGCAGCCGCACCGGCACCTTGCCGTGTGTTTCTATGCGTGTGTGTAGATTTGTACGTGTGCTCGACCAAGGGGAGGGTGGGGGCTGGCCCGGGAAGCAAATAGTGTGTATATCAGCATAATGAATCAAGTGGCAGGGAAAGAGAGAAGGAGAGGGGGGGTTGTGGTGGGAGTATGGATGGAGAAAACCATTATCCCTCTGCTGTGTTTCTACCCTCGTGGCGACAAACCCCCCGCCATGTTCATCCCGCTTTTCCCCTTTTTTCCTGTCTGTTCCCTGCTTTCATCCTGGTTTTTCGGTCTTTGCTTGGATTCATCATGGAGCCTTTTCCTCACCTATACGTTCGACAAAGCGTGTTACAGGCCTCAGTGAATCCAAAAAGTACTAGAGCGCTTCATTTGACACATTGTTATGTAACAGCCTTTTTTTTTTTTTTTTTTTCAAAAAATGTAATACATTAAACTTCTCAGAATTCTACATGTAGCATGCCAAAAAATCTCTACCAGAGCCCAGACCTGTAACCTTGCTCTCTCAAGATGTGAGTTCACAAACTCCGGAGAATACCATCTTGTACTGCTCCCGCATATAACTCAGACCAATCACAGAACGACATTGTGTTTGGGGGCGAGATATGCGACTGTGACAAAACCAGGAAGCCAAAGCCGACGCCGGATCTAAAGAAATAAACAAAACATGGACGAATGGACGGTACAATTCTGTTCTTGCAGATTTACTAACCGTTTCCTTGTTGAATGTTGAAGAGCGAGAGGTGCTTCGTGCATTTCTAGCTGTAAGATGTTTGTGCTTTTCCCCCTCTTCGACAAGAACGAACACGAAATGTCTCCTGTGGCTGTGATTGGTTAAAACAAACATGTAGAATGTCGCATCGTCCAATCAGCTTGAATTATTGCGGAGAATGTCCCGCCTTTTCCCGACAAAATGACTATGGAGCGGTACGAACATCCATCGGGCTATTGCCAGGTTACCAGACCTGAGAACCCTTCAACAATGGCGAGATGACGAATTGAGACCCTAACCGAGACTTGAAACCCTACTTTTAAAACTAACCTTTAGGCTGAAATGCCAAATTGAAGCCAAACCTTTAACTGAAACGAATTTGCTAATTTGTAACCCTGATTTTGGCTCAAAATCTTAACTGGATCAAAACCCTCATTTGAAACCATAACCCTCGAAGTGAAAACCTGATTTTAAACCTTAGCTTTTGCTTGAGACACGAACTCAGACTTGAAACCCTCATTTTAAATACATTTGGCTTGAATGACCAATTTGAAACCTTATCACTGTCTTGAACCCTAACTCTTAACTTGAAACTGAATTTCTAATTTTCACCTTAAATTTTGGCTTGAAACTTGACCTGTGCCCACAACTTTTGTTTGAAACCCTAATTTGGAACACCAACATGAAAACCTGTTCCTTTCTTGAACCATAACTCAACTCCCACCCCTTTTTAAAAAAAAAAAACAACTTAATTCTGGTTTGAAACCCTAATTTGAAATATTAAACTTGAAACTAGGAATGTTTGAACCGCTTTTTTACAGACCAATACAAATATGAGTATTTTGGAACAACGATTCCGTGTGCCGATACCTCTACTACTTTTGAGATATAATATTTAGTTTAACACAATAACGAAAAAATTGAGAAGAAAAACTTTTCTTTTTGACACAGATGATGATTCGCTGATGTGTCAAACTGCAGCAGTATAACACCACTGCCAATTTCTTTTTCTTTTTTTTCTAACTTGAAGTATCAGTGGCTGGTAACAGCAGCCTCAATGAGAACCCGATACCTTAAAACAAGGCCGGTATTGGCCCGATACTGATACCTGGTTTCAGCCTGGTTTTAAAGCCATACTTTTAAACCTCAACTCTAACTTTTGCAACCCTATTTTAAAACTAATCGCTGTCCTAAAATTTTTACTTGAAACTTTCACCTTTACTTGAAACTAATTTGCTATTTTGCAACCCTACTTAAAAAGTGTCATTTGAAAATCAACCCTTAGGTTTGAAACAAATTGAAACTTTAACTCTGGTTAAATATTGCACACATTTGACATAGCCTTCGTAAAAATATATACCGCACTATAAGGCGCACCTAAAACCTTCCATTTTTCAAAAGCTGACCACGCGCCTTATAATCCAGTGCGCCTTATATATGGATCAATATTGAGTCGCAACAGGTCTCGCTGTCAAGACGCTGTTGGTGACCCTGCACGATCGGTGACGCGCATGCGCAGAAGATCCCGCCATCTTGGATCGCTAGCTAATACTAATACTTTACCTCAGAGAAAATAATAAAACAGCTGTTTATTCATTTTGGGAGTGAACGGAGTTGTCAGAAAGCTGGTTTGTAATCTATGAATAAAGTTTGACTGACCTATCTGACTCTTTTGTTGACATTCCCTTTAGCGCAGCACCATCTAATGGATGCATAACGTAACCCCAGCCTCTACTGTAGCGCCTTTATATGAAAACAGTTTTAAAATAGGTCATTCATTGAAGGTGTGCCTTATAGTGCGGTGTGCCTTATATATGGAAAAGGTTTGAAAATATGTCATATATTGAAGGTGCGCCTTATAGTGCAGAAAATACGGTATGTAAACCAATTTAAGAAAAAAAAAAAAATGCAATATTTTTGTGCAAAATTCTCCTAAATTGTTGGACAGCAATTTTAGATTATAATTGCTGCAAAATATCTTGTGTGGATATGCAAAGTTCTCCAGTGGTGGTTCAAGGAAGATGAACATGCTGCTGTGAATACTCAGCCGGGCCTGGCGGTGGGAGGTGCGTGCGTACCCCCCATCACCTCGGGGTGCGGGGGGGGAGTCTGCTTCATTTGCTTGGTGGGACACACACAGACACACACACCCCCACGCGCACGCACGTGACCACGCAGACACACATCAGTCGCACACGCGTATATTTAGACGATAAGCCAACGAGCGTTATGAGGAGAGATGGAGGGAAAGTGGGGGGAGGGTGCACTGTCGGGGTTTTGCCGTGACCAAAAGTAAAGTTTTAATTCGTTCCTCGGGGACACTGCTTACTCATCCAACTCCCACCCCGAGGACCGCGCTTCCTGGGAAATCTATTCAAATCACATCTCTCCTCCGCCTTTTATTGCATTGCCATACACAAGCAGCAGCAGCAGCCCATCACAAAGTGACAAATCAGCGCACACTTCACACAACTAAACGCCGCGTTTGAGCAGGAAGCACACATTGCTGCATTTTAGCTTTAAAGTGATTAGGAAAATTGACTTCCCTAACTCACGCACACGAACGCACTTTACTTCACGTGTAGGTTTATGTGGAGGATAGCAAAGTGATTACTAAATATTTCATACCGGTCCACTAAACATCAGGTTTCAAAAGTACAGTTGAAGTCAGGTTTAAACCCGACTCTGAAAGGTTAAAGTTACAAAATTGCAAACAAAAAATGTTTCACGTCAGGGGTTTCAAGATGGTAGTAAGGTTTGATTTGACACAAATTTGAAATTTATGCACAATCGATAAGTTTTAAAGTCATAATTTGCCGATGACATCATTGAGTGGATCCGCAAAATAAGACATTACAGCAATTATAATCCCATTCATCTTCTGTGCTGCCATCTTTAATACTCCAAGCTTTCTCAGCATGTACAGCTTTTTTCCCCCTATTTTTATTTATTTATTTATTTATTTATTTTTAACTCATTAGCTCCCAGCCATTTTCACAGAAGCAATCACGTTCGCTCCTGCCTGTTTTACTGGATTTTGACTGATTTTGCAAGGCCCACAGAATATTGTGTTTATTGCTATAAAAACATGGAACCTATCAAAAGAAAGATTAAAGTCTTTTCTTTCATCCGGAGAAAAAGATTATTTCTATCTGTTTCAGTTTTGCAGCAATTAGCATTAGAATATAGCTAAGTTTAATCAATTTTCACAAATTATTTAAAATTGTGAGTAATTGAGCTGTTTTTCAAAATGGCCCTGGTTGATCTCCTTTGCTCTGCTGCCACCTGCTGGCCGTTTGGGTAATAACTACCATTTCTGCAAACGTTCTTTGCAGTTGAGAGGCTGCATCAAAGCCTTATGTATGCTCTAGCATTTAGCAAGTATAAATACGTCTTTGGGACACTTAAAACATGAAAAAAAAGTATTTATAAGTTATTGGTAGCAAATGAGTTAAATTTGTGCATGTGTATAGATATTTTTTATCAGCTTTTTTGAGAGAGTTGTTAGGGTTTAAATGTCATCCCCCAATGCATTTCAATGGATGTCAATTATATTTAAAAAAAAAATTGTTATTCATTATATAACTTCAATTATTCAAGCTGTTTAAATAGATTGGATAGATTGGTCCATCTTCTGATCCGATCGGTGACCAGTTATCTTTTCTTTTTTTTTTTCTTTAACTCGCTGGTCAGTGATCGTCTCCAAAATCCTGATCATTAAAGCCGGACCCGTCGCCATGGGCGGGCCTTGGGGGTCTGTGCCCGCCCTAGCAAGATGACTCACCAACTATTCGTCCTATCACTCACGTTTAACTTGCCCCTTCTGTTTTAAGTAAAGCATGGCGTGCCAGCCAACCACATACCTCCTTTCAAGTTTGGCTGTGATTGACAACTAAGCGAGCCAATGACAATCAGGATCAGGAGGGATGGGGTGGGGCGGGGGGGAGACGCGCGCTCTGCAGACGTGCCTTAGCCAAATCTACTTCCGGGTAGATAGTGCGCATTTTCCGGCTGGCGCTGGGACAAAGACTGAGCAGTGAGCACGTCGTTCCGCTTTTTTTTTTTTTTTTTTTTTCCTATGTGTATATTTACAAAGTGTATAGTGCAAAACTAGTGAAGTGAGTAAGAGGAGCGACCAGCGGGGCCTCACCCAACCCGGCGGGTGTAGGTGGCACGCCCGTCCCCCAGCACCCCCCACCCCCACCCGCCCCCCACCCCACCCATCTGGCACCACAATAGACGGACCGCCAGCGCAGCAGGGCTACTGGACAGCCCACCGGCCACCGGAGCCCGCCCGGGGCGCCAGGAGTTCTACCGGAGTGGGGAAGGCCTCAAACCCCCGCCCGGCCCCCGGAGCCCGACGCCCGGGCCGGGGAGGGAGCCCCAGGCCCAGGGAGAGGGAGGGGGAGGGGGCGGGTGGCAGACAGGGAAGGGGGGAGGGGGAAGCGGGGGGAAGACGACAAGAAGGCGAAAGGGCGGCTGCAGGGCAGGAGGGGGGGGGGGGGAGGAGGAGGGAGGGCGACAAGGGAAAAGGGACCGGGAGGCAGAGGAGGATGGGCGGGAGGAGGCGAGGAGGGAGAGGCGACGGGGGGGAGGAAGGGGGAGGGGAGAGGGAGCCACGGGGCACACCAGAGGCCCACCCGCCCCGAACCGTGCCGCCGGGCACGGAGCAGCGGACTGCGACGGGACGGCACCGCCCCGGGCACCAGGGGAAGCACCCCAACACCGCACCCCACAGGGGGCCCAGGGAGCGGCCAAGACGCAACCGCTACCGAGCAGACAACGGGGGGCAGAACCACCCCCGCCCGACCACGGGGGACGGCGTCAAGAAAATTGACTAATTAGCATGCAGTAACACCAAGTGTTGATGCTTAGTGCCCACTAGAAATAACTCTTAAGGAGTTCCGCTTTCATGGAAGCCACCAAATGCCAAACCTCGATCCAGGATGACACAGTTGACATCAATGGGAATCCTGAGTCCACTGGTTACGTTTACAAGTGAGTGTCAAACTTTTATTTTAATTAGTCAAGCCACACAGCACGGATGAATTGTAGCAATACTCATACTCACATAACTCAACCTTATTTCTAAATCACTTTAAAACAGCCATTGCTGCATACAAAGTGCTGTGCATGGAATAGAAATTAGTCTTTTAGTAGACACAAGTGAAATAAAATAACACAAAATAAAATTAATTAGAGTAAATATAAGTAGATAAGTATACACGCAAATAAAATACTAAAAAAAAAAAAAAACATCTGTACAAGTATAGAAATAAAATAACACAAAATACAGAAGGCACCATAAAAAAAGTAAAATGATGTGAAGTCTCATGCTGAGTCAAAGATCAAAGAATAGAGATGTCTGGCAAAAATGAAAGGAAATTTTGTGTATATATCGTACAACCCTAATCCAACACGCAAATGAAGGCAACTGCTAGCCAATTCCAGATAGAAGGGGCTGGGTCACAGAGTCATTCATTCGGACATACTTGTTTACAGAGGTGAAGAGTGGATTTGTTTCAAATGAACTTTTGAGTTGAATAAATGCAAAATGAAATACACTTTTTTTTTCAGTTTGTCTTTTAGATTTCAGAACGAACTGCCGCTTTTAAGTGACAGAAAAGATTTCTGAACACTTTTGCAGTTGACACAATGCCGCTGTTCAACCTGATGAACATTAGATTTAGGTTGAGAAAGTGTGCCCCCCAAAAAAGGTAATGCCCCCCCTACAATTTCTTTCTGGTGACGGGTCTGATTAAAGCCAAGTTTCAAATAAAGGTTCCAACCCCGAGTTCGGGTTTCAAGTCTGAGCTGGGGTCTCAAGCAAAGGTTAAGGTTCTAAATCAAGGTTTGACGCCAGGCTTAGAGGTTGATGTCAATATATTAAATCAAATGCCAATCAAATAAAATACATAGGAATATTTTCGAATATATTTCTACTAATCAGTACACTTCCATTTTATAGGAAAACACTAAATTCATAATACTTACTGTACTGTATGTGCAGCATTGACAGGCGTGACTATCACTTGCAATGTGTCGTGTACACATCAAACATCGGTTTGATTGTGCACTATTACCATTTTCCTGGCATGCAAACACACACGCACACACACACCACTTTTCCTCTGCCCTGCATTCTCAATAAAGCAGGTGATGAGCGCGTGGAGCCATAATTAGTTTATTCAGACGTATGAAGCGGGCGGGACAGGCGGAATTTGTTATTATTCCGCTGCCAGCCCACTGCGCGCGCACACACACGCACACACAACAGTGACACCTACAGCATCACGGTCGGTTGACGGGGAGAAGAGAAGGAGGGAAAAAACGCCACTTGATGGAGCCGTAATGTTCCTTAATATTTTCATTTTGATGTCATTTGTGGCCCCGCTTTTTTAAATATCCGCTCTGTAATAATGTTTAATTTCAAGGGTCAGTCTGCCAAGGAGTATATTAAAGCTGATAAAACTCATTTTCCACGGGCCCAATATCACGCCCAGATCAGGTTAGGAGGCCAGCCTCCCTGAATATTTCATCTTTTATCACGCCGATAATGGGGAGATGACAGAGGCGCATTATTACAATGAGAGAATTGCTCATTTCCCCAAAACGGGGGAGGGGGGGCAGGCGGGACGGCGGTGGCCGGGCGGGTGGGACGACGGCGGCTGCTGCTGCTGCCGCCGCCGACGGCTTTGCCGCAGAGCGTTTGCTTCCACAAAAGCAATTCTGCGCAGGTGGCGAGTGGAGAAAGAAGAAGAGAAAGAGAGAGAGTAACTTTCTCCGAGCAGCTCACTTATTTGATTGCCATGAATAATAAATGTGTGCTGTGGTGGGGATGCAAAAAAAAAACAAAAAAAAAAACAGCTCCAGTGTGTACATGCATGAGTGGGGAAAAGGTATGTGCGACTAAAACATCAGGATTAATTGCTAGATATTGATACTGTTTGGTTGGGTTTTGGTTTGTTTTTTTTATGTTTTGCTTTTGTCAGGGTTCTAGTTTTGAGTGGGTTTTCTTTGAGTTTGTCATCATGTTCCTTTAAGTTTCTGTTATGTTCTCGTGTGTCAACCTATCAGAATCCTCTGCCACTTGTGTCTTGCCCAGCTGTGTCTTGTTTTGTCAACTAGTATGTGTGTATTTAGTTTCTTGTCTCCCATGTGTCTGTGTCGATTCATTGTCATTTTCCTCCTGTCATGCTGCCGGGGTTTTTTTCAAGACAGGCTTAGAGTTCTAAGACAGGTTTCAAGAGAGGTCTTTGGTCTAAGTTACGTTTTCAAGACAGGGTTAGAGTGTCTGAGCTGCAAAGTAGGGTTTCAAGACAGTCAGTTTTTCGAAATAAAATTTTAATATGGGGTTTGTTAATTTCAAATTAGCATTTCAGGTTTCAAGAAAGGGTTCAAGAGAGCTTGGGTTTTAAGCCTGAGTAGGGGGTTCGTGAAAAATCCAAGGTTTCAAGACAGGGTGAGAATTTCAAGTTAGGGTTCAAAATTACTGTAGAATGTACAGGGGAAAGGTTTCAAAGTTGGATTTCAAGACAGAGAGGGTTTTGGTCTTAGGTTTTAAGACAGGGTTAGTGTTTCAAAAGAGGTTTAGAACAAGTCAATGTTTCAAGCTAAGATTTCAAGACAGGGTTTGGATTTGAAATTAGTATTTCAAGCCTCAGATAGGTTCTGAACGTATGATTTTGAGACAGATTTTTAATTAAAGTTTCAAGCCACAGTTAAGTTTCAAAAGTAGGGTTTCAGGACAAGGTTACAGTTTCAAGTTAAGGTTGCAAGCCAGAGTTGAGGTTTCCTATTATGGTTTCGAGATGGGGTTGGGTTTCATAGGAGGGGGTCATGGCAGTTATGGGTTGAACTTAGGGTTTCAAATATGGTTTCAAGCTGGGTTTACAATCTCAAAACAAGAGTTTTAATGCAAGGTGAGGGTTATAGGTAAGGGTTTGGGATTTGAAGACCGGTTTCAAAAGTAGGGCTTTATGAGAAGGTTTCGGGTTAGAATTTAAAATTAGCTTTCCAAGCCAGAATTTTGAAGTCGGGTTCCAAGCCAGTGTAAGTGTTTCAAGAAAATGGGTGTCAAATGTGGGTCTATTTTCCCCCAATATATCAAATTTTAGATATCTTTATAACGGGCAAAAACTGATGGCAAGTTCCAATGTGATTCCCAGCCCATGGCGTTCGAGCGCAAGGTGCTAATAATAGATTTGTGGGGGTCCTGCCATGAATTAACTTCTTAATTGAGGCATTAGGACATAAAGCTTCAGCCACAGGGCCAAGATTCCTCTCCTTGGGTTCAGATCCTTTTCCACACACTAACCAGTCACCGGGACCCGCACCAGCATCAGAGTGGCTTAATAAATGGAGCCAATCAAAGACGGTTCTGGAGACCACCTGTGTCCCGCACGGGTCAGAACCATTAGACCCCGCATTAGAGGGCCGTGATGGACGCAAGCGCCGCACCCGCCGCCCCAGTAATGAGGATAATAAGAGGAGCATAATGGCATATTTCTGGGCTGGGAATGGATGAGGATAAGGATGAGGTGATCTTCGGACCAGCAGGGAATACGTCTATGTGGCTTTCAGCTGACTGTACCGTAAAGTTTTTTCTCTCAGTTGTGTTTTTTTTGTTTTTTGTTTTTTCCCCCATTTGAGCCCTAATCAGAAAAAAAAAAAAAAAAAAAGTATCCTCAACAGATGGATGACACCAAACTGAGGTTCTGTTCAATATATGCTGTGGCAGAACATTGCTTCAAAGTTTGCTGAATAATTCCAGATTCATCAAAAAAAAAAAATGTTCCTGACAACAGATGAACCAATTGACACCAAGGTTGGTAGACATATGACATGTCTACCACAGCAGGACACATGGAAAATCTCATTGACCAGTTAATGACATTACAACAGGAAGTTGGCCATTTTGGTGTGAATCGGTCTTTTTGGTCAAATTCAAAGACTCGAACTTTGATAAACTCAAACTAGAAAAGTCACCTGAATGACCCTCAATTTCCTATGCTACCTCTACATCAGAAGTGGTCATCACATCAATCTTTAATCAGAGACTAAAACTCGCGAGTTGTAAGCCCCACATATCGGCAGATCAATGCTGGATTGTGAAGCCATATCATCGAAGATGAATACGGCATCAATGTTTAACGATGATTTCGTGGACTCTTGGAAAGTTTGAAAAAGTTAGCCACCTTCACCCATCGATGTGTCATCATAACTAAACACACAGAATGCTGCCAAGGGCCCATTCCCGGAAATGAAAAGAAGGAAGTCGCCCATTTTGCTTTAAAGCAGACATGGTTGAATTTGGTTGGGGGGAAAAAAAAAAAAAAGCATTACATATTTTTGTCTTTTTCTTGTGTAGGGTACTGCATTACGTCATCTTTTTACACTATACAAAACCACATTTATATTAGTCCATGATGCAATAGAAGACCCCCATCAACATACAATCAATACATTTATTCTAAACAGACTAAAAAGTAGACTACACAGGAAATTCTGTAGTGTAAATTTGACTTTATCAGAGTCATTTTTGACTCTATTCAGATAGGGATCAAATAGACTGTTTTAGAGTAAGATTTACACTAGGAAGAAAGTAAAATAAAAAAATTGAAAATAAATAAATAAATAAATAAAACTCACTCAAGGGTTAAGGTCGTGAGTTCGTTCCTACCTTGAGTCAATTTTATTTTTTATGTTTTATTTTTTCCAATACTTTATTTTACTATCTTCCAAGTGTAAATATTACTCTAAAACTGAGTCGATTTGGTCCTTATCTAAAATAGATTCAAATTGACTCTCCAGATTTTTTTTTACTGTGTACTGGTACCAAAACAGCTTGCTAATGTTGTCAAAGCAACATCTTGTCACACAAAAAAAAAAAAAAAAAAAAAAAAAAAAAAATGTGGCAGACAAATTTAGTGACCCGCCCGCCCGTGGAGTTGAACAGGAAGTGATGAGTACCCCAAAAGGGTAAGGGAGGTCACTGGTGGACAGCGCAGCATGGAGAGCTGGGATGGAGTCAAGTGTGTGGACCCCACACGCCATCAAATAAACTGTCAAGGAGAGGTGGGAGTGGTCGATTGTGGTGGGTTGGGTGTTGGGGGAGGGTGGGGGGGTGTTGATTTGATGGTGGGTACCAGACTGAGGCACCTCGGGGGACTTTTGGAAGAGGAAGAGCCATGCTCCACATCTCGTGCTACCAACCGTTGTTCCCTCATTTGATTGTGATCCATGAATAATGTATGGAGGAGAATGAGGAAGGGAGGGGGGTGTCCAGGGTGTGGGGGGGATTGGGTACCTAAACCTTAAAGGGGCCCTGCCACAGTGGGAGTCATTACCCATGAACAGTCACACTGATGAGCCATGCGGAGAAGGAGAGCGAGGCGGAAAACAAATATGTCGTCAACAAAAACAGAAAAATGGCCGTGAAATTTCTCAAATGTTGCAAACGCAACGCTCATTGAGTGCCCTTCTCCCCGACACCCCCCCACCCACCTCCCTTCCCGACAATTCGCTCCCTGTTTTGTTGTTTTCATCTGTTCATTTAGCTATTCATGATTCAAAAGCGGAAAATAGTCAACATCTTTTCCCGTTTGTTTGCTGCTGAGGTTTTATGGTACTTTCAAGTATGTTACTGCTGTAATTTAGCATGAATACAAACATTCAGATGTTAACTTTTTTTCATTAAAAAAAAAATCTCTGCAACACATATGCTTTGTAAACAAATACAGTGCAGCTCAGCTTCTGGCTAGCAGGCATCAAACCTGTTTGAAACCTTGAAAATGTTGCACGTTCCTGAACAGTTAATACATATTCAACAGCTTTTATTTTATTGCATACACATTTGTTCATTTAATAATTTTAAAATTTAAACTTTGCATTTTGAATACAGAAAGACCGATACGTTTGTTTTGTTTTTTTTCAGGGCCGATGACGATGACGATTATTAGTAGTTAAGGAGGCTGATAACCGATATTAATTTTCACAAATAAGGAAGGGGAGGGGGAATATCGGCGTCAAAATTTAAAAAAAAAAAAATACAAATATCAATCTTGACTTTGTTGCAATGTCTTAAAGCATTAATTCTTATTGAGCAATTTTGCAGACTTTTCAAAATGTAGATTTTTTTTTTTTTTTTGGTAGAAAGAATCCTTCATTTTAAATTTTGAAAAATAAATAAATAAATAAATACAGGGTGCTCCCAAGGTTATCAGTACGTCCGAAAAAGTTAAACGGACACTTAAATAAAATAAAATAAAATAAAATAAAATAAAATAAAATAAAATAAAATAAAATAAAATCTGAAAACTCTCACATTTCTTTGTTTTAATGTCGATAAATAAATAAATAGTTTCCTGCGATTAAAATGGTTTTAGATTGATATTTTAATCGGCTGTCAGAATTTGATACTGATATTTGTCAAAATGCCCAATATTGGCGCCGATAATCTGCCTCTCTCTAATTTTAATAATGTTGCTAAATGAATTCCTGTTTGCGCGAATAAGGACAAAGTAACAGCAAACAAGAACTCCCCGTAACTTGTCAAATAGCACAGACTTGCACCCCTACACACAAACAGCGTTCACACCGCATATTATCTTCTGCACGCAAGAGACACTCCTGCGGCGGCAGCAGCAACGGCGGCGACGGCTAAGTCGCTGTAGCAGGACGAGGCGTTATCGCTCATTCCGACTCCCGTATTACGGCATGACGGATGGGCCCCCGCGGGCCGGCAAGCGTCGCCGCGCGCTTATTACCGCCGCTCTTAAGTGGGAGTTGATTTAGCTTAAATAGGTTGTTTCATAAGGAGAAGACACCGGCACACTGTCGCCCGCGCCACTCGCCTCGTCGCCGGTCTAATTGAATAAGGCCTTCTCTACATACCTATTAGGAGGGCTTAGGTACACAGTGTGCCCCGATAATTGCTTATAAAACTCGGCTAATTTGGCCTTCCTCTCGTGCACAAGGGGTAGCGGTACCTAGCGACATTATTGAATCGTCAGGAGTGTGCGTGCACTCTCTATGTAGGTTAGTATTGGAACGTTTGATGCAAGGGCATATTAGGCAAAACAAAACAAATAAGGCTATATTTAGGTCAGGAACACAATTTTAGACGCAGCAACGCTAATTTAAAACTCCGGCAACCTGAATACAAATGGAGAACAGACTTCACAAGGCTATCAAAGTGCAAATAAACATACATTATACAACAGTGATGCCCAAACTGATTGAAATCGCTTCCATTTTATTGGGGACAACGTATATCTTTTTCATAGATTTGGGAACAGCAGTATTTCCCAACCTTTATTGAGCCAAGGCACAAATTTTACTTTAAAAAAAAAAACAAATCTAATGACACACCACTAAAAACAAAAAAATTACTGAAATCATGATAAACTCATCTAAATTTAATAAATTAATCAAACGTACTTAGAGTGACATTTGGGCCCGTTTAGTTGAACACAAAGCTACTATTCTCTTGCACTGTATGTGTGCACCTTCTGCCAACTAGCAGAAGACCAATTAATTGTTCTGCATGTCACGATGCAGCTGGCATAAATAGATGAACAAAGATACGTTGGTAGTAGTATAATAATAATTTATTGTGTAAAATTGAACCAATTAGTAATTTAATTTCCTTAATAATGTTTGTGGTGCAAGAAAAAAAAAGTTCTCTTCACTTAAATTAACATATTGATTAAAGCTTAAATGTAGCATTGTCATATTGTTAGTATTTGCGTGTATAATATTTTGTACAGTTATTGTTGTGTCGATATACTTAATGAGCAATTTCCAAAACTGTTGCAGAAAATTACACAACACTGAGAAAGATTTTACTTTTAAGCTTAGACTTGGAGGAGGTCTACGCATAACCAAGTGTGAGTCAAGTTGTGTTTATTATAACATTGCTATGTAGTAGTAGTTTAAAAAAGAAAAAGTGTAATTGTTTTGTTTTTTAATATATTAGCCTTTCATCATTTTATTGTTACATTGTGAACAAAATCTTGTAGTCAATAAGTCTCGATAAGTTGATTGCATGCTTATTGTACAGGACAACTGTTCTTGATCAGCTTATCAATATGATCAAATATCGTCATGTGATAGCAACGGAATCATTTCAATATTGCGATGTGGAACAACAGGCCTACCCATATAAACATTTTCGCCATGACGTCACAAATTTATCCATCCACGTGACAAATGCTCAAAGATGAAAAGTAGAAGCAAATTTTTATTTCAAATGCTGTTGCCGTGGCGATGCACTGTTTGCCAAGAACAATGATGCTGTTGTGTGCTGAAGGGTTGGATCCCAAAACGCAGACACAAATAAGGTTTTAACTATTTATTCACATAACTTGACTAAACTAAAAACGAGAATGCATCGAGAATCACGACACGCCAAGCCCCCTTTGGGCAGCGGAGAAGCACAGCGAAACAGGGAGCAATAATCCGGCAAAATACACAATTCTCAGGACCAGTGATGCCATGGAATTCTCTGATTGGCTGTTGACCCCGGAACACGACGACAGATTCTTGACATCATATACATCACACAGCATTAAAGATTCCTGACATCGCATAGTCCAGACATCATATAGCCTAAATCTAGTTGATACTGGATGCTGTTACATCAATATCAAAACAGACACATAACGGGTCGTGAACTCTACTCAAACTTAACCCAGGCGTGACCCCAGACATGAGACAAGACCCAAACATTACTCCTGTATGACCCGAGTCATGACAGATGCTGATTTGAATGAAAACATACGAAAAGCTGCACAGACATCCAGCTCACCCGGTCACTGCCATGGCACATATTGCAAACAAATATTACGAAAAGGTATTTTATTAAAGCTGGATTATAAAAGAAACTGATTTGTTGCGATATATTCTCGCACCCCAACGACACACGATTTCAAAAAGTTTTGGGTCTTGAGCTGATCGACTTTGGGAATCCCTGCTATAAAGGATTAGCGTTGCATTAGCATATCACAGGGAGGCATTCCAATAATACAAGTGACTTTGCGTGGGGGTGGTTACGACGGGAGGAGGTATTGATATAAAAGCATTTCTATTAACAAAAGCCTGAGCCCCTTTTCCCCGTCTCTTGTTTGCTTTGAGAGATTATTGCTGACGCAACGGTGCGCTGGCATGTGAATCGTGCAACCTGTGCCAACGCTCGGGAAGAGAACAAGACGCCGCGGATCCCTGCCAGGAAAACGAGTCGACACACTCTCGGGGAAGTTGGCCGTCAATCACCAATCCTCAAATGGAAACAACTCCGCTTTCGCACAACGCGTTCACCCACGTTGCATAAATAAATAAACCGACACGCGCAAAATACTTTGGGGTGAATGTCTGATAAGGCCTCGGAATGTTGTGACTAAATCCAGGCGCTTGGACTAAATTTAACCGCCATCCGTTGAGCAGCGGGGGAATTTTCTGCAGATCTCTTGCCTCGGGTGAGAAATAATCTGGTTAGAATATAATTTCACTCGCTGGGCTACTTGTAGAATCGCATATAGTTGGGATCTGTGCAAACACTATTACAGTGATGCCTTGATTCACAAGTTTAATTTGTTGTGTGACTGTGCTTGCATCTCAAAACACTCATTTCGAACAGTCTTTCCCCACTGAAATAAAAAGAAATATCCTTAATCCATTCAAGCCCCATAAAAAAATACCCCCAAAAATGTATAATACAGTATAAAAAAAGAAAGAACAAAAGAAAGAAGAGTTTCACTACTAAATAACTCACCAAGCTACAGTAATAATGAAATTTTGTTCTCACAGGATGAAAAATATACTCAACAAAAACACTTTTGTTTTCGCTCCCATTTTTTATGAGATGAACTCAAAGACCTAATACTTCTTCCACATACACTATATCACAAATTCTCTCAAATATTGTTCACAACCCAGTCTAAATCTGTGATAGTGGGCACTTCTCCTTTGCCGAGATAATCCATCCCACCTCACAGGTGTGCCATATCAAGATACTGGTCAGACACCATGATTAGTGCACAGGTGTGCCTTAGACTGCCCACAATAAAAGACCACTCTGAAAGGTGCAGTTTTGTTACATTTTCTGGGTTTTACTGACTAGTTTTCCGAGTCCCCACCCCATACCTCCCCAGTGAAACTGATTTAGACTGGTTAGTGAACAATATTTGAGAGAAATGGTGATATGTATGTGGAAGACGTTTTAGACCTTTGAGTTCATCTCATAAAAAAATTGGGAGCAAAAACAAAAGTGTTGTGTTTATATATTTGTTGAGTACTGTCAAATGTTTGACAGGCAAAAGTTGGTTGAGGACCACTAGGCTATAAATCAATGGTCTGACGGACAAGAGGGACAGATGCTTAGACAGATGGCCTCAGGTGAGGACCACGGTGGTCCGATCACTAGCTACAGAATCTGACTCTTGGGATACAGAATCTTACCTCTCTGGCAAGGAAGAGAGCCTGTACTGGTACACAAGGTTGGAGACCCTGGTACCAGTCCTCTTTCACAGGGGTCGGAGTCGCCTCCAGTGAAAGTTGCAGAGCAGGCATGGACAGACTATGTACGTTCCCATTGGGTTACAGCCCAGTGGACAGGAGAGTAGCCTCCCTCCACCTTTGGTTGGATTGGTCGACTCCTGACTGTTTTTGCCCGTACACCAAACAGCAGCTCAGAGTACCCAAGTCCTTGGACGGGATGCTGGAGAGAGCTCCTGCTGGGGACACCCTTGTTCTGCTGAGGGGGCTTAGAAGGGGCATAACTGGGAGGAATGAAATCCGCCCAAGTTCCTAAAGGCCCTGGATGTTGTGGGACGGTCCTGCATGGTTGATTTTGTTTCAAAAGGGCGACCGGATGGTGGTAAGGTCTGTTCTGGGGTTCTGAAGAGGAGGGTCCGTTGTGAAGGTGAATCTCGGACACAGTGGACCATCTCTAAACCCTCAGAAAGGTCTTTGGGGGTGCATCGGAGCTTACCCACCCAGTGTACATATGTTTTTTGGACTTAAAGACGTTTGACTGTGCCCTTTGAGAAGTTATGAGTTAAATGGCAGATCTTCGCCTACCCTACTGCCAAGTCATGGGTAAAATAACTGTGTAGGAAGGCACTATATTGTAAATTAGTCCCACTTTGTCACACAATCAGGGCAGGCACTCCAGAGAGACAATTATTTTTACACAAGCAATTAAAAAGTATATTCTGTCTTGTAAATATGTACGAGATATTCTTGTATTAACCAACAACGCTACGACCAAGATAATTCCCTCTAGATTGCTTCTGTAACGTGCGGATGGTTGCAACGTGATGGATAACCCTGGCAGGCTGGCAGACCTCAATGGGCCTCGGGGGTGACCCGTTACGACTTTCCATTAAAACCTCCGCCCGATAAACGGTCGTGATTTGGCCATAATTTATGATGCCATTATGGGCCAATTAGTGCCAGCATCCCACTGCCATGCTCAACATGCCAAGTCCTTGGCAGTTAAGAGGGCTAGATAGACATGCACTAGCATACTGTTTTGAAACTTGTGAAAGATGGGTGAGGGGGGGGAATAACTAGAGTAGGACTTAATGGAGAAGAGACTTCTGCCAAGGCCAAACAAAATGAAAGTTTGGGAGCTCAGTGTGGACTACTTTCTGGTTTATGAATGATAACCGAAGAGACAGGATGGACACAAATTTCCATTTTGATTGTGCAGTAACACAAAACAAGGAAAAGTGAAATGATTTCCTCTGTCACCTTTTTGCTTGACCAGTGTGTCAAGTTTTCTACACTTTTTTGAATGTTTTAACACCGCTTGAAAAGCTATAAAATGACTACTAAAATATAACCTTTGACCTTGTTACGACAACTAGAACTTGAAAAATTGTTTAAACAAAATAATAAATCGATGCGTGTATCATGCGTTCATCTTGATCCAGCCTGTGTTAATTTTATCCAGAATTTTTAAATTTAGTCTCGGTTTTAGTCCAGTTTTAATCACACTTCTTCGTTTTTATCATAGTTAGTCCACCCCGTCCCGTTTTTATTTAGTCTATTTTTTGTCGACTATAAATCTAGCGATTTAGGTTTTATTTTAATCCAAGAAAATTTTATTTGTCTAGTTTTAGTCAACAAAAACTGTCAGCGTTTTAGTCAGGACAATCATTTTACCCGTGTATATATTTTTTTGTCAGCCGATATGTTGAACATTTCTGATCCAAAATTATTTCACATACGATTTTCTCTAACCATTTTTATGTAAAACAACTTCACACACAATTACAGTATATCAACAAGTGTCTACTATGGCTCGATGCTACAAGCTAGTAAGTTAGCAAGCATTAGTTAGCGGTCGGATTAACATTATTGTTGGGACGATGCAGCCATTTTATTTTATTATTTTTTTTTTTTTACAAAATCATATTTTCCATCTCAATTTTTTGTTCACGTACTAAAATGTCCATAGATTTTAGTCTTGTTTTTTTTATTAAGTGACGTACATTTTCATCTAGTCTTCATTAGTCGATAAAAATGCATACTGATTTAGTCTTAGTTGTTTTTATTAAGGAGGGTTTCAATCTAGTCTAGTCAAGTTTTAGTCCGGGGGAAAAATGTGTGTTGACGAAATTATTTTTGTTTAGTTTTTGTTGACGAATAATCCAGAGCCAACCAAAAGTTGAAGGTTTGACTTGCCCAATAATTCACCGCCCAAAACATTCCACGCACGCTTTCCATAATCTTCTCCACTAACACGCATCCATGAAATTTGCCTTGGGGGAGGTAATAGAATCCTCATAGGGGCCACGTGGATTTCTCACCCACTTGCCCCTGAATTGCTTGGTCTGATCCTTGCGGAGGCCTTGTAAAACTTAAGGAGTGTGTCATCAGCATTCAGAGCGTACGGTTTGAAGTTGCTCGTGTGACTCAACTGCTTGTGCAGATTGTGTAGGTGTGTGTGTGTGTGTGCGCGTGCATGTGTGTGATACTCATCAACGTTGGTGCAGCCATGCGTGAAAGTCAATCCACTGCTTGTGTGTGTTTTATTTATTCATTAGTGACACACGACTTGGACGGGAAAAAAGGGAGTGGGAATATTTTTTAAAAAACGACAAAGTTCCATTCAAATAAGCAGAGGATCCCTCAAGTGCAACACAAATGCGATGACACAAGTGTGTGTGCGTGTGTGTGCCGGAGTGGGATGACTTCTTTTAATTTGGGGGGGGGGGCCTCTCGGGGGAAATTGAGCCCACGAGCTGGCAATTATGACAGTCATCAGCATGGCGTAAAGAGACGGAGAAAATCATTTGAGCTTTTCGTTTTCATCTCTTGCAGTTCTTGATCACAGACACACACACATGCACCAACAATTACATCTTTGCAGGTAATCTATTACAATTAACTGTCAGTGTTGGATTGGGGGGTGGGGGGAGGGGGATAGCAAGATTGTCATCATTGGCCAATTATTGTCTTAAATAGGGGGGGGTGCAAAGTCGTCTCATATTAGGGTCAGTGGCCCTCATTTCAAGGGGGAAAAAAAAATATTTAACCTCCGAGATAGTAATACACACAGCCCAGCAAGGGGGCGGGGTCAAATTATAACAGCCTGCTGATTGGATATCAGTCTTTTTTTGTTTTACATGCCCAAAATCTTCATTCGATGGAAACTGAACCCTGCCTTCGATTGCAAAAAAACAAGCGTAGTTGATGACAACTCAAATTTTTAGAATTGTTTTGACATTTTACAGTAATTACCATCTAAAAATAACTTAGCGAAATTTCCCATGATTAACATGCATTTTTTATTTTTTTACCCATAAGCTATTTTGGAAAAATTGTCCCATTTTATACGTGCTTACAAGCGCTACGGAGAGGTTGCAAAAGGCATAAATTCCAACATATTTAATGTATGTAATGTATACAAATTAATGTCTAATGGTAAAAATTGAATATAACAAAAAAAAAATGTAATCACCTCATGAGAATGTTAAAAAAAAAATTCCGACATTTGTAAGGTTTTTCAAAATTTGCGTGTACATTACCATTTTGCTATTGCACAATTTAAATTTTGGACATTTCTCAAGGTACTCGAAACCCAACTACTGATAAATGGGCTCAAGTGTGGTTCAGAACAAATTAATAAAGGCCCCAGCAAATCGGGGGGTTTGTGCAGAGAAAAACAAAACAAATTTGACGGGAAATTAGGGTCGCTCTCAAAGCATCATAATCAACATTAAACAATACTACGATTAATTTTACCTTTACAGTAGATCTACAAAGTCAAATTTAAATGGTCTAAAATGATTCAAAACTTGGGCAATAATAGCAAAATTCCTCAAAGGTGTCACAGTGCGCACTTCATCCACACTCCACAGTCAGACTCTGTTTTCCAATAACTTTTTTCCATTGAGTCAGGTGAGAGTAAATCCATTTAGCTGTTAGATGGGATATGAACGACTCTCCTAAGTGAACCTGCTGTATGTGATTTTGGGGAATTACTGTTTGCAAATTGCTTCCAATTTCTTTTCCCACTCAAAATCAAGTTGTTGTTTTTTCACCTTGGAAAATTCTCTTTGTGGCCATATTGCATTGGCTTTTATTGCACTGTCCCTCAGGTGGGCTTTTATATATATATAAAAAAGGGTTGCGGGGGGGTAGGGGGTGCTTGTGCTAGACCTGAGGGTCCTGTGTGGCCTGTGGCTTATATTGAGAAAGACACACAATTGGCGGCTGACTCTCCCACTCAGCAAATCCTCTAAGTGAGTTACCTGTCCAGGGAAGGTGGATGATAGAATGAAACACTCACTTGTCACTTTTATTAACCCTCTTACACTGCCCCCCACCCTCACCTTAACCATCCTCATTTTCCTTTTCTCCCCTAACCTCACAATTCTCCCTATCGGACCCCCCGGAGCCAAAATCATCCTCGTTTTGCATAATGCTCCATTTAACCTGATAGCGGTGACACGGCGAGGCACGTCGGGGAAAAGAGAAGAGGGATATGATGGAGCTTTGTCCCCCTCGCTCTCTTTTTATCAGCGTCCTTCGCACCCCCTCCCAGGCTCGCGGTGAACCCTGCTGGCAGTTATTATCCGCAAGGTCGCGCTCGGCCCCGCGTCCCACGAGTCGGACGCGACCTCTTCCTAATGTGGTCCCCGTGAAGTCAAACAGCCGCTGAACCCCCCCCCCCCCCCCCCACCCCCCCCACCCCCCCCACCAGTGACTCTTCTATAACTTGGGCTGCACAATTTTAAAAAAAAATAAACAAATTGTATTTTTTTTTTTCTTCAATTGCGATTGAATATGCGATTTTTTTTCAAGGTCCTCTCAATCATGTTTTAACAATTGCAATAAATTAATTTATATTACAATAAATGCGATAAATCGACAATTAATCAATCACTAATCGATTATCAGATTTATAAATTATATATTTTTTAAATCATCAATGACACTTTTAGATATCTTTTTGAATTTAAAATTGCCCAAGTGACATACGATGATTAGTGTTGTTAGGTTCTTCGTATTTTTTATATTTATTATATTTTTCATAATTTCTAATATTTTGTCATATTTTTTCCACCCCCCAAAAAATGGGTAATTTTCTTTTGTTCATTTTTCATTAAATAATTTTGTACATATATAATTTAATGAAAATTATGATTATACGTTTATATTTATGTTTTTTCCTAACTGAGCATTTTTGTCTATTTGTTTTTGTGATACTTCTCATTTTTATAGGTACTATTTTTCACTATTTTTCCCCCAGTGTCAGAACGCACTGTTTGAATCTAGCGAGTATTTAGGGATGCTTTCCAAGGGGAACGGCTCAGAAAGTGAATACTTCTGCGAACTCCTGGCGCTAACGAGGGATGAAATTATCATTTAAATTGTAGTCAGCCGACGGGAAATTAATTGAAAAATTCAAAAGAGATGAATTATGTAAGTCGTTTACTAGGGAGAGACTGCAAAGCACATGGTGATGTCAAATAATCGGATGTCATGTTAGGGTTTCATTGCTGGGTTTTTTTTGTTTGTTTTTCATTCAGTTTACTGGTTGAGTGGTGTAACCTTCAAACACATTCAACACATTCACCATTTGGAAAAAGTAGTGCGTAAAGTATTTTTTGAATAATACTTTTATACAATATAAACAGATTTTACACCGCTCTAATCAGTTCAATCAGATCGGCAGATACTTTGCTTTTTATTATGCTATTTAATTCTCTTTTTTTTTTTTTTTTTTTGTCTGTGAGTGGTCCGCATCCCGGTAGCAGTCCACAGACCAGTGGTTGGGGACCGCTAACCTACAGTATAACAAACCAGGAGGGTAATCATATTACTTTTGACAGGTGTCTTCTAAGAGTGCATAGTTTTAATTTTAGTTTGGTCACACTGCATAATTTATCAACTCAAATGTTCAAAAATGCATTTTGTTTTTCACTATCGAGTATTTGGAAGTGTTTTATTTTTTTTGTTTCTCCCCTCCTGTGACAATTCTTCTTCGATTCCAGGGCGAAAGGAAAGGCGCAGCGTTATCTCATGAATTCAAATGGACGTCGGGAATGTCGGTGGCCTCGCCCCTTTTCCCGCTGCTACCTATTTATGTTTTCCATATGGGTCCTTTAAAGACAAATGGAAGTCAGCCCGCCCTGTCCCCTTCTCCCCTGGAAATAAAAAGGTTGTCAAAAGTCAAGGGGGGAAAAAAAATTTCAAAACAGCGAGCAAACAGCCGTGTGTTGGCAAACGTGCACGCCCTCCCACTGAGATGTTGATGCTTCTTTGGAAATTGGTCGTTATGACGTACACTGCAGCAGGACACAAGACGTACAAAAGACAAACATGGTGTCTTCATGATTATTTAACAAAAAAGAAAAAAAAAACTCCAGCCAGCGCAAAGAAAGTCATCATATTTTCGTTAATGTTTTTTTTTGTTTATTCATGTCATAATTTTGAATAATGCTTTAGTATTTTGCTATTGAGTAAATTTTTGTAATGTAATTTTTTCATTTATTTTCTAATTATTTCCTATTTTTATTTTATTATATTTATTTATTATTATTATATTTATTTATTATTTTATATTTATGATAAGACTTTCATGTAATATTTTTTAAATCATATTTTATCTATTTTTGTTTATTGGTTTTTGGTTTGTTTTTTTCCTCAATAATTTAGTATTTTTCCATAAATATTTGATTTTTGTCTTAGATTCTTGCATATATTTAAAATTTTGTTCTATTTTTCATTTAACAGTAATATTTTTTATTCTTTTAAAATATATATTTTCTATTTTTTAATACATATAATTTTTTTTATTATGTCTGTATTTTCTCGATATGTTTTTATTTTTTGTTTAGTATTTTCTCCAATAATTTAGTATTTTCCCATTTAATATAATTTTTATTTCTGTCATATACTTCTATATATTTATAATTTATGTTTTTTTTCATTTTAATTTTATATTCTTTGTGTAGTTTTTGTATATTTTGTTTCAGATTTCTTTCTTTCAAATTTTACTTTCCCCCATCTAATACTTTCCCATATTTTTTTTATTATTTGTTGTTTCTTTTTTTTTTTTTTTTTTTAGCTTTTTTTGTAATATTTTCTGCTTTTGGTATTTTGACATTCTTCATGTTCTTGTAATAGCTTTCTATTTTGCTTATTTGGGCATTGTTAATCTATTATAGTACTTCATTTTATTCCTCAAGTTTTCAGGGGGGTTTTTTCTCGTGTATTTTTTTTTTTCTCAATTATGTTTTGCATTTTTAAATCATTTTACCTTGTGTCATCTCCACGGGAAATAAAGCTTGCCAAAAGTCAAGAAGGAAATTTCTAAGCAATGTCATAATGCTAAAAAAAAAAAAAAAAAAAAAAATGTATCAAACTAGCAAAAAGAAAGACAGGAAGTACGTGTAAGAAAAAAATATGTAAATGCAGAGTCAGAGAGTTCACGAGGAGAGAGGATTCATAATGTGCCAGGTGACCTGGGGGGCAGCCGGGGCTGAGTGTCCAGGGGCCGGCGTTGGCGGGGACGGAGGAGGGGGAGCGGCCCGGTCTCAGCGATTATCATTACGGCTCCATTTCGCCGGCGGGGCAAAGGTGAGGTGGCCTGGGGGAGCGGCGGGGAGGTGAAGGCTAATGCGGGGCGGCCGCCGGGTCGTCGGCTGTCGTTAGCGACACGTCGTGACCTGCTCACCCGCCACTTGGAGTTCGCAGGGATTTTTTCCCCCCCACCCCCAAAGTCTCGCTCTTCTTCACTACCGCACCGACCAGAGACGAATAAAAAATAAAACGTACCCATTTGAATTTTAATGTGTTTCATCGACGGTCTAGAGGGAGAAGTTTGGCGAGAAGTCCCAACTCAAAAGTAGTTTAAAAGTAGGTTAAAAACATACAGTACGTTACTATTCCATTAAATGTCGCGTAATGGAAAAGTAATCAATTAACAAGATAATTAAAAACATATTTTGATAATTAAATAACCATTTAGACAGTTTGATTTAAAATTGTCCAAATCTCAAATGAATGAAAAACTAATTAATTATCAAAGTAATCAAAAAATAATGTGATAATTGGACACTATTGTTAACCAAAACAGCAGCACACCCATCGATCTTTTGTGATCGAGTAGACTGTTGTGACTCCACAACGCTTTTTGCGATTATGTTTCTGGCAGTTTCAGGACTTGGAGCCCAGCTTCCAAAGCAAACATGGTGAAGCGGCATTTAGCTGTTATGCTACATGCAAAAAAAAGTTGACAATAGAAGTAGTGTTGTTCCGATACCAATACTGGTATCGGCAGAGGTGCCGATACTGCATTAAAACAGTGGTATCGGTATCGGTGACTGCTCACAAGTAACATGCCGATACCATTAATTCCAACGCTAATATAGGATTTTGGATGCAGCATCTTGTGTCTTGCTCGTGCACGACATTCACTGGTATGTGACATGTTCACTGCATGCCGATTTAAGACATCCTATTGGCCCTTGAATGCTCTGAACCAATGGCAGGACAGCTTTTTCTTGTTGAGGGAAAAAAAAAACATAAGTATCGGTATGGTATCGGTATCGGCCAATACTGAAAACCTGGGTATCGGTATCGGTATCCAAAAAACGGTATCGGAACAACACTAAATAGAAGAGAAGTAAGACCCAAGTATAAATGCTTTTAAAGCAAGGTTAAAAACTATGCTTCACCTTTGATTAAGGTCTTTGAAGTGTTTTTAAAATCTATTTCACTATACTACGGTCTTTTCGTTTATTTCCATCCCTTGTTTTTAAATGTCATCCTTAAAAGCTTAAATGTCTTGATGAATTTAGGTCTGTTGTGTATGAAATGTGCTATGCAAATAAAGCTGCCTTGCCATATCTACCTATCCAATATTTAAAAAATCGTATCCAAAAAACGGCCTGTACTCCCATCTACTGTTGAATCGAGACATTTTGGTATTCTATTTTAGCACTTTTATGTAACTCAAAGACCATAACGTGACCTTTGGCAGCAGTTTTGTGGCTATACGACAAATAACGGTGCCTGACCTGAAACGAGAGATTAAACGCCTCCCTTTATGCTTGTACAGACTATATATGTGCTACAACTAATAGCAGGAAAATAAAAGAAAGAAGCTGGAGTGGTGGATGAGATGGTGGAGGGACCCTTGCGCATCAGATCATGGGATCAAACACCCTTTTAAACCAAAAAAAAAAAACGTGTCTAAAACCGGTAGATGAGACCTGGTGTCATCTTACAAAAGGTGAAGGTCTTTTCATTGCCGCGCTCTCTTTTCGCCGCTTTATCAGCGCAATTACGACACAAACACGACTACGGGGCGTCCGATCCCATCGCCTCCATTTCCGCAAGCGGCCTAATTAGTCCTAAAGAGCTGATGAGGCGAGGAGTAAAAAGAGGGAAAAAGGCCGCCGTGGCGTCCCATTGTGTGTGTTACGGGAACACAAATTGTTGGGCATCCGGGTGTGTTTTCTTCTGTTCATTCTCCTTTCTAAAGCCTTCAAAGGGCCGATTGTGTATCGCCGCCGTTCAAGTGGCCTTTCGGTGTAAGCGGACACAACAACAAACATGGCCGGCACTAATCAGGGCCCCGGCTAATGTAAACAATGTCATTTTTCCCCCCCTCCCTTTTTTTCAGCCTTAATGAGCCAATTTCTCGCAGATACGAGGGGGCCAACAATTGGGCCGCCGCCTTTGATGTGATTCATCTGAAGGTTTGTTTGTGATCGCTTGGCACTTTTTTTTTTTTTTGTTGGGAGCCTCTCGCCCCGGACCGCTTTCATCTCCGCTGCGACGCACTTGGGTACAGCAGCAGCAGGAGGCGGAGGGAAGAAAAATCTTCTTTTTTTTTTTTAAAAGAACCGCCCTCCCCCATTCTTTTAGTCCTAACCTTATTTATTCATACTACTAAATTTCTATCCCAAGTCTTAAATTCTTAGTTTTAATGTATCATCTCTATCCCTACATTCCTTGTCTTAACTTTCTCTTTCTAAACGATATTACGAGTCCTAACCAATCCCTAGACCTGCATTCCTAGTCCTTCATTTATATCAGTATAGCCCTACTGCTACCCTACCATCCCTCGTCCCTCTTTTGAAGGCTCCGAGGCGTGAGGATTTACAAACAAGTCCCAAGTCCTACATCCCTAGTCCGCATTTACTGTTGCAGGCGTTCCCCGTCCTAACATTCCCTTGCCTTAACTAATCATTAACTTTCTCTCGATGGCGGAATTCCTAGTTTTAACCTTCCAACTGTTCTTCCTGTATTGCTAGTCCGAGTTTTTTGTACCATTCTTAGTCCTAACCTTCGACCGTCTAATCCAGCATTCTTTTCCCTAATAGGATTCCTAAGACTAACATTTGATACAGACTCTTGCATTACTAGTTTAGTCTTAATTTAGCTATCCCAAGTCTGACATTCCAAATCCTAATCTTCTTTCCCCTAATCCTAATTTTCTATCCGAATCATGGGTGGACATTTCAGTCGTTAAATTGGCCCGTCGCTGACGCCCAATTCACATTGACTGCAGAAATGACGCGGTGCGTTTTCCGTGAGGCTTCTGCAAGGACTGCAATTCACACCGCGTGCGTTGCGTGTGCGGAAATTTGCACCCGCCAGACCACAAGATCACGTGGGGTTCAAACTGGAGAGTCGAGTTCACGCAACAGTCCTATTTTGTAAACAATAGCCACGCTTGCCTGTTGTCACATCGATATGCTTTTTGGACATTATTTCTGGGACTTCTACCATGGCTCCACTACCATGGGTAAGTACGTTTTGTTTTTAAACAGTGTTATTTTGTCATGTTTGATTTATTCTGAGCTGATTTTTTTGTCTTAAATGTCCGACTCGTGTCATGCTCTGTAGCTAGCTAGCTTCCCTCCAAAAAAACGAGTTCGCAACTGTTTCATTTTGAAATATACTGGATTTATCTTGATGCGAGACACCCAACTTCCTGTCCAGCTCGTGCTATTTCTTCAGTTTCATGACAATCCGCATGCAGCGTCCGGAAAAAATAAAATGCTTGCGGATACCTTCCGCATCGCTGCATCCGTTCCGCACCTCAGACGCACCACACCGCAACTGGTGTGAATTGACACGTAGACTTGAATGCATTCTATCCATACACCCGACGCACGGAAAACGCACCGCGTCTGTTCCGCAGCCAGTGTGAATTGGGTGTAAGAGATGCCCACCTTCCGACGAGCGTTTACGCATTTTCGGCATGTGCTTTTTTGACGAGAGGCCGCGAAAAAAACGCACAAACTTAAGATGACCGTCTGCCGTAAACCTGCTTCAGTCGGTGCTCAGTCCATGTATTTATTTGAGTTGCTGAAAATGGGGGCATCTGTAAATGACGGGCCAACGTATTGACGGAAGTGCCCATCTGATCCCGACATGAGTAGTCGTTACCCTTTGATCCTTAACGCTGCATAAAGTTCCATGACCATCGTTCGTCATACATTTCAAGTCCTGACCTATCCTAAGTCTGGCATTCCTAGTAGTCAAATACTTCTATCCCAGATCTTGCCTTTCTAGTCCATCTATTTAAGACAACCACCTCTTTTATTATCCACTAATCAGCTGACCAGCCCTTGGGCAAGAGGGGACGAGCACCATCCAGAGAGAGAGAGAGCGAGCGAGAGCAGTGTCTGTTGTGATCAAACAGCGGACTCATTAAAAGGCGCCCCGGCGTGCGATAGGTGGGCATTGACAGCGCCTTCATTAACACGGCGCTGACAAAAGGTGAGACGTACCAAAGAGGCAGCCGGCGGGGCCAGGTGTGTGCTACAGACGCTGCGCCTTTCAACATGTCAGCATGGCGGAGGGGGTGGTGGTGAGGGTGGAACGGGGGAAGAAGTGCGGTGGTCCGTCAAGTGCTGACCAGAAGCGAGAAAGAAAGTGAGAAGGGTTTTTTTCTTCTTCTTCTTTCTTTCGCCAGTGTGAACTACATCCTACAAACTTCTGCCCAATCTGTTTCACATTCAAGATGATTGTGGTAGAGTTATTATTGTACACTGGACTCTCCAAAATATACGTCGTATATAATTCTGATGTTCTAGTCCAAACTTGTCCCTAGTCATAGATTCTAAGCTATCGTTCTAACCCTACACGTATACATGGTCCACAGTCTGGCCGAGAGTAGAGATTTTGACTTTACCAGCCAATGGCAATTACTCTTCTTGAAGACGTAATCTGCCCCAGAGCTAAAATGGCTTCAAGCACATTTTACCTCAGAGCGGGAGGAGTTGCCCTCCCCCTCCTCCAAGGACCTCAGTGACGGTTTTTATGCTATCACGATATAATTTAGCGTTCCTGTGAAGGGCTTCAAGATCAATTTATGCCGTGATACAAATTTTACAAAATAACACCCAGTCTACTCTAGTCCTTAACTCCCATCCTTGGTCCAACTTTTCTAGTCTTAACCCATCCTGAATGCGTCATTGCGAGTCCTAACTTTGTATCCCCAGGTCTGCATTTTCAGTCCTCACATTCTATCCATCGTCCGAATCGACAGTATCCATACAACAGCATTCCGAGTCCGAACCTTATATCGCTAGGCCTCAAGAGAACAAGTTT
Source organism: Festucalex cinctus (assembly GCF_051991245.1). NCBI lineage: Eukaryota > Metazoa > Chordata > Actinopteri > Syngnathiformes > Syngnathidae > Festucalex > Festucalex cinctus. The sequence goes on from NC_135417.1 coordinate 15,810,094, forward strand.
ATGGCACGGCGAAAGTGGGCCACATGATGATGTCATCTTCTCAAAATTGACAAAATGGTCACAAGAGCACATAAGGCAATACAAAGAGGGGGGGTTAGAGGTGGTAGTGGTGGTGTGGTTCTGTATTGATGTAATTTAGGTAGTCAAAGCTCGTGACCAAAGGCAACACATTGGCCCACGTCCGGGCCAATTCTAATCAATCACCGGAGCTGAAGTGAACTCCACTCCAGGCTAATCCCACCGCGATTGCATGCACATGCAAACAAACACGGGTACACATACACACACGAATCTCGCCTCTCTGGCCGTGAGTCAGGGGGGCCCTCCGGGAGCACACACACACACACTGCACCTGCTGGGCCCCGCAGTTAGCAGCTGTCAACTCCACGTGCACACTGTGCCGTCTGTGCTGTGCTGCTGCGTTGGGGTGTGGGGGTGTGTTAAAAGGGTTGAAGCAAAGTTAAACACTTCAGTTGGGCCAGATGAAAATGAAGGTGGACCTTCATGAAGAACATTGGCTCACTTTCAAATTGCCTCTTAAGCAAAAAAAAAAAAAAAAAAAACAGACCATGTTTTAACAGCTATATGCCTTAAGTTTGTGGCCAATCAATGAAAATATTTCATGACAGCAACTAATGATTGTTTTAATAATCGATTAATCGAGATTAAAATCACATTTTAAAAAAACAAAAAAAACTATTTAACTTTCACCTCTCTACCAAAAAAACAATGTTATTTCCAAATGCCCATTTAGAAAATACACAAACATGAACTGAGTATGATTCACTTCCTAGTTTAGTCCATAACATGTCAGAAAAATCGACAAAAATTGTTAATCATTGATTTCCAAAGTAAAAGCAGAAATTTAAAAATGTTGACTGTTGAGGGAATGACATTACATGAGTAATCAATTATGAAAACAATTATCAATTAATTTAATAATCCATTATCTGTCAATTAATTGAATGAACTGTTTTAAAATGCTGACAGTCTTTTTCACATGGTGTTTTCAAATTTGAAAAGATGATTGACAAAAATAAAATTATATTTTTACTGAACAGTTGCCTGACTGAGGGATGGGGGTCAAATTAGTGTGGTTAAATTAGCCGCTAATAAACTGATGTCAGTGTAAAAACATCAATTTGATGCTTTGATGACATTGTGGGCTTTGTGTAAAATCTTTTTTTTTTTTTCTTGACATCATTGAGAGGACTCGTAAATGTGGGTTTTGTCGTCATGGAAAGCCATTATTAGACAGACCTTATTAGTATGCGGGCTTCAAAATATCAGTCCATTAACATGAGGGACATCCACAATATGTTCCTGGCAAGGCCTTGCACGTGGCACTAATAAAATCTATCATCCCCCAATTTTAGGTTTTAATTGATTTTGTGCCCTTTCATTCTAGAGAATGACCAACATTATTCAAAACAATTTTTTCTATTTGGGCGTTTCGTTTTGGGGTTTTTTCACCCTCTTACCAGTTCCACATCACAATCCGCAGAATGGATTTACAATTGCAAATATTGAATATGTTAATGTTTACAATTGATGGCCTGACAGTTTTCTGAGCAAATCAGGGATGGGGAAAAAATATGAGAGCCACTTAATTAGCCACTACAGGCTAATCACAGAAAATAATAATAATAAAAATAATAATAATAATAATGATAATAATAATAATAATAATAATAATAATCTTTGAGACATCTGATAATTAGGCCTTTGATGAGGGGGGAAATGCTCCAATTCGACCCAGTAATCGGTGTATGTGTGTACCCAGCTTGAAGAAAAATGTGCAAGATAGCTACTGACAGTGCAAACTGCCTTAGTTACCCAAAGAATTGATAGTTATGGTGGTGGAATAAGACACATTACAGAGGTTAGCTCGAGGGTACGACCTTCATCCTGAGCTCCTTAGCTACCTCGGTAGCAAGTACTGCTGAGATAGGAAGCCAGACTCGAGCAACAATGTCTCTTTTGGGGAAGGGAAGAAAAGAAAAGAAGAGGGGAAGAAAAAAAAAATCAATAATGTGTTGTGATGTGAAACTGATTCCCCACTGGGTTTGCCGGCTCTCTGTGAAAAGCCTATTCTTTTTGTGGCCCCGAGGTAAACTGTGTACTTTGTAGCAGTGTGCCTCGGTAAGCCTTGGAGACCCGGCGCACCGATTAAGCCGTACCGGAGCACATTAGCGCCGGGTCTTGTCACGGCAGGCGGAAACAGCCCTGGTGAGGGGAAAGGGGTGTGTAAAAAGAATGAAGAGTCGGGGGTACACCCGAGGGGAGGACAGGGATGAGTAACAATTGAGATGGATGGAACTGGAATGAGAGACTTCTGCCAAGGGTGAACAACCCTTCGAGCGTTTGTCTACTTCAAGTTGATACAGTGCCACTCCAGTCCTCTAGGTGGCACTAGTGATAGCTAATGGACTCTTAAGCCTTTTGTTTTTGCAAAAGCCTTTTACTTTGTAGCACTTTAAGATTGGTGAAATACTGTATAAAGGATTTTACAAATAAAATTTATTATTATTATTATTATTATTATTATTATTAATACAGCCATTTTAATTAATATACAATTTTGTAATTTGTAAATAAAAATTCTCATAAAACTCATCAAATTAGAAAGTTTTAATAAAATACATCATGTAACATATCTAACATTGCAACTCACTTTGCTATATCTGGGTTTTTTGTTTCACTGTTTTTTCAGAAATAAGGTAAAAGTGTACTAGCGGCGAAGACATTCCAGTCCTGTAGGTGGCAGTAAAATAAATTGTAAAGACTGAGCTAAACTTAATGATTTGTAATGTTTAACAACTGTGATTGTCTATTAAAAAGCATGTATCTCCAAATTCTGCTAGGTTTGTATTTTTATTTGGGTTTTCCAATAATAATGACAAAAGACATGATTCTGAAGTTGCACAAAAACTTTGGCGCACAAACATCACATGATAACCTCGCTTATTTTAGGATTAACCAAAAGGCATTTTACTTCCCACCCCATTGTTAAGACGCGAAGACGAAGAAAACTTGAAAGTTAAGGAAATTCAAGGCGGTCAGACCCAAGCATCACAATTTCACTTGTCGAACTTACAGTAAGATCGTGGTTGACTTGCTGTTTTTCCAAATTAACATTTCAAAGTTGTATGACTGCGGAGATTGTTCAAATCTAACTTAACACATTGCCCCTACAATGAATTGGTTTGATGATGGTGACAGTCTGACTTTGACAGATTATTTTTGTTGTAAATAGTAGTCGATACACCACTCCGGTCCTGTAGGTGGCGATAATGCAAGTAAAGAAGAACAACATGACATTCTGCGCATGTGGGAATTCATACAGTGGTAACACAGTACAAAAAATTCTGGAAAATGTGATATAGGTGTTCAATTACTTTTGGAAATTGTAAGCTAACAGATGAGCTTGCTGAAAATTTTAATAAATCTAATCCACAGTGCAAACAATCTCTTACGCCACCATTTTGTGATCAACGAGGTTTAGCCCACCCCAGCGTGATGATGTCACTCCTGACGTCGGAGAGAGACCGCCGCTCAAGGATGGCCTAAGAGGATGGAAGGACGGGACAGGAGAGGAGACAAGTGACAAATCCCCCGTTGATGGCTATCTACAGGCTATTTCCCAAACCTCTCGCTACAGAATAGGCCGGGGCCTTAAGCCCCTTCTTTCTCATTTTCTCCTCTTTATTTATCCCTGCTCTTCTCTTCCCTCCCGTGGTCAATTTGTCACTTTTTGCATAATGGCGTGGCGTGGAGCGCCGGAAAATGGGATGGCGAGATGAGCAGTCCGAGGAGGTGTGATGGAGGGGTGGTTGGGGAGGGGTTGGTAACACAAGGGGAGGGGACGGAGAGGACCGTGTATCCTCACCACCCCCTCCTTAAAAACTCTTCTCCGTCCCCGCCCCTCCCCGACCCTTTTCTCTCCAGGAGGCAGATGTCAATCATGTGCGTCTCCCACAATCCCTCTGGAGCTCATTGTGCCCGCGGTCGCTGGCGGAGGCCGGCGTGGCGAGGAGCCGCAGATGGAGGGAGCGCTGTCAATCATTGTCACTAATTATTAATTTCTGTCACTCAGGCCCCCGTGGCAGCCACGATGAGGAGGCGGAGGGGGCCCTCCCTCCCCCTCTTTCGCCGTCCCTCCCTTACCATGCCCGCCGCCTATTAGGCAAGCGGGCCCCGCGTCGGCCCCTCTCCTCTTCCCCGGTCCCTCGTTAAAGTCTCTGCCTCTCCTCAAGTCGTCTGGGTCGCCTCTTGTTTCCTTTCCCTCCCTTTCTCCCCGCACTCCTGGAAGGTGACTCGATTTGGTATGCCGACCCAGACGCCCCCAAAAGTTCAACTGTTCATTATGTGGCGCACGTACCCCCCACCCTCTTCCCACCCTCCAAACCCACTCAGTTCATATTACGAGGTCACTCCCCCACCTTTTTTTTTTTTTTTTTTTTTAATTGTATGCTACCCTCTACCCTTCTCAACCTCTCCCTGTACCCCACAATCTCCTGTGCACCCACCAGCCCCCACCCAAAGAATCCCCAAATACTTTTTTTTAAGCCCACTTTTCTGCATCAACTCCCCGGGTTCTGATGACTGTGTCGTGGCTGGAGCCAGTCTGTGATGGCAGGCTAATGAGGGAAAGGCCCGGCCAGGACCGGGACCCCGCTCGCGCTAAGGGTTCTGATCCACCTTCACCTCATTACCAGAGGCGGCGAGCCGGCGAGGCAGGGAGGTGAGCGAGGGCAGGGGAGTGGGAGATAGGAGGGAGGGCATACAGAGATAGCACTACGCCATGTATACAGGCTGGATGTACACTGTATGGTTCAAGAGACACAATTTGAGGTACATAAAATAACTGTTCCGGATTTCTTCGGATCGGAATCAGTCACGAAGTACACTGACTCTGACGTCCTGAATACACACGTGTTGTTGGTAGTTGTTTTCTGCTTCATGTGTGTGAAAGTAGAAGTTGTACCGTAACATCGACGCTAACTTCTGTGGAGCCCGTCTATGCATTTCACATGACATGTTAGCATTAGCATTAAGCTAGCTGAATGACATGATGACAGCGAGTCCTCGAGTTACAACGTACTCTAGTTACGACGTTTCGGGTTTACGGCGGCCGCACCTCATCCGCCAATTTGTCCCTCGTCCACCATTTTAGCCCAGTGTTTCTGCTTAGCTAGTGCTAGCGCTTGTCTGCGTTTATGAACCGGGACCATCTTTGGCTTTTTCTAACTTTTTTCCTACATGATTGCACCAAAGAAGAAAGCTGGGTCAGCTTTCTTGTTTATTTTAATGTATTTTATTTTATTTTTATACAAAGTATTTTGATGTAAATTTCAGCTGTAACGGTGAAATCCGACTTGTGCGGAAATTTAGATTAGATCGCCAGCGTAGGACTGGCATTTGTTCATAACTCAAACACGGTTTGGTTGAACTTTTTGGTGTTTCAATAGTCAATGTTTCATTCTCTTTTAATTTTTGTGTCAGTTTTACAGTAAACTTCAATTGGGAGTGACAAAATAAAGTGAAACAAGCAGGCTTAGCCTCTTGTTTGTAAAACTGTGTACTCAAAGTCATTTTATTTCTTGACAGTGAAAGTGACAAATAATAAAAAAAAAAAAAAAAAAGTGTGTTTTAATTATGTGTTTAAATCAGGGATGAGCAATAACGATACTTGGCGCACACTCATGGCTGACAATGAGGCTCTCTAAAGCGGCCATGCCACACTGGGGTAAAACTGTTGGGAAAAGAAGTTTTAATATGGTGTCTCTACATTGTGTTTTCACCTATTACAGGTGGTAAAGGTGATAAATATGAGTTCACTGTAGTTACTGTTTGTAATTAGACAGTTCTATTTAGTATTTTTTATACAAACATTAATTCTGACTTTTGTACAGCTTCAACGTACGTTCGAAATCAGACAACTCGACAAATTTGCAATACGTAGCCAAAAATGGAATTCCGCTGTATACCAAGGACCCTCTGTAAGTAAATAAGTGACCGATAACAAAAAGTTCCTATCCTGAGCCGGCCAATGCTGACTGCTCTTAAGAGGTTAAACTGGACATCCTTCACCTCTCTCTTTACCGCCACACGGTCATTAGCAACCCGCAAGGCCTCTCTACCTATTACCTCCCGCCTCCTCCTTTCTACTTTCTACTTCCTGTCCGTCTCCTCTCCTTCCTGTCGCTCTTCAGCACCTGTCACTTTTCCTTTCACCCCCCCCCCCCCCCCCCTTCCACCACACCTCTCCAAGACCCTTATACCCCCACTCTCGCATCTCTGTTTATTTTCTTTCTCGCCCTCCATCTCCTCTTTCTCATCTCCTGTGGGCTGTCACTGTCTTTCTCTTCCCATTTGCTTGTCTCTTTACTCCCTTTATCTATCCATCGCTCTCGCCACTGGCAGCCTCTTTCTTCTTTTCTCACTTGGGGTGTGCGTGCGCGCGCGTGCGTGCGTGCGTGCGTGCGTGTGCGTGTGTCAGCATTCAGCACCTCAGTGGCGACAGGGTTTATTGGCGTAATGCATTTATCACTGTGGCGAGCTAGCCAGGGCCTCACCTCCTCCTTTGAGGCGGTGAGTAATGAAAATGGGATCACTTGTGACAACACTGTGAAGCGCACGCACACACACAAACACACAAAGTCCCACGCAAACAACAACGAAAAGAGCGAGAACGTTGGCCGCAAAAAAAAGCTCAGCAAGAGAACAATGCTTGTATCATCATCTCTTGCGCGTTAGTTGGCTTTGTTTTATGGTGAGGCAGCTATTTGTTGCACTATTAAATACTTTTTTTTTTTTTTTTTTTTCCCCCATAGGAAGAAATGGAAAAGGGAATAATAAGTTCTGGGGTCAAATTGTCAACTTCATGAAAACTTTTATTAACTCTATGGGTAATGTTTTACGTAACATTTCAACATTCTCAACTGACTTACTGTCATTCCCTACATTGACTGACAGAATAAGTGTTCTGTGACAAGAGCAAACTCTTCCTTCACCAGAAAAAGTTTGTTTCTACCGTTTTCTGGGTGAGCTCCTCTTCAATGCCGACCCATTAAAAAAAAAAAAAAAAAAATGAGCCTGACGAATATACAGTGTAGGTTGTCTTAACTGGCTGGACTCCATTTGATAAATATAAACGTCCAGAGCAGTGATTTGACAAATGTAGAGATGGTACAAGTCCTCACACCTCATGCATTCAAAGTAAGTCACTGTAAAAATCCATTTTTAAAAAACCGCAAACTTCATATCTACCGCCTAACTCTGATCCTCCTAATCCGAGTCCCCCAGTCTTTACAAGAGTTGATTTGAAGCCGAAACAAAGTTATTAGATGCCAAGTGGGGTTCAGTTCAATGAGGAATTTGATTGTTTGGCCTTGATCAATAACCCTAATTTAATTGTATCAGGACACCAGATTCAAAGGTAACAAGTCCAACAATTCCAGCAGTAGTGTTTTCCTCTCAATGGCGAGAAGTATCTGTCTAATTCAATTTTGGTAAATGAACAAACAATGACTGCAGCAGCCGCACGCATGACTCGATGCCAAATCGGCTAACGTGTGTTTACACTGTGTGGCTAGCTTGCTAGCTTTAAAATCGGTTATCCTATCAATTATTCCATCGAATAATCGCCCTGACCCCTGCCATAATTTTTTAAAACTTATTTTTGTTAATCTAAGGTTGAACGTGGGTTGAATTGAGGAGACATAACGACTCAATTATTATCTTATGTACATATACATTATTAAACACCAACACAATTAGCCTATGCTAAACGGTTAATAAACATAATTCGCCTTTTTTTTTTTTTTTTTCCTCAGCCCTAATTCTCTCTCAGTGGCTCTTTTTCTGGTGTTTATATTGTACATTGAGGTCAATGAATCAATAGGCATTTTTCCACCAACAAGCCCAGGAACTTTGAGTTCTGGGTAAAAGGGAGTTCTTGGTTGTAAAGGTTCAGCAGGGAATTTAGAATTGGGTTTCCACAGCGTCTTAGAGTTCTTGGTAATTAATTCAAATGAGTTTGAGTCCAGCTGATGTAAAAACAACGCGCCCAAATTTGACCAATCAGCCGTGGTCATTGCAGCCCGCCCCCTCAAAGTTCCTGCCTGTCTCAGCAAGACCCTGCTGCTGAGATAGTACTTGGATGCCCCCTGGGGAATTTAATTACCCTGGTAATTGTTGTTGGTGGAAAAACGCGAGAACTGAATTTCACCAAGGTAAACTGAAAAGTTCTCCAAAAGTTCCAGCGGTGGCAAAATGCCTAATAAGAATTCGAACCCTATCCTCCAAAACCCTAGGCCGCCTTAACCCTCTAACTAAAACTGTTCATGCACAAACATGGATCAATGAATCACGGAAAAAAGGTGAACCCTCGACCACTAACCCGCCTAAACCTAACCCCCTCTAACCCTAACCACCCTAACCGGTCCAATGAGGAATTTGATTGTTTGGCCTCGATCACTAACTTTACTCTAATTGTATCAGGATGCCAAGTTGAGATTCAGCATGTCCAGCAATTCCAAAAGCTTTTTTTTTTTTTTTTTTAATGGCCAGAGGTGCCTGTCTAATCCAATTTTGGTGAGTAGAGGGGGGGGAATCTTCACCGGTGTTAAAACTATAGCGTCACCTCACATACTCCGTCCAAGCTCTGATTAGCCTTGACAGAACAAAAAACATCAGTCGCCTCCCGTCCCACTTGGTCCAACTTCAATCAGTGGCAACTCCGGAGTTAAATATGATACCATCACTGCTTAAAAACGTATGTCAGCGAGGGAATGTCGCTAATAATTCCCCCCCACCTCCCCCCAGTCCAAAGACTGCTGACTAATGCGGCGAAAACGCTGGAAATAGTCGCCTGCTATTTGTTATTCATGCGGCCCTCAAGGTGCATCCACAAGGCTGACGCTCAAGTGTGCGTGCGTGCGTGCGTGCGTGCGTTGCGGATGCCATTAATGCCCGCCGCTGATCGCCCTCGCACATTTAAATAACAATGGCGCAGTCAGAGGATTCAGCGGTGTGAATCCGACCCGCAAAAACACCCAGGAGGGCTGCAGGCGTAACTCCTGCCGTGTGTGCGAGTGTGTGCGTGGGTAAGCACAAATACAAAACAGTCGGTCGCACATCACAGAGTAAGAGCAGGGATGAAAATGCAGATTGAGCATGAGGCTACAGTACAGGCTATCATCCACCATGTTGTGTGATGCATAGCTGCACTAAAGTAGATGGATGTATGTTGTTGTTGTTTTTTCCACAATTTAAAATACTTCCCAGGCATCTTAATCTTAATAAAAGGTCAGTGACACGCTTTCGAGTGGGCGGTCCTATCTCATGCACGTAAGAAAAAGAACACCCCACCCTATACGCTATAATGCTGGGCCAATGGACAGTTAGCATGACAAACGTGGTGAAGCTAAAGGATTTAAAAAAAAAAAAAAAAAAAAAAAGCATTTAACCAGCACCCAAGAGAGAGTAAAAACATTTTTACAACTAATTTGTGTGTATGTGTCACATCAATCAACGCAAGTTTACAGAGAAATCAAGTAGCACCACTTGTTGGAAGCTAATGCTGCTAAGCTAACGCGCATCTGTGCAGCCAATACAGCTTTGCTTACCTGCTGGGTTTGACATAATGGGAGATGTGTCGTGTCAATTCATAAAGTGTAATAAAAAAATAAAAAAATAAAAAAATAAATAAATAAATAAAATATTCAAAATCAATGGTACAGATAAAACAAAATTTATGTAACAAATTTAATGAAAATTTGCGAAAAAAGAAAAGAAATTGTATTTTTAATAAATAAATTTGAGTTGTATCTTCAAAGCCATTTTGTTTTAAGACTAACACTCATAAATGCATTATCGTCAATAGAAAGATAAATCTTAGTATGGTTTTAAGTGTAAAAAGTCTGGACTACCCCTGGTGTAGCTTTGAAAGCGGTCATGGATCTTAGACCGGACTAGTTGACCATTACATGAGCAAAGAAACTGTGTGGCATTGCTGCTATTGCATAAATTAGAACTATTGTTATGTAACAGTAGGCCGGAAATGGCAAATAGCAGCTCACATGACACATTTTCAGAAATGGGCAGATAACAGAATATTTACTTGATTCCTCACTTGATGGAGTAGGCAGCCACTCAGCAGAAACAACCATTTGCATAAAAGCCATTCAGAATTCAATTTTCCGTCATATGTCCCTTTAAGAATACATTAAGTACAGGGAAGGCCAATTACTTTGCACCTCTGTGTACCATGCAAAAAAAATCATTTTAAAAATCTTAAAAACGATTTTTTAAAGTAATTATTAATTTCAGCCCACTAGCAAATCAAGGTTTCTTAAAAAAAATAATTAGAAATTAACAACTGCTGTGAGGAATTAGTTGAAAAGATGGCAAACGTAGGCCCGTCAAATCCTAACCAACTGCTTCAACTAAAAGCCATGACACCCATTCAAAGGCCTGTGTCATGTTGATCAACACGCACTGAAAGATACTCACCATATTTACAGGTACTTCTCCACCCCCCCCCCCCCGAACACATATCACACAGATGAAGGAAAACAGTGGTACTGTGTTAGGTCATTTATCATAGCAAATGTTGGAGCACGAACAGCCACCAGAAAGATCAATTTTTAGTTTTAATATATAGCCAATAATTAATTATAGTTAACCCCAACTGAAAGTCATATTTTCATGTAAAAGCTTCAAAATATTTATAACGAGTTGCTGTTTATGTTTATTTGAAAACTTCAATTACAGTCCCCTGCAATGAAGCCAGCATGCAGTAGTAGGTATATTAATCAAAAACACAACTGTAAATTGATTACCTTTTTCAGATGGTCTACAGGGGCGAGGAGGTCTTTACTGGTGATGAGGAAACATTTGAGTATGAATCAATTTTTGTGATGCACTCGTTTTGTAGTGTCAGTTGTTGGTGACAACATTTATGGTAGGCCTATTTAGTGGCCAACATGTGACAACACTTCCCCCTGTTTGAGTTACATGAGCCCTTCTCTTTTTTTACTCACACAAATGAAATACTTACTTTTTTTTTGGTGTGGGGTAAAAAAAAAAAAAAAAAAAAGGACATTTTGAGAGGGAACACATTATCTTCCACCATGCTGCAAGTTGGTCAAAAACAGAGACCAACGCACCTGGTTTTAAGTGGACTGAACCACATCACGGAAGTAAGGGGGGGGGGGGGGGGGGGGGGGGGTGATCATATGTAGAAGCTGTCGGAATGTTTATTGAATTTGTCTTAAACAGCTAAAAAGGAAAACAGAGTTAGTCATTTTGTAACTTTTAAATAAAATAACTAAGTTTAAACATGATGAAATGTTAATTAATTAGTGCTGTCAGAGTTAAAGCATTAATTAATTAATAAATCACACAAAAATATCGCATTAAACATTGTATTACCACAGATTAATCACACTAATAATTTTGACCGCAGATGATACTTTTTAGCCGACAGCGGATGGTTACGTTAAAGGTAGCTGTTGGAGTTTGAGCAATAAACATAACTACATGCATTAAAGTAAAGCATTTAAGAAATGTTTACATATGCCGTAGGTCTTTTTTTCCCGTTTTAAATTATGCAAATAATTTATTGATTAGAAAAAGCCGGATGAGCTTGTGCAGTAAATATAAATTTTTGAAGACGTCCTCATAACATTAAATGTCGAAAAAATTAAAAAGAAATAACACACAAAAAATTAACACTTAACAGGTGCGCTTCAGCCAGCTCCCCCCGCGACCCTTGTGAGGTCAAGAAAATGGATGGATGGATGGAGGTGCTCTTCAAATTTAGCGGGTAAAATATGTTGGGGGAAAAGCATTTTTAAGTCAGTGATTAACTCATTTACTCCCAGCCATTTTCGCTGAAGCAAACACTGTTTTTCTGGATTTTGACTGATTTTGATTTGATTCATCAGGGAAAAAAATATATATATTTCTATCTATCTGTTTCCATTTTGCTGTAATTAGCATTAGAATATAGCTCAGTTTCATCATTATTCACAAATATGTTTAGAACTGTGGGGAAAATAGTTTGTTGCAACATTGCCCTGGTTGATCTCTTATACTCTGCTGCTACCTGCTGGCCATTTTTGTATTAACTACCATTGCCGTTATCTTCAGTTTAGAGGCTAGATCAAAGCCTTCTGTATTCTCTAGCATAAATAAAATAAAATTAAAATTAAAAAATGTATAAATACGTCTTTGGTACACTGGTAATATTTAAAATAGAACGTATTTATACGTCTTTGGGAGCAAATGAGTTAATCATGATTAATCAAAATTCTAAGGTGTGATTAATCTAATTAATCGTTTGACAGCTCTATAATTAATGCAAGTATTTGTAATCATTATTATGGGAATCCCCAAACGTCAAATGTGGGCTTTTAAAATGGTTGCCTGCGCATTCCGAACCTTGCTCTCGCAAGATGAATTCTCGCGGTATTTGTGAGTTCACAAACTCCGGAAAATGTTATTATTATTATTATTAGTAGTAGTAGTAGTAGTAGTAGTATTATTATCATTATTATTATTATTATTATTATTATTATTATTATTATTATATATCCGGATATTGCGGAGAACTCCCTTGAGTAAAGCGCAATATCAATCTGGCTATTGCCAGGTTAGCGCAATTCCTAACTGAATAAAACTTCACCAAAACAATTAATGACATATATAAAAGTTGTTTTCCGTGGTGTTTACTCACTAATTGACTTATGTCCCTTTGAGAGGAAAACAAAATAAAAAAGTAGCCTATGTGAAATACAAAGAAATTAATTTTAGGGGGTCTTTTTGATTATGCAAAAAGCAATACATCATCTAAGAACCAAATGTGTTATCCCAGAATTCCTTTTCAAGTAAAGTTGTTGGAAGACTTGTTAACAATAACACGTTTGAGAAGGTTTGTCAGCATTTTTATTTATTTTTTTAAAGCTGCCATATTGCTCCCAAATGCTTCTCAGCAGTTGTTTTGTTTTAAACACACTGTGGAACAAAATTAAAGGGGAATTTCCTTTTCTTTTCCTTTTTCTTTTGTTGGAAGTGTGGTATCCAGCAGGAAGTAGTCGAAGAGGATGACACAGCAGGACACAACATCACAACAGCCTTTTCATTAAAATATATATGTATATCTTTTTTCTTCTTCTTCTTCCTTTCTCAAAGCTCCAAAAAGTCAACAAATGTCTGCAAGCTGCTGACAAGCTGTCGATAACCGCGTGGTCGCACAAAGCTGCCACTTCATATGCTCCCTCTCCCCATTCTCTTCTTTTTTTTTTCTGCTTCCTGCAAATGACCAGAACATCCTCGGCTGAGCGGCGCCTATTTTAACGAGGGTGCACAAACACCCCAGCGCCCCAAAAAAATGGACCCTAAAAAAAACAAAAAAAACAAAAACGCAATGTGCATGTTCACCGAGGCCGCATGCATTGTAAGCACGGAAGCGCCGGCTGACTGATCCGTCTGTCTTGGTGTAACAAGACGAAGACATGCATATGCATGAAAATGTACGCACGAGGGACACCATTTTGGACATTGCTCGATAAGCCACCCCTCACACACTCGTAGTGCAATACTGCAATGTTTCGTATCAATCGACTATTAAATCAATACGGGGCCGGTATCGCTGATATTGATATGATACTTTCATAATGTAAAATCCAATTGAAAAATCTAATATTTTGTATTGATTCCATACTAACTAAATACATATTTTAAAATGAGATTTGGTACTGATATAATACCAAGTAAGTATTCAGTCCCAACCATTTTCACTGAAGCAACCTCCTTCACTTCCGGCTGTTTTACTGGATTTTGACTGGTTTTGCAAGGTCCACAGAATATTCTGTTCTACTGCTATAAAAAAAAAAAAGGAAACTACCAAAAGAAAGATTAGAGTCTCTTCTTTCATCGGGAAAAGTAATATAGTAAAAGTATATTTGGATCTGTTTCTGTTTTGCAGCAATTAGCATTAGAATATATAGCTAGGTTTAATCATTATTCATATTCCTGGTGAAAACAATGGCAAAAGAGCTTGTTGCAACATGGCCCTGGCTGATCTCTTATACTCACCTGCCACCTGCTGGCCGTTTTTGTAATAACTAATTGCTTTAAGTGACCTCTTCATGTCAGAAGCTGTATCAAAGCCTTCTGTATGCTCTACCATACAAAATTAAAATAAAATAAAAACATTAAAAATGTATAAATACGTTTTTGAGAGTGCAGGACAAAGTATTAAAAACGTTGGGTTTGAATGAGTTATTGATTTATCAGTAATGAGCTAAATCTGATCCTGCAAGTTTTGGAATCAATCTGATATAAAGACGATACAGGACCAATGACACAACAATGCCAATTTCTTTTAATGGCTCTGTGTCTTCAAATTCATGAATATGATACCACAAAAAATGGTATTGAACATCATATCCAACATCACTCTCGGGTCAGTATGGCCCATATTGATATTTTGATAGACCGCCTTGTTTTTCACTTAAAACTGTAACAACTGACATGCAGTTCGTTTACAATTAAAATTATAATTTGAACCCCCCCAACCCCCACCCACCCCCCTCCACCCCCATTTTCTTTTCTTCACATTTGCGTTCATGGAACTTTCTATATAAAATTATTTAAACATCAATACTGTATGAGTCAATGTCCACCAGCCACAACATAGCCTGCTTGGAATAATAACCATCCATATTCTAAAAAGTTTATCATAGCGTCATGGATATATGAAGTCTAGCCTGGTTGACTGGAGTGTGCCAGGAAAAACACCATTCACATCTTCAAACCCAGATCTCCTGACCGTGTCGGAAGACATGGACAAAACAAAATCCAGGGGCCTATTTAGTCCCCGCCCCACCCCCACATGTGACTCACAATGCACAGCCGCCTTATAATCAACATGTAGGAACAGAAAAACATCATAGAATTTTCTTTTTAAAGCCCATTTGTCTGATGTTTTCAAATTGTCAACAAGGAGACGCCATTGAATTAATGGCATGCCCTCGTTGCATCTAATAAGCTCCATTCGCAAATAAGAAGTGTGTCAAATAGTTTTCATAGCAACACCAAAACACAAAACTAAATCCTCCGCCTCGAGCCACCGCCATAAGAGACACATGGATAAATGAATGCCTCGTTGAGCATGATTATCTGTGTAAAAGCACCTTAAAAAATAGTTAAAAGCATACTTGACTCATTTAGTCATTTTCAGCAGTATTATTTGTTTATAATGAATTTAATAACTTCAAAACAAATTTTGCCGCTTGCTGTCGACTGAAAATGACATCACAGGTGCTCAGAGCTCAGGTAACGATGGATCACGGCTCACCTGTTTTCTGGGTTTGGTCGTGTGACGTCAAACGGGAAGCATGAATGGTCGGTACTGTGACATGAAAAATAATGAAATTATTTAATTAATTATAGACGAAATTTAACTTATATTTACTACTGAAAATGCCTAAATGAGTCAAGTATCCCTTTAAATGATTCAACATAAACAAACTCTCTTCACATGATGCTCATCAGTAGTTTTAGCTAGCATCCTGGTTTCCATACCACGTTAGCACAAACTGACGTCAACATACACGTCAAACAAATATTCACACTAGCACTTAGCTTTGTTAAACTTTTGACTGAGTACTAAATAGTCCTATAACAAAGGAACATCAACATATAGGATATCTCAAATGAAGACAAAAAAAAAAAACACTATCAAGAATTCAAACAAAACCAAGATTCCACCAGATGGCGACAAAGTATCTGTAATATTTTATTACTTTATTACTTTTATTACTAAAAATTTCAGCGAATAACAGAGGATAACCTACGCCAAAAAAAATATAAAAAATAAAATAAATGTGCGAATATGCAAATATCAAACCGCGACAAAACCGAAATTAACTGTACTTGTGAATAATTTGCCTGACAATCCTACAGATGAAGTCCCACATTTTGTATTGGGCTGTAAAATTCATTTTGCGGCCCTGATTCCTCCACAGCTAATAAAAGATGGCAGATAACGGCGGCGTTTTATTAACAGCCTAATGGTTGTAATGATAACCAAGATGAACAGTGGGCCCGATCGCATGAAAAATCATTTCAAAGTAGGCTTGATGTCATTACTGTTATAGCTGCGTTTATTATTAGATACAGCGGAGAGGCAGCCGTGCCTTTATGATAAAACAAGACATTTTATTATACATCGTGGAGTGACTTTTACTGTGACTGAGTTCATTCTTTCTCCTGGGAGGAAGAAAGCTACGTTAGAGGGCTCTTGAAGCAGGTAAGGAGAAAAAAAAAAAAAGTGAGGAAAAAGTACAAAACAGCCTCATCTAGTGGTTAGATTGTGTATAGCAACAACAGTTGTCTTTTTTTTCACTAGGTTTTTTTTTAATGCATCATTGAAAAATATGTTTTATTACTGGAGTGCATTACATGTTTCTTTTTAACTTTAGTCATCTTTTTCATCTTTTTTACGACTTTTCTAACATAAGCTAAAAATAATTGAAAACGTACATTATTGGAGAATTACAGGACGTTTAATACTGCGTTTTTGTTTGTTTTTTGTAATTTTGTGGGGGTTATTTTGCTATTGGCGTACAGTCTGTGACTTTTTATTGTTTGCTAGAACTGTTTTTATTATTTTTTCTTCCGAAAAATACAAATACTCAACCGGATACCATCCAATGTTTACACAATAAATAAAAACAAAACAAGTACCCACAACAAGACTGTAGTGCCCTATCTGGTTCTAGAATCGATACAATTTAAATAACCATAAATCCAATCTACTTACATCATTCATTCATTCATTCATTTTTTGAACCGCTTGCTCCTCACAAGGGTCGCAGGGGGTGCTGGAGCCTATCCCTGCTGGCTATGGGCAGTCGGTGGGGTACACCCTAAACTGGTTGCCAGCCAATCGCAGCTACTTACATCATTATTTCTTTATTAATGGCTTCCAGGTCAGTTCAAATGTGACATTTTTGCCATAGGTAATTTTTTTTCGAATGGAAGAGTTGCTCACATTTGATGTTTTTCATTGGTCCAACGTTGGTCTATGACATTTCTTCGAGGAAAGTGATATGCATCATTCGGCATTGGGCAAACATACTTCCAAATATTTCATTATATTAAATCTGAGAAGGTTTAACTATGGTGTAATTTTCCATTTTATTTGTTCTTAATCATTTTTTAAATAAAAAGATTTGCTAAGATAACGCCCAAAACAAGTGCTGTATTTTATTTTTTATTTTTTTACTTGGAAATTTACTACCCAATTCAGTTTATATTATTGTTGTAGTTTATTTTATTTATATATATTTTTTTAAATGCTCTTAACTTTTTTTCTTGTTGTATCACAGCAGAGAAAGAACAGGGTGAACCAACACACTTGCTCTTGCTACTATGCCCCCAATGGAGCTCAATGACGTCACGCTACACCGTTCGGTATACCAGTATATGACACAATGCCGATCACAATAATATTAATCAATAAATGAACTGTTAAATGAATCAAGCCAATCAAAAGTGAGCATCGTTGTCTTTCTGTCGGCACATTTCTTGTACTCGATGTCAGATTGTTTACATAAAAAAATGTGACCTTGTGCGAATTGTGGCGTGACCTTCACACAAAGAAATCACGTACCAACATTGGAATAGTCATCATCATCATCATCATCATCATCATGTCAGTGTATCCCCCTTTGCCTTAATTCTCCATCCCTCCTCTAGTGTCACACTTTCCATCCCCCCGGCATGGCCTATGGCTGCATGCGGATGCATAATTGAGCTGAAATTAGCGGCCGTTTGAGTGAGAGTTCAAGCCAAGGAAAGCGACAATGCGAGAGGGATTAATGCAATGGTGTATTTTTTCTAAAAAAAAAACAAACAAAAAAAACAAAACAAAACAAAAAAAAAAAGACTTGAGTGAAGAAACAAAAGAAGCTTTCAGAGTTTTATTGCAGCTAAATTGTGTGTGAGGCAGACTGGGAAAATTATTAGCATCAACTGCATGTTGCATTTGTTTCTTTTTATGTGCACTAAACATCAATATTCTAGTTTCATGCAAGACACATAAATGACCAATTATAGCTGTAATATGATCATATGACTTTCTTTCAATCACTATGGAACATTAAAGATACATTTTGAAAGTGTAGTGAGTCATTCAATTATGATTAATATAGACATGGATGCTTCTATATGCTATTTTTTCCCCAGCATCAATGATACACGTTAATAAACCTAGTCAAGCCGCAACAAAAACAGTCCTACAACGCCATCTAGTGGTTTTAAAACACCATTAGCTAAACATCCATCCATTCATTTTCTTAACCGCTTGCTCCTCAAATGGGTCGCGCGGGCTGCTGGAGTCTATCCCAGCCGACTTCGGGCAGTAGGCGGGGACACCCTGAACTGGTTGCCAGCCAATCGCAGGGCACACAGAGATGAACAACCAACCATCCACACTCACAAGCACACCTAGGGACAATTCGGAGCGCCCAATTAACCTACCATGCATGTCTTTGGAGTGTGGGAGGAGACCGGAGTACCCGAAGAAGAGCCACACAGGCACGGGGAGAACACGCAAACTCCACTCAGGAAGGCCGGAGCCTGGACTCGATCTTGCGTCATCAGTATTGGGAGGCGGACGTGAAAACAACTCAGCCACTGTGCCATTAGATAAACATCTGCACAAAAATTCGGATTTAATAAAAAAATAAAAAATAAGACGTAAATGTAGTTGAATGTTTAGTGCATTGAATGAGTGGTTAGCACAAATGCCTCCCAGTTTTGAGGTTGTGGGTTTGAACCCAACCCTCATACAAAGCTGGGACTGGGACAATTTATTTATAGGGGGAAAAAATGAAAATGACAATTTTGCTCCAGAATTTATTTTTTCCCCCACCAATAAATCTGTGGATTTTTCCCCCAAGAAAAAGAAAAAAACTTTACTATGAGATAAGTTGTTTTTTTTTTTTTGTAGTTGTATTATTTTTAAGAAATAAAGACATTTCTCCCCAGGAAACCACTTTTTTTTCCCTAAAAAAAATAATAATAATAATAATAATAAAAAAATAAAAAAAAGTTTCAGGGTGCTAAAGTCATAAATTTTGGATTAAAAAAAATAACAGTTGCTATTTGTCGACATTAACGAAAACGTTGCAAATTTACTTGAATGGGTCTCTCATTATACTTTTGATGTAAAATAATTTACTTCAACCACCAAGACCCTTGATATATCCTGGCAAATGATTGAACCCTGTTTTTATTTTTGTTACATCATACCAGCTAGCCTGTGCTAAACTAAATCTAGGCGGGTGCATGTCTCCAGCCCCGTCCCGTGTTAGGGTTGCAAACTCCTTTGACCCCTCCACATACACGTCACGCACGTTGCCATTCAAATAGTCCCGTGACACAAGCAGACGTATCAAATACGGTTTCTTTTTTTTCCCCCTTTCACTCAAATCCGAAAATTCCGATTCAGCATGAACAGCCCTAATAATTGCGTATGAAAGCATGTGTATATTAAAAACGCTCGAATAGCGTCTCCGGTGAAAAAAAAACTAATGACACTATTGATTCTGAGTGTTTAATTAGTTGACTTTATTGAGAAGAAGAACACACAAAGCCTCACCGGCTCAACCCGACACACAAACACACCCATTCACACGTGCATTCACATACAATCCCTTTCGAGTGCGCTCTTGGCGCGTGCAATCACAGGAAGTGACGTCCCGGGAGCATTGGGGCGGGGGTGAGGTGCGACTCGGATGCGAGGTGCTCGTTGCTGCTTTGGTAAGGCCATCTTTCCTTTGCCTTACCTTTAATATGATTTTTTTAATTTTATTTCTTTTGCAGGTGGTCGAGTGGGTGCATCACAATCCCGCCAACGCGGCGACCATTGGTCCCTCCCATCGGTCGCCTCCCAACGCCAAAGAAAGAGTCCATGTCCGCTCCGAGTGGCCATTTTAGGCCCGGCCAACCGCGTGGCCTCGCCTCTCTTCCTTTGGCCGCTTTATTGGCAGGTCCATGACCGTCTTTTACATGTGTGTAAAGCGTCTTAGACGGTGTTGCGCGGCGTGCCGTTGAGCGCCACGGCCTTGCTGCGCGCCGGCGAGCCCACGGGAAGCGTCCCCAGTGGGCGCTGCGCCGACACGCCCACCTCGAACACTTCGTGGATGGCCTTGCGGAAACAGTGGAAGTTGTAGTCGATCAAGCCTGACGACAGAGAGACGTCAAATTGGTTTCAAGTTGGAACATTTGGAATTTGGAATCAGAAAATGTAATTCAAACCATATGCTGTATTCCTTTCATTTCATGCACTGTTTTTTAAATACATTTGTACTGCATATGAAACTGATTTGAACAATGTTCTCATTTCATACAATAAATTCATTTAAAAATAACTCATTTGAAAAACTTGGGACAGTATTTTCAGAGTTTTTAATTTGTGAATTCAAATGTTAATTTGAAAATAAAAATGCACATTATTTCATTTTAACCCATTTTCACTCCCTCTTCGCTACCGGCTGTTTTACTGGATTTTGACTGATTTTGCAAGTCCAACAGATTATTGTGTTCTATTGCTTTAAAAAAAAAAATTAAAAAAAAACATGGAATATCCCCCAAAAAAAGATTAGAGTCTCTTCTTTCATCAGGAAAGAAAAGCATAATTGTATCCGTTTCCGTTCTGCAGCAATTAGCATTAGAATACATCTTAGGTTCATCAATATTCATATTCCTGGTGAAAACATTGTCAAAAAGAGCTTGTTGCAACTTGGCCCTCTGTTCTCTTTACTCTACTGCCACCTACAGGTCGTTTTTTGTAATAACTACCACTGCTTTAAGCCACCTTTTCTGCATCAAAGCCTTCTGTATGCTCTTGTATTTATAAAATAAATAAATAAATAACCCTAACAAACAAAAACGTATAAATATGTTTTGGGGTTTGAATGTGTTAAATCAATGAAACATTTGTTAAAATATTCCAAAATAAAATATTTGACTCAATTGTGTGACTACGTAATAATTTGTCCATTTAAGTTGTTTTGATCTATTCTACTTATGTTCAACTAATCCCACTAATAGCAGGTTAGCGCATTAAGCCTCAATTGAGGTTCGCAATTCATCGTACAAGTAATGCAGTGTCGTCTCGAACCTTTGCGCTCAAAGCTTTCTTCCCTGAGGATGCATACGAGCGCCAAGAACTTGGTGACCTCCTTCAGGTAGAGCACGGTGGTGTTGTTGAGCTTGATGATGGCCATGGACTCCTTGTCGTAAGCGCTGCCGCTGCCGTCCTCCCTCAAACTGGACCGCCGGCGGGAAAGAATTGGATTTAGTCAAACTTGGGTGGGCCTGAAAATAAAATCTAATGTTTACACAAATGATTTCACTCATTTTTTTTCCCCAGGGTGTGTAGACTTTTTCTATCCACTGTACATACGTTTGGTATGGGGAAAAAAAAAAGCCTGACTAAGGGCGTTAAGAGTGTACTTTGAACTACGAAAGCTCCTAAGACAAAAAAAAATGGATTGTTTTGGCCAAACCCGAGAATTGCGCTTACCCGTAGATACAGGAAACGTCGATCACCACATCGATCATGTCGCAGCACAGCTCGTACGACTGCATGTCCACAGGGGAGCTGTCGGTAGCGATGTAGATCTTGCTCACCACGTCGAACAGGAAGGCCTTTTCAATCCCTGAATTCTAAAAAGTCCAAGGAATGCGGAAATTGCAGCGCCGCGGCGACAAACAGGAAGTGACATCACAAACGCGTCCTCACAGAAATGAAGATGTTGAGAAGGTTCTCCAGCGTGGGCAGCTGCGGGATGAGCTTCTGCACCACCTTGCTGAAGGCCTCGAAGATGGAGTGGTCGTAGATGCTTGTCAAGTAAAAGCTAAGCCACAAAATCAACAACAAAAAAAAGATAAAAGAGGAAGTGAGGAAGTCGATCACGCTGCTGACTTCCTGAAAATAAACGATAAGGTGACGGTCGCATGGCGACGGTGTGACACGACGGAAGCCGGAAAATGTGACGCTGATTCAGACAGCGAAACGTGGACAGGCCCTGATGTAATTACTGGTAGTAAAAATGTGTCAACACTGAACACTCTCCACAAACAAAAGGCTTTATTAATAGTTTAAATTAGCAATATACCCCCAACTATGACCCCAAGAACTCTTAGAAGCATTTTAAACGTTTTAGCATCATGTTGTCATGTTGAGCTGATCTAGTGGACTTTCGTAAGGCAACGTTAATGTGCTTTTGGTTAAATAAATACGCATTTAATTCTCTTTGATTAGTTTGACTTTAAACTTCAACAGGGAGTGTCAATAATTTGTTTTTAGTCTCGTGACATTCCCTGCCACCATCTCGTGACTGCAGCTCTAATCAATGCTCATGACACAAGGCAAAAAATTGATTGTGTGATTAGCAAATCAGCAGCGTTTGCTGTATACATCATGCTCAAAGATAGTTGTGACGGCTGCTAGCAAGAAGTTGTTGTTTTGTTTCATTAGAAGAAACAAGTGGAATGTCACAGTGCCGCATCAAACTACGAAGCTAATGAGGAATCGGCCACAAGTGATGTCACGTCAGTTTGTGCTGAGCGTCTATTTTGAGCTAGTATGCTAGCTAGTACTATTGAGGAGCTTCATTTGAAGGCATTTGTTTTTGTTTGTGTTGCATAATTTAACTGCCGAATAGTTCATGTAACGTTGCTTCATGAATGTGTAGCCTACATGCTAGTTGCATGGTGTTAGTGTTTTATGATCATTTCTGCTTTAAGTGCTTTGCTGCCATCTTGTGGCATCTATACGCAACTACAAAACCCTTTTGGGGGAGTGTCAAGTTAAAAACAAAAAAAACAAAAAACAAAAACAAATAATTATTTCTCATTTGCAAATTGGGCACCAAACAACATATTTAAAATAAAATAAAATAAAATAAAATAAAATAAAATAAAATAAAATAAAATAAAATAAAATAAAATAAAATAAAATAAAATAAAATAAAATAAACGCGATCCTTGTGAGGAATAAGCGGTCAAGAAAATGGATGGATGGAAAATAAAATAAAATAAAGCAAAATGAAAGCCAATACAATTCATTATATTTTCACAATTTGTGGCAGGGGCCAGTCCCAAATTAGTGTGAATAACGGTGGTTCACTGTAAATCTTTAAGTTATCAGTTTTACATGTGCCCATCAATTTTCTCCGCACTTGAGATCTTTGATTGATTGATGGATTGAATGATTGATTGAATATATAAACACATCACAATTATAAAATACATGTTGTAGTTAAAAAAAAGAGAAAAGGAAAATAAAAATAAATCGTCATTAGTCTCATAATTTACATGTTCAAAAGGAGTAGGAAGAAGTACAAAAACATATCTAGTCCTACTCCCTAATGCTTCTATCATAATAATATACTAAAGTTGGTCTGACTAACATAAAAATTAAACAATATAAAAAAAAAAAACATGTTTATCTTAAGTGCACAGGTATATTGGTATGCGTTATAAGTCCTTATCCATTACATATACACAAAGAAGAGAGAGCGAAAGTAGGCTTCAGGTAGGCCAGGGGAAGATCCAGAGCCACTTTCAAGCTGACTACACTATCTGAAACTATCATGCAGAAGCACCCACATTCCTCAAAAGGTGTGACACCCCCTGCTATCATTTCAAAGCCAAAAGGTAAGCAGAGCTGCCTTAAACTGTGTTGGATGCGCAGCATAAACTAAATGTTAGCTTCTGACTTTGACGATGCATCCTACCCCACTCAGTTGTACGATATCAAAATGCGTGGCACCTGAGATGGAGCTTCTCCAGGCTGGCGTCAGCCAGGTCGTCGTTGGCTCTCTGGTGGATGTCCCGCTGGGTCTCGATCTTGTGGTCGTCCGAGAGGCCGTCCACCTTGTGGATAAACACTTCGAAGTTGATCTCCGGGTTGACCCGGTACGCCCGCGACACGGTTAGGTGGAGTCGCCCCAGGGCCTCCACGTAGTCGTCCTGAAAATTAACACAAAACAACAAATACAAATAATTCATATAGGATATTTTAAAGTACAAAAACAGTGTATTATGTTGCACTTCAAGGATGTAGGTGGTGATACTACAGGATGCCATTGTGGCCGCGCGCTTCACCTGAGCGTCGATGACAAAAATGAGGGCTCCGGTGCCCCTGAAGATCATCTCGTAGTCGAAGGTGGGGTCGAAGAAGTCCACCTGTCCCGGGAAGTCCCAGATCTGGAAGTTGACGAAAGAGCTGCTGGAGATGTCGTCCTTGTAGATCTTGTTGGTGCTCTCCAGGAACAAGGTTTCGTTAGGCGACATCTTATGGAACACCACCTGGAAAACAGAAAATGGACCACAACATTTCAACTTTCTTCGGTGAACTTGTTTTTATTTCTTGGTGATATTGTTCAATGTTGAAAGACTTGAAAACCCATTTTGAAACCCTAATCTGATCTTGGAACACTAACATTTGTTTCGACCCCGAACCGAGGCTTGAAATCTTAACCCTATCTTGAAACCCTAACTTTCGTTCAAAACCCTAACGTGGGTTTTCAATCCATAATCCAAGTTTTGAATCCTAATTTGAAACTCTTACCTCTGTTGAAAACACTATTCCAGGCTTGAATTCCTGCTTTAAAACTTCAATCAGGGCAACAAACCCAATTTTGATCCCTATCTTTTGTTTAAGACCAGGATTGAAGTTGAAACCTCAGCACTTGGTTTGGAAACCTACTTTAAAACTCCAATTAAACAGTTAGTTATCATTTATGTTAGCACTTCTGGTTTTGTGATGACAGCAATCCAATAAACACCACCTTAATCTACCATATACCAGTACTTTCATATTATAGGGCCGTTTCAGAAGCACTGTCAGATGTCACATGCACATAACAAGGGAAGAGTGCAAGGCAAACACATAAGTGAGCCTACAATCAGCACTGTCAGCTCACATCCAGAAAAAAAAAAAAAAAAAAAGAGCTTGTGTTTGCAGCGCCGCATGAGCTCTTCAAGTCACAGGGGCGGTGAAGCAGCAAAAAGCCATATCACATGTTTGCTGGGCCTTCTCAAAGCCGATTACCACAAGGAACTGTATGCCCTCCACAATGGGGTGATGAACTTGACCACCAGAAAAAAATATCATGGGACGCTTAACATTTCTTCAAATAGTAGTATCAAATCTAACATACGCCGTGCCACCTTTGTTCACCAAATGCGATTTTAATTGTTGCACCTCAAATTGATACCTGAAACTTCCGCTTGTCAGGTTTTGCTTTAATATAAACGGGACAAATTCCTGCTAGCACTCTGCAATCACTCCGCCAATCCTACTGGACGCCACTGTTACATTGATTTGTTCAAACAGATATATCAAAGTAAATTCGCATTTATTCTTTTATAAAAAAAATCAAACATTTATTTAGGTACAATATTTATTACAGTGAAATAAATGTTCATTGAACATTATTTTAGTACTTTTTTTTTAGTTACCTGTTTAAGCACAGTGATAAAGTTCAATCTGTGCCACATGTGAGTCACAATAACAAACACCTTGCTTCTGATGAACACTTGGGGATACTACGCTACTGTAGTTTAATGTTACTTGGTGTCAAAACCTAACCCGTCAAAAACTTTGACAACCACTAAAATCACAGGAAAGAGAGCTGGTTGTTTTGCTGTGCCCAGACCAGTGTGGCCACTGTTCGATAGCCTTTAAAAGTCACATGACGTTATGTCCACATAATCAGGGAGATGCACTGAGAGACTCTGGTTAATAATTTATAGCCTCACTTCCACAAGGAGACAGTACTGTATTTAAGTTAGCATCGTGGCTAGCTGTTAGCCCGTCGTACTGTACTTATGTTACGACATGTGATATTTGTAGCTACATGCTATGACGAAGCTAGCTGTCGGCTAGCTTGCACACCTTCTGTATCGATGACTTGCCACTTCGCCTCAGCCCCATGAGCAGGATCCTCGGCTTGCTGTCGGACGGCGCCGGGCTGTCCTCGATGTCCGCTTCTTCCTCTCCGTAGCCGAAGTCTTTGGGGAACGAGTCGGCCACCCCGTAGCTTCCCGCAAGTTGCTCCACCTCGTACTGGATCGACATTTTGGGCCAAAAGCGACAGTCGCTTGATCCCCCGGGTGGTATCCCACCCCCTGGTATCCCCCTACTCCTCCTCCTCCCGGGCCCCGCGCCAACCTTCACTTGTCAGCCACCACGCCCGTGTTGTCATCCACGGGATTCACCTCAAGTGTAGCCGCAAAAAAGCGCGACTACTCGGCCGTCAAATGCTCCATTTGACTGGTGAACAGTGGTGCTCGAACTCACACGTTTCGTTCGGATTTCCTCTCCCATGGGGGGTGGGGGGGGATGTATTTTCATCCCGCCCTTCCCGGTTATGATTGGGTGAGCGGCGTCCAATGCGAAATGCGATTGGCCCGCGCCTGTACTGCGAAATGCGATTGGTCCAGAGCACTTGTCAATCGAGCAAGCGCGAGTCGCTGTCACCTGACTTGTTTCGTGACCTGCTCAGTAGCCCCCAAAAGAAGCATTCTTCCACGCTATTTCATCATTTTTCTTAGATTGAACAAGCTTTATTATTTCACCACCGTACACAAGGAACAATTGTGTTCTAAAACTAAACAAACGCTAAAAAAAAAAAAAAACGCAATGTGGAGTGGCACCGACAGATGGCGACAACACACTTGAGACGTTCAAGGTTTCACACAAATATTTGAAATTATCACGAGCAGCAAGGGAAAAGTAAAAAGTATATTCACAATAAAATACAGATATTCTAAAATTCAAACATAAGAGTTAGGTGACCATTACAAATATAGATTAAATACTTTTAAAAAAATTAAGTTGCGGAAACAACTCCTTTAGATTAGATTTAAACTTCAACTATAAACGCCTCGGCAGGAAGTGACGCAGTAGGTTCTGACCTAGGACATTGTGTTGTCATTATTTATTCGTTTTTATAGCAAAATAATTGTAAAGATTTAAAACAATGAACATCACCGGTATTTATACTCGTTGGTAAAGCTGATTAGTGTGCCGATAGATCAGCGATTCAAAGTGACAATCGAGCAGAACACCAGTTACGTCATCAGTACGATACTACAAGAATTTAGGTTGGATTGTGTTTGATTATTTTTTTATCACTGTAATAATATATCGAAGAATATAACACAAATTTACAAGGGGTAAAAAAAATAAGCAATAGGGAAAAAGTAAAATAAAAAATAAATCTATTTCCGGTCTGAGTCGGAGGTTGTCATCACTACCTTGACCAACGTAAACTACAGCGCACTGCTTCGTTACCTAGGACGTACTAAACAAAACAGTACTGTTAGACTCTATATTATTTGAATTGATAAAGTTCTACAGTCAGCGTCAAGATGTCGCATTATAAGGTAAGTTTAGTTTGAGTCGAACAGTTGACGCGGAGTTATTGTTAAAACGCAAGCATAATGTTACAATTAAGAGTCAGTCGCGCACCTGCACTTGTTGCAAAAATGTGATTACATTCGTTTGACTCCAACAGATTTAACCAGTTGTTAAATTATAATGTTTCAATTTTTTTAAGAGCTTCTAAGTTCTGTTTTATGGCGACACCCACGTCTTTGTTTCGTTTTCGGAATTTCTATCTGCATTTCATTGTTTATTTGTGAATTCTTTTTTAACACATCAACAGGCACCAGACCACAAGAGAGAGCAGTTTCGGAGATACTTGGAGAAAGCTGGTGTTGTTGACAGTCTGACTAGTGGTAACTTAACTCAACTCAACTTTATTTATAAAGCGCTTTAAGAACAGGCGTTGCTGTATACAAAGTGCTGTACATAAACATCAGTTTTGCAGTAAGATAACGATTATTTTTTAAAACAGTGGTGTCCAACTCGTTTCTCAAGGGCTGGAGTCCTGCAGTTTTTTTGGGTTTTTTTTTACGTTTCACTGCTCCAACACACCTGTTTCTAATGAATAGGATCAATATCAGGCTTACGCAGAGCTTGCTGGCCCTTGAGCACCAAGTTTGGACACCACTGGTTTAAAATATAAATAAATTATCTTGGGGCTCAAACGTTGCAGATGCACCTTGCCCCTTCATTTATTTATCTAATACAAAGCAGTGCCCGCTTGATTTCAGAGAAGTCTGCCCAGCAACAAGTTACTACTACTTTTTTTTTTTTTTTTTTTAAATATCAATTAATATTTGGAAAGAATATTTAAAACAAAATTCATGGATAGATATTGTGTCTAATAAAATAATACGTATATTTTTCTCATTTATTGGGACCAGCATAATTATTTCAAGTTCAAATCCATTTCTTGAAAAAAAATAAAATGAATAAAAATGTCAGTTGTCGTATTGAGAAAAAAAGATACTAATAGTTGGTTACTACTTAGCTAGGTAATTCTAAACAGACGGTTAGAAAGCTATGCAATCAGCTTCTAGTTCGTTGTTAGCTAGCCAAGTTGTTAATTTAGTTGAGTTAAATATTTGTGAGCTAGGTAGTTAGCTACGATTAGTTTGTTGATTATACTAGTTAATAAGCATAGTAGTTGGCTAAGCTTCTTTATTGTTAGCTTCTAGTTAGGTTATTTGTTACTACTGATAAGTGAATTAGCTGAGTAAATGGCCTACTTAGTA
Source organism: Festucalex cinctus (assembly GCF_051991245.1). Taxonomy (NCBI): domain Eukaryota; kingdom Metazoa; phylum Chordata; class Actinopteri; order Syngnathiformes; family Syngnathidae; genus Festucalex; species Festucalex cinctus. Next base: position 15,838,816 of record NC_135417.1, read on the forward strand.
GTTAACTGGAAATTAGTAACTAGCTACTGGTAAGAGTATGTAATTTTGTGTAAAAAAAAAAATATTGCACTCTGTCAATATTTTAATGGTTACACATGGAAAAATAATTTGATACTATGGGAAAAAAAAAATGTACAAGTAGTCCTTACCGCCTAATAGGTGTGTGGTACTATGTAGTAGTTTAGGAAATAACAGTCAACATATGAGTAATGTTGCACGCTGTCCACGTTCATGTTGTCTCTATTTCAGTTTTAGTAGCGCTGTACGAGCAACCAGAGAAGCCTACCAACGCTCTGGAGTATCCTCACTGCTAAGCTAAGCGCATTGTTTGGTATAAAGGCCAATGATGTAGTCAGATACCTTTAATGCAACCCGTCCAGATTTGTCAAGCAGCACCTTGGCACGCCGGGACTTACAGACGCTGACACGGAGGCTCTGCAGCAGGAAGTGGTGGACCTGAGGCAGAGGTGTGCTCGTCTGGAGGAGGAGAACCTAGAACTCAAAGCCAAAGTGAGTGGCACAATTTTCAAAGTATTCCACAGTTTCCCCACAAAAAAACAACATTTTAGTCACTGAGACATTCAGCAGAAAAAGTTATCAGTCATTTCCTTTCCATATGCAAACTGTTTAAGTTTGACATGATACATTTAAACTTTTTATTTTTGTAAATTGCACCATATGTCAGTTCATCTTTTGTTGTTGTTGTTGTATTTTTAGTTAACATTATCTCCTTTCCTCCAGCTGCAGCGCCACGAGCCGCCTGAGGATGGCGCTGTTGTGGAATAGACTCCAGAACAACTCCAGGAGGGTCTAATTTCTTTAGTTTTCATGTTTTCTTTTGGCTTAAAAACAACAACAAAAAGTGCCTTTCTCTATCATCAGTATCACAGGAACTCACATTATGAAGATAACACCTTAGAAATATGAAGTAATGAGTTCTAGCTTTATCTAGTAGCACACATCACGACTTGTAATTTTTATTATTTATATGATCAGAATTGCTGACAACTATTGATATGCTCAGCTGTATTTTCAGGTTGTGGCATCACATGTGCACTTAAATCGGATCACTTTAATCTGATTGCAACCAGAATGTAAGCAGAACACTGCAAAGGAAATGTCAAAACGAAAGTTATTTGCCTATATAACTACAATACTTGTATAAATACAGTAAATATTGTGTATTTTTGTTGTTTGATTTAGATGGACATAAAAGTAGGTTATCTCACAGAATTTTCTCACATTCTGTGAGATAACCTGATTGAATAAAACATGTTTTGCACATACTTAGCTAGTGGTTTACTTTATTTAAAAAAATAATTCATTCATTCAAGCCCAAGTGGCGACACTGATAGGATGAGGGACATGTGCCGCCAACATCAACTCCACGAGGAATCTATGAAATGTATATTTAGGTCATGGCTTTATTGACCTGCAGGGATTGTTTGAAACATCAACTCGCATCATCACGCAAAAGTGTGTGCGTTTCAGACAAACATGACAACACTATGTACAATCACATTTGTTCTATGTAGTACGCATATGTAAACAACATAACTGTCACCACTGAATGAGTTTGTCATATAAGGAAAAAGTGATTGTGATGGTGTTTCAAACCCATAACGTTTAAAAGAAATCTGTGATCATCTCTTCATTCACATGCTACTATCTCGTCACTGAATTATTGAGTCAAATATCTGCTTTTCGGCTTCTTAAGTGTAGTTTTGGTTAGTTAGGAATTACCAACATATTAGTTTCTACTTTCTAGCCAACTAACATAGTAAAAAGTCCCAAATACAGTAATTCCATGGTTACTCGCTAAAGTCACACGCTAGTCTCAGCTCACCTTTTAATAATACACTAGTAAGTTAAATGCTAGTTAAGTTACTAACAAGCTTATTAACAGCAGGGTAACTTTCACAATAAACATCTCACTGCTCGTTCATTCAAACGCTAGTAAAATGTCCACGTTTCAATTTGCTTTGGACGTGTTTTTTTGTTTTGTTTTGTTTTTTTTACGTTATAGTTAACTGTTACTTAGCTAGGCTATCTACTTGTTAGCAAATACGACTTAAGCTTAAAGTTAGCTAGTTTATCTGTTAGTAAGCAGGCTACTAAGTAACCTATCGTATCTGTTAGGCAATGTTTTAACATCATAATTTAACAATTCCTTGATGTGTGACAACAACCTGCACTGTGTACAATAAAACTAAAATGAAGTCATAGTAACCAAACAGATTGAAAATGGACTCTTTTAATAGGAGAACATGCATTAAATGACAAAATACAATATGTAAAATAGTAATAGAACCTCAAGGGACTTTGTATAAAATTTTAAACTAATTCAAACTAACAAAAATTGAGTGGCTATGTTAGGACGCCGCGGGCGAGATGAAAATGTTGAAGATGACGGCGAAGAGGAAGAAGACCAGGTAACCCACGATACACATCCAGAAGCGAGGGTCCTTCAGCAGCTTCTTGTTGTAGTCACTAAAGAACACGTAGCCCACCGTCATGCCCGCCACGATCCCCCCAAAATGAGCCACGAACGATACCTGGTCACCACAGGAAACTGGGTTAAACTTCCTTAACGCGAGTCAGCTAAATCACTGTTAGTACATTACTCGGTCATTTATTTGCTAGTTGGCAGTTAGTAAGCCAGCTACCAGTTAATCAGTAAGGTTAGCCATTTTAGAGATTGTAAAGTAGCTAATAGTCTGCAGTCTAGTTTATTAAAATGTTTAGTTGGCCAGTAAGCTAGTAAGTAAGATAGCTAATATGTTGGTTAATGAATTACTTAGCGTCAGCTACTTTCTAATTATTTAGGTGCCTAGCCACCGGTTAGGTAATTAGAACAATTGTTTGTTACTGAAATAGCTACCTAGTTGGCTATTTTTTTTTTTTTAAGTCAACGAGTTGGCTGTTATTTCATTAGAAAATTGGTTCATTAATGAGTTAGCATGTTAGCATCTAGTTAGTAGCGATTGTTCGATAGCTAGCTGCTAGTGAGTAAGCGACACAGCCAATTAGCCAGTCAGTTACTGAGTTGGTTAGTTAGCAACCTAGTTACCAGTTACAATGCCTGTTCCAGGGTTCACGTTAGTTGGCTACTAGCTTGTTAGCTAGTTAGTTGATCAGTATCTGTTAGCTAGCCTGCTGTTAGTACATTAGATAACTTTTAGTTTATTGGAAGTCAGTAGGTATGAACTAACAGTAGTTCATGAGTAACGTGAAAGCTAATTAATTAGTTGTATTATGGTTACCAGGCTACTAATTTGTAAGGCTGATGTATGTCAGCTACATGGTAGGGTAGATAGTAACCGAGTTAGCGAGCCACTAGGTGGGTTATAATCGAGCTACTATGATTCGTTCACAACTAGTTTCTCAGTTAACAAGTTACTAAGTTTGCTACAGGGTTAATAAGTAATGTAGTTCAACTAGTTTCAATAGCTAATAATTTGTTACTTAGTTTGTGCGCTTTCTACTTGTCAGTAGTAGTTGGCAAGTCAGATAGTAGTTCGTTGGTTTGTCATATTCCATGAATTTGGAGTCAACATGCAAATTAAACTTTTTGTAAACTTTTGTTAATATGGGAGACAAATTTCATTTCATTGGCTTGATAGATCAAAAGCTAAAAGAAGCATATATCAAGTTGTAACATGATCTGCTGATGTACCACGAGAAAAAAAAAGCTAATGAAGCACATCAGCCATTTTGTAGCAAGGATATGTGACACGCTGGAGGCGAGCAAGTTGGATTTGTAGAAAACACAGCAAGCAGCCGCACGTACCTTCATACCGCCCTCATCGCCGGCAAATCTTCTGTAGAAGGCGAAGCCGAAGTCCACACCCACTACAACATATAACATGCACTTCAACCCAATAGAAATGAAAAATGAGTGCAAAAACATGAAATTCCAAGATGTTTGCCTACCGATGATGACTATGACAAGGATGCGAAACACACCAAGTAGCGGGATCATCTCTCGGAAATTCTGCAAGACAAGTCAATTGACTTTAAAGTTTTTACTCTTCTTCTTTTTTTTTATGTCTTGCAAGATAAAGATTTTCAGAGGCTCACCACTACAGCGTTCATGAAGTATCCCCCGATAAGGGCGTAAACTCCCCCAGAGGCCCCTACCAGGGCACTGAGGGGATCAAAGATGGAGCTTGCCAGTGAGCCTGAGTGGATAATATACACGAGGCAGACGTCTTGAAAATATATACTTCATTATCAACAGAATAAAAATGTGTCATGAATTAAAAACGTTTCTGGTTTTATCTCAAAAGTGTTCCTCACCCGCCAAGACTCCGGCCATGTAAAGAACTCCCACCTCAAAGCCTTTATGGACCATCTCCAAGGGAATACCGAGCAGCAGCTGCATGAACAGGTTGCCCAAGATGTGCTCCACTCTGAATGGAATCAATGCACCGTTAGTACCCAAGTTAGTGCCGACCTTCCCTCAACTGCTATGTGAAGCACCTGTTGCCGAGGAAACGACGATGATGCGTAATGAATACGTTTTAACTTGCAGTACTTCCGTATAGAATATTATATTTTTTTTACTGCATGTTTGAAATGAAGTTCATTCAATTAATTGCCATATATATATATATATATATATATATATATATATATATATATATATATATATATATATTTATTTATTTATTTATTTATTTATTTATTTATTTATTTTCCTAATTGGGACCACAGAGTGCAAAAAGGTTTGTGCCCCGTAAAGTCTGACAAGCAGCCAGCCGTCGTTAAAAATATTTTAAAATATTGACAAACATTTTGAGGGTGGGGAAGGAAGGGGGGGGGGAAAAAAAACAAAAAAACAAAAAACGCTGTCCGCTGGTGTCAGATGTGTTCGGGTTCAACTACCGTAATTGGATGTACTCATTTCTTTGCATTTAAATAAATACAATTTGTTAGGATGTACTGTATATATTATCGTGTAGTATGTCTATTGTCTATTTTAGAATTTTATTATTGATTGAACAATTTAAAAATTTTCAGCAGTGAAAAGTTCATATTTTGTCCAGAATTAATTTGCTAACAGCTTTATTTTTTATGTACAATTACCGTAATTCCTTTAAAAACTTTTTTTTTTTTTTCCCACTTGCTGTCGACTGATGATGACATCACCTGTGCTGAGGAAGTAGGTAACGACCCATCATGGCTCACCTGTTTTCTGGAGTTGGTCAGCAAACTGAGCCATGATTGGTCGTTAACTGCTTCCTCAGCACAGGCGATGTCATCATCAGTCGACAGCAAGTAGACAAAATACTTTTTAGAGGTATTAATTGTACATGAAATGTAATGATGTTACCACATTAATTATAGACAAAATATTAAGATCAAAAACTTTTTTTCCACAAACTATGTACGGCTCTGGGAAAAAAAAAAAAATCTATGATATGATATAGGTATATCCATCCTTCCATCCATTTTCAATAGGAAAATGATTATGTTGTTTTGTTTTATTTTCTTCTATTATACACTGTATAGACTGTTTGCATTTTAGTGCAGTTCTGGTGGTAGTGGGTGTAGAAAAACGCTCGTGCTTTTCATGCTCCACTTCTGGATACGAGACTTCAAAGCTAAAGCAGCTTGTATCGAGTTGATGTTTGTTTTCCTTCTCTTTCTCATTCCCACGTACGTTTGGGCCGCACTCACCCGGCGTGGACAAACATGTAGGAGAGAAAGCGCCACGCTTCCTGCCTGTACTCGGGCCGGTATGTCAGGCGGCTGTTCCAAATGCCTTCCTCCAGAGTCACCCACTGCTTCTGAGGTTTCCACACGGCATAGTAGATGAACATGGACAGCTTGGAGACAAAACACAACATGTACGTTTTAGTATGTGTTGAGCTCATGGTGACCATTTTAACTGCGGAAGATGAAAAGTGTTTCCCCCCCAAAAAAAAAAATCGGGGGGCACGTCACTGCAACACTTCCTGTTTGGCTGACTAACATCTGCAATAGTCATCAGAAATCCACATTGTACTCGTGAGCCACAAAGGAGGAAGGAAATGACGCTTGAAGCACAAAAATCTGTGCCCGTATTCAAGGCAACTCGTCGTTCCAGATCTCTTACCTCTACAACACTGATGACGATGATGAAGACAGGTGGCGGGCAGCAGTTGGCCCTTTGCAGGTAGGTGCTGCGGGCGTCTTCCGGAAGCATCCACCTGGAGACGCTCTGCTGGAACTTCTCGCAGCATCCCAACTTCCGCCTCCCGTCGGGGAGGTCCTCTCCAACCTGGGGGTCACGCCTCTCAACTTGTCGCTCCACGGGGAACGGCTCCTGCTGCTCCAGGTCCACGTCGCCCATCGTCGCTGCGTACTTGTGTAGCGGGAAAACGTACGTTAATTAGGGGCTGATATTAGCGCTTTTAAAATCAGCTTTTTTTTTTCTTTTTTAACACATTAATGCATTACAATAAAAGATACCCAAAAAGACCCAAAAGAATAGGCCAATTTTTGGGGGGGATTGGAAAAGAAAACCCAAAACATATTCGCTTTTCATTTAAAAAAAAAAACAAAAAAAAGTTTTAGATAAATAATTTAAAAACAGTTTAAAAAGAAGTTTTGTAGAATTAAAATGTTCACACAAAAAATAATTTCATTTTGAAACCCCCACCTCGGGGGGAGCAAAAACATTTAGTGCGTTGGTACAATTTCAGAGATGTGGTGAGGTTTTCCAATTAAAAAACATTTTGTAGGAGTGGGGCACTTTCATTAACAGACATTGTAATTAAGATGTGTATTTTTTCTTTCTTTTTTTTTTTTTCAAAACATCACAGTAAAAATACTTTTTGGAGGGGATAAATAAAATACAATTTGTCATGTTTTTTTTATTATTATTATTTCTAAAAAATATTTTTGAGAATTAAAAAATGAACTTAGTTTTTGTTATTATTATTAACATTATTATTATTGCAACTGAAATATTGCAAGCCTTTTATTGTTTTAATATTGCTGATTATGGCTTTTTTTTTTAAACTTGGTCTGAGGAAATATTCTAATATTTTCATAGGAAACTTGAGTTTTCTTAAGCTATAAACCATAATCAGCAATATTAAAATAATAAAATGCTTGCAATATTTTAGTTGATTTGTAATGAATCCAGAATGTATGATTTTTTTTTTTTTTTTAATTACAGAAAATAAAGAACTTCATCACAATATTCTAATTTTCTGAGACAGTTCTGTAAATAAAAAAAATAATTCAAACTAATCGAGGCAGGCATGTTAGATGCATGTCGTTGCCCTCAGGGTAAATAAAGCATGTAGTACTGTACATTACAAACGTTGTTTAGCACACATCTTGCGTTATCAAAACAGCAACAAACGCATTCAAAACTACTCAACATATTTTTTAAATGACGGAGGGGAAAAAAAAAAAAGAAAAAAAAAAGTGTCATTTAGGAGGCAAACTCACCTCAAACTGCGAGCCAAACAAAAATATCGACTCGATACTGTACTGTACTTGATTTGGATCAATGAATGACAGTTTCAATCGTCATTGGATGAGTTAGTTCCGTTTTTTGTTTTTTTGTTCAGTGTTAGCGAGCCTCGATGTTGCTAGCCGGCGTTGTCTTCTCTCGTCTCGAATGAAAATTGGAGCAGGAGGAGGGGAGAAAAATGGCTCGAAGATAATTATAGTCCCCTGAGTTTTTTCCCCTTCCTTCCTCCCAGCGACTAAAACTAACAAGCCGCGCGTAATTCGGAATATTTGACCGTCCTGCTTCTGAGTTCCGCAGTAGCCAAGAGGCGGAGGTGGAGGCGCAGGGCGGCTGCCTGACTTGACTCTACCTGTTAGCTCCTGTTAGCTACCTGACTCTCACCTGCCTGTTAGCTCCCGCCTCCACCTTCCCTGCCACGCCCGGAAGCTGCGACGCACCGGGTAGGCTCGATTTGCAAACCGAACATTAACAACAAACTAGAGACAGAGACAGGAAATTAAGGCCACGAGGTCATGTGAATCCAACGTGGGTTTTTTTTTTGTGGATAGTTGTACAAAGAACAAGGGGAAAAGGAACGTGTTGGTACGCTAATAAACCACAAAGTGGCGCTAGAGTCCATATAATGTACTGTAACCCTCTCGTTTGAACATGCTGCAGGATTAGATTAGAAAACAAAAATTGTACCGTACTAATTTAGTTTTGAATAATTTACTTATCGTACTCAAATTTATTTACAATTACAATTATTAATACTACTGGATAATGCATTATATATTTTCAATTGTATACTTTTCTTTAAACTACCTTTTAAAAATTAAGCTCAAAATACTGCGACAGAAAAAATAAGTTTTGAGAAAATGTATTTTTTTTAAGAGGATTTTTCTTGTTTAAAAAAAAAAAAATCAAATTTTGGTTCTTAAAATCTCTCAACACTCAGATAATTGTTAACTTTAGTATTTCTATTTCATTTTTTATTTTAACCAGTTAAAATAATTAAAAAAACTCGCAATGCATTGTTAACGTCCAATGAAACCCCTTAATTTGTATACAGTAAATATTTCTGCCTGTTACAACCTAAATCACAAGTTTTGACTTACGAAGACTTATGCCATTCTGACACCAACATGGGTTTCTTCCTTGCCTTAGTGTTGCAACCACCATCGTAAATCAAGTCCAGTAGTCCACATCATACAATGTAAAATAAATAAATAAATCATTGAGAAATATAGAAAGAATTTCTCAGACAAACTTTAAATCACAGAACTTTTATTTTTTCCAAAAGGGAGAAGAAGAAAAAAACAAACAAAAAAAAAAAAAAACTTCTCATATTAGAGGAGAGAAAGTGAGCGAGGAGGGACGACATTAGAGGCGTTAAATACAGCTGCTCGATCCAAAGAGCTTCTATCACATGAGCCAAAAAGAAGAATAAGCTTTGTAGTCTACAGCGCCAGGCCAGAGATTGGACACACGGGGATCGGTTTCAGTCCACAGTTTCAGAGACAGTGAGAGCAGAGAAGGGAAACTAGAAAAATAAAATAAAGACATAACAGGAGGGAGGGCGGGGGCGACAGGACAAAAGGTCGTCTCTCAAGATTTCAGAGGATTTGGCCAGCAGCAACAGTTTTGGATAAAACGCGGTTAAACCATGGCACTGTGTGCGTGTGTGTACGTGTGGTGGGGTAAAAATTAAAAATCAAGTGGTAGAGGGCCTTCGAAGAGCAGCCATTTTGTGTGTGAGGGAAGATGGTGGGATCTTGTGGTGGTACGTTCAGGAGACATCTGAAAAGAAGCGAAGGGCAGCGAGTTGGCATGTTTGAAGACTCATTTTTACAAACTAAAAAATAAAATAAAACATTTAAAATAATCTATAAAACAAATGTTGAACAAACTAATACATGCACTTAAAACAATTTAAAATATGTAAAATAAAATAAAATATTCAAACCAAGAATTACTCCCCTCAAAGACTGAAATGTGAACTTAAAAATGAATGAATAAATGAAACAAGAAAAAAAAAAACATCTAAAAATACTTGCCTCTATAGAAAAAAAAAAAAAAATTAAAAAAAATAAATAAAAAAAATGGGGGGGGGGGGGGGGTGTAAAAATTGAAGAAAAAAACACACCAAAAAAAATATGTAAATACTGAAATGAAAGAAAATTAAGTAGTTCCTAAATAGGACTGGGGTAAGGGGGACATTAGTGTACTTACAACTCGCAGGCCGGGCGCCATATCTTCGCATGATCTGATCTTGTGTGAATTTCACAAATGATTCGTATTGTTCTATGGAGGAAAACAAAAACAAAAACAAAAAAACAAGACCAAATGTGTTCATCTCGATTGACCAATCACTGTCGCCATGGGCTAAACCTGATTTATAGTGTGCCAAGTCTATCAGAGAATCTAATTGTCACGGTTACCTGACAGTTTTGTGTTGAGGATCTGTTCATACTCCTCTCGGATCTTCTCCTCATGGTCTTTGAGCAAGCGCTCGCACAGGTAGCTCACCTGCTTCAGCGTGAACGAGGGCTGGTCCCGTCTTGAGGCGCCTGACAAAACAAAATGAGTGATTAACTGATTCAATCCAATAAACGGGCATCTTTCGCCTACCTGGTGGTGAGCTGGGGGCGTGCAGGGATGAAGAAGGGCTGGGGACGTCAGAGGCTCCGCAGGCCTCCGTCTGGTTGAAGGCCCCCTCCAGCTGCCGCCTCCTCTGGATCCTGCTGTACTCCTGGCGCAGGTTTTGGAAGATCTGCTCTGTTGAACCACAAACAAAAACGAATGTCAATTGTAACACGCATGATACCGATGATGATATGAGCGTTTTGTCATTGTCTTCTTTTGAGGGAATCAACTGCCACTGACATCATTAGAAGCGTTTTACAAGAATAATAAGATATAAAACAGCCTTGGCCTATTGACAGGCAGCTGCAGATTTGCATACCAGTGATAACATGCTAATTTCGGCTGGTACTTCACATCAAACTTTAAAAAGATGCAATGGTTTCAGAGAAAGATAACATGAAAGCAAAGTAGCTGATAAGCAGATGAGAACACCGGCCTTGCCATTTCTATCTTTTTTTTTTTGCGCACTGTTAAAAGGATGTCTGTAGTTATATTTTTGCAGTGGTCTTTTTTTTTTTTTTTTTTGTAGGTTCTGTGAAAATATTCCCCCACAATTTTAAAGAGCTATGTGAAAATTCATTCACATTTGCTAGACTCTTGTACAATCAAATTATATTTTTTTTTTCTCAATTTGCAGAATTACTTTGTCAGAAAGTTTTAATATTGTGGAATATTGTGGACAAAAAACTTGTGTAATGGGAAAAAAAAATCTGTTGCAGCAAACTCATTTGACCCTCCTTGTAATTTCACTTAATATTTATAAAAAATATATAATAAATTAATTAATTTTAAAAAAGCTGGATCTGTGCAAAACTTAAATTTTAGTAGCATCCTTGTGTAAAATTGTTTTAAATTCTCCAGAACCTCGATTTTGCAGGATCCCATTTTGTGTTAGAGATGCACGATAATGCTATTTTCAACCAATAAACCAATAAATTAGAAGTGCCGATGTCGATAACTGATAAGTAAGCCGATTGTTTGCAAAATTAACTTGAATACAAATATACTTTTGAGTCCTACTACAAGTCTAACAAATACATTGAAACATTGTATAAACTTTGCACAATGTTTCAATGTATGTAAAGCACCATGAAGGTGAATTCTTTTTGATATGAGCCACAACCACAACAGATGGTCCAACGTGGCATGTCTATAATTATTGCTGGATTTCTTTATTACAGTATATGGTTTATCTTTATGAAATCAAAATTGCCAACAATTATCGGCAGATTTCTCCATTATCTGGTTTATCTGTTTGACGTCAAATTGGTCAATAATTATCAGCCACCTATATTATCGTGCATCCCTAATTTGTTTGTTTTTAATTTGTGGAATCTCAGTTTTCAAATGTTTTTTCACACGTTCTGGATCTTCTTGTATAACGAATACGTTTGCAGGATCTATGTCAATCTGTTAATTTTGCGGGATCTTTTTGTGAAGTGTGGAACATTTTCAATGTTGCTGGATATCCGTGGGAGTAACGTGTGGCATACATGATGATGATATAAAAAAAAAAAAAAGAAAAAAAAAAGAAAAAGAAAATGATGTGTCCGTGCACATTTGCCTGCATCCTCATCAGTCATAGCAACCCAACTCCGGGGGGTTGCTCGGTAACAATAGCCAGGCTGAGTAATCAATCAAGACACTTCCTTCCGGGAGTTTGGGAGGAAACATGGCGAAAGGTACCGAGCTAAAAGGCTCAGACGCTGACCAAACAATGAAGCAGACAAGACGAGATGAAGCACATAGATTGGATGTGGGCGGGTGGCCCGGGTTGTGAGAAAACCCAGTGTGTGTATGTGTATAAAGGGGGGCGCACTGAGGCGCATGATGGCTCAGTTCAAGTTACAGTAAATCAACAAAAGGCTACGCTTCGAGGGATGCAGTTTTTGTACCAATTCTGCATTCCAGGAAACTGGGACACGTCTCCGTCAGAAAAAGTGCAATGAACACTATTTTTGTGAAATTTTGCCATTTGTTTGTCAGCTCGTTTACATCCATTTTCACACTAAACATTAGCATGTTAGCGTTAGCATGACAGGAAAAGGCAATGGAGTGCAGTGTTGCTTTTAACGTTTTATTGGGATAAATGCCGCTAATAGTTAGCATTATGCTACCAGCTAGATGCCACTGTTACCTTTACAGCAAACTCGGAAATTTCCACATTAGATGTGCAGTTCTGTCAAGGAGTCAAGACTGCTTTGAGTTTGACTTTTTTTTGCCCGACACGTTTTGAGATCCAATGTAGGATACTTCAGACTTTGAACGCAACACGACTGACTAATTTCCATTGATTGGATCTCCAGCCATTTCATGACAGCTTAACAAAGAGATTTGACAAAATTCCGTTTGACGGGCCTGGCTTGTTAACAACCAACCACCCCTCCCCCCATGACGGCTAACTTGGTGAGACCGATACCTGCAGCTGCTGTGCTGTAATTCAAACAGCCGCTGGTTGGGATTCTAACCACAAGTATCAACAACGGGCATGAAATCTTGTAGATCATAAGTGCACCCATGAAAACGCCAAGGACCCATCATGCCTGAAACAGAGTGTCAGCCATTTTGGGCCAATTCCAGAGTAGTTTTTTTTTTTTTTTTTTTTTTTTTTTTTTAACTACCTGATGTCATAGGTTTGAGAACCACTGCGAACGACACTGTTTTGCCTACACAGTCTACAATGTTTTAGAGTAGAACTCAATCCAACATTGCTATAATTGTCCATAGTTTACATAATACCGCGATTACGCGAGAATTGATATTACAAAAATTGTACATGTCAAACACGTCATCCTAACCATGACCAACATTTTCTAGAGAAGAAGCTTATAGTGTTACATAACAGGTAGATCCGTGTCTCAAAAACGGGAAATCACAGTCTACATTAGTGAGAGACCCGACACTGAGGGGCGGAGGCAGGGATGCATTCTTGTAGCGGGTAAAGACATTTTTGCAAGGAACATCCTTAAAGGGATACTTGACTCACTGAGCCATTTTCAGCAGTAAAAAGTTAATATTTTGTCTATAATTAATGTGAAAACTTCATTATTTTTCATGTACAATTAGAAACTTTTAAAAAGTAAATTTTCTACTTGCTGTCGACTGATGATGACATCACCTGTGGTGAGGAAGTCAGCCAATCATGGCTCAGTTTGCTGACCAACCACAGAAAACAGGTGAGCCATGATTGGTTGGTACCTACTTCCTCGGCACAGGTGATGTCATCAGTCGACAGCTAGAAGAAAAAATAGTTTTTAACGGTACTAATTGTATATGAAAAATAATGAAGTTATCATTCATTCTGAACAAAATCTGAACTTTTCACTGCTGAAAATTGTTCAATGAGTCAAATATCCCTTTAAAGCGACCACAGTTTTAAAATTCTTCTCTTATTCCCTTTGCAAATGTCATGATCAGACTGCAGAGGTAAGCTTTGAAATGGGCACTCGTCGCTTCCTGTCAATTCACTGTCATGAAGGTCAGGCTTTACGTAGGTTTAAAGGTGACCTACTTTTTTTCCTTAAAGGGGAAACCAAATCCTCCATTCAAAAAAAACAACAACAAAAAAACAAAACAAAAACAAAAAAAAAACATGTTCTATGCAGCCTCACTTGTCTAAATATGGTATTCTGATTAATATTACATTTGTCAAATATAATTTATGAAACAAAATCCAGTCATTTTTATCCATCTCAGGGGGTGGCCATTTTGCAAATTGCTGTCAACTGAAGATGACATCGATGTTCCTCAGGTCTCACAACCAATCAGTTCTTCTTCAGAAAACAGGTGAGCTGTGATTGGTCATTGCCTGAACAACATTGATGTCATCTTCAGTCGACAGCAAGTGGCAAAATGGCCGCCCCAAGATGGATTAAAAAAAAAAAAAAAAAAAAAAAAAAAAAGTCTGGATTTTGCTTCATAACACATTCTACAAATGCAATATTAATCAGAATGTCATCTTTAGACCAGTGAGGTTACATAACATTGTCAATAAATGTGTAAGGTTGACTTCCATACACACATACACAAAAAAAAAAGATAAATAGACTGATCAAGTGGTTGGCCACTCCTGGCCTAGACAATATCATTTTCCCATTTATTTATTATCCATGCCACAAACAAAAGCTTCTTAGAATCAATTATTTGAGTAGTATATGGAATAATCAATTAAATCAAATTAAAAACAGTGTGGCACTAGCGGGTAATTTATTGGACGTTTGACAGTATGAAGATCTGATCATTGTGATGAACGTGTAATAATCTGTTCGGCAAAGGAGCAAAAGAAAAAAAAAAAAGCCACTTCCATCTGAGCCACAGGGAGAAGTCATCATTTCAAGGCGTGCAAAAAAACATCTGCTCAATACTGTGATCAAGATAAACCTTTGAAGGTTGTTTTTTTTTCCCACCAAGGATGAGGGAAAATATTTGACAGCTATTTACATGTTGGAAAATCACACAGGATCACATGAAAAAGTCATACCAATAACACATCAAGCATGATCAAGCACTGTGTTTTAATGCAGACTCAATTTCAGTGAGCAGATTTTGAGTCCTTGATTAAGCTCCAAATAGAATATGAGATGAACACCCAGAAAGCCCACATGAGCACAAGGAAAACATCCAAGCTCATACCTCCAAGCTCTGAACTGTAAGGCAAAAGCGTCAACCACACTATCACTTTCTCAAGCTTAAAAATACACAATGTAAAATGTCTACATAAACAAACTGCGAATAGAACATAGTACAGTCCGTCTTCCTGGTGCACGTTATCTTATCAGCTATTAATACAATGTCAACCATTTTGTAAACGCAAAAAAGTAAAATCTTCTCAGGGAGAGAAACCAAACGTCTAACTGGAATGACACTTGTCTCCGAGCACAAGCACATGACGAATTTGTCAGAACACAGCTGGGTTGAGCGCGAGCGCATGTGTTCCATCAAGCTTGACTAGCATGCAGTGTTAAAAGATAAGCTCCACTCCCCGTGTCGGCCTACGGGCACGTGCTCTAACAGGTCCATATTCTGGCAGTTCTAAAATCAAGCTTGTGGCTTTTTCTTTGGCTTTTGGTCATGATGGAGTTACTGGAAATGGAGGTTGCCAGCAAAACAGGAAGTTGAACATACTGCGACACATCTTTGTCCTGGTCATGCGGTACAACATTGCTGACAATCATATTGTGATCATGGGCAGGCATGGGGTCTCATTGTGAAGAGACTTCCCTCCCAGGAGATTCAAAACCAGTTAGGGTGAATCCCACTTCTGGAATGTTGACCAACTTCTATGAGGGAATTCACTCGATTTTTGCCTTTGCCAGTCAAGGGATGGTGAAGCATGGCGGAAAAACTTGGTGGGAGGCAAGGACCTAAAGCAAAGTTTTCCCTGTGACTGACATGTTTATCATAACAGAGCACACGCACACGCACACACCCCCCCCCCCCCCCCCCCCCCACACACACACACACACACACACACACAAACACAAAAAGTCTAAAGGTCCCATGACAGAAACTGAACCAGAAGTTGGCCAGTCTGGTTGAAGCAGTTTAGTGCAAATTCCGATGCTTGCTCTTTGACGAACCACGAATCCACCCAAAAGAGCACCAAACCGAAGCAGGCAAATGAAAAGCATTTATTGATTTATTTTCATTAGCATCCATTTTGAGGTGTTACCGTGAATAGACGATGCGAGGGTCTGGTTGTGAACTTGTCTAAATAGAACGCACAAAATATTTTGCAAGTGAAACCTGTTAGCCGGAGATGGGGTTGACTGAGTAGTATACAAAATGAAAGAGATAATGTTGAGAAATAATGAATTTAGAATAGGGCTGTACAATATATTGATAAAATATCGATTTCGCGATATTGGCCTATGCAATAAGCATATCGCAAAGACATGCAATTAGTTTGATATGGAATGTTATGCTTTTATCTGAATTTGACCAGTCAGACTGTTAGGTTTACCTGTTTGAGATGTATTAAATATGAGAAAAAAGGAGATATGACACTCGGTTCAAAGTTTGCGAGGTGAGGTGACTGATACAATTTACTACTGCACTCTCTGAAAAAAATCCCCTCCTCACTCTCTCTTTTTATTTGGTTTCCACACCCCGAGTTCCATGGGTGTTCCAACCGTAATAATGCAAATGCAAAACATAGTTGGAACAGTGCACTGCCATCCAAATAGTTCAACATTATCGAGAGGTAATTACAATTAAGAATACATTGAGTTTGATTATTTTACCGCATGAAAAAAAATGTAATTCTTTCATTAGATAATAAAAATGTCATTTATTTAGGTACATGTTAAAGATTGCAATATCGATAGCTATATTCAGCAATTATATCGCATATTTTTCCAATATCGTGCAGCCCTAATTTAGACTACAAAAACATTTAAAAAGAAAATTAAATTAAAAAAAAGGCAATTTATGCCAACACGCATACACAAAAAAACAATTTCTCCGAAAAACATCGTCTGCTCAAAATGCTTCATACTTTGTACTCAGCTTGGCCATTCCAAACGGACTTGGCATTTTGACAAGCTGTCATTTTTGGGAAATCATGTTATGATGCCACTAAATGGCCCCTACCAAAAATTGACCACAAAGTCGCCCACGTGCTTAATGGGGAAGAGAGAAAGAAAAGAAAAAAGGGAGGTATCCTAGACAGATAAGACAACGCTAAGTTGCAAATCTTCACCTTCTTCATTTCTTCATCAACCATGGGGCAGAGCTTGGCATCAAAGCTGGTCGACCATTTTGAGGATTCACTGTGATGATGATGGGACCCCCTTGTTGCGGTTTGCAGCTTTAATTCCTACTTCTGCACCTCAGTTTATGCAGGAGGGTGAAGCAAAAGGCATCAAGGAAATGAACAATGCCCTCCCACCCTCAGGAGGAAAGGAATAATGGAACCAACCCTCCCTTCACCACCTCAATCCACGATGGTTGTGCCACCTTCGTATTACTGATTAGCCTACTGCTATCATTTCTCCAACCTTTACCTTCCATTTTGCAACATCTTACATGACGACAGATGAGCAAAAACATAACGGCTACGGAAGCAAAACGTGATGTCCACATTAATAAGTGAAATCGTTAACTTCGAATTCAGCATTTAAAAGAGAGCCAAACGATTTCGATTTCAAAGAGACGCATTCTGGAGTGAAGGCCATTAATGATAAGATTTAACTGAACACATGAGGAAATGTAGGTCATAAATCAACAATAACACAACGACGACATTCCCCTCGCGGATATTAGCCTAGCGAACTAAGCGTTAGCTTCCAACCCCCATTCAAGCTAACCACTCCACCCAAATCCCCCCCTTCCTCCCCACAATGACACCCATGAAAAAAAAAGAAGAAAAAAACGCAATCCGATCTGAGTCAATCGTACCTGGCGTGAGTCTGTTCTCGCCCGCGACGCTCTGCGGCGACATGGAGTGAGTCGGGCCGTCGACGGCGGCGCGGAGGTTGTTGCATCTTTGCGGGGACGGAGTGCCGGGAGTCCCCGGTAGGGGGTTGCACCGTCTCCGCTTGGGAGACTGGGGACTGAGGAGGGCCTCAAACTCCATCGAGCGCTTTAGCGTCGCCCCGCAGGCCATTTTCGGTAGGAAAAAATGGGACGTCAAAGCAATAGAAAAGAGATTCGATGAGTGTTGATGCCGGTGCCGATGGCAGGCGTCCTTTTCCGGGCTTCGAGGCTGACTGTCTTCCTTCCCACAACAACGGCTTTTTTTCCCCTCTCGAGTGCCAAGAGCCGAGTGAGCCTTCTGAATTTTTCAAACGTCACAATGGCGGAGCGTACCAACGAGCAACCAAGAGAAGGGGGGTTGTCGTAATGTAGCAACGTCTTGCTTGCTGTCCCCTCTTATTCACCGGTATAATGAATTCACACGTTGTTTGTAGTATTTTATATTAACACATTCTGAAATATAAATATTTTGTTATGACTAAGTGTAGGTTTCATAACATTAATATACGGCGCTTCCCCTGCGATTAGCGTTATGGTTTGAGTTGAACGCAAACTAAAGTTGCTGTCTGAAAGGTGGAAGCGGTCAGGTAAAACGTCAAATTTATCACGGGTATTATCTTTCCCCCTCGTCTAAATGTGCAATCAATTCATTTAAACGTCACGCCTTTTAATTGTCAAGCCTTCAAACAACTTGTAAACGTCATATCACAGTGGATATGACTCACAAAAACAATTGCCGCTATTTGTTAGTGGCTAGCAAGTAGGCCTACATAGGCTAACATTGAAAAATTTAAATGTGTATAGAAAAGGGAGGAAAATTGTCATGAATCTTGTTGAATAAAGACAGTGTACACTAGTTCACTTTCTTCAATTACTACTTATCAACTATTTTATTTATTGATCAGTTTAAAAACAGCAGCCTAAACAGTACATAAAGAAACAATACATGGAATATAAAAGACGACAATAAACAATACAACAACAAATAAAACACTAAAACTCATGGTCAGATTCTCATACTGGGTTTGGGACGAGTGAGGTAACAGAAAAAGCCTTATTCGCTCTGAGTTTCTGCTTAGATTTCAGGACCTCCAAGACCAAGAAGGAGTGTAGTGATGAAGGGCCTTAGAGAATTAAGGTGAGCAAAACCATTTTGGATTTGAAAAAACAAATAGAATCTTAAAAAACAAAACAAAAGTGCAGGCAGCTTAGGGAGGCCAGAAAAGGAGTTATGTGCTTCCTGTATGTGTTCCATTTAAAAGCAACAGTATTTTAATCCAACAAGTCATTTAAGAACAGGCTGACGCCAAAACATAATACATTCTAGTAAGATATATCCAGCCAAGATGTAATAATGATGGTATTGATTATTGTTTCAAAGCACCGACAAAAATGTGGAACTTTACTGCACCAATTTGCTGATCCAATTTAAAATTACTATCCAATTAAAAACCCAAGTTTGAGATCGTTTTATTACTGTGTTTTTAGCACAGCTGACATAAAAGTCCCCCATCATCAGGAAAATGCCTGAGAGGTGTTGGACTCAGCAATAGTAATGATTTTGAGAAAATGTTAACAATAGCAATAATAACAATAATCACTTGCTAGGATTCTCATCCAAAATGGCTTCTCATAGGACCAACACAGTGTCAAACTGTCACCTTTAATAACCCATTAAGATGATGAACATGGAATGTGTAAAATAATCTTCTTGGCCATTTTTCATGCTGGTAATTTTAGTTACATACTATTTACATGAGCATATGGTTGGTAAAATTACTGTGTGAATAATTGACAGTTATTTGTTCTCAACAAATGTGGTAAGTTGCACACTTTTCCCTTACTGCATTGGCATAAAAGAAAAGGCAAAAGACACAAAATAATCATACACTACTGCCCAGAGCCAGCTGAGATTGGCAGATGGATGGACGGATTTTAATGACAGGGTTGAAACCAGTAACTTGTGGTGCTAATGTCCTGACTTCTCTCCATTAGTGGCCCACATGAGTGTCAATGGGAGCTTTTAGCAGTAGCCCTCCCACCTTTATCATAACAAAGAATGTTCTCGTAGTGTATTCTCCTCCTGTCCCGCCTCACCCCAGCAGTCTTTTCTTCCTGGCATGTGCCCCATTTGAATCCCCCTCTACATTGGGGCCATTGTGGAGGCCTGGCATTCACGTGCAGATAGCATAGACGCCCCCGCCTAAATAACACACCATACCCCCAAGCTCTGTTAGGGCCATACGCACACACAAGCATCATTTTGTCATCATACCTAGAACAACACTGTACGACCACAATTATGACGAGAACACTTAATAACAGTGAAACTTGCTTTTTTTGTGACTAGTGAGGTCAGCCTGTCCAATAAAACAATAAATAATGGTCGACATGTTTTACTGAGCAGCCGTGTCGCAAAGCCAAAGGACAAAAGGGGAGAAGGTCATTCGAACTTGAGCTTCCACAAGATTTGCTGAAGTCTAACATCAACCCCATTTTTTTTTTCACAATATGTTCTATGCAGCCCTCACTGGTCTAAATATGGTATTTTGGTTAATATTGTGTTAATGGAATATGAGTTAAGCAGCAAAATCCGCCCGTTTTTAGCCATCTCGGGGGCGGCCATTTTGCCACTTGCTGTCGACTGAAGATGACATCAATGTTGACATCATCTTCAGTCGACAGCGTGGCAAAATGGCCGCCCCCTGAGATGGCTAAAAACAGCTGGATTTTGCTTCATAACTCTTATTTCACAAATATAATATTAATCAGAATGTCATGTTTAGACCAGTGAGGTCACATATAACATATTGTCAAGAAATGTTTAAGGTTGATTTCTACTTTAATGGGTTACACCGGGTATAGCCTTGTTCAAAATGGCGAACTAGCTTAGCTCCAATCATTTCACGATACATTTTTTCATTGATCTAAAATAGTTCAGTTGGATTATATTTGATAGAAAAAAAAAAAAAAAAAAAAAATATATATATATATATATATATATATATATATATATATATTACATAAAGCTCTGAAAACCTTTAAGAGATCACCAAAAAAATGGGAAGAAACTGTTGGTCAATTTCTGTCAGCGATGACGATGATAATTGTGATCATCGATCACAAGCAGCTTTTGCCTCAAAGTCCATCCTTGACTTTGAAGTATTTTTCTTTAGTTTTCCTAAAAGGGCTATTATATTTGAAAACAACTACCTAGCAGTGACTTTTAAGGCCTAGATACACCAATCCGATGTCAGCACGTCGTGTAGAAAAATGACGTAAATACACACTGCACCAACCCGACTGTTACGTAATTTCAGCGTACGCGCGAGAAGTAATTCCCCTCCATACCATCGGCGGTGGTAGTCATTATTCCTAAAGGCAACCAGAAAACTCTATACGGGGGCGGGATATAAAAACGTAAACTATACATACCGGTTACCTTTTCTCTCAATGTCCTCTCACGTGAATGAAACCCTGCGGCTTTTTGCACAGTATTGTATATAAAAGTTAAAACAAAAACTATAAAACTAGGTAACTAAGTAAAAACTATGTCCAGTCGCGCCCCCATGCCATGCTTTCATACCTTTGTCGGCAAACCTTTTAATGGTAATATCATACAATGCCGGTCTCTCTTGAACCAAAGGGATGAAATCATCTTCCCGATCTGTCGAGACAGACATTGTATGTTCAAATGTAGAGGGTAAAGCAGGGTGACGATGCGCAAAATGAGCAAAAGAAAAAAAAATGGTCCAGGCTTTGCTATCAGTACTGTTTATCCGCCTTCGTCACTTCCTCTTCTTGCCCCGTGTGCTGATTCGTTAGCTAGCAGCCAATCACAGTGATGAAATGCCCCGACGCCGATTAAACATTTTGCTGGAAACGCCCACCCGACGTATTCCAACTCGGACCGAATTTACGACAGTAATTTATACACTGATCAGACGGCCCAGCGCTGTCCGACTCCCGATGTTGGATTGGTGTATCTAGGCTTTTAGCATCCTAATATCCAGCTACTACTCGTCTGTTATTTCTAAAACGGAGCGAAGTTGAGAGCTTCTGGCCATTTCCTGGGTGCTATAGTTCTCGAATGATGGTGGTCTTGGATCGGAATCCCCCGCGGTGGCCTTTTTACACCTGGTGGCCTGGCTGAGAACCTTGAGTTGGTGCAGCAGGGCGAGTCTGAGCTCCCGGCAGCGCAGTCCATATAGCAGGGGGTTGACGGCCGAGTTGAGGAGACAAAGAGTGCTACAAAAAGCGAAGGCCCTCTGCTGATTGCGGGTCAGCACCACGGCTACGTCGGCCAGCATGAAGGAGAGCGCCGGAAGCCAGCAGCATACCAGAGTGAGCAGGATCAGGCCGAAAGTGCGCGCCAGCCGGATGTCCATCCTCATGCGGGCGTGGCCTGACCCCACCGCCCCCTGGAGGTTGCCCATGGAGGCCTCGTGTCGGTGAGCTTTCCACAGGATCAGGACGTAAGCGCACAGGATCAGCACCAGGAGAACCAAGATGAGACTGGTCCAGCAGGCTAGGTAGCCCCGACTGATGTAGGGGAAGAGGCGGGAACAAGGGGCCGCCAACCCGGCGGAGCACGTCCAGCCCATCAACGGCAGTGACGAGATGAAGACGGTGGCGCCCCAGAGGGCGAGCAGCCAGAGCAGAGCGCGGCGGCGGGTCAGCAGCGCCTTGTAGCTGGACGGACGGTGGATGCACAGGTAGCGGTCCAGGGCAGTCAGCAGCAGGCTTCCCACCGAGTTGGTGAAGGCCATGGTGACGCCGCCCAGCTTGAAGAGGTAGGCGGTGGGGCCATCGCTGCGGCGGAACAGGTGGAAGTCCAGGAAGCTGGTGGTGAAGAAGCAGCCGGCAAAGACGTCAGCCAGCGCCAGGTTACCGATGAAGAGGTAGGAGGGGCGCCGGCGCAGCGAGGTGTTCGCTGCGATCAAGCCGAGGATGACGGCGTTCTCCAGCAGTGTGATGGGCCCAGCCAGGAAACAGATGGAGCCGATGGCCGTCTTCTCCACGGCCATCAGGACCATGTAGCAGTCCAGGTTCTTGCAGGACCTGTTGACTGAGAGGAAAGTTCTTCTGTACAGCCGAAAGTCAGCTGAGAAATGCTGCATTCGAGGAAAGTGGGAAGTCGGACTTTTCTGACTTCAAACCAGGAAATACGGCAACATCCCCTTGAACTCGGAATTAGTACACTCACTCACACAAACACGCACACTTACAATCATGGTCTCCCGGGTGGGGAAAAAAGTACCTCGACTTCACCGACTGACTTCGATGTGACATCACTCTACAATGGCAACCACTGTGGAAACATACCGTGAATGGCAAAACACAATTTACTCGCATATAAAACTAGGTAGCTTTCTTCATTCATAAATATTCAACATGACTTCACGTAACGCAACACACGTGACAGTATGCCGCTATCTCTCTGCATGAAATTATAGGGTGAACTTCCTTTCTTTGATCCTTCCTCTGGTCTCCTGACAACCTCAAGACTCTCGCGGGACTGAAGAATCCGGTTAAGGTTAAGGGTCTTGGATTTATAACAAGTTTCAGGTGAATTAAAGACAACAAACTCGCATGCACGCACACACAAAAAGAGAGCGATGATAATGATGACATGTTTACTCGGGAAGCCTGCCAAATGAATAATACTGAGCTGTCTCTCTCAAAAAAATAAAAATAAAAAAGAAACATTATACGGTGAACTACTGAACTGTATGGAATGCTTATGAAATAAGATAAATACATAAATGAAGCAAAAATGCAAGAAGGCAAGTTTGCTGGAGGTCAAAATGTGTGTTGTGGTCCAAAAGAAAAAACACAACTTAACGCTATCCGCCATTTTGGTTGTTTACGTTTGCCTCGAACGCTTTCAGGTCGTAACTGGGAAAAGCCAACTGGGATCAATCCGATTTTCGGCCGTCCTCGAATGCAGCATTCATTTTCCGCTCACCCATCACTCCTTACCCTGTGAAGCCGACATGTTTTCCTCAACTTGGGTGGGAACATCCAATTCTTCCATTTTAGCACTTTATCTTTGCAAATTGATGGTCTTCGTATCACTTTAGGACAGACAATTGAAGTCAACTCGATTTCTACAGCACATTAACAACGTCGCCAGCTGTAACGAAGTGCAGACAAGGATGTTAAGACTTATTAAAGGACATTACGTTGATGTCAACGTCTAAGATGTCAACAATTTTACAAAATGGCCGCCAGCAATTAGACTATAATGATGTCACACATCAAATTTGACAGAATTGCTCCCCAAACAGGAAAATGCCTTTTAAATTTCCACAAAATGCAAAATCTCACAAAAGTCCAGTTAGTCGCATATCAAAGGAACAACCCGCATCTATGTATGAGTTTTGTTTGTTTTTGTTTTTTTTATTATTTTTATGTATTTTTTATTTTTTTTTGCTTTTGGGGCTGAAGCACCCTCGATTGCCTTTACAGTCAATATAAGGTTTTAGGATGGCCATGGAATAGATTATTTCAAATAGCGGAATAAGGTTTTTGAGGAAATTGCTTGTGTTGTGTTTGTTATTAAAGGTTACGCTACTACGATAATAAAATACATAAGTAATCAGTTATGACTGTCATATACGTAAAGACAAATGCCAAACCTCATGGGCGCCAACGAGGACAACCTTTTCCACTCCGACAGCAATTAAGGGTGGACGCTTCCTGCTGAGGGAGTGGGGGGACAACAACAATAATAAGCAGAAAATGTAATTACGCGTCCTCTCGGTCAATATTGAACTTGGACCTCACATGGAACATTGACATTTTTAAGGCAAAGTGGAAAGTCATTTGGAGCTCAAAGCAAACAGATAAAACGATCATTATGGCCTCATGCTGAACAGATATAACATGCTAGCCATAAACACAAGAAAGAATGGCTTGAATGTATTTTTACAAGTTGTCTTTAGTTTATATACAGTGCAAAAATAGATATATTATTATTTGTGATGAGTCACCAAACCAATTTTTTTTTCTCTTTTCCCCCCCAAAAGGCTGCAATTCCTCGCAATGTGAATGCACAATGCTCCCCCCTGGTGGACGCATGAAGTAGTGTACTGGTAATCAGGAAGTGAAGGTCATTCAGCTTTTATCAATCATTTCACCTATATGCAATCAATAGATTAAACTAATGTAAGAGGATTGGGCCGGAGTATTAAATAACGCAGCTGTTAATGGAGTAACCCAAATGAAAATATTTCTACATACAGTATATGTTTGAAAAATATATACCAAGTATAAAGAAATAACATGTATAATATCCAATCAAAAATGGATATCAAATCTACTCTAATGTATTTAAAATATAATGTAAATAAACAATACTAAAATATCAAAGTAGCATGTATATTAATAATCTGTCTTCCCTAAATAATAAAGCCATACTACTCCATTGTTTCAATATATTTTAAAAATGATGATGATTCTGTGTATTAAAAATCCATGTAGAATGAAGAAGAATGCAGAAGTGCTCTTGTTTTTGGAAAGGAGACTTTTGCTCATTTCCCATCAAAAATACACTGCACATCCCCTTTTCACAGCTGACATGTCGTTGAGTCGCTGTCTCACTGTTTCCACACGCGGCTAGCTCAGCAGAAATTCATCATCAAAAAAGGTTGAAGACTCCCAAAAGTATTGCTCAACCATTATTGCAGCTTACATCAGCATACTTAACATTTACAATGTACATGTGAAGAACCTGGCAGGGGCTTACCTGTTGCCGTTTGCCCTCGACACTTTTTAGTGGTGGGAGCACAAGACGAGAGCAAAGAAAGACTGGACAGAGAGAAGGGAGGGAGAGAACAAATAATGATGATGATGATGATGATCATGACGATGATGAGAGGATGAAATAATACACGTAGGCATCAATTTGAGGTGGTAAACACATTCTGGCCTTGCTGGTAAACTAAAATGCAACCTTACTTTCACACATGGATCTTGTAAAATTGGCACATCACAGAAAAAAACGGCATTGATCTCACTTGTTGCTGTTTTTTTGTGCTGTTCGTGGAACAAAATAAGAAGACACAGGATGGCGTCAAAGCCCTATACCGAATTTGTCAAAATATATTTGATAAAATATTGTTAAATATTTTGTTGCGGGGAAATCCTTGTTTACTTCGGAAAATGCTTATTGGTAGTACATCCCCACTTATTCAAGAATTTTTGGGGTTATTTTTTTTTTTTTACCACCAATAGAATTGAATGGCCATCAATTATTCACATATATTTGCAGGCAGGCCCAATCCGCATCTTCCTGCTGTAAATCGGTGTCAAGGAAGTACAGCAGTGCCTTGCCTTTACTTATTACTAGATTTTCAAGAGACGAGTCGTCACTCGGCCATTTTCCGTCTTGAAATATGAGCAGAAATTTGAGATACAAGCATGGTGGAAGCAAATAGCTGGCCACCATCAATTGCCATTGTTTTCTCCTTGCAGTGGAAGGACAATGGCTGGTTTGCCAACCACCTTTGACCCCACAGGAAAACGAGGAGAGACAATATTTTCTTTATTTACAGGTTATGTGAGGAACAAATGTTATTATTCTGATTTTTTCAGAGATGGGTAGACTCGCTTTTCTTCTTAACATACAATCAAATATAAGGAAAATGTATGCATCGAAACTACTCTAACAAGTACAATTTAAAACAAAAGTTATTTGAGTAAATGTAGCACGAAACTACAGCACTCACATCTGGTGTTTTTATTTTAAAAAAAATATTGGGGGGGTAATTGCAACTCAGGACACAACTGTAATTTTTTTTGTCAATTGACAATTGTTTTGTCATTTGTTTTTAAGGGTAATGTAAAATGAGTATGTTTTGTTTTGGGATCATATAGTTTGTGGTATATTTACGGTTTAAACTACCATTACAGGCAATTAGAAGCATTTTTATGAGGGTGCCAATTACTTGCGGTTGTTTGGTATTTGCCGCAGGCCTCTAATTAGCCACCACAAATAGCAAGGGATTACTGGAAAACAAAATGTATTGAAACTTCTCACCCTCGCCTTGCCCATCACGCCTCGGAAGGCGCAAAACTCGACTTTATTCCCCAAGTTGGTGCTGTGTTGATACAAGCATGACGCTTTCCAAAACGGGATCGAACATCCTTAATAAGACATGATTAGATCAAAATGAGGTTAGGCGCAAACTTGATGTGCAAGTAAAGTGTCAACTTGCATAAGAAGTAGGTCACACCATCAAATCATAAATTATCATCTGCGGTCAACTGGCAGCGTCTCCTCCTCGGCACAGCACACACAAGCTGAATGGAAGCAGGTCCGAGAAGCACGCTGGGACATATTTTTTCGTGGCTCTATTGGCTTTTCCGTCGCTTAAATCAAACGACAAATATTTTGCACAAGTAATACACTTTAAAAAAAAAACAACAACAACAACTAATACTCAACTAATACTAAGCACTTTTTAAATAACTAAAACTAATAATAAAAAAAAGAAAAACTAACAGAACCACCCTGAAAACTAATTAAAACTAACTGAATAAAAAAAAAAAAAAAACTCAAAATGAAATCAAAACTACCTAAAATAAAAATTCCAAAATTATAATAATCCTGTTTGTAATATGCTTCTGTCAGCATATGAATTGTGGTCACTCATTCACAATGAAACCAGTGCGGCAAGTACATAATTATTGTGACGCAAACAACTTAGGCCTGCAATTAAACAGCCTCTCCCAATCCTCTTCAAAGCTAAACAAATGCCACTCGAACATTATATTTCATTCTGTTAAAACGGTAGCTGTTGGACTTGTCCACTATTCAACTATTAATGTACTTTCCTTTCAGGTTTTCAGTTGTTATTTTTGTTTATTCGAGAACTTACGGCTAGGACTCGGTTCCTGTTTAGGCAAAAAAAAAAAAAAACTTTTGTTTTGCATTTTCTTCCGTTACTGTAACAAATGTGAAGTGAAGCATGACATTCAAACAGATACAGAGCAAACCATTTCTGTTGTTGGTTTTGTCTCAAGAAGTACCCGTTTTTTTTTGTTTTGTTTTTTGTAATCAGTTCTCCCTGGGGAACTCTCTCTGAATATTATGAATGTCAATGTGTGAAAACTCCACCATTGTGGTATCTTGGTGCTCAGTCAGCAGAACTTCCCCCACAGAGTGAGGGCCTCCAATGAGTTTGGAGGGAAAAGATACGCGCGTCATGTATTTGATTCAAGAATCAAATGACACGGGTGTGTGTTTTTTTTGTTGTTGTTGTTTTTTTTTAAATATCATTTTGTTTACTTTTTTTTTTTTTAAATATCATTTTGTTTACTATCAGTGTCATGTTTACATCGACAAATATGGTGACGTGGCCTTCTGCCGGGTCTGCGCGACCTGCAGGAGGCCTTGACCGCTGACCTACTTTCCTTACATAGTTTGGGACTCGTGATTGTGACTCCGCCCCTCCCCCAGCCCAGCATGCTCTGTTGTTGTGCAACTTTTTAAAGTCCACTCACTCTCCTCAATGCAGGAAAGCCACTCATGAGGCATCGATCTGGTTGTTGTTTTTTAACCTTTTAAGTGCAAATGTGGTCAAGGTTGTACTGACCGTGACGTACGGAATAGCACAAGTGGTACAAACCAAGTAACGTGAGGCTCAAAATGATTTGTTTGGGAGCTATGTTATTGCTCTTGTTTACAGAGTACACTTCCGTGGCTGGAGTGTGTGTAGAGAAGAAAAAACAGTTACACATATACATACAAAGACAAAAGAAAGTGGAAAAACAGATGTTTTTCCTTTGCATGCGTGGGATTTTCCGGGTACTCCAGCTTCCTCCCACTGTACAAAACCATGCAAGTTACTGGATGTTGTAAATTGTCCTTCGGCGTACGAATATGAGTGTGAATGGTAGGTACGCTGTATGTCTTTGGATTGAGGTCATGCACTTGTTGGCTGAGTAAATATGATATTCCAGTCTATTATCAGTACTTTTTATTGCCTCTATGCTAAACCTGACTGTGTGTCCTCCTCACAATGCTGAAGTCCAATTAAAAGTCACCCGGCAAAAGGTTAATAACATCACCCACTACCCTACCTCACGTAATTGTCCCTCACGGTGCCACATTCAATGCCTACTGTTTTGTATTGAATTGTATTGTTTGAATGTTTTAAATGAGTACATTTAAAATGCAAAAGGGTACATTTTAGATTTCCCCATTTCATCCCCACAAAATCTGAGATGTTCCATTAAACTTCATATTTCTTGTATTATAAACACAAAGATCAAAATATGGTATGTGAGCTTGGTGACAGGGTGGACAATGCCAGAGTGGACATTTTGCGCTGTTAGCATTTTGTGAGCACATGATGGACCTTCAGCAAGCTGTGCACTGTTTAATATTATCAATTTACTGAAATGGCTTTATTTTCCACAACTTATTTGAGCAAATGAGTCATTTTGATGTATTTGAATAGGTACTGGAAATACTCATTTATTTATTTATTTTTATGTTATGTTTTCAGTGAATTTCATCCAGCATTTTGTCTTTCTTCGATGTAGGCTGAAACGGTGGCTATTTCATAATTAATATTTACACAATTTTCATCATCACTTGTGTAGTTGGATGTTGTCAAGCGACTCAATCTTATGTCCACTCTGTCATTGTAAAAGATCAATTGTCATAAAGGTAAATTTAGAATCAATTAGGTTTCTTCTTAGTATACATAGTGTTATTAACAGAACAGACATTTAAAACTAATCGTAAACAGATGTGAAGACAAAGGCACTTCGTAGTTATATTGCCCCAAACGCTGTTGGCTGACTTGGATGCAAAAGTAAATGTTTTGGTGAGTTACGGTGGGGGATGGGTGAAAGGTTTCACGTCCAGCCTGTTGCAGCTGTTTCAACAGAAACAAGAAACAAAAGCGTCACAGACAAGATTGGAGACCACCTTATGCCATCAAATGATTATTTTAAAACTAAATGTGTCCGATTTCGACAAAGGATCGGCATTACATAACGTTTAATCCGACGCATGTTGCGGCTTCTCCGCCTCGTATGGCTTTTATAATCACATAACGTTACCTAACAATTTTTTCGGAAGCGAAACAGCTTTATACATTCGACGTGAGGTGTGCTTTTTCGTCTTTTCTCTCTTCTCACTTCTCTATGAGGAAATTGCGGAAAGCACAAAAGCGAAGACAAGTCGGCCACTGACGTCACTGGTCTGGCAACAAGACTGAATGCGTCCGTCTCACTCGCCGCTGATTGGCCCGAGCCCTTCAAACTCGCGACGTGATTGGTCGGAGGCGGTCAGCTTCCAGCTACATAGACGAGTAGAGGCGACATTTTGTAGCAATTAGACGCAGTCGGAAAAGAAGGCGAGAGAGAAAAGAGGCGATTGCTTTCTCGAGTTATGTTTTCCCCATCTACAAGGGTGACCACCAACCGAATTTGTGGGAAATATTGACGAGGGATATCTGTTTCGCTAAAACGACAAATCGGACAAAAGGCTTCGACGATCAAGCCTTAAGAAGTCGGTAAGAGACTTGTTTTTGTTCCTGAGCCAACGATTCTTTGTTTTTGTTCTCCGCTAAATGAAATTAATTAACGACGCCATCGCTTCACTCGATTAATTAATACGTAGTAACGTAAATAGAAAATAACCACCCTGGTTGGAATGAGTTTTTAACCACCGAATCTGCGTCACAACAGGAAGTGTTCGACGTCGAAATGGCTAATTATGAAATCTGTTGTGTAATGGCGGCCATTATGTTTTAGGTCCCGCGGCTTCGTAGTGTATCGTGTGCGCCGAGGTGAATTCATGTTCAGCTCGGCTCCGCGACCAAACGACGCCCATTGGCACCATTCGACGACCGCCATCCCGGCACACTCGACGGAACAAAGACCGCTCGATACCAGCAGGAGGAGACCCGACCGTGACAACATCAACGTCGACTGTTCTCGGAGACGGAGGAGGCTATTTGAAGGCGAAAGGCAGACCAAAAGGACGAAGAAGAGGGATCTCTTCCTGGGCAACTTCGTGGCGACAAAGAGGTGCGTGCCTGGGCCGTGCCGAGAGCTTGTTTTCGTCTTGTGTGGTGATGGGGGAGGGGTGACTGGCTGGTTGCTCTTCCGCACGTAGGCAAAGGCTGCAGTTTAAAGGCCAGAAATGTCTGCAATTAACTTTTAAACCGATGACATTTCTAATGACTTTTTTTTCTTTTTCTTTTTAATTATTGATGATCGTTTTTATAGAGAAACGAATTTCCAACAAGTATCCACAATTACTTTTTCTTGAATCACATTTTTGTTTGTGTTTTGATATGTATTTTTTTTTTTTTTATTTTATTTTTTTTACATCTACTTCTGACAAGTTTTACCTATGCAGGACGATATCATCAGACTATCAAATGCTACTAGCTGCTAGCCTTTTTGTTTACTTGATTTGGCGGCGACTTGTGTAATGTGGAAAGCAAGCCATGAATTATTAAACACAACCTGTAAAGGTGCGTTAAATACCTTTTAAGTCATCAGAAATCAGTTTTAATTAATTTGCCAGTTCTTCTCAAATAGATAGGGTACATTTAACATCAGGAACTTTTTCCCCCAGTCTAGAATAAAGTGCAATTGCACATCCACTGCAGTAGGTGGCAGTGGTGCTTTGTTAAATTTAATAGAAAAATAGTACTACTACACCAGAGGGTGCAAAATATATTCTTATTCCTTTGGGCTGTAACAACAAAATAATTGAGGACTGCAGTAAACTGTAATATCCCCTGTAGTACCTAATTGGAGAAATATCTTCACACAGACAAAAAAAAAACTAAAGTCCTCTTGCTGCTGACTGTTGCCCCCGGTTTCCGTGACGCTGACTTAAAAATAACGCAAAGTACTTCGCAAAATTCCGTTCGCACACCATTCATTTAGTCTAGTTTTGTCAGTTTTTCAAACACTATTTAATTTTAATGACAAGTTTCAATTACCTGTGATTGTATGCGCTCACCCACAAAAACAATGGAAGGAGGCCACTAACTGACGTCATTGTCGTTTACTGTACACACCAACCCGATGAGGTCATCTACAGGAAGTTGAGCTACAGCCAGCCATGGAATGTCGCAGCATATGTGGAGAACAGGCTCAAATTATGACTTATTATTCCCTCCATTTTCAGCTTGTGAGAGCCACGAACCAGTATTTTTCTGTGTATGTTGACATAACTAATAAAAACAGCACTTTTTTTTTTACCCCCCCCCCCCCCCCCCCTCCCCCCCTACTTAGGACAAAACCAGTTGGTCAAAAAAAAATTTTTATTTTTTTTTTTAAATTGGAGTCCAAACAGGACAGTAAAAGAACATACAAAATTGACATTGTGTTCCCAATGACGCAAAACATTCTTAGACTGACCACACGTTTACTTTTTTAACACAGAGGGTGGTTACACTAGGGTTACTGTGTTATTAAGCAGAACAAAACTGACGCACGCATACCTGTGTGTTTAGGTGACAGTCAAGGTGAAGCATCATGGGAGGTGGAGGCGGAGAGCGGTGCAGCAACATTCCAGGCCCCCATCATGAGCGCCCCAAGAAGAAGAACCAGCAACTGGGCCGAACCAAGCAGAGGGGCCGCGACCAGAACGGCAACGTGACGACGGCGACGACCGGTGGCATCCACCATTACCATCACCGCCGCAGCAGCAATGAAAAATGCTCCCCGGAGGCGCGGCAGGCCGAGGCGGCCGCTTCCATCGCCCGTCTGGCCGCCGCCTACGAGCAGGACTGGGAGGGGGCCGTGTCGCACCTCAACACGCTGCTGAGCGTCCGGAGCAGCCCCAGCTACGCCGGACCCAAGTTCAGCGAGCCGCCCTCGCCCAGCGTACTGCCCAAGCCGCCCAGCCACTGGGTGTCCTTCCCCGTGAGCGCCGGCGAGAGCAGGGAGATGATGACCTTCCAGCTCAAGAGCCTCTTGAAGGTGCAGGCCTGATGGGGAAAAATGGCTGTAGTACACATTTTAATGAATTTTTTTTTTTTTTTTTTTAAACAAATCAGATATTACAGTCCTCTGCTGGTGACAACAAAGCGGATTTACCCCCCTCCCCCAAACACTCACCCACCCTTTTTTTTTTTCTTTTTTTTTTTTTGGGGCGTCGATTTTTGTTCTTTTTATTTTGGCTATCAAAGCAGATTGGGTGCACTTATTTTTCCACACGTTACTTAATTCCTGTCCGCTTCTGTGGACATATACAGCCGTTTTTATTTTTATACTCTACAATGGGTTGCCAGCACATCACATGGTCCAATTTTTTTATTTTTTTTGTAGCACATTTCAAAACGAAAGCCCCCTCTGGCGTTCGTTTTTAAAACAGTAGGACGCTCAACTGCGATTCTGCAGGGAAATCACGTGTACATTCTTTTTAATGGCCTTTGACGAAATGTTGATATCATGGCACAAGGACGGGGGCCTTAGGCGCTCGACTCTTGTGTACCTTTTATTTTTTTTCTCTTTCTTTTTTTTTTTTTTTTTTTTTTAAATTGCGCTGTGCGCACATGCACTGCAGGAGACGAGCTGCTCTAAGGCCTTTGACAACATTTTTCCGCTGTTGCGCTTGTTATTGTCCTCCTTTTTGGAGGGAGTATCCAGAAGGGGGCGATGCCCACAAATGTGTGCAAAATGTAAGACGGGACAGACATGCACTCGGTGTCAAGTGCCAATGTCCCACGTGAAAGGTGAAAAGGCGGAAAAAATGCCGGGTCTTGTGTTCATATTGTGTCCAAGTGGTCTTGTTGTGCTTTGGTGGTGCGCCGTGCGTCAGCCAAAGCAGACCCCCCCCCAAATCATGTTTCTGTGATGCAGTCTCCTCTTTTAACGCCCTCTAGTGCCGTCTTGATGTGCGGAAGAGGACCGATCCATTCGGTCCTGTCTGCGGCACACTTTGACGTTGAGAAGACGAGACCGCGTCACCATTTTGTGACGTTACGAGCACGGTGCGTTGTTTGTGTTACATCATGAGTTTGAGCCCATTTTGCACTGCACTTGCTCCAGTTGTGTTGTTACAGGCTGCGACGTTGTTGAATCAGACGTGTAATCGACTATCTTGTTTATCATCCTCATGTGAGCCATTTTTTAGAATTTGTTGTTGCTTTCCCTGTGCAGAATTGAATCTGCTTCATAGCCAGACTAAAGACGACAAAACCTCATTTGTTGATCGTGTCTTTCAGGAGCCATGTAAATACTAAGAATGATGGCATGTATAAAGTTCTTGTAGCATATTGTACATTTTTGCAGGCCCACAGTGCGGCAGAGGCTTGCAGACGAAAGTATTTTTAGTACTAATAACACTGAATGTATGGGACGCGTGCTGTCTCGACTTCGAAGATGCTGAAGAATATTTTTGTTAAGAAAAAAAGAAAACCAAGCATTTGCCAGTATGAGTGAGCCCTGCACTGAAGTCTTTCCGGAGATCTTGCACATGTTTTTATGATTTTGTATGATGCAGTGTAGGGTGAAAGAAATTGGTTTACAATTGGAACCGGGGAGATTTTGCACATGTATGACATTTATCTGGATGAATTTGTACCTTACCTTAAAGTCCCTTTAGAAGACTATTTGAATCCCCCCCCCAACCAAAAGTAATTCTTCGAAGCACCTTTATCTCTCAGCTGTTCTTCCGCCAGCAGATTTTTATGTAGTCATTTTCTATATATGTTTACCCAGTTAAGTCATGCATTGCAGTCTCCTCATGCGAAATTAGAACTTGTCAAGAATTGGATTTAAATTTGTCCCAACTGATGATGTCATTGTATGTGGAAAGAAGAAAATGTCCCATTTTAAAATTGGTAACAATTGGTTGTAAGAGTATGAAAAAGAAGCACAGTTGATTTGGAGATGTTAAATTTTACAAAATAAATAAAATCCCTTCCCCTTCCCCCCTAAACAGTTTGTCTTGGTTTCTATTTTATTTATAGTCTCATGGGGTAAGTTTTAAGACTCAATACAGTTTTGGCAGAGGTCTTTTATTGAACTAGAGAATACTCAAGTACAGTCACTGTACAAATAAATGGCAATATTATCATGAATATAAACTGCTTCCTTGTTAACACAAAAAAGGCAACGCAATTGTAGAACCTTAGCGAATATTTCCAAGTCATTCGAAATGTATTGTGGGAAATGTCAAGACATTTGTCAAACTAAATAACATGGAAGAAAAGAACTGTACGGCACTACGCATGAGAAGTAATGGATAAGGTGATACTGCCACCTTGTGACGTTTTTGAGGTACTGTTGAAATTGAGACTCATACAGTACCAGCTTACCAAGGGTTATTTATATAAGCATTATGGTGTAATTTACAATTGAATTGGTCATGTCGCACTGAGCAATCAGAGGCTTTCCTATGTTGATGTAACTGTTACAGATATACCAGAAAAACAAAAGGCAAAACAGTCCTCATGAGAGACGCAAACATCAAATTGACTTCTGGGTCTTTTGCCCACAAAGTCATTTGGATGTGGGGAAACTCCAGTGTAGCTAACAGCACATCATATCAATACACCACAAACAAGTAATGGGCATGGTGTTAAACCGATTTTAATAGTCTACTTTGAAAAATTAACACCTCATAAAACATAAGTCACTCAACAAAAAATGCAGACAAACAAGATTTAGCTCCTAAAGAAAGTGTTAAACTTAACTGTTGTTCAGCGCCCTCCGGACTTGTACTCTGCCCAGGAGCGGGAGCGTGATCGCGAGCGGGATATGGATCGTGACGGGGAGCGGCCAAAGGAGCGCTTGTGGGAACCGGGGGCCATGTGGAAGTTCTCTTCCTGGGCGGTGGGGCTGCCTGATCGGGATCGGCTCTTCCTGCCCTTGGGCCTGCCACGGGGCGAGGGCGAGCGGGAGGCCGAGCGATTCCGGGAGCCGGCCTCACGTTGGGCCCTGTGGCGCTCGTGCTGGCCGCCTTTGTGCCTGGTTACAAAAAAAAGAAAACATTTCCCAACATCTAAAATTTGTAGGCCTAGTTTTGGGCAGACCTGAAAGGTCACAAAAGAACACTACCTATCATTTTCCCGGCTTCTGCTGCGTCTGTGTCGGCCGTAGGAGCGTGAGCTGGAGCACAAAATGACAAGTAACAATCAGGGGCCCCCAAAATGAACACAAGAGTGTGCAGGACATACTCTCTGGGGCTGTCGGACCTCCGCGGCCGCCGTTCGTACGAGGGGCTGCGCGACCGACGGCGCTCATAGCTGCGACTGCGCGATCGCCTGCGGCGGTCGTCGTCGTCGTCGTAGCGTGAGAAACTGCGAGGGGAATGGCGCTCCTTGGACTTCATCTGGCCGGGAGCTTTTTAGACAAATGAACAAGATGCATTTTACAACAGGAACAATGGGACATTGGATCATTTCCGGACCAGCAGTTAAAATGGGCACTCAAATTTGATAGCAAGCTTACCCAAAAGTGCAGAAATTCTTGCTAATTATGCCTGGTTGGTGAGTCTCTATACAGTCAACACCATTTTGTGACATTATCAATTGTTACCATTTTTTTTAGAAACAGTTTTAAAATTTGTCCTATAGGAGTGTAGCACCCGATAATGTATTAATTTTCTGAAAATGTAATAACATTAGTACTTAATTTTATCCAAAATGTAATAAAACAATGCATTAATTTCACCAATGTAATAAAATATCACATTTTGTGCAGACAATGCAATACAAGGAGCAAAAACAGCCACAGAAAATACAAAAATACAGATTTACTCCTTAGTTTGAAAATTGCCAAAATGAGGTCTTTTAAGACATTGGTGTGCTAACATTTAGCATAAATTACATACCTGAAGTCTACCGACCTGTACTGCAAAGTTTTATATCGAAAATTGGAGGTGCATACTGTAAATCAACTTGCACAGTAAATATTTGTGTCCACTCATGTTCACTATTTTACTGATAATTTGGTTGACGTGTGGAGCATAATAATAATACAAACAACAGAAAATTTAATGGTGAGAGGTAGAAAAATTTTCTTCAGAAGTCAAATTTTTTGGGATGCAACGATAACCAAATGTCACGATACGTTACGATATGCAGCTCACGATACAATAATTACAATATTATGGGGAAGTCGGCGATATTTAAAAAGGTCACAATATTGAAAAAAAAAAAAGAAAGAAAAAGAAAAATTCTCACTCTTGCGGTCCCCCTGGGCAAACTGGATCTCGATCTGGCGCCCGCCAACCCACTTGTGGTCCAGGTTGTGGAGGGCGTCTTCAGCATCTCGGACATCTTCGAATGTGCTGACGCGGTTAAGGTTTTTTTTTATTTGAGGACACAAGGCAACACACGCACTACTTTGACACTCATGCGATGAAAGTCGAGTCGACAAGTCGCCGATGACGTGTCGTCACTGATATATTTCAATACAGTGTTATAAAAATGATAATAAAATGGAAATATTACAGGAGAAGGGAATAGCAAAAACGGACAGCTAAATTCAAAATCCTGGCCGTGCTATTTTCCTCATTATTCATTCTTGGTCACTTACCAAAGATGCACAATAAAAAAAAAAATAATAAAAAAAAAAGAGAAAGTGACCATTTTAAATGCTTAGCAATTAGTCCATGTTACTGTAAAGCTGACAAATCTCACACGCCACAGAGCTCCGCTATTGACACATTCCCTTGGAGATCAGTGCTGGCACATCATGAAATAAGTACAAAATATGACACTAAAGAATTCAGTGTTTGGAGACCGCATGGACAAGACAGATCAATAAGTAGTGATCAAATTGAGGAGGATACATTTATATATATATATATATAAAAAAAAAAAAATCTTGTCTTGTTTACCTTTTAACATGCTTGATCTGTGAACTTGAGCTTGTTCTTTATTGCTTTTCTTGGCAGAGGAATGCAGGCAGCGCTTGTCTTTGCCCAATAAACACTTTTTCACCTGCTTTTCCTCCCTTTGGCCCATAAAATGGAGGCGCTCCCTTTGGCAGACAAAATGGCCGCTCTCTTTCTTTCGCTCTCTCTCTCTCTTGCTCGCACCCCTCTTTGCATCTTGATGCTTTTGCTGTGTTATTTTGCTAGCGCTTGGGTCTTTGGCTTTGGCTACTCTACCTGGTAACTTTTCTGTGTGTAGCGGTAGTGGGGGGAGGGCGGGCTCTCCAGAACTGTATCTTTAACATTCTGAGGCAACAACAGAAGAGATAATAGTTACAAAACGGAAACACGCCACAGTGGAAACAGCACACAAGAAGAAGAAGAAAGGATATTGAATGTAAGCAAATCCTCTTGGCCGCCGCGTATAGAAGTCAAGTGGAATGTAGACGTCTACAATAGGCCCGTAACGACCAAACTCGCGCCGCAAATCTTCTGGCCTAAAGTGTCGTGAAATAATGAAATGAGGGACATTTTCATTTGTTTATTTTTTGGAGTCCACTGTGCGACTGAACACAAGCAGTCTAACTGTAGACAGTGGAAGGAATTATGGTTAAAGTTTTATATAGAGACTGGGGAGGGAAAAAGAAAAAAAAAAAAGTTCACACACAACCATAGCAGGATACAAAGTGGATGACAAAAAGCTAGTTTGGAAGATTTTATCACTCAAAAAAAAAAAAAAAAAAAACAGTAAACGTTAAAGATATTAATTAATTATTTCATCGTTAATTATGTTGTCTTGCCAGTCAAAAGGTCATTTATTTGCACCACCGGCGGTTATTCATGACAGACAAAAATAAACAATCAAATAATATGTAAAAAAATTAGTAACATTGCACCCAATGTTCAAAATTTCAAATCGCAGCAGTTTGAAATATTTTTAATGAACAGTGTACAAATATCCAAGTGAATAAGAATCTGGTACATAGAAAACTAAAATAATTAATTTTAAATAAAATTAACACATTTCTCCACAAATTAATTATCAAATATTTAGAAGACATCAAATCCATTCTTCCAATGAGTAAAATATTCAATCTAATATAAGCTATTCAGTAGATGAACACATTTTAATATACAAAAATAAAAACTAGTGTAGAATATTTTTATAATAAATTAAATATCTTTAATGTGCACATTCTGTATATCGTGTAAATGTAGAAATAAAAGGTTTATGCAGTTTATAATATACTATGTATAATTAATAAATACATTATGTAGGTTAGTTTAATGGCTTTCAAGTAGAATTCCACCTTTAAAAATGTCAATAATTACTTTCTTGATCATTTTAAATATCAGTTGTCTGTTGTTTAATTTAATAAATCCATTAAAAAGAAACACTACACAAAACAGCGAACGATTATTCACGTTTAATTAATCAAGATGGCGGCGAAGTTTGGTGAAAAAAAAAAATCACAAAGTGTTCGGATGTTCAACTTCAACGTTTCTCCATTGGACAATTGTTGCTATTTTATTTATTTATTTAGCTACCGTATGTTACAGAAGTATGTACGCAGTTTTCTAGTGTAACGTTACATATTTTATGTTTCAGCTCCATTATCATGCTAACGTAGCAACTAGCGGTTAGTTAGCGTAACCAACGTTACTAATCGCCTTCTAAATAAAACGGCGTCTTCCCTAACGTCATTCCTGGTCAATTTTAAACCACCCATGCGCCTGCAAAGACGACATTTGAGAGAAACGTCATCTACATTAACAGAGAGCAACAACGTCAGTTAGCCTTTTTTTTTTTTTTTGTAGTGTGGTTAGCTGTAGCTAAACTAGCATAGCTAAACTAGCATACTGTTGGATGCGAAGACTTACCTGGACTCTTCAGAGATATTCCGTACAAAGAGTGAGGAGTTTGGGGGTCGCAGGTACCTCGCCATTTGTAACGACGATTTACTATCCGCAGGTGTTGTTTTATTAAAGGTCACTGTTAGACGGACCCCAACTGTCGGCTACTAAACCTTAAAGTCTAAAAATGTACGTGACGAACGTGGTGCAGACAACGCGCATGCTCGTTTGAATGCGTCGGCGCGGTGTGTGCGCATGCTCAGTGGATAATCTCCGCTGTCAAGCGTGATACATTTAGGGTTGGTAAATAAAAACAGGGATGATCAATAAACACACAATGAAAGGCACTGTATATTATTTAAATATAAATTTATTTCAAGTTTCACTGGCCGGGTTTTCACATTTTTTTGCTTTTCCTGACGAGAGTAACGGTGCCCATGCTCAAAGTCTAAAAATGAGAGAAGAGAAAAATGACATGACAATGGAAGTGATTTAAAACAATATGGATATACTGTGCGTGAGGCAAGTGATGCGTTCATTGTACCTCGATCATTTCGCCTCCCTTGATTTCTTGGACGTGGCAGAACTTGCCGGTGTTGCAGACCAGCTTGCCACCCTCCATGTTGACAACGCACTGGGGGAGGTCACAGCATACATAGTGAATATATATATATATATATATATATATATATATATATATATATATATATATATATATATATATATATATATATATATATATATATATATATATATATTAGGGGTGTGAATTGCCGAGTACCCGACGATTCGATCCGTATCACGATTCATAGGTCATGATTCGATTCAATACCGATTAATCCTGATATGAATTTACAAGTCGATTGTTCCGATTTTTTTACTCAATTTAGAAAATACCATTCAGTAAACTTGTACATGTACACTGTAAGATGAAAATTTATGATTTATTGATCTCAAACGTCAGTGTTATAACTGTGAGCCACTGTTTTTAACATACAGGTTGTAACCTTTTTCATGTTAGAACAGCAATGAAATAAAATATTAAGGCTTAATGTTCCATTAATACAACATTCTTCCATGCTTAAGGTGTGAAAGTTAGACGTTTTGTTGAATATTTTTTCATCAAAAATGGATGTTAAAAAATCGATTTGCCTGCCTATTGAATCGATTCGAGAATTGTGTGCTGTAGTATCACGATATATTGCCGAATCGATTTTTTTTTAAAACCCCTAATATATATATATATATATATATATATATATATATATATATATATATATATATATATATATATATATATATATATATATATATATATATATATATATATATATATATATATATATATATATATATGGGTTTTCCACCTTGAGCTTCTTGCCGTCCATGGTGGTGATGTCAGCCTCCTTGCCGATAGTAAAGGAGTTGGTTACAGTCTTCCCGGGGGTCTTGGAGGTCACCACGAAGTCCTTGCCCTTCTGTGTTATCTCCGTCACTGGCTTGATGTCCTTGGCCATCTTGATGACATCATCAGGGAGTTCTGGTGAGTGAACATATTTTTAATTCACATATAAAGATAGAACCAGTCCCCTAAGTTCTTTTTCCTCACCCATGGCCTTGAGAAAGGCCTCGTAGTTCTCCTGGGCATACACCTGCCACGTGCCGTTGAAGTCCATCTTGACCAAAAAGAGGGCTGTGTGGGGGTGAAGCTGAACCGTGTGGGGAGAGTTTGCCCCAGCCGGCTTGCTTTTTATACTCCGCAGGCGAGGCGTTTAATTAGTAACCCCATCGGACGCTGTTTGAACAACCCCGAGTTCATTTGCTCCATGAATTGGCGTGAAACGAAGATGGCGGCTGCTGCTTTTGGGATCAAGAGGTTCCGAGACTTGAAGTAGGGGCAAGTAAATTAGTACAAATACTTGATTACTGTAATTTAGCAGATATTTTGGCTATATCTGGACTTAGAGTATTTATTTTTCTGGCGTTTATTTTTTTTATTTTTTTTTGCTCACTACATTTGAAAACAGCTACCGGTGCTTTTTACTACGGTAATTAGTTTGTCAAATGTGGACCATTACCAAAATGGAAGCACATTTGGTGAAGCAAGATATAGCAAACAAGAGATACTGTATGTAAAAAAACCCCAAAAAAAACAAAACAAGCAAAAGCAATGCACCCTCGTCCACACGGGGTGAGCATTTTATTTCAAAATAAATCTGAACGTACCAGGGACACTGCTTTTCACAAATGAACATTTCACATTTACCATAAAAAAATGTGTCATTATCTCATTTCATAGACACTTTTGTTCTGCTGCACAAAATACAACTTGCTAACCAAAACAGCAGCACCTACTGAGGCACATGAACTCTCAAAGTGTTTCTTGAGTTCTTTGCACAGTATTGATGATTATTGCTTACACTGTATGGCGGCGATGGTTTCAGCAACGATTAGCATTCCAATTGACTCTGATTTTGCGTCATCCACGTTTATCTTCTGGGGAAGTTTCAGCCATTTTTGCATTTGTATTTGTTTTGTAATTCATATTAAAACAGTTTAGTTTAGTTTAAGTTTAGTTTATTCATTTTTTCCTTTCGGACACATTACAGTTTACATCAATCACATCACATCATTTGCAACATTGACATCCGAAAGAAGGGCTGACGGGTAGAAGCCGAAGCTTATTCGAGACCCGTCCCCATCGACCCATTACTATAACGCATCAATCATATACATTATTTAGAATAGTCATGAATTTTTATCATTATCCATCCCATACTATCAAACAGTTGATTCCACATAAAATGTACTTATAAACAAATGTTAGTAAGTGTAATTATCTTAGTTCATATATGTTATAGACAGGCTATATTAAACTGCTGAGCCCATGTGCTTATGCTAACCAAAACAGCAGCACCTATCAAGACACATTATGTGGATTCCCCAGCAACCATTTGCTTTCAATAGACTCTGATATGTGGTCCCTCCACAATGTTGTGTGTTTCTGGTCTACATGTATGTGTCTTGCAGTTAACTGGTGACAGACGCACACAAAAAAGGATAGATGGGTGGTTTATTAAAATAAAAAAACTTGCACTAACAGTAGGCCTCTCCCACTTGTGCAGTTGAGTAAACACACGCCACTTTTTGTGGAATCGTATTAGTTGGGCTTAATTCCTACACGTCCGCAACCTTTCCCCTCTCTGCGGTGCCGTTGAACCTCCTCACGTGACTGCAGAGGCCCGCCACTGGGGTGAACGCCCCCGTGGACTGTTTGCACTTTTAAAGTACAACCCGGGTCCTTTAAGTTTTGCATTTTGCTCCCTTACTGTACCCAATGTGTACCGAACCGTGACCTTCCTTAAAACTAAAGCACGTACCGAACCAGAATTTTATGTGTATCATCACACCCCGAGTCCACGATATACAGAATCAACCAGGAAGTAGCCTGCTAATAAACAGACACAAATATAAAACGCTCCATACACTGAAAATTTAGTGACAGTTTTCCTTGGCAGAGTTCTACGCTTGAGAGATTCTAATATCACTTTCATTGAAGCTTTTCTCTCTCTCTCTCTCTCTCTCTCTCTCTCTCTCTCTCTCTCTCTCTCTCTCTCTCTCTCTCTCTCTCTCTCTCTCTCTCTCTCTCTATATATATATATATATATATATATATATATATATATATATATATACACATACTGTATATCTGCCAAGCCACACCATGTGCACTTTTGTTTATACTGCACCAAATAATCTGTAACAGGGGTGGGCAAAGTCTGGCCTGTGGGCCACTTTCGGCCTACTATGTTCTTTATTAAGAGTCCGCTAATATTTTATTTTATTTCCACTAAAATTGGTAAATTAAAATATAATGGTGTTTTTTTTAAATAAATTTTTATTATAGATTATAATTGTAAATGGTCAACCAATTATTTTATAAAGTGGATTTGAAAAAGCTGTTCAATTTATTTTTTATTTTTTTTAAAAAATGGATTAATTAACATACACATTTTAAATGTGTATGTAAAATTGTTAATTTTAATTATACCCTGTTTGGTTAAATTTATAAACTCGTACACATTTTAAAACGTTTTAGAATGATAGATAGATAGATAGAAATATATTTTTTTTACTCTCATCTCCCACTGATCTTGCTCATCCACCTGTTTTAAAAATCAATCACATCCCTTGATTACAAAAGTGTGCTCACCCCTGATCTATGCCTCACTATACTGTCCACTCCTCGTCTGGCCACCCCCGCTCACAAGCCCATCTCCACGGCGTTGGTCGGCGGCAGCTCGCCGCGCTTGTACACGCTCACGGTCACGTCCACCGACTCGGAGCCGCAGCGGTTGCGCACCAGCACTGTGTATTTGCCCGAGTTGTCCGTGTGGACGTTGTTGATGGTGATGGTGCTGCAACCAGGCTCCCTGGTGATGAAGAACTGGTCTTCGCCGGCGATCTCGCGCTCGTTGCGCAGCCAGAAGACGTCCGGGGTCGGGTCGCCCTCGATGAAGCATGTCAGGCACAGAGACTGCAAGCAGCAGAGAGTTGTGGAATTTGGAAGCG
The DNA here is from genome assembly GCF_051991245.1 of Festucalex cinctus. NCBI lineage: Eukaryota > Metazoa > Chordata > Actinopteri > Syngnathiformes > Syngnathidae > Festucalex > Festucalex cinctus. The sequence goes on from NC_135417.1 coordinate 15,882,684, forward strand.
GACAAAATTAAGTCAAGTCATGTAAAACAAAACAGGGATGGCGAATTTTAGTAATGTTTCATTGCGGAGGACCAAAACTGCCAGAATTAAAAATCAATAAATGAATGAATAAATGAATAAATACAAAAAAAATAAACAGAAATAAAACAAACACAAAATATATATATATATAGATAGTTGTTCATTGCTGGAACTCTCCATGCAAGCCGGCAAGACTTCCTTTTTTTTCAACCTGCTCACACGACCATTGAAAGGCGGAGTCCAACCCAAGTCATGTGTAGGACCACCCCCACATTTGAATAACATTTTGTCCTGGCAGAGCGTCTGCAGCATGAAATAAATAAATGTGAGAGCAGAGCGTTTCTATTTTTTGATTGATATTTAATTCTATTTATATATTTATTTTTTGTATTTAATTTTTTAATTATATATATATATTAGGGGTGTTAAAAAAAATCGATTCGGCGATATATCGAGATACTACATCGCGCGATTCTCGAATCGATTCAATAATCGGCAGAATCGATATTTATTTATTTATTTATTTATTTTTATTATTATTATTATTATTATTATTATTATTATTATTATTATTATTATTATTATTATTATTTATTTATTTTTAGGATTCACACCTTGAGCATGGAAGAATGTTATATGAACGGAACATTAAGCCTTAATATTTTATTTTAATGCTGTTCAAACATGAAACAGATTACAACCTCTATAAGACTGAAATTTCAGATAAATAAATAATACATTTTCATATAAATCTTACACTTCTACAAGCTAACTGATTAGTATTTTCTAAATTTGAATGAAAAAAAAATCGCAACAATCGACTTATAAATTCGTATCGGGATTAATCGGTATCGAATCGAATCGTGAACTGTGAATCGTGATACGAATCGAATCGTCAGGTACTAGGCAATTCACACCCCTAATATATATATATACATACATATATATATATATATATATATATATATATATATATATATATATATATATATATATGTATATATATATATATATATATATATATATATATATATATATATATATATATATATATATATATATATATATATATATATAATGTTTTTATTTTCACTTTTATTTATTTATTTATTTATTTATTTTTATGTTGGCAGTTTTGGTCCTCCATATTTCATTGTCATGTTGTCTTGTGTATTACCTTGCCCTCCATGATGGCGACCACATCCGGGAGACCTTTTGTCACTTTGGCCCGATCTGAAACAAAATCAGTTAGTCTCTGATGACACCCGCTCTCGTAGTTTCATCTGATTTGTAACTTTGTTTCTCACTTTTCTCAATGACGGCCTCTTGCCTGAAGGGTTGTAAACAATATGTTCAATCAGTAATCGATCGATCAATCATGCTGAATGATTAGAAACTAAAGAAAAGACGTCTTACTTCAGCCTCTGGTGCTCCAGCAAGGCATCTTTAAATGCTGCAAATAAATAGGATTATAATCTTAGTGACGTCATTCTATGTGTTGTTGCATCTCGCACGTCCCCTCACCTTGTCCCGACAGGTCCAGGTGACGCTCGTGTGTCTCGCCGCCGTCAAACATCTCCAGGGTGTATTTGCCTTTGTCGTTCTCAGTGGGGTTGAAGATGTCCATCCAGACTGTGTGCACGTTGCTGCCCATCCTCATCCTGGACTGCGGTTCTATCCGTTTGCCCCTGCGAGACAAACAGAAGCAATTTGTCATTGCGAATGAATGCATAGGCAGTGCAGTGGGTGGTAGGGTAAGCAAACATGGTGAAGGGGCATTTAGATGTTATGTTGCACGCAAATGGAATAAGATGGAAAGAAGTCAGCCCCGAGTATAAATGCTTTTAAATCCAGATTTTTCATTCCCCATTAATTGATGAAGGCATTTTAAGCATTTTTCAAATAAATTTTCACTCTACTGTCTTTTGTTACTGCAAATATATTCAGTTGTTTGATAATGTTTTTAGATGTGGTGCTTTTGGTTGTGTGAAGCACATTAAAGGGATACTTGACTTATTTAGCCATTTTTGGCAGTAAAACTAATATTTTGCCTATAATAAATTTGATATTTTCATTATTTTTCATGTACAATTAGTACCTTTAAAAACACATTTTGCAACTTGCTGTCGACTGAAAATGACATCACAAGGGCTCAGGTAACCAATCACAACTTGTGAATGTCACATGACCAAACCTGAGCTGTGATTGGTTACCTGAGCCCTCGTGATGTCATTTTCAGTCGACAGCAAGTTGCAAAATGTGTTTTTAAAGGTACTATTTGTACGTGAAAAATAATGACAGTATCAAATTAATATAGACAAAATATTAACTCTTTATTGCTATAATGGACTAAATAAGTGAAGCATCCCTTTAAATTGTCGTGTGGAGGATACGTGCTATATAAAGTCGCCTTGCCTAAACAATATCAGCATTATGACACAAACATTTTGGTCTCATAGCTTAGAATTATATTAAAATATAAGCAAATGAACCACAAATAAATATGAAAGGTATACAACTTCAATTAAAGTTACTTATTTACTAAACATGTTGACTTTTAGCCTTTTGAGTGTTGACTAGTCCAACTAATGAGGACAAGCACTACAGAAAAAAAATGAATAAAAAGTTAAATATTTAACTAAATACAAAATAAATAAAAAATATAAATATTGTAAAATATAAACAATACATCTCTAACAAACTGTAAAATGGAGTAGTCCAAAGTGCGACTGTAATCTGTATTCAGTCTATTACCTCCATGTCCAGCAGGTGGTGCTACAGGCTTAGTTTAAAAATGCTTTTGCACACTTGCCATAATGATTGGCCATAATCTTTGATGACGTTGAAATCTGCTTTTTCTTTGTCCAATGTACAGACGGCAAAATGTTGTTTTGTTTAGTCTGTCTAGTTCAGTTAAATCACCACCAATGTGGGCTAAATTGCTGCTTTCTTACAAAGACAAATGGGACATTACTTAAAGCAAACGTGAATAATGATGGGATGTGGTTATAGAATGAATGTACAAAAATGTATTCAAATTTGGTTTGACAGCCCATTTATCTTTCAAGACTTTCTTTTGGCTCCACTTGACTCAAATCATTGCCAAACATCAGTGTTCATATACCACAATTTATATTGTCCTCGTTAGGATTTTTCTTTGAACTGTGACTTGACTTAACTTACTTGAAGCTCCAGGTGGTCTTCAGGTAGCTGATATAATATGTGAGGCAGCAGTAAAGCCTGAAACCTTCTGCCGTGCTCTGAACCCTCAGCGGACCCGCTGATAATCCTGCAGAGACGGATGCATGCAGAGATGGATGGACGGATGTTGTTGTCATGTCAACACAGCACATTTGGCCGGGGTCCTCCACTGTGTGACTCGCTCACCGCATTGTTTGCTCAGCTGCTGGAGAAGCTTGTCGCACTCTGTGAAGAAACATAAACCAATAATGATAATCAGCGGTGTGTGTGACATTAAAAGAAATGAGCTCCCGTCACCTTCATCCCGCAACGCCAAGGTGCTGACGTCCTCTCCTCTTGCATCCGACACCACCGCTTTGTACGAGCCCGCCTGCTTTTTTTCAAACTGTGGGGACACGCAACTCATCTCATGATGTATTCAAAACGGACGCACGTATTGATTCATGTTTGATGACCTGTGGAATGGTGAGCGCGCTGACTCCAGACTGGGGGTCATAATCAGCCTCGGTCACCGTCGCTCCGTCCTTGGACCACTTGAGGGTGGAGTCTTTGGTTGTGTTTGTCACCTGTGGGAGCCGCGATACATTACACCAAATACAAGTCAGTGTATTTAATACAAAAAAATATATATATTTCTGATAATTTAAAGGGCTATTTTTTAAAATAAAAAGTAACAGTAAAAAATTAGAATAAAAAAAAGAATAAAAATAAAGCTATTTTTAAAATTTTTTTTCCTTTCTTACAGTTTAAAAAAATATATATTTTAATTGTAAATATTTAAGTAGGGGTTGGCAATACTTCATCTTATCAGAGGATATTTCAGTTTTTATGAAGTCCTCCAAAGACCATACAAAATTTATGAAAAACTAAATTACTATGTATGATGTACATTTATGGGTTTAAATATATAAAATACTTGCAACAAACAAAAAACAAATTTGACATTTTAGCCTGCCTTTTAGTCACTTGTGTTGCTGCTGGGTGAATCTATTTAACCGAACATGTATGTGGAGTGTTTTTTTTGTTTTTTTTACAGGTTAAAAAATAATTATAAAAACATGTAATAAAAAAAAGAAAAAGAAAATGTTGAGCACTTGTGATATTTTTACTCCAATTAAGTTTTATTTAGTTTAATTTTTAAAAAGTAAAAAAAGTATTAAAAAAATAAAAGTATTATTAAGTATAAAGTATCATTAAGTATTAAGTACTAAAAGTATTATTTAAAAAAAATTGTTTAATTTCATGCAGTGTAAATTTAATCAATTTCCATTGCAGTAGCCTTTATCTTTAAACCAAGACCACCATGTAAAGGAGTAAAAAAATATTGCAAGTGCTTCATGAAGCTCAATTTTCTCATCAGTACTTTTTCATTACTAGAAAAAAAAAAATGCAATTATTCAACAAAGTGGATTCAAAATAGAATTTTGCAAATCTTCTGATCTTTCTGCCACCTTTAGTCCCTTGTGGTAATATATTGAACCCCGTTATTGGAACTCCATCACCCAAAAACTGTACTGCTTATATGTGCCACAAGATGGCAGCAAAGGACTACAATAGTCTAAAAAAAAAAATGAAGCTCCTCAACTCACTTCAGCACCAAGAGGCCACCAGATGGCGCCAAATCAATACTGACATTCGGCCAATACAATAACCAGGAATATGTCAGTCTTCAGCAGCAAATAACAGAGGCTAGATTCCAAAACAAACAAATCCCAAAAAATCTAGGTGCAACACATATTGAAAAAAAAAATACTTTTTAATATTTTGAAGCTTTAAAACTGGCCAATTTGAGCCAAAGCAAACATTCAAACTTCCAAATTTGTGAAAATTACAATCACGCTTTTTGGAGGATTTTACGACAGTTCCTCTTTTACTGTTCGCACTAATGACCGTCACGCAACGGCAGACGAAAACAGCGCCATTATATTCATTGCCGCAATTAAGTACCTTGCACTTTATGATCGCTTGGCAATCCTCGTTAACGTCCCACGACAAGAACTCCTCGAAGTACGGCCCTTTGGGAGAAGCAAAAGGACGACAATGTCACGGTGATGTATGCCGGCGCTCGGCGTGCATCTGTGCCGCTTAAAGGTCACCGGCAGCCATTTGTTATCGTAATGAGGCGGCCGTGTTTTCGTGAGCGGACGTGGCGTGTTTACAGAGAGATGCGCGCGCGTCTCACCGCTCTTTCGCTCGTGGTCGCGCCGCTTGGCGTTTGCCAGGGCCAGCAGCTCGCGGAATTCTGTTGGCCAGGTGGAGTGGTGTTGAAAGACACAGATAATTACAGTTCATTCGATACACCGACACGGTCTAATTACACGAGACAAAAGACAAGCAGCAAAAGGAGGTTGGATGTTTTTCACAGCTTTGGTTACTGTTTCCTCATTTTTGTGGTTGTCTGCCAGGTGTGAGATGTTATTTTGGGAAAAGCATTGTTGCTATTTATATATTTAATTGTATCATCATAGTGGTATAAAAAAGGCCAATGTCAGAGTCTTCTTTTTTTTTTTTTTTTAATTGGCTTTCCTCATAGTTAAGAGAGGCGTTTTTTCCCCCCTCCGTGTTTATTCAAAAGCAGTCTGTCCGGTGTAAGAGGTTTATTCAGGTTTAGTTTGTATTGTATTTTTATTATAATTATTATAAAGGTTGATTTATTTTTAAAAAAATGTTTGAAGAGTTTATTATGTGTAGGACAGATATTGCGGTAAGACCTGCATTTAAAATTTACTTATTGCCATTATTAATGGGTTAATGTTAATGTACTTTAGATTTGATATTTTCCCAGCCTAGCAATTTTTTTTTTTTTTTTTTTTAAATATACTATAGTCTGTAGTAGGTATATGTTTCTTGGTGTAGCGTTTAATTTATGACCTTTGATCATTTTTGTGTTATTATTATTATTGTTATTATTATTAAATTAGATATAAATAATTGGTTCCGTTTTTACTTTTTTAAATCAATTTTGTTAGGTGTATTTTTTTTAATAACAATAAGTATTCGTTTACAGTTTCAATAATTTTTATACCAATTTTTTTTTTTTTTTTAATGATTTGACTAAATCATGCGTGTCAAAATAATTTCCGGGTAGAGGTATTCTTCAGAGGGTTGTTGTGACTACACCCAAATACAGTATTGCCTTGTATTACATAAACACACCAAACTGATGATTACATAACGAGTTTGGAAATCAAAGGTCAGTAAAAGCTGTTAGTTCATATATACTTCAATTTATTTATTTTAAAAAGGGGTTGTTAATAAAAAAATGCTTGCAATATCTCAATGTTTTTAAAAGGGAAGACAATTTGCAATTTTGGTAGTTTAATTGAGACACATAATTTTCTTTTGTAGGTTTGACACCAGTGGACTAAATGATTATTTTATTCGATTTGAAGAAATATGGTATCGACTGCCAATAACATTTTGCACCCCCATTCCAGCAACATACAGGAACAATCCTGCCCCTGATGCTACGTCTAACTTTGTACTCTGCATCTGTGCCATTTCCACAAAACGGCACTGCTGGAAAATGCCAGCAGGCAGTGGCAAAGTGGCTCATATCTCCATAGTAAACGTACAAAGAGTATTGATGACCGATCATAAGAGCTTGAATGCATCTCATCTGTTGTGTGACTCACTATGATCCACCAAGACCAACGTGAATTGGTTCCTGGCACGTCCATCGCGCAGCTGGGCCGTGTATGAGCCTTCGTCGTCGTGGCTGAGCCGATCAATCATCACCTCCACTAGACCGGCGGCCTTGTCGAAGTGGATCCTGCGGCGCTGCAGACGTACAAACCACAAGATACAAGGTATGAATGTGTTGTCGTTCGGAGAGCTACTCACCCGAAGTGCATTATGAAATAGCTTGCAATTCACGCAGGACACAATCACAAGCGGGGAAAAACATCATTTGAGATCATTTGCCGGGCTTTTTTATGATCATTACATGGAGTGTACGATTGCGTGATGGTGATGGGACTTGGGCGGTTGATGTGATGTACGGCGAGCCCGAGGGCGCTAATCAGCTAAATGGGCTTTTGGATTCGCAAACCTCAGCTGTGATCATTCAGTAACGACGCGGAATCAAGCGCTCCTAAGATGGAACTCGGGATAGCGGGCAGATAATGGACCAAATGCAAATGAGACGCGATTGGCGTGTGAGTGGCAGCTGCTGCTGTTCAGAGAGTTGATGGAAATAAGTGAGTGAATGGTGACACCAGGTTGGACTGTGTTTAACTCATTTGCTCCCCCCAAAAAAACGTATGAATACGTCCTATTTTAAATATTACCAGGGTCCCAAAGATGTATTTGTTTTTTTTCTTTTATGCTAGAGCATACAGAAGGCTTTGATGCAGCCTCTGAACTGAAGAGAACGGTTGAAGCAATGGTAGTAATTACAAAAAAAGGCCTGCAGGTGGCAGCAGAGTATAAGAGACCAACCAGGGCCATATTGAAAATTGAAAACAAACTGTTTTCCGCACAGTTTTTATTTTTAGTGCAATAGAACACATAATTCTGTGGGCCTTGCAAAATCATTCAAAATCCAGTAAAAATACAGCCGGGAGTGGAGTGGATTGCTTCAGCGAAAATGGCTGTGAGTCAATGAATTAAAGCGGAAGTCAACCTTAAATATTTCTTGACAATAATATATTATATGTGACCTCACCAGTCTGAACATGACATTCTGATTAATATTACAATTGTGGAATATGAGTTATGAAACAAGATCGAGTTGTTTTTATCCATATCAGGGGGTGGCCATTTTGCCACTTGCTGTTGACTGAAGATGACAACATAGTTGCTCAGGTCTTAGCAAACAACCAATCAGAGCTCAGCTTCAAAAACAGACAAGCTGTCTGTGATTGGTCGTTGCCTGGGCCCTGATCAACTGTGATGTCATCTTCAGTCGACAGCAAGTGGCAAAATGGCCGCCCCTCCTGAGATGGATAAAAATGGCTGGATTTTGCTGCTTAGCTCATATTCAACTAACACAGTATTAAACAGAATACCATATTTAGACTAGTGGGGCTGCATAGAGCATATTATTGTCATTTTTTTTTACATTCGTAATTAATTACAATCAATATATGTATGAAGAACACTTATAGGCCATTAATACAAAACAATCAAATCCCCCCCAATCGAAAAAATTGCCCCAGCCTCTCTCTTAATAAATTCCTCATAAATTCTTCACCTTTCTTAACAGTTTGGCCTTGGGGGGGGTCATTCCAGTACAACCCTCCACTTGTCTGACTTCATTATAGACATGGAATGTAATAAAATGGATTGTGCAGCATCTGTTTTGTGTGAAAAAACACATTTAAAAAGGTCCTTGCCGAGCCCGCGCTAAATAATATTTGTGTTACGCTGCCCTATCATTTTATTTGTCATTTTATTTTCCTGTGCCCCCAAGGGTAATTTCCTCCAGCGGACGTCAAATCTACTGAGTGCAAAATTGTCAATTTGTTACACCTTGGTTGCCCGTTTGCTTTTTTTTTTTTTTTTTTTTTCTACTCACGGCAGTATGTACGTCGCCTTGGCCTCACTTGCTAGCGACTCCTCACTCTCACCTGTTCCACGTTATTAATATCTCGCCCTGCAGGGTTTTAATTAATGCACTGACTTCTCATGTTATTTACTTTATATAGAGAAGTTAATTCCAAAAAATGGAGTTTAATCCACACAAAAGGTTAAAATTTGAGTCAGGGGTCTCAGGACATTTATAGATGTAAAATTAAATTAAAATATGCACGTATAATGTGTTATACATTAATAGGGCTGCACAATATATCGAAAAAATATTGATATTGTGATATTGGCCCATGCAATATGCATATCGCAAAGACATGCAAGAAGTTAAATATGGAATTTTATGTTTTTATCTGAATTTGTCCAGTCAGCCGCTAACTAAAATGTTCATCGCCATCCAATAGTTGACCATTATCGAGAGTTAATTACAATTAATTAAGATTATATTGAGTTTGCTTATTTTGATGCATGAAAAAAAGGTATTCTTTCATTAGATAATAAAAATGTCATTTCTTTAGGTACACCTTAAATATCGCAATAATATCGATATCGCTATATTCAGCAACTATATCATATATCGCATGATTTTCCAATATCGTGCAGCCCTAGTAATTAATTTAATTATAATTAACTAATTACCAGTAGTTTAATAAATTAAAAAATGTTTAATGTATTTTTTTAAATTTACAATAAAACAATTAACCAATTAGATAAATATACATTTAAAAAAAATAAGTGTGCAAATACATTTTACTTACAATAAAATGTATTTCGTTAAAAATTCGGCTTTACACAAAGAGGATGTTTTGGCCGATCATCGATCAATGAGTTTGAAAAAAAACTAACCAATCACAAATTTGGTCAGAAGATGCAGCAATATATCTATTTAAAAAACTATTTTATTTTATCGACAGTCGACCGGCGCCATTGACGGTGGAAAGGGACTGGCCCGAGCCACAATAACCCATGTAAAATTGACGCCGGTCGAAATCCAAATCAAACAAAAAAATTATTTAAAAAAACGCCGTTGAATATTGGTGGAGCCAAATAAGACACTGGTTTTGCATAAAATGTAATAATAATTACAATAATAATAAATAATTTTATTTCAACTTCTCTTTATACTTGTATGACATCTCAAATGACACAATACAGGACACAAGTTTTATGATTTGGAGGCTCCATTGTGCGTCAGCTGAAGGCCAATGTTGTGCTGTGAGGAGAAATTCAATGCTTGCATCAAGCTCAATTTTCCCAGCCAATGAACGAACGGCAAGAGAGATCCGACTTGAATCAATGGCGGTTGCCATGGTGGCGATGATAAGCCCCATCTACTTTTCTTTCACTTTGTTTCTGTTGTTTGTCTCTGTCCGCAATCTTGTCGCACTGACTCGCGCATCACATCCTCATACCGATATAACTGTGATGTAACTTTTAGTGTTGGTGTGTTTGTATTAGTTGTCAACAGGAACAAAAAAAAAAACATACCAGAAATGTATCTGGTAAAAAAAATGCGGTAAGTTAATGTCATTCTAAATGACACGGTAATTATTATGCCAAATGATATTTCATCAATGTTAATGAAATCATAAACCAATAAGAGTATAATTCTACTGTTTTTAATCAAACTGTCAATGATAACATTTTATAGGCTGCAAAGAACTGGATAAGGTCAGGCACAGGCATTTGTCCATATGTGTTCACATTCTTCATTGGATGAGGATATCATTCAATGATTTTTCTTTTTCAAGCCTTATCGTAACAGTATTAGCAGAAATTTTTCAACTGTTCTTACCGGAGTGCTGGAGATTTCTTTGTCGTTGAAAACGAGACGCAACTCTGCATCGTCGCTCAGACTTTCCGTCTGGAGCCACAGACGCGCGCCGCCCGTCTCCGAAACCTCCACATGCCAGCCTGACTTCAGAGCGATTACTGGCAAAGGATGAGAAATGTCAATCGTTTAAAAAAAGAAAAAAAAAAGCAGGATCACTGAATAAATACTCATAGAATGAGTTCAAAAATACAATAAAGATGAGATGCGTACATGGATTTCGGACTTGCTGGCTGAGTTCTTTGAGGCGTTCAAGGTCTGCGAGATTGAGAAGAGGTTCATTAAACTTTTATGTCATTGATCACATTTTGAAAAGTTGATGGAGAACATGACGGCTTATTGGTGTAGCGACCTTGAGCGAAGGTGCTATGCAAGAAGATTAGATTGCTAGATTCGCCCAGTTCATCTTTGTAATGCCACTGGAGGTGATTGCGAGTCCATATATGTTCACAGAATTAATCAATGGCATTAAAATGCAATGAATGATTAATCCATTCACCAACACATGAGGAACTAGATGCAGCAATGTTAGAAAAATAAGTTACAAAAAACAATTTGAAAAACTATGTCAAAGGTAGAATATCATAATTTCAACGTAACTTTTGTGAAATATTTAACTTAGTGAACTTTTGAATATATCACAGTGGGTGCAGCAGCTTGAGAAAAATAAAGAAAAAACATTTTTAGTCTCCTAAGATAACTCCAAAAATCAAAACATCTTCTTTTTTTTTATTTCTAAGAAAAAAAATATGTGCAAAAAAAACCCTTTAAATTAGCTTCAATGAAATTTCCATTCCAAGAATTTATGAAGATATTACAGTAGTTGCAGCATCTTTTTTTATTGTTGCAAACTTAACTTCAGTCACATCAAAGTCAAGACAAATAGATTTAGTTTATCCTTTGTAAAATTTATAAAAAAAAAAAAAAAAAACATAACAGTGGGGGCAGCAGCAAGGAAAAGTACGATTTTTTTTCATTTATTAATTTTAATTTTAGACCTTTTTAACATATCACAGTGGGTGCAATAGCTTGAGAAAAATACAGATTTTTTTTTTTTAATTATTAAGTTATAAGTAATATGTAACTTCAGCCATTCATAGGCAAAACATATAGATTTTTTTTAATTTAGCCTTTGTGAAATATCCATTTCAATTTTTTTAAACATATCACAGTGGAAAGCAGCTTGGGAAAAAAACATGTATTTATTTATTTTAAACCTGAATATTTATTTATTCTAAACCTGATAAACTAACTCCAGCCATGCCAAAAGATACAGATTTTTCTGTTCTGCCTCTGTGAAATGTGCGGTCTGAGAATTTTTGAACATATCACAGTGACTGCAGCAGCAATGCTAACTTTAGTCATATCAAAGGCACAGCAGATAGATTTTTTGGCTGTGAATTTTTTAGTCAGAGAGTTTCATATTTACATATTGCAGTGAGTCTATCAAAATGATAAAATCCCTTCATCTTCAAAGTGCTGCTGTTTAGTAAACAAATTAGAATACTCAGAATATGTTCCCCTGTTCCAAAGGTGAATTGTACAGTGCTGTCAAAAAGAAACTTTCCAGATGTTTTGGAACTGGTATAGAACATTAATATTAATGGGGATTCTGAATGGTCGGCACGTCATTTCACACAACCTTCGGCTGTGAGGAGGTAGCTGGATGACAGGCTGGGATCGTCGCTCATCTCCACGGTGTAGAGGCCCAAGTCTTCCTCGGAGGCGTCGCTCAAGGTAAGGACCGACCTAATGGAGAAAAGTGTGCAATTTTAGTCATTTTAACCTTTGTGGAGGCCTAAAGACACACTATGATGTGCTTCGAGTCCATACCACATAAGCTAAAATAATTTAAGGAGGCCAGTTTTTTTTTCTTTTTCTCTTTTTTTTTGTCTTTTCAAAATTACAAACAGTTCCCATGTTTCTAAATAATTTTCAGTGAAAAAAAAACAATAAAAAATTAAAGTAAACTTTTCACCGTCTTTTCAAGCCTCATGGAACTCAGCCTGTTTTGAGTAGGGATGTAACGATAAGCTCGATATTGTGATATCGTCATATTAAAACTGCCACAATGTCACCGTCGTCATGTTCACAGTATTTAAATGTAACACATCTGTTAAAGAAAGTCTGGTTGATTTCCATTTGTGCAGTTCTAGCACCCTCTGGTGGCAAGTTTTTTTTGTGCAATTAAATTTTTATTAGGGATGTTTTGGCCCTTCTGCGTTTAAATCTACACTAATTGTCAGATGAAGCGGAACGTAATATGCCTGTGAAACAAATCAATATGTGGTGGAACTAAATGTGTGCGTGCATTAACAACATATCATAATAATAACATAATAATAATAAAACAATAATAATAACATAACATTGATGTCATGTACAAAAACACAATATTGTGCTTTTTTTTTAGTATGAGCTCATTTTTTTTATTATTTTTTTTTTTACACAATATTGTGACCTTTTTCAAATATCGCCGACCTCCCCACAATCTCGTGATAATTATCGTATCATGAGCTTCATATCATGATATCGTATCGTGACGTTTGGATATAGTTACATCCCTAGTTTTGAGGTGGCGGTCCTGTTTCTACCTCATGCAAATTAGCCACAGAAAAATTGTGCTCTTCCACAAGATGGCAGCAGGTGGAGAAGTCAACCTTAAACTTTTTTTTTTTTTACAATAATATATGTGACCTTACGAGTCTAAACATGACACTCTGATTATTATTACATTTGTGGAATATGAGTTATGCAGCAAAATCCTGCCGTTTTTATCCATCTCAGGGGGTGGCCATTTAGTCACTTGCTGTCGACTGAAGATGACATCACAGTTACTCACCAATCAGAGCGTAGTTTCAGAAAACAGGTGAGCTCTGATTGGTCATCGCCTGAGCCTGGCCCCTGAGCAACTGTGATGTCATTTTCACTTGACAGCAAGTGGCAAAATGGCCGCCTTCTACATGATGTAAGCTTGTGTGAGTGAATGATATAAAAAAAATAAATAAAAATAAATGGCTGCCTTCTGATATTGATAAAAATGGCTGGATTTTGCTGCTTAACCCAGATTCCACTAAGGCAATATTAACCAGAATACTGTATTTAGACTAGAAGATATTGTTGTCATTTTTTGGGGGGGTTGACATCCTCTTTAAAATTTAATTATTTTCCACAATGTGTCCCCTTTCATGAGGCCTCAAAACTAGATTCAGGCATTCATCGGGGCTGACACTCAATGGGAATCCTCCCAAATTGCCAGCCGGCTTGTTCAAGCCTCATTGACACCAACAGTCGCTCTATTAGCTCATATTTTAAGCAGAACATAAGTCATTTATCCTAATATAATTCGCCCCTGTGCGGATGATATGGTTTTACGACGGGAGCGGGGAAGGACGGAACATCGCTTGCAAACGAACACGAGAAGGCACTTAAGGAGTGTGAAGAGGTCAGAGACTTTGGTGAGTTGAGTTCAGCGACTGAAATCCAACTTGGCTCCGTCTCGCTTCTCTTTTGACCGAGTTGCCGACCCGTACGATATCACTCCGTGTTCACAGCCACACCGAGCGGGCAGCCCGCCCGCCCCCACCTGCCGTCCTTGCTGTCCGCCTGAGCTCTGGCGCCATCGATGGGCTCGGTGTAATTTTTGTTCCAGAGACCCTCGTTGCCGTCGCAGACGTGATCGCACTCGTATGCCAGGTAGATGAAGCCGTCGTCGTCCACGCCCACCTCGATGTTTTTGGTATCTGAGGATGACACAAGGAAGAATTTTTCGTTATATTGTGTAAAAGTGTAACAGTGTTCTTCGCCTATTGCGATTCACTTCTTGCAAAATCACTGATTTTTTTCATTGCTCTTGGTTCATGAATTTATATATTCCTGTTTTTTTTTCCTGTGGAGCCTAGTTACCTGCTGTAAAACCCAGTTTTTATTTTATTTTTTCGTGCTCTGTCAGATGGTGATATTGGAGAGTTTTTTTTTTTATTTTTTATTTTTTTTTTTAGCAGAGGTGCATTTTTTTTGCTTTCAAAATAAATCTGCTTTAAACCATTTATTTTTAAAGGAATATTTGATTCAATGGTTGACTCATTTTCAACAGTAAAAAGTTCGTATTTACATTATTTTTTGTATACAATTAATACCTTTAAAAACAAATTTCTCCACTGTTGACTGAAAATGACATCACCTGTGCTGAGGAAGTAGCTAACAACCAAACATGGCTCAAGTGTTTTCTGGGTTTGGTCAGCAAAACTGAGCCCTGATTGGTCATTACCTACTTCCTCAGCACAGGTGATGTCATCTTCAGTCGAGAGCAAGTGGAAAATTTAGTTTTTAAATGTATTAATTCCACATGAAAAATTATTCTGAACAAATTATTAACTTTTTACTACTGAAAATGGATCAATCAGTCAAGTTTCCCTTTAAGAGTAGTTTTGCAAAATACATATAATATCATATTTATGATTATACTTGGTGTTATATTTTAAAGATTAAAACTGGCTACTCTTTAGAAAAAAATGTAAGTATTATTCTCACTTTAGTGCAAACCATGTTGCATGTCCACAAGTTGTGGCTAAGGAGACACATATCATTTACAAGGCGACTGAGAAATTAAAGCAGAAATGTGGAGAGTAAGGCACACGTGTTAGTTTGAGCAATTTCTAGCGATATATCGCCAGGTCACCATGACTCCGGCATGACGAGTCTGCTCAACTGGAATGACCAGGTACTACAAATAGTAACTTGTAGTATCTGGTTTTGTCAAGAAAAATATATGGCACACAAAACGTAATAATAATAATGGGTAGTGATTCTTGCATGTGAATCTTACTTGTAGGACTACGGATATAACAATATCTAAATGTCATGATACGATAACACAATATGAACCTCACAATACGATAATTATTATGATATTGTGGCGTGGTTGGTAATAAGAAAAAAAGCTCACAATAGGCTACTGTATAAAAACTCACAATATTGTAAAAAAAAATAAATAAATAAAAAATCATTGATTTGTACATAACAGCAGTGACAGAGAAATATAGTTCAAATAGAACAGTTAACATTAACCTCAATGCACACAAACGGCCTATAATCACTAATAACACTTGATATTGAGGAACTTATTAATGTACACATACATTGCGAAATGAGTCAATTTGTGAAGGAACTCAAACGTGTTGGGTTTCCCTTCATCTGGCGATTAGCATGGTTCTTAAACAGAGGTGACCAAAAACATGCCTGATTAAAATTAAACTGCACTATTAAACCAACCACCAGAGGGTGCTGGAACTGCACAAATGGAAAACATGGCCTTTTTATCAGATGTCCATCCATCCATCCATTTTCGTGACCGCTTATTCCTCACAACGGTCGCAGGGGTGCCGGAGCCTATCCCAGCTGGCTTCGGGCAGTAGGCGGGGTACATCCTGAACTGGTTGCCAGCCAATCGCAGCGCAAACAGAGACGAACAACCAACCACACTCACAAGCACACCTAGGGACAATTCGGAGCGCCCAATCAACCTTCCATGGAATGTGGGAGGAGACCGGAGTACCCGGAGAAGACCCACGCAGGCACGGGGACAACATGCAAACTCCACCCCCAGGAAGGCCAAAGCCTGGACTTGATCTTGCGTCCTCAGTACTGGGAGGTGGACGTGCTAACCAGTCTGCCACCGTGCAGCCCCTACGACACTGATATTGTGGATCTTATACTGCCCCCAGGTGGCCACAGGAGGAAAGAATATATTCTATTCAACTAAAGTATGTCATTACTGTCTGTTTTTGTAAAGGACAATATTATATAACGCTATATTCCCGTCATTAAAGTACAAATTACAACAGCTTCTTTTATTTTTATTTTATATCAGTGATTTGGTTCAAGAATACATTTTACAAATACTGTTTTCTATAGAAGGGGGGAAAAAAACCGCAATGGATTGTAACTTTTTCCCCTGCTCAAATTCTTTCTGTTGGGCATTTCTAGTATAGTTCTGCTGTATCAATGTAGCATGTAGAAAAGCGGCTCACGGTACACTGTAACAAACAGAATTATGCAAAGGCTGACCTGGCGAGGTCTGTGCCGTGACTGGCTCCGAAGGGAGGGAGGCGGCTCCCGCTCCTGCCTCATTGACAGCCGACACACGGAGACGGTAGATTTGACCTGCCTGAAGACCTGAAACCTGAAATTATGTTATGAGAAACGCATCAAACTTTAAGAACCCGTGCAATTTCTCAGGATTTTTATGAAAATGTTGGAGCTGCAGAAACGACCTTGAATATAGCAGACCCTCAGAAAACACACCAATCGCCTCGGATTTGTTTGTAATTCAAATTAATTTCCCTCATACGGAATAACGGAAATAGAAGTTACCCACCATATAATCAGATTAAACTAGGGGTGTCAAAATTAGTGCGATAATTTTCAGTTAATTTAAAACTCCTTTATTAATAGCACTTTTTTTTTTTTTTTTTACGTGCGATTAATGATCGTCCCTTACTTGGAAAGCCTGTACTGGGAGAAATTCCAGTTGCAACACGACCACGTCAAAATTTAACAGTAATACATGTAATAATAATGCATATATTTATGGAGAATGGGGTCAAGTTGTGTTTTACAATTTTAAAAAATGTGAAGAATTTCACAAGTTACTTCAAGTTAAAGATAGTTCTTAATATGAAACGAAAAATGCACTGAGCTGTCACCATCGTCTTACAAATGCAATTATGACATCTAGTGGCAGAAAAATGGATCTCAATACAAATGAATATCGCACTCGTTTTTTACAGTACAGTTCATCTTTTACATTTTTTTTTTCGGATGTGGATACAGAGATCACACTAATCCAATATTTATACAACTAAAAACTTTAAAATTTCATGAATTGATAGAATTTAACCGCCTTAAGATAATGTATAAAGCCCATCATGAAATCTTACCAATTAACATGCAAATAATAAAATAAAATAAAATAAAATAAAAAAGGGGAAAGTGAGTACAAATTAAGAGGAACTGATATTTTTTCCAAACCTACATACAGAACCTAACAAAAAGAACAATTTCAAATCCAAGGTGTCAGTTTGTGGAACAATCTGGATTATAAAACTAAATCATCTCAGTAAATTTGTATTTTTGAAAAATGTATAAAAGCACAATTTTGGGAAAAATATATATATATGGCACAAGGTCATGCTGTTGATTTTTTTCAACTTCACTACTTGCTGTTATTTATTTTGTGTTCATTTTTTTTGTGCTGATCAGGGGCAGGTATGTTTTACTTCTTTCTGTCCCCTTTCATTTTTATTTTTTTTTAAAGAATGAAATAACAATTTTGAATTGAATTGAGTTGAATTGAATTTTAACTCAATTTGATTATTATTAAATTACTGTATCAATGACTAAAAAGATGCAGCCATATTTCTATTTGTTTACCATTTTTTTCACTTTTATGTGAACCAGAGTATGAAAACTTATGTAAAAAAATATTGTGTACATTTAGAACAGATATATTTGCGATTAACTATTGAAGTCATGTGATTGATTCCGATTAAAAATTTTAATCACCTGACACCCTCAAATTGAACACAATAAAAATTAAGTCAAACTACACAGCTTTCACAGAGTTATGAATAATACTTTACTGCTCTCCTATATGCTTACCATTATTATATTTCCTCACCTTATAATAGGTGTCCGTGACTGGCTTATCATTCACAGCAGTCCACGTGTCAGACTGCTCGCCCTGGCTGATTTCCAGCAGGTATCCCGTGACGGGGCCTCGGCCTTCGTAAAGTGGCGCGGCCCACAGGAGCACCAGCGAGTGGTCCCTCACCTCGCGGATCTCCAAATCAAAAGGACAACCTGAGGAAGAGATTGACCGCTGAGCATGCGTATACATGACCACATCGATCAATGACTGCCAAAAGAACACGGCGACGTTCCTCGATCTACCTGACTACAGCGGTTAATTTACTTTTAATGATTTTTTGGGGCCCGCTGTCATATTATTAACTCCATCCACAGAAGACCATGCATGTGCGTGCCAGAGAGTGCTTAGTTCGTTCCATTTTCAATATTAATGTGAGCGTGAGTGAGCGTGTATCCATGTTTTTATGCGATAATTATACATGGCTCGGAACACACGTAGGATCCCCGAGGGCTTTTGTTTTCACGTTTTATGTCGTCATGGCAACACTTGAAGGCCAAGATGGGGCCTTTCTGCAGCTAGAGAACGCTCGGTTTGCACTAGCATGATGAAACGCGGCATCAGCCTGCAAGTCTGATAGCGTTGAACTTTCTATGTATTATATAAGAAGGGAGCATGAAGTGAAAAAGCTTGTTTACTCAGAAATAACAATCTCTTACACCATTTTAGGGGCTGGTGCCCCTGAAAATTTTGAAAGGCAAAACGCCCATGTTGCAAAAGTAACGAGGATTCCGTGTTGGAAACATTTGTGCCTCCAAACCACAAATATTTTTTCCGCCTTACCTGTACAACTCCTTCTGAATAAACAACCTGCAGGAGCTGGCGAAAGACATAAGCACCAGCAGAGCCATGCAGCCTCAATGCATATTTAATGCTGTTAAAATGTAAATGTTACATTTAAGTTTGACCAAATTAATTGTGATGACATGACGCATATATTTGTGTGCTGTGTAGATTTTAAAATGACGCTACTGCGTCCAGAAGGGTTCTGAGCTCAGCAGATTTGGGTCAATTCGTGAAGGTCAGAGTTCAAAGTAAACAAGATGCATCAGCATTTAGCTGTTATGCTGCATGCGAATGAAATAAGATGCCAACAGAAAGGAAGTTAGTCTCAAGTGTAAATGCTTTTAAATCCAGGTTAAAAACTGCCCCCCCATACCAATTATTAACTCATTCACTCCCAGCCATTTACATTGAAGCAACCCCCTTTGCCTGCCTGTTTTACTGGATTTTGACTGATTTTGCAAGGCCCACAGAATATTGTGTCCTATTGCAATAAAAATATGGAAACTACCAAAAGAAAGATTAGAGTCTCTTCTTTCATCAGGAAAAAAAAATATTTGTATCTGTTTCCGTTTTGCAGCAATTAGCATTAGAATATAGCTAAGTTTCCTCATTATTCACCAACCTGTTGAAAACACTGGGGAAAAGAGCTTGTTGCAACATGGCCCTGGTTAATATCATATACTCTGCTGCCACCTGCTGGCCGTTTTTTGTAATAACTACCATTGCTTTAAGCGACCTCTTCAGGTCAGAGGCTGCATCAAAGCCTTCTGTATGCTCTAGCATAAAAAAAAAAAAACCCCCTGATAATTACATTTTTGGGCCATGGCAACATTTAAAATAGAATGTGTTTATACATTTTTGGGAGCAAATGAGTTAAGGTATTTTAGAGAATTTACAAAAAACATCCATCCATAATTCTTGCACTTTTTTTTCTTTATTTACTTTACTGATAAATATCTTAATGTTATTAATTAATGTTTTTAAATAAATGTGTAATGTAAATATATTTTTCAAATTTTCACATTACCAATAAAGAATGGATTTTTCCTATTATTTCAATGGAAATTGATTTAAAAAAAAAACCTTGCTTGGTATAAGGAGAAATTGAGCAACTCATAGAAGGCAAAAAACAAAAGCAGAACTTGGTTTGAATTAATGTCATTGTTACTTTGTTTTTTTCTATAAGAAATAGTGAAAATGTATATATATATATATATATTTCTGTGAAAAATAAATCCAAAGACTTTATTTTTAAGTCATATTGCAGAGGCCTATTAACAGTTTTTTTTTTTTTTAGGGGAATAATTTCCATGATTTCCCATAGGAAAAAAATATGAACAAATTGGAGGTTAATCAGCAATTGATTATAATCCTCCCCCCACACAGTTTTGGCACTTACCTGGCTCCGGCATGGTCCACTCTTCACACAGAAAAGCCTCGCTGGCCTCCGACGGTTTCCCCAAGCCAACCATGTTGGCAGCAAACACGCGGAACTGGTACCAAAGCCCGCTGCTCAGGTTTGAAACCTATTTATGTATATATATATATATATATATATATATATATATATATATATATATGAAAAACAAAACAACAACAACAACAACAAAGACTCAATAAGGCAACTAACAACAGGCAAATAATGAGTCCAGTGGAGTGGCGAGTGTGAAAAATGCTGGATAAAGCACAAGCGAGCGGGACTCGGCATTCCGGCTGTCTCTTCCCCGCCACGTTTGTTTGGATTTATTGCTCCCGGGTCGCACGGGAGCCTTTCTCCAGACTCCAGCAGGCATTTGAGAAGGACATTAGTGCTGCTGCCAGCGATTTCTCTTGAGACCACCCCAGACAGTTTTGCTTTGGGAAGAGAGGGGATTCAGCCTTATTGATCTGCACATTGATCTTACTATTCGCAGCCACTTAGACTTTAAGACTCTTATCGCCTCGGTGAGACGCTCTCGCCTTACTCACCGAGGCTAAATGATGCACTCGGAGGTGCGGTGGAATCCAAAGGCAAAAAAAAAAAGGACATTTTAACTCTTGAAATTGACATTACATTTTAGAATTCAAAGTACACTCGGGATCCACATGGGGGCAAAGAAGTAGCGTTTGATGTTTTGACTCACTTTTCATTCCTCTGTGTAATCAGCCTCTCTGCCCTGTTCAATAAATCATGTCGGAAGTACAGTAGATGCAATCTTTTACCAGGACATGTTTGTTTTGCCCTGTATGTTCTCACCTTTTAAAGAAGGCTTGCATTTTCATAAAAATAAAATAAAATAAATAAATGTCTGTGCCATGAGTTTGTCAGAATAGAGTATTTTGTATAGTTTGTCAGAAGCTCTATCGTATGGAGGACCAAAATTACAAAAACTACAAAATTATTTTATTTCTTTAGGGATAAAAAATAAATAAATACATAAATACGGATGTAAAAAATATAATTAAAAAATTAAATACAAAAAATAAATGGATATGTTGTTTTTATTTCCATTTATATTTATTTTCTGTATTTTATTTTTGAATTATATGTTTATATCCGTTCTTATTTTCAATTTTATTCATGTATTATTTATTTTATTTATTTATAAAAGTGAAATTAAAAACTGATATAAAAAATAGAATTCAAATATGAAACACAAAAAATAAATATAAATGGAAATGTTCTTATTTGTTTTAATAAATAAATAAGGATGTAAAAATATAATTCAAAAATTAAATAAAAAAATTAATATAAAAGGTAAAGTTGTTTTTATTTCCCTTTATATTTATTTTTTGTATTTTATTTTTCAATTATATTTTTTATATCCGTTTTTATTTTCAAATTTATTTATTTTTTTATTTATTAAAACAAATAAAAACATTATTTATTTATTTATTTATTAAAACCAATAAAAACATTTCCATTGATATTTATTTTTTCTATTTAATTTTTTTATTATATTTTTTATATCCGTTTTTAATTTCACTTTCATTCATTGATTTATTTATTTGTTTTATTAATTTTTAATTTTGGCAGTTTTGCTCCTCCATGCACCCACAGTAATACTATCCATCCATCCATCCATCCATCCATCCATCCATCCATTTTCTTGACCGCTTATTCCTCACAAGGGTCGCGGGGGGTGCTGGCGCCTATCTCAGCTGGCTCTGGGCAGTAGGCGGGGGACACCCTGGACTGGTTGCCAGCCAATCGCAGGGCACACAGAGACGAACAACCATCCACACTCACACGCACACCTAGGGACAATTCGGAACACCCAATTAACCTGCCATGCATGTCTTTGGAATGTGGGAGGAGACCGGAGTACCCGGAGAAGACCCACGCGGGCACAGGGAGAACGTGCACTCCACCCAGGAAGGCCGGAGCCTGGACTTGAACCCAAGTCCTCAGAACTGGGAGGCGGACGTTCTAACCAGTCAACCACCGTGCCGCCCACAGTAATACTACACTCCTTATTTCTTGTCTCACAGATTCCAGCCACTTGTCTCATGCAAACGAGCGACTGCATACCCCACCGTATACACTGCTGGTCCAATGACAAGTCCAGCTGCCGTTTCCATGACGACCGTGGGCAGAGTTTAAGTGACTGGAGTGGCTTCGGCTGCACTTGTGGGAGCAGAGCTCATAATGTAGTCAGAGTTTTCAAAAGTGAGCAACCATAAAAGACAATTACATTTTAACTCTTGGAAACAGAACTTCACAATCGCCAAATACAAATACTTTCTTACAATATGTTCTAATATATGTTACAATATGTTCCATGTGTCCCCATTAGTCTAAATATGTGATTAATACTGCAATTGTGGATGATGAATTAAGTGGCAATCCATCTATCTCAGGTGGTGGCCATTTTGCCTCTTGCTGTCGACTGAAAATGGCATCACAGTTGCTCTATTGTCATTATTTTGAGGCTAATTTGAGAAATAATGGAGATCTATGTAATTTATGTAAAAATGTCTTTCCTCATTCAAAATGGAACAACACATAGGATGCTATTAAAAAAAAATAAAACATCAAGGACGTGAGGCAATTTACCGACCGTTGCCCGCCTCTCTCTGACCGCTTTCACGTTGACCTCCCGCCACGTTTCGGTGTCCGCCTCCCGCTTGTCCAGGTAGTAACCCCTGACGGGGTCGCCGCCGTCACAGCGAGGCCTCCTCCAGCCCAAAACCATCTCTGAGCCCGTGCACATCAGCAAAGCGATGGCCGAAGGAGCCGAGGGGACGCCTGGGGTAGACGAAAGGAAGACGACGGGAAAAAAAAAAAATCACAGCAGGGGAGCTGCAGCTCGACATTCAAATAAGGGCTATATTCAAATTCAAGGCGATTCATCCACATGCAGAGCCTCACGAGGAGACGAAAGGAGCCCATAGCAAGAAAATGAGACACATTATCTGACATTGAGTCACAAGAAAGGCCCAGTGGCTCTCTAACTGTGTCTGTTAAGAAACAGTACATCATAATGGCTGGCATCTTTTTAACTTGAGTTGATATACAACATTGGGTACACCAATCGGTAGATTGTAGTGCTGTCGCTATCGAATATTTTTTACAATCAATTCATCTATCAATTATTTAATCGATTAATCAACTAATCAGATTCATTTTGATTTCACATTAAAGTGTATTACAAAAGCATCTTTCTCCTGATTAACTGTTTAATAACTACTGATTGGTGTTTATTTCGGGTTTGTATAGTGATTAAAAAAAAAAAAAAAAAAAAAGTCGGATTGATGTTGTACTATGTTACCGGGTCGGTCATTGTTTTCCAAAGTAAAGACAAATGTTTGCAAATGTCTTGTTTTGATTAAACACAGAAGATAATCAGTCTTCTTTCATGATGGACTAAAAAATCCGTCAACAATTACTGTTGATATGTTGCAATCTGAAAAAAAAAATGGCTCCAAATGATTACTCAGTTATTAAGATAGTTGCCAAATTAATTTTGAAAGTTGATTACTTGATGACTAACAGCTCTAGTTGGTTGGTCCACTGTTTAGTTGGTCAGTTGTTTGTTTGGTTAGTGTTTGTGTGTTTGGTTGGTCAGTCGAACAGTCGGCTGCTTTGGTTAGTTGGATTTTCAATCAATCAATCAGTCGGTTGGTTGATTGGTTGGTCCAACAGTCATTTGATTGTTTTGAGAGTCAGTTGTTTGGGGTCATTTTGGTCAGTCTATTGGATGGTTTACTGGTTAATTAGTTGGTTCATCATCAATCAATTGAACAGTCTGGCAGTCAGTCATTTGGCGAGTCCATTAATCGTTGGTTTGGTTATTTGGTTAAGTCCTTTGGTCAGTCGGTTAGTTGGTTGGTGGCCCATGAGTCAGTTAATTGGATGGTTGGGCCGTTGATTGATTGATTGATTGATTGATTGATTGATTGATTGATTGATTGATTGATTGATTGATTGACTGATTGATTGATTGATGGTCCTTTGGTCAGTTAGCTGGTTGGTCCATTATTCAGTTGTTTGGTTTGTCAGTTAGCTGGTGGACTGATCCATCCATCAGTTGATTGACTGATTGGTTGGTCCATCAGTCAATTGTCCTCCAGTCAATCAGTTGATTGTTTTGTCTTGGCAGTTTTACACCACGGCCAGGTTCAAAATCAGTGAAAGCACCTTAACGTGGATACATATTAGGTTTTCTTGCAAGAATAGACCTGTGGTGCACTTACGAATGGCGGCTTTGACCAGGATGGGGTGAGACTCCTCTGAGTAGCCGCTGTTTCCCGCTCGGCTCACTGACTTCACCCGGAACACGTACTCCTTACGAGTCTGGAGGCCGTGGACTGTAAACCTGAAGAAGACAAAAACAAGAACTAAAAAATAAATGTGTGTACAGAGGGTATATAAAGCCTTTGATGTCACCTGGGGTCGGTAACGGGTTTGTTGTTGATGACCTTCCAGTCCCGTTCACCGGTTTTGCTGCAGTACAGGTAATATCCCAGGACGTTCTCTTTGTCTTCAGGCTCTTGCCATTGAAGCAACACCGAGGTGTCGGTGTCTCGGAAGGCCATGATGGAGGAAGGTGGAGCTGGGATGCCTATGAAAAAACACAAATATGCATCAGCTGCTTGGTTGGTTGGTTGGTTGATCATTTAGTCATTCTTCTTTTACTACTCGTACTTCGACCTCACTTCTATATACAGGTAGAAGCAACGAGTGACAGGAAGAAGCAACAGCTCTGAGGCCCTGTTTACATGACATCACATCCTCAAGTTGTTAAAAAAAAAAAAAAGACAAGCGTTTCAAAATTTTGTATTTATCCTCTTTCTTCTATGCTCCATTTATGATGTACTCGCTCTGGTTGACTGTTTACATGTATTTTTTGTTTATTAAAACACTCCGTGCTTGTGTGACGTATGGCGGAAGTGATGTCAAAGTCGAGCAGTATTTGGCTAAGAATTACTGCCACCTTGAAGCTTGGCCTGGACTGGCCATCTGGCATGGAGGGCAGATACCCAGTGGGCCGGCATCTTTTGCAGCCTCAGTGGTTCTAATTTATTATAATTGTCGTCTATTTTTCCATGAGACCACCCCATAATTTAGAAGGAACAGCCCATGAATCCATTTAAAATACCAATCAAGATCAATGGCAGAGCTATAATGTAGCCAGGGGCGGTTAGGAGTCGGGTCAAAATACCAGGGTCAATTTTTGGTGCCAGTCTAGCATGTAGATTTATGTGGATGTGTTTTTTAAAACAAACCAGGCAGTGTGGACGGGGGTTTTTTCCTACGGGGAGGGGGAAAATATTCAGTTTTAAAAATACCCTGCTACATGTGTACAAAGCCTCAATTGCAAGCTCCCTGTGGGCCGCAACAAAACAGAAATTACTTTGCATACCACTAGATGACGCTAGTGGCCCAAGGTTGGGCCAATGGTTAAAAGAATCACTGGTTTACGTCAGCAGATCAGTAAGTTGGTTGTTTGCTCATTTAGTTGGGTTGTCAGTTAATCTGGTCAGTTGGATGGTTGCTTGGCCCATCTGTTGGTTGGTCATATATTGACATATATAATTAAGTAAGTTACTTTAATGTAGGCCATTATATCGCTGTGACTTTTCTATGGCACCTTTTGGTACACTTTCCAGTTGAAACCAGTTAAGACTGTGGAATCATACATTGGAAAAGTCCAAAAACATTAATAGGTTCAAGTCGGTTATTTGGTTAGTCTGTTCATTGGTTGGTCACTTGGGCAGTTGGTTGATTGGTCGACTTGTCAGTTCATTGCTTTGATTGGCTTGGGCAGTCATTTAGCCCGGTAGAGCTAAGAGGTTTTTCAACAAATATTAAGTACAGTACTCTGTCCACACATACACAGTCCTTACTTTGTGCTTTTCCCAAGCAGATCGGGTCGCTCGGCTCTGACGGCTCACTGACACCGTACTTGTTGACAGCACGCACTCTGAAGTGGTACTGCGTTCCCTTGACCAGGTCAAAGACAGGAAACCTGGGAGAGTTGACCACAGCATCCAGACTGGCCATTTCCCAGCTCTTCCCCCCGTCTTGCGACTAAAAAGCGAGCACAAAACATGAGTCAGACTCCATCCAAAGTGCCTCCATCTCTGTTCAGGGCCGCAACATGCCGGAGGATTCAACGCGCAGACGAGTGAGCTGCCAAAAGTATGATAACTCCTTCCCAGCAGAGTACCATCACTCACTGGTAATTGTGTCGTTATCTACAGCGAAGCACTTCACACGCTCTGGCAGGCATAAAGACCGTCACCTGTTGGTAGTTTGGAAACTTCAATGGATTCAAGATTCAAAGAGTGGCGTGCAGATGCAGGGAAGTAAATGCAAAACCGGGACTGCATCGACACAGATACCAGTGTGTCAGTATGGAACATCTGTACTCAGATTCACACTTTAAGAAAAAAATAAATCTTTAATACTACAACACTGCAGTGGCAATTGCTCTAAGACCGGTCAGCTTCCCCTAAATCAGGGGTGTCAAACATACGGCCCGCGGGCCGGATCAGGCCCGCAAAGGGGTTGAATCCGGCCCGCGATGCAACTTTGTAAAGTGAAAAAAAAAATTGTAATGTCGGACCAATTAAGTAGCCAGTCACAATCAAATATATAAATTTATAATTTCACAAGCAGTCCTCAGATGAGTAATGTACACGGATCGCCGTGGAAGTCATTATTTTACACACAACTTAAATTTATGGTTTGTTTAAAACAATGTTTTTTTTTTTCATCATAGACCAACATAAATGTGTTAAATAAGACACAAATTCAATTACTGGTAACACAAATACATATGACAGGGATTAACTTCCTTATAACTTGATTAACTGTGCATTCTGGGAACTATATATATGCAAAACAGGTCGATTGAACACGTCCGAAACTCATACAGGCAAAGTGTTGCCGCATTTCATTTGCATTCGTGTTATTTAAAAAAAAAATAGATTACAGTTGTCCGTAATTTAGGGCTGGCACAAAAGTCACAAAAATCTGCGTATAATTGACGGCAATTGTTTTGAAGTTATATACCATTATTTTACCGATTCGGCCCACTTAGTAATATATTTTCCTCCATGCGGCCCCTGAGCTAATATGAGTTTGACACCCCTGCCCTAAATGCTCCTCCCTCTGAGAAAAGAAACTGATGAAATATGTAATACTGTGTGTACAATTCATTATGCGCTAGAATACCTTCATCTTTTGTTCAGAATCAGCTATTTTTTCAAAATGACACGACTTTCTTCTCATTCATCCATGGCACTGTTATTTATTTATTTATTTATTTATTTATTTATTGATTGATTAATTTATTTATCCCCTGCAGCTGAGTAATGTGGAGTTCTAGAAACTCTGGTTGTCTGACGGCCTCACAATGTAATACTGGCCGATGTCACCTAAATATACTGTAATTTTCTATATCCCACAAATCTAATTTGATGGGATATTTGATTTACCAGTTGTCATGGTGCAAAATCAAAAAGTATCCAATAAATCAATAAGCATCTCTACTAGAGCGGGAGCGCTTCAACTGTTAGCTTTGACGATTACCTCTAAAGTGAACAGTTCACATCATCCAGCTTTAGCCCAGCCTACATTTCCGATTCACATTTCTGTCGAAGCGTTATTTGACTTTCCAACGCACATTGCCAAAAGGAAGGAAGGCAAGCCAGTAAAGACTGTCAAAGGCACCAACGATTATACACAGCTCGCTCAAGGGCGAGAGATATATTTGAATGCGGCCTTCATTAAATAAGTGGACGGCAAGTAGCAAACTTTTGTATTTCACATATGCCTTTGACAGCTCTGACAGTTTTATTACCCCAGTAACGAATAACAGTCCAATAAAAAATTATATTTCCTGCGGCACGTTCCTGATAGAGCTGGAAAATGTTGGGGCGCCTGGGCTTGATATTGCAGAGCCTGCAGGGCTTTATTGCCGAAAAGAACAGGCGGGCGCCCGCAAGGTGGAGGGATTCATCTTATTTGAACATCACTTTGAACTTTTGATGATTCTCTGGGATAAAAGAATAGAAGGTGGTGAGATTTTTCTCCCCATGCCGCGTTCAGTAAGGACGTGATGGGAGCGCTGACCTTAAACTGCACCCAACCTTGAAATCACAGATGTGCATGCCTGTCTATGTGTGTTTGTGTTCGTGTGTGTTCACTTGCACCTGTCTCGTTAGATTAGAGCTGCAGTTGGGAGCCTGCACTTTTAATTTGCCACATGTTCCAGCGCCGGGCGGCCCAAAATCAACAAATGTGCGATGATGAAATATTGATCCTTGAGTTCAGCATATTGTCGCTGCTATGCGAAAAATATTTTTTCCAATTTTTCCAATTTATTGTATTTATTTATTTACATTTTTGGGACATCTGCATTCAGTTTCATCCCATAAAATGTAAAAATAAAATAAAATAAATAAATAAATAAATAATACAAAAATTGACATTTTTTCACATTATTTATTTATTAATGTAAAAATATGTATTTTTTTTATTTATTTATTTATTTATTTATTTATATTTTATTTATATTTTATAAATAAATTTATAAAATGTATATTTTATAAATAAATAAATACATAAATAGATAAAAACATGGATATAAGTGTTTTCACATTATGTATTTATTTATTTATTTTTTATTCATTTATTCATTTTTTTTTTACATTTTTATGTCTTTGGGATGTCTGCATTCAGTTTCATCACCAAAACATAAAAATGTAAAAATAAAATAAATAAATAAATAAATAAATAAATAAAAAAGAACTTAAGTGTTTTTTCACATAGCGCAACGATATGCGGAAGGATTACTAATGTGCACAAATTGATCAACCAAATTATAAGGTACATCTACGATATCCAATAAAGGAGCTGTATTAAAAATCAGGTCCAGGGCTGTCAAAATTGGATTAGTCGACAAGTACCGGTAATCGATTATCAAATAATCGACAACTATTTTAATAATAAATTTAAAAATGTCCAAATCCTCTGATTTCAGCATGTCAACAGTCATTGTCCGCTGATTCCTGTAGTCCTTGATGAAAAAATAATTATCTTCTGTGTTAAACCAAGGTAAGATATTTGCAAACATCTGTTTTTACTTTGGAAAACAATAACCGAACTGATAACATAGTACAACATCAATCCCCCTTTTTGAATCACTATATACAACAATCACTGATTAATAAACAGTAATCAGGGGAAAAATGCTTTTCTAATACACTTTAATACAAAATTAAAATGAATTTGATTAATCGATTGAATAATCAATAGATTAACTGTGACAAATGAATCCAGTTTTCAGAAAGCTAATAACGCTGACCTGCTCCACATAGTAGGTGAGCGGCTCCTTCCCTCGGGGTTCGGGCTCGGCCCAGCTCAGCACCACGTACGTGTCACTCAGCTCGTAGGCGTGGACGTTGGTGGGCGGGAGGGGAACTCGGACCTGACCTGTGGCGTGGGGAGAAGATGAAGAAGAACAGTTGGAGGAGGAGAAGAGCTGGTTCGATTTAGGAGCAGGGAGGATAGTGCTCCACCAAAAGAAGTTGCGTCATCTTTCAATTAGTATTATAGACAGGTGTAATGTCATCATATTTTTCTGAACATTCACATAGTAGAGTCCGCTTATAAAATTACCCTTTTTGTGACATTTTTTGTTTGGTGGTGTGCCATGAGTTTTTTTTCGAGCACAGGATACTGCAAACTCTTCTGACTCATAAAAGTGGGAAAGTCGTAAAATCCGTTTGAGTGTCTCTGTCCCCACAGTTCTCTGTGACGATGCGGCAGCACCGCAGTCAGTGTGCATCAGAGTAGAAAGAAAGCGATACGGCGGCGGCAGCGAGTCGCCGCGTTTGCCAAGTAAAAGGACACAGCTGTCAGTCTTGTTATCTCGCATACCGCAAAAACAAAAGTGTGGATGTTTTTTTGGTATCAGTGTATGTGTGCATAACCGCATGAGCTTTCAAGTAAACAACACAAAGTCGATCTCTGTTCCGTGAAGTTACACTTACATAAGTCAAATACTGTATGTGAAAAATAATTAAACAATGAGGAATTTAAATAAGCATGTGCACTACAATACCACGGTAAATGTTTGCTTTATGATTAAAATAAAGACATAGAATTGTATCTATGATGTATAATGTACAATGAGAGTTGATTTTCTTGTGTTGTTGATAACACTAATTATATAAAATGTACTGTATACACTATACACAGAATGTAATTAAACTAGTTAGATTTTTTAAAATGAGATTCAGATTTTATTACCTCCTCGAAAAGCCTTGTATTTTCAGTGCTCTCAGTGCTCTTTCTTTCACATTGAGTATTATTACTAAAACACAAAAAGTACCACCAAAATTAATATTAAAATAATCATTATCATCTCAGTGAGATCATTCAGGTTGAATATGTTGATCAATTTTCTCATACTGAAAAAAAATAACATAAATACTATGATAATTAATTCACAATATCGAACTAGAGTTGTAATTATGAGAAAATCGGACATTCATAAGCAACCTTATTATCATGAATTTATTTAAAAAAAATATCAAAGGGTAAAAAAATAAAATAAAAAAAATAACCAACTTGCATTAAAAAAAATAATAATCTGAATATTTATGAAGTTTCTGAAAAAAATGTGGAAATCACAAGCAACCTCATTCTAAAATCGGACATTCATAAGCATCCTTATTATCATGAATTTATTATATTGTCAGGTGAAAAGGTATAATTTTACATATCGACACCTTCTTAAATTAATAGCCTAAGTAATTTTTACAGATTTTTCCGGACACAAAAAATTGAACCATTTGCATCACAAAGAGATGAGTTACGCAAAAAAAACTTGGGCAAAAAGACTTGGGCAATTATTTTAGAAGGGTGACAATATACAAAAAAAATCAAAGCGTAGAAAAAAAACCCACATTAACCAACTTTTATTTTATTAAGAAAATCACAATATTTATGAAATTTCTGAAAAAACTTTTAAAAATCGAACATTAGGGGAAAGGGTAAAATTGTACATACAAAAAAAAAATCCAAAAAAAAAATCAAAGAGTCAAAAAAAACCCCACTGTCATTTAAAAAAACCCCTGAATATTTATGAAATTTCTGTAAAAAAAAATTGGTTATCACAGTCAACCTTATTATAATGAAATTATAGTATTATCAGGGGAAAGGTAAAATTTTAAATACAATAAATAAATAAATAAATAAATAAACAATTGTCATTAAAAAAAACTAATTTATGAAACTTCATAAAAAAAAAAATCAAGAGAATTTTGACAAATTTTATGATTTTTTTCCCCCTCTAAAAATACTATATTCTCAAAACATTTCAACTTACTTTTGTTGTAATATTCCAACTTGATTATTGTAAATCACATTTGTGTGTGTGGCGCCGAACACTCCTCCTCCGACTGTTGCTCACAAACGTGGCATTTCAAAGTAGTGCGCAATTGGGCCCAAATGAGGATTGCTCCTCTGAGTGCCATTCTAGTTTATGAATATTTCATTACCCTGAAAGAGAATTTGCCTGCGATGAATGAAGCTGCACACAACGCACGCTTGATGCATGTTTTCACCTTCATGTGTGCGCGGATGCATTCTCACGAGCTCCACAACAACCACGGCGCCTGCGGCCATCATGTGCATTTGCCGAGAAGCCATCGGGGGCTGTTCATTGTCTTCATTTGAGAAATGGAACGATCAATTACTGCGGCGTGTTGTCCAAAATGATATGAAGACACATTAGGCCGCAACGGGGAGCCCACGTGCTGCTTTAATAACGTGCTTTGCGGGCGTACTAACGACACCATTTCGACAACACATTCACTGGAATGATAACACATAATACTCACCTTCCAGTTCATCTTTTGTGATGACGACGGTCCTTCCTCTGTGCACTTTGACCACTACGGGAGCATGAGAGAAAAGCCGTAAACGAGAGGCCTAATGCAGTCACATTCGTGGTCATGTTAACAGCATGAGTGTGTCAAAATGGCGGGCGCAGGTTCGGCGTGACAGCTCGAGAAAGAGAGACACAAATAGGTGAGAGGGAGCAACATGGATGGATGGAGAGCAGGCCGGAAGGCGGTCAACCTTATGTCTTGTCCTTCATCTGTGTTTAATGAGCCACAACACTGGACTACAGCCCATCTGCCCTCTGTATTATACATTGAGAGACAAACACGCACACACGTGGGCACGCGAACACACAGGCCACATCTCAGTGCACATTTCAATCCCCAGTGGAAGACTGCCAGAGTCCACCACCACCACCACCACTAAGGAAGTATTGCTTTTACACTGTTTGTATATACAGTGGTATCTTGACTTCGGTTAATTTGTATTGCAACTCAGTTTACTCGTATAGCAAATCAAATTTCCCCAATGAAATGACTTGAAATCACCCACCACCACCAAAAAAAAAGAAAAAAAAAAGATTAATTTTAACAAAACAGTAACACACTAAAAATATAAATAAACTGGTTCTGTGATGTGTAATTACTGTACATATTGGAAAGTATGAAGAAGATACTCGCTCATAACTCAAATTGTAGCTAACAACTGACCAGGCAACGGTTTGTAATTTGAAAAAAACTATTAAGTTGGTGCACCCATAAGACAAGATACCATGCTATATAAAATGTATTTAAAAAATACAATATTCATACACCAGCGGCTAATTAACAATATTGGGATGAAAACTACATCTTTGTTGTGTTTAAAAGTAACAGGCATTGTGCCACAGGGTTGTGTACTCAAGCCCCTCCCCTTTCCCCACACACATGCAATATATGGATGTAGGGATGCACGGTTAACCATAACAAATTTTTTTTGGGGTACCGCCTCATTTAAAACTATACTATACTGCGTTTTGTATGGTACTGGTACTTGCAGCGCCGCCGCGCGCCGAGTTTAGTTTTAGTTATTTAAAAAATGCTTAGTTTTATTTTAGTTTTAGTATTAGTTTTTGTTTTTTGTGTATTACTTGTGTGCAATATTTAATAAATACCATGGTCAAATGTGAAAAAGCTACGCCCTTCTTACCTAGTGTTGCGTTTTGGCTGAATTCAGTGAAAAAGCAAGCAAAGTGAGCCAATGGAGCCAAAAGTCAAACACGCAAAATTGGCACCTGGGAGCAATGTCACCTGAAGGTGCTTTTCCATTGGCTGCTGCTAGATGATGTCACTTCCACGCGACACACTTTCAAACGTCTTTATTCCGGTTAATAAATCACATTTTAAAGCAACCCCAAAGGCCCATGTATTAATTTAATTACTCGAGATGAAAACTAAAGAGGCGGCGCGGTAACCGAGTGGTTAGCACGTCCGCCTCCCAGTTCTGAGGACTTGGGTTCGAGTCCAGGCTCCGGCCTTCCTGAGTGGAGTTTGCATGTTCTCCCCGTGCCCGCGTGGGTCTTCTCCGGGTACTCCGGTCTCCTCCCACATTCCAAAGACATGCATGGCAGGTTAATTGGGCGCTCCTAATTGTCCCTAGGTGTGCTTGTGAGTGTGGATGCGTGTTCGTCTCTGTGTGCCCTGCGATTGGCTGGCAACCAGTCCAGGGTGTTCCCGCGCCTACTGCCCAGAGCCAGCTGAGATAGGCTCCAGCAACCCCTGCGACCCTTGTGAGGAATAAGCGGTCAAGAAAATGGATGGATGGATGGATGGATGGATGGAAAACTAAAGACATTATAATTAAAATTACTTTTAGTTTTGTAAATGTAAACTGTAGTTTGAGTTAGTTTTTGTTTTCTTAAATAAGCATTTTCGTTTTTATTTTATTTCGTTAACGAAAATGCTTTTTGAATTTTAGTTTTAGTTATTTAGTTAGTTTCAAATAACCTTGGTGCCATGCCACCTCTATTACAAATCATACTTCTGAGTGCAAAATATTGTTGGGTGGACGTCCATTTTGTTTATCCTCTGCTTACAGAACAGCAACACAGACAAAACCCAGAGAAATGCCGGCATTTAACGGCGACGCCTCACCCATGGTCCTGGTATGTTGTAGGGGGTCCTCGGTGACAATGGGCTCCGTCGCCTTGGAGGGTCGACCCACACCGGCTTGACTGACCGCCCGAACTCTGAACTGGTACGTGGCTCCTTCTTTCAGCCCGAACACCGGGTAGTGGCACGCTTTCTGAGGGCGCGCGTTGCAGCGCACCCACTGACCCTGGCTGACGTCACACCTGTAAAAGACAGAAGGACAGATTGATGGCTCCCTGCAAACGTAAACGAGCACATTACTTCCACGGTTTAACTTTATAACGAAAATGGCGAGACGGCACAACAAATCTAAAGCGGTAAACACCCCGCTAAGACCCGTAATAACCACGATGCTCAAACAAAGGGCCTCCCAAACACATTAAAAACTTATTTCCAAAGATAAATGCGGGGCCCGGATCCGGGAACTTCAATAACAATCTATTGCCGCATTCTGGAAAACAAAGAGAGATGAGCGGAGTTTGCACTAACGATAAGGCTGTTGCTAGGGAACTGGGGGAGCAATGTTGTCCTCTCACATCCAGGAAACACTCATGTTTAGGAATTCAATTCACCACTCCAATTAAAAGAGATAAAACACAAACATACACAGTAGCATCATCATTGCGCAGATGAATGAGGACATTTTCAGAATACAAAAAAAAAAAAAAAAAAAAAAAAAAAACACACACACAAAGACAAATTACAAATCAAAAGGAGTGAGATTGTAACAAGACCAAACGCGCAGGATGGACCTGATTGATTGGTGCGCTGATACCGTACGAGCAGCACCTGTTTCTCCTGCAGGAGTCTTTGATTCCGATATTCGCGGGATGTCGAGGGCTGATAATTATCGCACCTACACATTCATCTGGTGAAAACGATCACACCTGCCTGCCCGGTCCCTGCCTGCACTTTTATCAGCCACAAATCAATTTTCTCTGAGAGCAAGATGAGGTTCCCACATTAGAATCTTGCTTTTGGTAACTTGTTACTCAAGGACTCTCTGGAAATATATTCTAAATACATTTTTTATTGATATCCTCGGAATGGTAATTAAATCCTGATTTGGCTTTTGTAGATTGCATATGTGGGATAGCGAAACAATAGAAACAACAAGAAAACTACTTGGGCAGTGTGAAAGTGTAATAACGCGTTGATTTCACACTGGCTAAGCCAACTTCCTGAAAATGTTTCAAAGCAAACATGGTGAAGCGGCATTTTGCTGTTATGCCGCACGCAAATAGAATAAATTGACAACAGAAGTGAAGTCAGGCCCGAGTATAAATAAATGCTTTTGTGCATACAATGTGCAATAAAAATATAATATTGTCGGCTTGCCTGGAGTCTCAAAACCAGATACAGGGTTAAGATATTTCCATTGCGTCAGAAAATGTACGCTATAAAAAGATAATTGTTGAACCAACTTAAGTTTAAAAAGAGAATTGTTGACAAACAAAAAAAAAAAAAAAAAAAAATCACTTCAATTGGCAACCCACGATTGAATTAAGTTAATGATAATCCAAAGTGAACTCATTTACTCGCAGCCATTTTCACTGAAGCAACCCCCTTCGCTCCCAGCGGTTTTACTGAATTTTGACTTATTTTACAAGGCCCACAAAATATTGTGTTGTATTGCAATAAAAAGATTAGAGTTTTTCATCAGGGAAAAAAAGTATATTTGTATCTGTTTCTGTTTTGCAGCAATTAGCATTAGAATATAGCTAAGTTTCGCAATTATTCACATAAGTGTTGAAAACACGGTCAAAATAGCTTGTTGCAACATGGCCCTGGCTGATCTCTTATACTCTGCTGCCACCTTCTGGCCATTTTTGTAATAACTACCATTGCTTTAAGCCATCTTTTCATATCAGAAGCTGCATCAAAGCCGTCTGTATGTTCTAGCATGAAAAAAACACACAAAAAAAAACAAAAAAAAAACATAAAAACATAAAAGTGAGTTTTAGGGAGTGAAGTACAAAGTATTAATAAACGTATTTATATGTTTTTGGGTTTGAATGAGTTAAATTAAGTGTAATGAACATTAAATGGAATATATTCACTTTGGATTAACTGAATTCAATCATGTGTTACCAATTGAAGCAATTTTGTT
The DNA here is from genome assembly GCF_051991245.1 of Festucalex cinctus. Taxonomy (NCBI): domain Eukaryota; kingdom Metazoa; phylum Chordata; class Actinopteri; order Syngnathiformes; family Syngnathidae; genus Festucalex; species Festucalex cinctus. The sequence goes on from NC_135417.1 coordinate 15,919,341, forward strand.
AAGTTGGTCAACAATTCAATGTGTTATCTTAAATTGGTTCAATAATTCTCTTTTTATAGTTTACGGTGCCAGTTTACATTTTTTTCTTCATACCTCTCGATGTAATATCCCTCGACAGGTGAGGATCCATCGGCACTGGGTGGCTGCCAAGTGAGGAAGACGTAGTCCTTGTTGATGTCGGATACTTGGACCAACAGGGGAGAAGCAGGACCTCCGACCACTGTGGCCGCCGCATCTGAGTTGTGGTACACGATAATAATTGAGTGTTCTAGATAAGTGAGGGAAAAGGATATAAATGGCTGTCTATGTTATGTTACAAACTATAATAACACAGCTGGTGGGGAAATAAAATAACGCTCCTCATTTATGCAAATCGGATTGAAGTAATGGAATCTGACATGCTCCAAAACCTTGTCTTGAGGCTAGGAGGGATCATATTTTTCTTCTCCGCCAGTAAAAAATCACCCAACACATCTTCGCGTTGATTTTCCTCCGGCTCCCATGTTTGTTTTTGGTCTCACGAACCTTCTATTTGTAATGCAAATGTGAGTGCTGAATGGAGGCACTCGGCTCAGATTGACTAATTAATACCTCCAGCTCTCGCAAAGAACAGGCTTCGTAACAAGGGAGACAGCGAGAGTGCAACCCAGACACAATTTCAACGTTTGAGGCGTCATCTGGGAGCTGTTCCTTGTCCTTTTGTCACCAGTCGCTTTGCTCGGCGGGTAATGCTGTCAAAGGTATGAGACGTTCTCTGTCAGAGACGACTTCTGATGTGAGTGCTGCCATGATTGGCTCATTCGCAAAAATACTAGGCTGTGGAAAAATACATATATAGTTTCAGAAAAAAAAAAAAAAAAAAAAAAACCAACCTGACTGATGGTGCAACTTTCCCACCTGAATGAATGTGCCGGCAGGAAATTAAAGCGGAACCAAACTCATGGCAGCAAACTATTTTGAGAGTGCAAAACAATATTTGAGAGACTAAAAATTGTACACGCACAATCCTATTTTATATGCAAACACATATTTCAGAATGCAATGTGGTAGGTAAAGTGTGTGGAGTGTTTTGAGAATGATCTAATGCGATGTGACAGCAATTTGGTCTCACGGGAGACGGCAGAGGAGTTCACACAATATGGCCGCCTGCCACTTTAAAGCAGACGCGACTCAATTACAAGCACTTGCTAATGTCTGCTTAGAAAAACAAACATATGACAAAGGAAAAATTGTTGTATACATATATAGTATAGACCCCCAACTTGACTATATCGACACCACGGCCATATTGAAAGTGGCAAAGTTGAAGCAATTTGTGAACATGCCCAGTTCACTTGCTCCTTGGATACGTATCATCAAACCAGAACATCTGGGATCAATACCGAACCGTTGTTTTTATTGTATTATGTAATTCTAAGTCTATTTTACGAATATAATGTGTCCATTTTATGGCTAATATGACAGCCACTAACATATGGCTCGGAACAGGCCACCCGACTCAAGGCGGTATCTGCAGCAGAAATAAAATTAATTTAAAAAAATAAAAAAAAGGACAAGAAAATCAATATTCATTTTAGATGTCCAAAGGGTTTTTGGATCCCGTGGTTTCTTTTATGGTTTCTTTTTTCAAGTGGTTCTTTATTTGCAGACGCCAATGTCATACTGTCCCTCCTCGCTTGCTGTCCTGGGATTGTGCCAGCATTATATAGTACACTTTACGTCGCCTAAAGATTGTATCTCACTGAGCGGAGAAGGCTTTCGAGCGTTGATTTTTCGTCAAGGTTCGTTCAAGGTTGCAAACAAACGTCAGACATTTGCAAACACTTTTAATGGTTGCAACAGTTTTTCAAAAAATGGACATTACTCTCTCTTACGTTTAACCGATAACCTATCTATCTATCTATCCATCTATCCATCCATCCATCCATCGACATTTTGTTCATTCAATGGTCCTCACCTTCAACGTAGACATAGGCACTAGATTCCAGGATTCCGTCCCAGGTCTTCAGGCGGACTGTGTAAATGCCTTCATGCTCCTTGTACACAGCGTTTAATGTAATCGAGGCAGTGTTGTTTGTTGTCTTCATGTCCACCGAGCCGGACTTGAGCAGCTGCGTACCTGATACGTGCCGAAAACCGGCGTTTAGGTCGATATCTAAAGGGTGCGCCTCGGTGTAGGACCTTACCATCTCTGAACCAGGTGACATCCTGCTGGAAGGGTAGCAGAGGTGAGGTGAAGGAACAGTTGAGGGTGAGACTGTCGCCTTCTGTCACCCAGGTTGGTGATAAGGTGGTAGCAAAGCTGGCTTGCTGCGAGGCTGGAAAGAGGAGTTAAAAGCAGTGTTTCTAACTTGTGGAATGGAAGGACCATAGTCGAGTTTGAATCGGTCAATTCTAATCAGGGCTAGGCAGGATGACACTAGGATTGGTTTAAAAAATCCTGTGAAACAATGTTTTGTTAAATTTAAGTGTGTTTAAAGAGAAAGTCAACCTTAAACATTTATTTACAATATGTCTGTCATACATGTGACATGTCATATATGTGACTTCACTAGCCTAAACATGACATTTTGATTAATATTACATTTGTGGAATAAGAGATATGAAGCAAAAGCTGTTTTCATACGTCTCAGGGGGCGGACATTTTGCCACTTGCTGTCGACTGACGATGACATCACAGTTGTTCAGGGCTCAGCCAACAACCAATCACACCTCACCTGTTTTCTGGAGCTGAGGTGTGATTGGTTGTTACCTGAAACCGGAGCAACATTATGTCACCTACAATCGACATCAAGTGGCAAAATGGCCGCCTTCTGAGAGTGATAATAACTGCTGGATTTGGCTGTTTAACTCATATTCCACTAACGCAATATTAACCAGAATACCGTATTTAGACTAGTGGGCCTGCGTAGAACATTATTGTCAAGAATTTTGGAGGGGTTTGACTTCCCCTAATGTATTTAAAATGTGTGAGAACGGTATCGCTTCAAATTTGTATGTATTTTTTTTTAAATACAGACTCTCCTGTAGCACGGATTAAACGGGGGTTCACTGTATTATAGTCTGAGATCAGTGATTTACGTATTCCCAGTTTTCTGGAACAACGTTTATGAAGTGAAATCCTTCTCAGACACAAGCACACAGGAAGATAGAAATAGGGAACAGATGAGCCAGGCATTCTCTCAAGGAAAACACTATGCAAAAGCCAAAGATGTGACAGCTCGAGGATAGTGAACAATTCCTGACACGCCATTACTTCAGCTAGCACTTGTCAAGAGCACTGAGGCGATACAATCCCACAAAAAAAGGAAGCTACGGGTGCTGTGAGGTCTTGTCAAATCTCACTGTCAGGGATAAATCAGAGAAATGGTGGCATAATTTATTTGTGTTCTTGACTATCACAAGGATACATGCTGTTTTAATAATAATCACCTCGGTTGGATCCTCGCTTGTCATCATTCAACGGCTCGACCTTTCCCTCGTTGCGAGGATAAATGTGCCGCTGTTGCGCTTTTTGCTGATTGACTGATTCGCCTTTGCAAGCTGTGATGGTTTCCATATGAGTTACTAAAGCAAAAACTAACATTTCCCCGTAGCATGCAGACAAAGCTCTATTCAAAGCTCCAGAACGGCGGATTGTATTTATGCCGCAGTGATGTTGACGTACAGCAAGTCATAGAAACGATATTTGAAACATCAGTTGAGTCATGACTGGAGTTCAACTCTGCGCGTGATTAGGGAATACTTTGACAGTTTTGGCACACCGAAGCGACCACGTTAAGGTACGACAGGAAAGAGACCCGGCTCATACAGCGGTGCAAAATAACGATAAATCATTCGGAATGCACCGCCCTGGACTTTGCTCTGTTTTTATCAGGGCCTGTAAAAGGCCATGTTTGTTTGGTTTGGCATGTCAAGCGTTTGTACTACGTATCTGTGTAAATGGCATTAGCGAGAGACGAAAATTTAAGCAGGGAAAATCCCCACAATGAAAAAAAAAACTTCCTCCTCTTTATTGCATCATATTGGTGTCTTCTGCTGTAATCATGGAAAGTTTATGTTGAAATTTTAAACTTCATAAAGGTTGACAACAAGCAAGAGATAAAGTGATTGGATGACCATGACCGCATTGAATGCAATTTTGCTTATTTGAAGTAATAATTTTCTTATTTTACAATATTTTTTTCTTAAATTTTCTACTGTCCTTTTGGCAGGGTAGTATTGTTTGTATTTGTCATCACTTCAGAGTCCTTCCCACCAGAACATTAAATAAAGGACAGTGTAAGTGTAACTGCCTCCCGCTCGAGTCACATGTCTCCGTAAACAAACAGAGTTCAGCACAGCCTCTAACGAGCAGCTGTCATGGCCAGCGATACGCTTTTGCCGATATGTCAAAACTCGTTGATTGATTTGAAAACGGCATCGCGCCAGTGCTATTATATCGATGTGTATCAAAAAGTAACTAGCGCGATGCAAACACAACTACCAGCGGCAATTAAACTGCCTCTCCTTTTCAGACAGTGCCAAAGCAATAAAAATGCCCGTGGTCTTTTTATAGCTTAATAATTCACTCTGTTCAACCGGTTACTGTTGCACTTGTCTGCATAGTTCATTTACTAAAAAACAAGACAGCTATATCACTTTACATCCATCCATTTTCTTGATCGCTTATTCCTCACAAGGGTCGGGGGGTGCTGGAGCCTATCTCAGCTGGCTTTGGGCAGTAGGTGGGGTACACCCTGGACTGGTTGCCAGCCAATCGCAGATATCACTTTCCAAAAAGAAAAAAAAAAAAATCTGTATACATACATACTGTAAAAAAAAATGCCTGTTTGGAACTTGAACCGACCTTGAACCCTGAAATGTCGTATGAATGGAACCACATGCACATAAGCACGCTGGACGTACAATTTTTAAAGTATAAATTGACCTTTGGTGTGCCCTTACCAACGTCAACCGAACCATAACCCTTAAAACCAAGGCAAAGCAAGGCAAGCAAAACAGTGATTATTGGCATACTGTTACACCCGTACAACAAATCTCCAAATCCAATACAGTCAAGGCGTCTCACAGATTGAAAAATAACCACTTCGATACAGAAGGCGCTTCTGGTAAATCTGTTGATTCTGTTGATCCACTTTGCTTTTGGAAGGGATCTCGGGCCAAACAGTGTTGCAGCCAATATGAGAAGCTGTATGACTTGAAGCAAAAACAGAATGCACTCCCTCCTGACACTGGGATTAAATATACATGGCTGACGCTGCAGCTCTGGCAAAAAGTTCCATCCCAACAGACTTCCATAAGACCCTTTGAATCCGTGCACAAAACAAACAGATCTCACTAACTAGAAGCTTGTGGAACATTAATAGGATAAAATACATGTGGACACTCATTAGAGGGAGCTTACCCCGGGACTCATCCGAACCAGCCGTGGCTCCTTTATATGCTGCGTGGCGAAGCAGGACCCATCCAAAATGGAGATACAGAAAAAAAAAAGAGGTTCACATTAAAAGGATGAGAGGACACACAAATTGATAATAAAACCCATTTATGCTATATGCCATTAATGTTTACGGGCAGCAGGAATGAATGTGAATGGGAATTTTTTTATTTTTTTTTCATCAGAACACGGACTGATGATGTTTAAAGAATGAAAATACCAATCCATCTCAACAAAGTAAGATATGAAAAGTCAACATTAAAGAAAATTACAATATTTGTCTTGGTGCTGCAAGGCCAGGAAAGCTGTTTAAAGTCATTCCCGCCGCGCTCCCTCTCTCTCTCCTCCATCTACCTTTTGAATTCATTATGCATGAGTGCTGCAAGATCACTTGTTATGTAATGGAGATAGAAAGCTACTTCGCCGTGCAGTGTGAGAAAATGGCATTCCGTATATGAGGTGTGTCAGAAGTTGAACAGTTCCAGGATTTGGTGTCAAAAAAATATACTCAATGTTTCAAATCCAAACTAAGAGTTTTCCACCCCTGTCAACGGGGGTGAGATGATCAACCAGCATGTCTGCAAAGAGACCCGGACCAACTGACCTTGACGATTTTTTTTTTTTCATCATCCAAAGCCTGTCATCAAGGGGACCCGTTTTGAATATGTGGATGATAACAAGATGGTGGTGACAATATAGCTACAGAGGATCCCGGAAAAGGGCATGCGGGCAGGCCAGAGCGAGTGAGTTAGACTTACTTTGAAGGGTAAAACTTGTTTGGATTTGAAGAATATCTTTCGTGACACCTCAACGACACCGTTCAATTTACAACAGTTATTTACAATCTCTGTGCTGTGAAAGATCATCAGGTGTGCCACAAGGAACCATCCAATGTCACTTAGTTGGTCGAAAAAACATTTATTTACTACAAATAATTTTTGAGTGAACTGAAATGATCACGAGTTCAAGGGGGCGTTCCCGTAAACACTTCCTGGTTTGAACTTGGAAGAGTCCGACTTCCAACCATCCACAAATGCAGCATTAACACCACTCCTTTGTTTCCTGTCCTCTCATGATTGGACAAACTAATTAATCCAGGTGTGTCTGGCCATTGTCACCGTGATTATTGAGATCAGGCACACCTGGATTAATCAGATTGTCCACTCATGATAGACAGGAAATTAAGTAGTGGATTTATGTAAAGAGCCCATTCGGCCAACTTGCTTTACTTGGACTTCTTTTAACTTGAAATGGCTGATAACCGCTTTACTTTGACGTCAAATAGCGTCGTAACAAAAACACCATTAACCAGAATTCACCTGTTGAAAAGTCGATGCTAACCATGTAGCTAGACAGCCATAAACGCACACCTGGCATCTTCCAGATGAGGCTGAAATTTTGGAAACCGTTCCATTACAGTGTGATAAAGAGGACGGGAAACAACTGAAGTTTGAAGTTTGAAGTTTGAAGTTTATTGAACATATGCATATATACACGTATAATTATATAAACACATAAACAAATAAAGAAAGTTAAAAGTAAAAAAATAAAAGAAACATCCAATAAATATCTATGTATATGTTCAAGGGAGTAGAAAGAAGTTGAAAACTTATCCAGTCCTACCCCTTATTCTTCATATCCTATCACTTATTTAAAATAAATTACATTTTTAATAAAAGAAAATATAATATAATAATATAACTGGTAAATGTTTGTCGAGGAAAATGCGACACTGCAGGTTTGATTCTGGAACGCTCTTGAGCACGGAGTTGGACACCGATTGAGATGGACTGACTACACGGTGAGTAAAATTAGGGTTTTCGTTAATGGACTTCTGCACTTAAGCTAACAATGCTACATGTTGGAAATACTGCACAAGTACTTGCTTCTTTCTTTGACATACTAAATGTATAAATGCCGTTTAGAGTAATTCAAAATGTAAATATTTAACATGATTTATATTCCGACTGCAACCGTAAGGGGCGGTTGTTTGGCCAATCTTTTATTTAGTGTCATGTTTTGATACCATAGCACGTTTTGATACTAAAAAGACTGACTTTTAGTGCCTACAATCATTTATAATGTGTAGACAGAATTACTCACAATTCACCACAAGTGTGGCGAAGGTCATCGCTTCACCCAGGGGACTCTTGGCCACCACTTTGTACACGCCGGCGTCACCAGGAGAGCATCTAATGGAATATATGGTGCGTATAAATTGAGAGGGAAGTAAATGTATAAGGTATATTTCTAGAATGTCAGCATGAATAGATCAGTTTCAGTTACATACCGTCTGATCTCCAAGTAATTCAGACCAAACGCCTGCTGAAGCCCGTAATTCCACGGCATCTCAGGCTTTCTCAGCACCACACCATCTTTGTACCTGTAAGACACCATTAATTTTTTTTTTTCTTCACAATCCACAGATAGATGTACACAGATTGTGATGGCAGCTAGTGAACCTGACAAAATATACTATAGTGTGCTGGAGTGATCGTTGATTCATTCCATCCTGTATCCCAAGTAATATTTTTTTTAACAAAGAAAGTTGGACTTTTGAAGATAAAATACTGCAATATATTTGGTTGTAATCGGTTCGAGCAGGAATTTGACTAAAGGGGTTTTAATGTCTTGGCGTTAAGTGTCTTTATCGTGCAATTTTAATGCTGTGCTCCATCTCTACTCCATTCCATCATTATGCTGAATTTATATGACAAAACCGCTACCGTCCATCCATCTTCTATAGTCCTCATTAGAGTCGCGGGTGAAATGGAGCCTTTTCCAACTCACTGCACCAGGAGGTGAGGCACACCTTGGGTTGTTCATCAGCAAATTGCAGGGAACATTTAGACAAATGCAAAGGTTTTCAATTAACCTAACCTGCATATTTTTGGAAACCATACCCAGGAGAAAACCCACACAAGCACGGGATAACATGCCAACATCCACACAGGATGGTGGCAGGTGAGCTTTAAACCAGGGACTCAGCAGCAGATACGCTAAATACTAGCGACAATAACAACAGTCAAATCTGAATTTACTGCTCCAGCAGAGGCCAGACAGACTAGCATTGCAGAAGATCAGATACATGTCTTACCATGTGACCTGAGGGGGTGGGCAGCCTTGCACCACGCAGGCGAGCTGCACCGTCATGCCCTCCCAGACAATGTGAGCCCTCAGGGGCACGGAGAAGTCTGGCACCTTCTGACTTAGACGCTCCAGATACTGCAAGTGCTCGGACGCCTTCTTTTGCGCCTGAAGTGTTGCAAACGCACACACACACACCCCCACACACCCCCACACACACACACATATATTTGCACACTACAGTAATGTCATGAAAGAAAAGAAACACTTTTTTGCCCATTTCGAAATCGTGGAAATGGCAACTGCATCCATTATTGAAAATGCATTCATTTCCAAATAACATAACAATAAAACTATGATTAGCTTCAAGCACGTAATGCAGTTATATATTTGTTTGTTTAAGTTTACTTATGCAACTTATGTTTATTTGTCAAACGTGTAAAATAAACTATTTCATTCCATTCCAAAGGTGTACTCGCCCCATAACTCAAATTTAAGTTCAGCAATTAGCTGCTTATGAACAACATTATGCAACAACTGACATTTATTGATCTTGGCTGAGGGGTGTGAAAGAGTAAAAAATAAATAAAATAAAAATCAATACAAATGTGCTGCAGATCTTTCAAATCCAGCACGTTGATACATATTTTAACAATGGCCGTGGCAGGGCTTTGCCACGTCTGGCAGTGAGTTAATTGAGTTTGATTTATTCATTTATTTTTCTAACGTGTGCAAGAGGAGAAAATATGAATATGACACTGCAAAAATGTCATAATAAATAACCAAACGTATTTGATAGCGAAATTATAGTGTTAGATGACAAGTCAACACTCCCAAAAGGCCTTTTTTTCACATTTTGAATTGAGTATTATTAAATTTAAAAAAAAAGTCACTGTTAGGTTTAAAGTGTATCTAAGTTATTATATATTTGCTAAAATGCTTCACACTCATATGAACTTTAAGTGAACTACTTTACACCCATTTCATCAGATGAACTCTACCAGACAGTGTGTCTGTGTTTAAAATTGCAATATTGCGCTTTCCTCACTCCTTAGTAGTGCAACGCTATTTTTTATTTTTTGTAACCGGACAGGAAATAATCCCCAATAAAAAGAGAGGATGCAAGAGAATTGCCAGAGCATATTTGACAGCTTGTACCTGGCAACTCTAATTAATAAGTCTTGTCTTCTCATCTTTGTGTTGTCATTCTTATATGTATTGGTGTATAAACAGTCACAGACTAGTATTTTTTTTACCTCATTACGAAGAGCCATTTTGTCCACGCGGGTGCGGAGCAAACGTCGATTCCGCATCATGCTCACATCGAACTTCTCCGCCTCGTTCCCAAACATCGTCCATTTGTCTCGATGGTAGCCTTCGTCGGCCGCTAGAGTTTCCCTTAGGATCTCCCTGGTGGACGCAATAATCAATTACAATCATGACAAAAATATGATCCAAAATACAGTCACGATCAAACCTTAATGGTATGCTCTACCAACATTAAAATGCTGAGGGTAAAAAAATACTTCGTAAGTAGTTTTGCTTCATTCTGCTTCCAAATGGGGATCATTTGTGTATATTTTATAGTTCAGTTAAAGTATGAGCCCTGGAATTCACCCAAAATGGCTGGTTCAAACAAAATGGCCAACTTCCTGTTCAGTTTCAGGCATGGGTCTTGGAGTTTTTCGTGTGACCTATTAGGATAGACATGTCAACCCAACTTTGTGTCGATTGGTTAAACTGATGCTGGAGGATGTTTGTTTGTTTGTTTGTTTTTTCCCTTTCTTCTTCTACATAAAACTAATCCTAACTTAAACCCCTAAACCTTATCCCCAACCTAAATGTTAAACCCTCTGCCACCTCTTAACCTGACCCTTAACAAAACCTTAATCCTAACATTTACCCCAAAGTGTTATAGCTTACCTTATGTTTAGTTATGCCAAAAATAATGACACTTTTTATCTGTATTTGCCAATTTCCCCAGTAGGTAGACTGACTACACTCGCATTGGTCTTTCATCCATAAGCATAATGTCTAGTGTGCAGTTTTTTTTAGTTTAATGTGATTTAGTGGATCAGGCCATTCTAGGGAAGATGAGCAGTTCGGAAAATGAATGAATGAATGAATGAATGAATGAATGAATGAATGAATGAACAAACGGATCAATCCCTCGCTCTCCATGACAAATGAAGAACAGAAGCAACCTTGAGGTAAAAAATATAAACCTTTGAACTATCTGAATGGGGCAAAAAAAGATTTTCAAATCGTGTAAGCTGTCATAGACGCTGCTCATTTCCAACGTAAGCGATAGCAATGCATAGAAACATTCATTTAGAGACTGACATAGTGACATTGTCATCTAAGAGGAATAAAACTTCAATTCAACATTGATGGAAGTTTCTTTTTCGTAGTCAGCACAGTCCAGACTGCTATAAATTTCACCGCATTCGACAGCTTGATGAGATCCATGCGCAACTGCTCCATTTCAACCGATGTGTCATTTTACACGAGCACCACTCGAGAGAATTCAAAAGGTCGGCCTTTTTGAGACTCGCCTTGTCATGGCTGGTGATTTGCTCGAAAAATCTCTGGCAGGACGATTCCAAGAACCCTTCTGTCATGTTGCTGGGCCCTCAGTGTGTTTTCCTTGTCTCACAGTGCCTGATTAATGAGAGGGGCGTGTCCCCTGCACCACACCTGCAGTGCATCACCTATTAGGCCTTCATAAGGACTGGGACTCCTTGCAGCCACTGTCGGGTCGTTGCTCCGTCTGCTCACAGCCATCGTCTAGTGTTTCTACTGTTTTTCGCAGTGAATAAAACCTCTCGCTTACTCCTGTGTTCTGTGATTCTGGGATCCACTCTCCGGTCGCACCGGAATCTTAACACCTTCAGGTTTGAACGTGTCAGAGCTCGGTTGCTCGGATGCCTTTTTGCTTGATGGTGTCAGTGATGGCTGTTGTTTTTTTGTGCAATCACAAAAAAATACATTTTCCTGGACTAGTTTATGCTACTAGGATGTTTTTTTGTTTTTGTAATTATCATATGTGGTGACAAGAAGGGGTGGGAATGTTTGTCTGTCTCACGATTCGATTCGATTTTTGGGTCTGCGATTCGATTCAGAATTGATTTTCGATTTAAAAATGATAAATGAAATTGATGCTTTCTGCTTCATTTTATGAATGAGCAAATAGTCATGATCTACTCTGGTTTAACTCGCTAATGCTAATTAGGGTGCTACTCGCGGCACTTTTATCCCTCAAAAGTATGACTATTCATACAAAACGCTTTAGGAATGAATACAGAGAAGCATCTTAACATTACTCACGGTCATATGCTCTTCCTACGCTACAAAAAATTTTTAATAAAATCAACTTTTATTGGCATAACCTGATCGTAACTTTTTCCTTCAACTCTCCATGTAGCTACAACTTAACTGTGTATCAGAACGCACGGAACCACACTGCCCTAAAGTGGCGAAATCGGGTACAACATGAACAGCGTTCCCAGTAAAAAAACAAGGGCAAGACAGGTTAATATAATTGAAATAAAATCGATTTGAGGACATTTAAAATAGATTCTGAATTGTACTAAATGAGAATCGCGATTCTTATGAGAATTTTTTTTTTTTTTTTTTTTTTTTTTTTTTTTGGGCACACCCCTAGTGACAAGGTTGGACTGGACTTCGTAAAAAGTCAGCTATGTGAACCACTACACAGCACTGCTGTTTTGGGTAAAAATTGTCATATTTTTCCCCGTCAAATATTAAAGGCTTACAGAATCTGTGCCAGAGTGCATTGAAGGCAGTTCATTTTTTTTATTCTTCCAGATATATGAAGAAAAATGCTCCCAGACAACTCAAAGGCCCTGATAATTAATCATGAAGTAGGAATAAGCGATCCTACTGCCCCGCGATGACACCTCCCCTAATACATTCAATGTTTTCTTTTAATGCGCCTCACCGTCTCTGTTGTCGTCGACATGCGGCTATAAGCACGCACACTTAAACATGAATAAGTGGAACGTTTTAACACGACACTCGTCGCCAGGGGCGTGCATTTCGTGATCTATCTCGCCATTAAATATTCACAAACGCAGCTCTGATCTATGACGACCGCTCTGGCATGAAGGTCTGAACAAATAGAGATAATTGGCAGTGAAATGCACAAACAGCATAAATCCGCATGGATGCTTATGTGTGCAAAAGCCACTCTCCAAAAAAAAAAAGTAGTGGCCCCTTTAATACTCATTGCGACCTTTCCTGTCACCATTTTTAAATCAAGGATCAGCCTGTCAGTCCTCAAGCAAAAAGGCCGAGAACTCATCCCGCCTGCAGGAGTGAGATTGTTTATGGCTTAATTTCTGCTCTGGAGGACATTTTTAATATTTACTAGCAATGTAGAGGACAGCTCCTGTCAAGACAAAAACATCGGCGCATCCATCTGTCAATCCAACGTCACGCCTCAGAGGAGATGATGCTAAAGAAGCCATTGGAGACACACTGACTGGGAAATCGGTCCAATTAATTATTAAATCAATAATTGTTAATTATTAAATTAATAATCAATTGGCTCATTAATTGAAGGAGACTCAAACTTAATATTTAAATTAAGTTGAGCTTGCCTGCGGAGCACCACATCTCTTTTTGATAATTTTATCAGGATAACAGATGAGAACCTCGTTGAATCAGTCATTAAAATGAAGGTTGTGCCCTTACTACAATTTTGTGAGTTCTTTGTTCAGCTTAGAGGTCACTATAAATTGATGAAACACACACACAGTAAACCAGGGGTTGAGTTTTGTGCACGTTTATTCTCTAACCTAGGTGGGATAATCTACTTAGAATTTCAAGAAGCAAAACTAACTACTATGATAGGAAATGAAACGAGAACTAAAATAATAAAAATAATCAAAGGAGAAGAAAAGAAGAAAAGAGAAACGGTCTTAACCAAGGTGATAGATTTCTTAAATCAAACCAACATGGGACCCACAATCAACCTAGTTTGCACCAATTTGTACTAGGGCGAAGGCCTGCAAAGTTGCACTTACAGAGGGGGTTGGTCTCAGAAGCAGGACCCTGGATGGAGACTCGCCAAGCCCGTTTGAAGAAGGGATGAAGAAGGTTCAGTTCAGGAGAGGGAGAGACAGGTCGTCCGGCTGGCCAACTGAGCGTCACGGAGTCAACCTGCTGGCTGGGAAGAGGCCCTCTTGATTGAGGCCTCGGTGCTTGGGAAAAGCACCATCCGTTGAGCCTTTGCAGGGACTAAAAGCAGCGTGTTTCGCTGCGCCTGTCGCTACACGCGATGGCTTCTGTGCGTTGCCGTGTGCTGGAGGTTAAGCTAGCTGGGCTAGCCCTTTGTCTGGCAGCCGCGCCGATGGAGACCAGGAAGGAGCCAAGGAGCAGCGAAGAAGCGGGAGCCAAAGAGCAGCGGAGAAGAGCAGCGGAAGAGAGAGAGCAGCACGCAGGGAGTGTGCTTTTAAATTGGGAAGGCGGCGGCCTCCACACCAGGGGGGGGGGGCCGGTTGAGACCACAGTGGAAAGTTACCAGCTGGGGGAGGTTTTTGGTTGACTAATCAGATTGAATCTGGATCCCATGTGTGTTAAGATTCTAAGGTCAGAATTCAACCAATGCAACACGTACAATTGAATACCTCAAATAAAATGTTACCTAGCTTACACTGTTAAAACGTGCATACACATGAAAGTTTAGTGGAGAATCTGCCACTGCAATGGAACATTTTCATGACATTTCATGGAGTCAACATTTCACAAATGGCAAACATAACATTTCATAATTCATTGTTCTGTTGCAAAATAAGAAAGTCAAGTTTCTAAGAAGGCTTTTACTGTTCTGATTTGTGTGTGTGTGCGCGTGCGCGTGTCAATCAGAGCGTTTGTGGGGGATGTTCTTGTCCTCCCCACCCCCCACAGTGGCATGTTCAGGCCACAGGAGCTCAATTCCTTTGGAACTGAGGTTGCAAAAAGTTACAACCGGCCGATAATCGTTACAACGTGCACAAATTAATTTTGCTGTTGACATATTTCCGCCTTTCCCCTTTTTCTCCACTTCTCTGTGAAGTCCTTGGTAAAATTAGAATTTAGGGGAAATTACGTTTGTCTCCGAACAATAAGCGTAGTAGGTTGTTTGCATTTTTGTGGATTTTTTTTTTTTTCAACAATGAAGAGGTTGCTATACAGAGGTTTGGATGGAGGGGAAAAATGTTTCTGAATGTGAAAACACGTTTTCTCATTCTGGTTATTTACACGTTTACATGCATTTTACGGTTAGTTAGTTTTAATGTCTTTATTGGAATAATACATTTTCTAGTTTATGCATAGATAGTGTTGGATAAAGATTTTTTTTTTTTTTAATTTCAGGGCTGACACCGATGCTGATGATTAGTAGTTTATGGATAACCGATATTTGGAGCCGATATTCATTTATTCAGGAAAAAGGGGGAGAAAGATTTTGATGTCATTTTTTAAAATACAAATACCAATCTTAACTTTGCTGTAATGTCTTAAAGCATGCTTAAAGGGATACTTGACTCATTGAGCAATTTTCAGCAGTGACAAGCTAATATTTTGTCCAGAATGAATTTGATAACTTCATTATTTTTCATGTAAAATTAATACCTTTTAAAAGGTAAATTTTCTACTTGCAGGCAGATCACCTGTTTTCTAGGTTTGGTCAGTAAAATGAGCCATGATTGGTCATTACCTACTTCCTCAGCACAGGTGATATCATCATCAGCCGACAGCAAGTAGAAAAATAACTTTTTTTACAGGTATTAATTGTATATGAAAAATAATGAAGTTACCACATTAATTATAGATAAAATATTTACTGCTAAAAACATTTTACTGCTGAAAATGGCTTGATGAGTCGAATATCCCTTTAACTCATTCACTCCTAGCCATTTTCACTGAAGCAACCCCCTTCACGCCTGGCTGTTTTACTGAATTTTGACTGATTTTGCATGGTCCACAGAATATCCTGTTCTATTGCTATAAAAAAAAACTACCAAACGAAAGTTTCATCATTATTAACAAACCTGTTGAAAACACTGGGAAAAAGAGCTTGTTGCAACCTGGCCCTGGCTGATCTCTTATACTCTGCTGCCCCCCGCTGGCCATTTTTGGTAATAACTACCATTGCTGTAAGCAACCTCTTCATGTCAGAAGCTGTATCAAAGCCTTCGGTTATGCTCTAGCATAAAACAAACAAACAAACAAACAAACAAACAAACAAACAAACAAACAAAAAACACACGTAGAAATACGTTTTTGGGAGTACAGGACAAAGTATTAAAAAAACGTATTTAGACATTTTTTGGGGGTTTGAATGAGTTAATGAACATTTTTTCAGACTTTTCAAAAGGTACTTTTTCCCTTGTGAGGAATAAGCGGTCAATAAAATGGATGGATAATTGACATCCTTTTATATATCAAACAAAAAGGTTCTGAACTCCCAAGGTTATCAGTTTGTCTTAATTAAAAAGTTAAATGCAAACTTAAGCAAGTAAATTCTATAGCTCTCAAGAGTTTTCTACAGCATTTTTTCCCCCCAAAATTTTAAAAATAACTGACGTCTTAAACTTTCTTTGTTTTAATGTCGAACAAAAACAAATGTTTCAGAAAGTTCCCAAGGTCAACAACATCTCTCAACTGAAAATTTTAATAAATAGTTCCATGAGATTAAAATGGTTTCAGATTTACTTTTTATCAGCTGTCAGAATTATTATTATTTTTTTAAAAAGGCTGATACCGATATTCATCGAAATGTCCAATCTCAGCGCCAATAATCGGCCAGACCGATTATCGGTCTATTCCTAGTTATTGACTACCATGGAAAAAAGACCTGCCTCGCACTTGCTCTCCTTCCTCTCTTTTCGTGAGCGGTGTCAGTCCTCAAGGGTCTTAACAGGTGGAGAAATCCAAACGTGAAAGTGAGAATCGGTTGGCCCCAGTGGAAGATTTTGAACGATACGCTCGTACATTTAATCAGAAGCCGAGTTGCCCTCAGACCGTTGCTGCAGCTGAGGTTCATTACTGTCACGTTTTGTCTTTTTGGGGGCGTTCCGATGTCATCCTCAATGACTTGTCCCTGCTCTTCGCTCACCCTCTGCAACTCCAAAATAACCGCTCGTCTTCTTCATTTGGCATCGTGACAGCTTCTCTGCTCCATCCTTGCAAAATTGAGCTGCATTCAGTGTTCCTGTCCCAACAGGTACCACACACACTTTGACATATCCCATAGGGCTAATTATTTCAGTACACATTTTTTGAAAAGACACAAAGGTGAAGGTGTGTTCCCAAGATGGAAAAGTCAAATGTCAAGTATGTGAAGTGGTATCTGAAGGAGAACATAGAATTCCAGACTGCTGGGGAGTTTTAAATTTCCCACTTGGAAGATAATATCCGAGTTTTCTAAAACCCCAATGACCAGTAGTCATACCGTTAATGGTGCAGCGATGCCTTATCCCTCTGAGAGTATGGTACTCATTGGGTACTACAAAGCACACTTTTCATTCTCTTTTCTTCTTAAACCCAACTGAAGTCAGCCTGTTTAGATGGGCGGCCTTGTCTCATGCTTACCGCGCCCCATTCCACCGTGGAACCAATGCTGAGTTGTACCAAGTTCCATACTACATACTCCAGGTATTATCAGACACATGCGACCAGGACAGCAGACATTCCTGTGAGACAATTTAATGAAGAGGCACTGTTTCTTGTCTGGGATTATTTTTAGAGCCATACATGACAGCCGAGCAGGGATTCCTGCCCTCCTTCCATGATAACGAGATGTGCACGAAGTAAAGGGTGACAGACGTGTTACTTCATTCCCAGAACAATAAATAAATCAACCTCTTCTCTCCATCATTCAAATTATACAAACTCTCTGTGGAAAAAGAAGTTTAAACATAAGGCAGGGGAGCATAAAACAGTCAAGGCCAATAAGAAAAGTCTGACCTGGATAATGCGGCAGCTGTGCCCAGTGACGCAGCGAATTAACAAGAGGCTGTGTGATGACCCCAAAAAATATGGTTGAAACGTCAAAAGTGGAATAAAAAAACACTTGTGTACAGGTAGAAACATTAAGAAAAAAAATCTTAGGTTTTGTTTTGGCACCTGAAAACTTTTTTTTTTTTTTTTTTTTTTTACACTCAAATTTCCTTTTAAACCCAAACTGAACGGGAGCAGGTTCTAAGGTTTGAGATTCAGATATAGGGCTGTCAAATTTAATCAAGTAATTGATGATCAAATTAATCAACATATTTACTATTTTACTATATTAACTCATTTGCTCCCAAAAAGATACATTCTATTTCAAATGTATTAAGTGTCCCAAAGATGTATTCATACGGTTTTTTTATTTATTTATTTTTTTATTATGCTAGACAGAGCACACAGAAGGCGTTGGTGCAGCCTCTCAACTGCAAAGAATGGTTGAAGAAATGGTAGTTAATGCACAAACGGCCAGTAGGTGTCAGCAGAGTATAAGAGATCAATCAGGGCCATGATGAAAACAAGCGGTTTCCCCACAATTCTAAGCAGATTTGTGAATAACGATGATAACTTAGCTATATTATAATGCTACTTGCTACAAAACGAAAACAGATATAAACATTTTTTTTCCCCTGATGAAAGAAGAGACTCTGATCTCTCTTTTGGTAGGTTCCATGTTTTTATAGCAATAGAACACAAAATTCTGTATGTCTTACAAAATCAGTCAAAATCCAGTAACCCAGGCGGGAGCAAAGGGGGTTGCTTCAGTGCTAATGGCTGTGAGTGATAATCGAGACGTTTGGAGCCATTTTTTTTTTTTTTTTTTTATTTAAAATTGTCCAAATCCTCAGATTTCAACAACAACAGTAGTTGTTCACTGATTTCTGTAGTCCTTTGTGGAAGAAGACTGATTATCATCTGTGTTTAATCAGATGAAGACATTTGCAAACATTTGTTTTTACTTTGGAAAATAACGACCGAACCGGTAACATAGTACAACATCAATCCTCCCCTTTTTTTTAATCAGTCTATGAATATGAAGTACAAAATAAACACCAATCACTGGTTAATAAACAGTAATCAGGGGGAAAAAATGTTTTTGTAATACACTTAAATGCAAAATTAAAATGAATCTGATTAATCAATCCGTGTCATTTTTGGTTGTGGATACAGAGACCACACTAATCCATTATTTATAAAACTAAAAACTTTAAAATGTAATGAATTGATGGAGTTTAATCGCCTTAAAATAATGTATAAAGCCCATCATGAAATTTTACCAGTTAATATACAAACCAAATTTATAAAAAGGGAAAGTGAGTATAAATTAAGAGAAACTGATTTTTTTTCCAAATATAAATACAGAACAAATCAAAAAGAACAATGTATTTCAACTCAAGGCGTCAGTCTGTGGAACAATTTGGATTGTAAAACAAAATCTTCTATTTGTATTTTTTTTTAAAAGTCTATAAAAACTCCAAAAATATATATAGCACAAGGACATACAGTTGAATTATTTTTTAATTATTTTGTACTATTGTTACACTGAAACCGCTTGACCGCTCACTGTTATTCATTTTGTGTTGATTATTTAATTGTATTTTTTTGTGTTGATTAGGGGCAGACATACGTTTTACTTTTTTCTATCCCCTTTCATTTCTTTTACTTTAAATAGTGAAATAAATTCAATTGAAATGTCTATATCTATAAGAGCCCTATGACTGACTGGCAACCAGTCCAGGTTGGACCCCGCTTCTCTCATCAAGTCAGCCGGGATGGGCGCCATTCAAATGTGAGCCTCTTCATAACAGTCTGTATAGAAAATGTATTTATGGACTGATGAATGGGAACACCCATTAGCGCGAACAAAAACGGGTCTGCTCAATGGCTCCTCCGAGGGCCTTTTTGGTGAATAAGGACACATGTCCGTCCGCAAGCTGGCCTTCCGCAGACTGATGAAGGGAGGAAGAGCGGCCCTGACTTCCGACGTTTTGTCGATACGGCGTAAAAAGAAATGAAAATCCGCCTTTTAATTTCATGCACGAAAAAGGACCGGAAGATTTGAATCCACTCGAACGTCACAAAGTAGGGAGCGGAGAGCTTTCCAGTGATCCACCCAGGAAGAAAGTCATCAAGACCACAAAACGCATTCACAAAATGAGATTGGCAATGAAATTTGCCTCCCGTGGCTTTGATTGATTTGCGGCTTGAAAAGTGGTCGCCATAGCTTTTGTGAAAATGTTTGTGCCCGCCACCAGAGTTGCATCTCCAACTGGGTGCCACCGCATCTCATTTATCACATTTATTTGTCTGCTCTGTTTTTCCACTTGTCTTTTAAGCTCCCAAATGTGTTGCCTGCTGTTATTTATTTAATTGCATTCTCTTTGTGCCGTCGAAGATTTTGACGCGTTGCTGTTCGCTTACTTTGATCAATCGTGGCCCAGCTGTTCCGGGAAGCACGTTTGGTTGGCAAATTTGAATAATCTTAAAGGAGGCGCGTTATGACATTTTCTTTTCACAAGTTAAAACGGTTCCCAGATGTCCTCATGACACGTCTGTCATTGCTTTTGTCAAAAATGCCCCAAGGATCAAGAATAACAGCATCCTTCTCACCCTCTTTTATATTGCTTGCTTCGGTCTTCTCGCTGATGATGATTTTTGTTACCATGAATTGTATTGTATTGTACTTGTGCATTTTTTCCAGAATATTTTTCAAGTTTGTTGTAGACCTTCACTTCAAAGTTCTAGGCATCATCACAAAAACACGACTTCATAACATTCTGACAAGAATGAATAATAATAGAAAATTGAAAATATAGTTTAATCCTTGTTCGACATACCAACCACATCTGCACCTCGATCAAATCTCACCAAGTCCTGTGGCGGGGAAGCTTTTCCATGTCCAGGATCTCCTTAACGCTCATCACGTCAGCGGGGATGACGGGAACAACATCAGAGTATGGGACTTCCTCGTCACTGTCGAATAGAGAGAATGGAAGTGATTGTAGTTGGATACCAAAAGACGACGATGCATTGATCTATTCTTGACACTTGAGCTTTTTTGTTTGTTTGTTTTTTTCAGCAGATAATTGATAATTAGGGGTGGGAACCTCTGGCGACCTCACAATGCGATACGATATGCGATATAAGGCTCACAATAATGATTATCTCAGGATATGACAATACCACGATTATCGATATATTGCTCAGGTAATAAATCCACGATAATCTACGATAAAACTAATCATAAAATAATAATAATAACATAAATAAAAAAAAAATAAATAAATACCAATAAATACCAACAAAAAATAAATAATGAATAAATTATAATAAAAAATAATCATATTATAACATAATATAAATAAATACAAATATAATAAAAATACATAATATGTAAATATATATATATATATATATATATATATATATATATATATATATATATATATATATATATATATATCATATATAAAATAAAATATATATATATAGCATATATAAAAATATAAATACAAAAAAATACAAATAATAATAATGCTAATAATAATAATAATAATAATAATAATAATAATAACAATAATAATAATCTGCAATTGGCTGGCAACCAGTTCAGGGTGTACCCCGCCTACTGCCCAAAGCCAGCTGAGATACGCTCCAGCACCCCCCGCGACCCTTGTGAGGAATAAGCGGTCAAGAAAATGGGTGGATGGAAGGATAATAATACTACTACTACTAATAATAATAATAAAAACTATGCTCATGAGGCTTCTTCACCTGAAGACTTCCGTCCATTTACCCGCCACTCTTATGCGGTGCTCCCCCTAGTGGCCCGCCAAGTAATTGCTCAATAAGTCATGAACAATGGAGCTGTTGTAGTGGCTGTATATTAATTACAAATATTGCAATACTTGCGTAGACGTATCGATAATCTATCAGGAGACAAAGTATTACGATTTATAGCGATATCGATATATCATCACATACCTATTAATAATTGATTACAACCCAAAATGGAAGCAAAATGTAGTTACTTCACACCAGCTGTCCAAGTATTGCTTTGCACACATACATAAAACAACTTCTTCCGTTATGGCTCCGATACGACCTCGTAGACACTCTTCCTACCATTCAGTGGATTTAACAGCAACGTAAAAAAAGTGCACAAATGCATTTTTTTTTAATGCGCAATATCAAGGATGCTTATCTGACAGAAAGGTTAATTGCTTTGTCATGAAAGATCAGGCAATTATCTGCAGAATATTGACCCAATAGGTCAGGATAAGTGCGCGGCGAGTGTCAAACTTTCCCTCACACATAATCTTGTCTATGTTATGTCTCTGATACGACCGTCCAAGACTATGCATAATTGTCATTGTACATTATACATTTGCTACCTTCTTCTTTCATTGTGGAAATCCGCTTCTGTCCTGACAATCGCGTTTTGTTTTTGTGGTTCAGTAAAAAAATAAAAAAATAAATAAATGTGAGGTACTCAATCATTTGGTGGTGGCAAATACGGTAGTCAAAAACGGTATTTTTTTCCCAGTGGTTTACATGAGCTGTGCTCTGCCTTTGTACTACCTGCAAATGTTCCGCAGACCACTTTGCAAGTGTCAAATTTTACTTGCTCATCGCCTACCCCCTAAATTGGAATATTCACAGGATGACGTTGCCTCTACGTTCTCTGTTGATTTTGTTTATACCAGGAGTGTCGAACGTAAGGCCCATGGCCCGGATCAGGCCCACAAAGGGGTTTAATCCGGCCCCCAATATGATCTTGTAAATTAAAAAAAAACAAAAAAAATCCAAACATAGAAATTTGTAGTTTCACAAGCTCAGATGAGCAATGCAATTTGTACACAGAATTGACATGGATGTCATGATTTTACGCACAACCTGAACTTAAAAAATAAAAAACATACATCAAACATGAACGTGCTGACATGGATTCACATACTATAACTTAACTTCATTAACTGTGCCTCACAATGCATTCTGGGAACAGTACAAGTGCAAAACAGTCAGATATAACATGCCCAAAACTCATACGGGCAAAGTGTTGCAGCATACCATTTCCCTTGTGAAGCATAATATGGGCATAAAAAATCTTCAAAGTTAAATTTCTTCACGTACCCGCTGGTATCCTGTTGGAAAAAATGACAATTCTTATCTTCGCAGACAGTAAGGAGCTTAAACGGATGATGTTTTTTTGAGGGGGGGGAACTCTTTTGACAAAGGCGCAAAAGTCAACAAAGACAAACAAAACAACAAAGTGTCGTTAAGAGCGTCTGACAGTCAGGCGCTCTTTGAAACGTCAATTGCGCTAATCCCGTGTCAGCATGACGCTTGTGGATAAAACCAGCCAGTGAGTTTCGTTCGCGACTTGTTGGTGTTTTTTTACCAACACTCGCTTGCAGAAACGTTACGTCGGCGTATGCGGATTCGACGCACTTCACTGCAAGCCATTCTGTGCTTTTCATGGTATATTTATCGCAAATGACACTTTCCTTCTTGAGATTAGTGTTAAGGACGCCACGTGCGGCTTTGTCGTGTCGCACGGCGTGTTTGTTTTAGCCTTTCTCTTCCGCGAGAAGCCTTCTCTCCTCTTGTGGCACAAAATCGAATCCACCGCATGACCTGTTTTCGCTTAAGTGAGATAAAGCTGATGAGTTTATTCCTCTCATACACACACACACACACGCACACACACGCGCACACGAGCGTGCATTCACAGTCTATAGGGAGCTTATATAATAAGGTAGAACGGGCCACTTGATGTGATCACGAGATGGTTATGACAATAAAGCTCAATGGGTATTTACATCATAGTGACAACGTTTTTATGCATGCTATGCACTGGTTGTTTTGCTGGAGATTCTATCTAGCAGTCATGCAGCGGTGTCAAAAGTACTCATTTCCTTTGCCCAAGTGAGGTTAAAACGACAGCTAGGGTTGTGCATTTCTACAATCAAAGAGGATTTGATGCGTATCTTGTGTCATGGCGATGACAAATGTTTCAAGAACGGTACATTTTCAAGTGGAACAATTCAATTTGATATGATACAGTTGTAGTTTATCGTGTTTACTACTGATAATGTGTAACATGTAAAAGCCCTCTACAGCCTCATACATACTATTCTACCTCGATACGATTCAAGGACGGTAAATTTTAAAATGTAAACGGTTCGGTTCAATGAAAACATATTTTGTGATTAAAATCATTGTTTGTTACACCACTAGTACAAACTCTAAAATGTACAATATTTGTTTTAAAAATCTAACAAGTTCAGGGATCTTCCAGGGGTGGTAGTATGTCTTCAAAAGTTAAATCAAAACTTAAGTAAATAGCTCCCTATTGTTTGCTTCAGTAAATAAAGTGTTTTAAAAAATCTTGGAAGTATTGAAATTTTACTTTCAAACAAAAACAGAAGGTGCAGAGAGTTCCCTGGGTCTATTATTGTTAAATGGATCAATTATCGGCCGTATGATTCTTCAAAATGGCCGATGCCAACATTCGTCAAAATGCTGAATATTGGCGTCGATAATCGGCCCAGCCTATAATCGGTCTATCCCAAGTCAATACTCAAGTACAGACACCTAAAAAAAAAAAAATCTACTAAGTATAATAAGAAAATATGTCCGTTTCTTTACTTCCCACCACTGCAGTCGCGCTCAGACAGACAATAGATAGAGGTGGAAAATCCAGGTCCAGAAAGTAAAAACCCTGCCACAGTTGGGCTTTAGCCCCAGGTGCTAGCTAGCTAGTTAGCTAGCTCCCTCCCATGGTGCTCATTTACCTGCTAGGGCGCTAGCTTTCACTAACAAGCTAGCTAGCTTGCATTACAGGCTAAAGCCAAATTGTGGCAGGATTTTTACCTTCAGGTGCCAGCTAGCTGGCTCCCATGGTGCTCATATACCTGCTAGGGAGCTATAGCTAGCTAGCATCAGGGGGTAAAGCCAAACTGTGGCAGGGTTTTTACTTTCTGGACCTGGATTTGCCACCTCTGACAATAGACACACGTGTAAGTCTACACCAAAGCACCGTGTCCATTTAAAGCACACAACAATCGAGTTAGCTGACCTTTGTGGGCCTGCCAACAAGCGTTTTGTCATCATCATCATCAAGGTCACTTGAGGCATCCTTGTAACTGGAGAAGCAGCTGGCTGAAGCCCGCAGGCACCCCGTCGGTGACCCTTTATTTAGACTGTTACAAATTTTTGTTTATTTTTCCACTAACAGTTGGGGGCTAAACACTCTAGTGTGACACAAACGTCTCGTTAAAAAAAAAAAAGAAAAAAAAGAAAAAAAAAGTGTGCTGTTGTTACGTCGTAAAAACAAGCAGCATCTCCTATATTTACTCAGGTGCGACAGCCAGCTTCCGTTGTGAGCCTCTAAGCCCCGAGGCGTCGCTTTCAACCAAGGCCCTCATTTTACAAATGGCTATGCAAATCCGCACGCCACTTCTCGTTTTTCTTTTTGTTTGCAAGCCTGGGAAATTTTCCTCGTGTTTCATCACGGCACGCACAGAACAACTTCTGCTTTTTTTGGGGAGATCTTATTTTTGTTTCTTTCTTCTTTGTATAGACTCCCTTTGAGAGTAAGCTGAAAGGCCGAGGCCGTTGAATTATGTAGCGCGCAGCCCGCGGCCCCTCGCAGTATCGCTCCGGCACGCAGAACGCCGTCACATGCATATAAACGACTGACAAACACGCGAGCGTGCACGAGCTGCGTACGCCATCTTGCATTGTTTGCGCTTTGCCAACATTAATAACAGCTTCCTCAATTTCCCGCAGAAAGGGGAAATAAAAAAAAAAGGGAATAAAAATGCTGCGCGGGTAAACAGCGAGACGAGTCCGAAGAGCGCTCGCTTTTTAAATCAAATCTGAAAGCCTTCCGCCGAGGAGGAAATTTTACAGCGCTACCTCCCGCTAACACGTCTGCTGCATAGTTTTTGACTGGAGGCGCGATGTCTTTGGGTTCGTCATCTGTCCGTCACATTACCATTTAATTATTTTCAAGAGTGAGTTTGTTAGTTTTGTTAGTTTTAGATTTTACTTAAATAGTTCTTTATTTGTTATTAGTTTTAGTATTAGATTTTGTGTTTAAAAATTGTGTGTATTTCTTATGTGCAAGATTAAAAAAAAAAAAAAAATCACGGTAAGTACTGTTAGGGATGTAATGATATCAAAACATCACGATATCATATCACGATACGAAGGTCACGATACGATAATTATCACGATATTATGCGGAGATTGGCAATACAAAAAAAGAGCTCATACTAAAAAAAATAAAAAAAATAAAAAAACAACGCAATATTGTACTTTTGTTCATTACATCAATGAAAAATGTAAAAATATTATAAATATTCTACTAAAAAATATATATATATATATATATATATATATATATATATATATATATATATATATATATATATATATAGAGGCATTGAGTTCCTCCACATATTGACTCTGTTCCTATTACTTCATCTGACCATTAGCATTGATTTTAAACATAGAAAGGCCAAAACATGCCTTGTGAAAATTAAACTGCACTAAAAAACTAGGCACCAGAGGGTGCTAGAACTGCACATACCTAACTTTTTTTGAACTGATGTGCTGCTTTTAATATCGTGACATAACGACAACGATATATTGTGGCAGTTTTAATATCACAATATCACGATATTGCCATTATCGTTACATCCCTAAGTACTGCGTAGGGAAAAATTGAAGAAAAATATTTTAAAAACAACCATCCTTGTTTGCCAAGTTGCTGACTTTTAACATGGATTTGTGGCTTGAATTCTTAACGGCCATGTTGTAATATCAAAATAAATTCCTTTAAAATCAACCCCAAATGCTCTTGTATTAAATCAATTGCCATAGAAAAAAAACGGACATTTTTGCAGCAATTATAGTAGTTTCTGTTAGTTTTTATTTTTATAAAAGCATTTTTTTAATTAACCAAAATGTTTTTCAATTATTTAGTTATTTTCCGTAATTGAAAATAATCTTGTTAATTAGATGCACTGTAAAAAAATATAACGTTTTGTTTTTTTTATTTTACAGGTTTGGTTTTTTTTAATTAAAAAAATAATAATTTAATTTACAAAAATAAACTGATTTTACATGTCCAATGTAAAATAACATGAAATCACTGTAACTGTAAAAACACAATATTTCTGTTCTTTTGTTTTGAAAGATTAATCACTATTTTTTGTCATATACTGTTGTATTACATACTTCGCCATATCTTAAAAGTAATTTTCTGTTATTTCACAGTATTTTTCTGGCGCCCCACCTGCTGGAAAATTAGTTTTTTTTTTCAACAATATTTTTTTTACAGTGCAGTTGACAACATCAGTGAAAGAAAACCGGTGAAGTTGCTCGGAAGCACACATATTTCTTGGGTCCGAGTGCGTACAAACACTCGATTTGGCACCTCGAGGTGAAGGTCTTCTTGTGACTGTGCGATGACACCGCCATGCTGCAAGACATGCTGGACGACTCTTCCTCCCGCTCTCGACGCATCGTCGTCCTGGTTTCCATGGTAACCCCCAACAGGCACCTGTGGAGGTGCGTGGGAGGAAAGCGGTTGAGCTTGTTTCTTTGTTCTGAAGATAACTGAATGTTACATCTACGATTCAGAGGTTGCCTATGAATTATTGTTTGCATATCATGGCTGGTCACATCATAAGTTTGATGCAATGAGTGTGCAAAAGTCGAAGTGAAATGCATTCAAACATGAATTGTTTGTAATTTGGACTACAAAAGGGTGGAACATTCCTGTCAAAATTCTGAAAATGTTCCTTGAATTGATCAAATTCTCAGTTAAAATTTGAATAATGTATAAAAAAAATAAATCTGTTAATAAATTCTTTAAAATCTTGATTTGAATTCACGGTTTTCATGGGGAGTCTCAAAAAATGCATTGAAATTACTTGTATTTTTCCATAATATTCTAAAGTTTTTAATGAAATGCTCTATATTTTTCATTACAATTAGCAAATATTCATTTAAAATTCTCTAACATTCCTTTGAAATGAAGGCAATTAATTTGTTAGAATTTCCCCCCATTTTTTTTTTCTAAATCTCGCTTCTTTAATTTTTCAAAAATGTTTGTTTTTATACAATTCACCAAAAAATCTTTTCATGAGGTTTTAGGCAAGAAGAATTTGAAAATGAAACTTGGCACAATGCCCACCGTTTCCCACACATTCCCGTTAAATTCCACGGAAAACTGTCCAACTTTGAAATGACTCTGCTTTTCGTTTCATCGCTGTTGATTCAGTGTCAATGGGCTGAAGTGTTTTTTCGGCCTGGTTGAACACATGTTATTTCCGACCCTTATTAAATGAATCAGCCCTTTTTGTTTTGCTGCTAATGACTCTCCCGTCGAGGTCCGCCGCTCTCCTCACCGCCATTAATCATACAGCTGCTCCCGGTAAGCCAATGTTCTTATGCGACCAAACAAACAAAATCAGGTCGCTGTTGAGTTATAGCTTCATTCGCCCACTTCTACAAACGGCGGCCGTTTACACAAATGTAATGTGTCTCTCGCAATTAAACCGTGTCGGGAAGAGCGTGTTGGCTAACGTGCTAATAGGCTAATGTGCCTCCCCTGTTGGCTCCTTTGTTTGTATCTCGGTGGTGTTAAGACAAGATGAGAGCTTTGTTTGTGTTCACTGACGGCTTTATTCCCATCCAACTAATTAAAATGGACCTGTATCCAAAAGCAACAGTGCTTTTTCTTTACATACTCTCAGCAACAAAGAACATTATGTGTACATTCTCCAACTTTTCCATTAATAGTTTCAAAAAGCTTGCATTCAAATTCTCCAAATGTCTGTCAAAGGGTTCGGGTGAATCAGTGAATCACTGCTTATGCATGTCTGATCTCCTCGGGCATGTTGTTCCAGCTGAGGCCCCTTAAGTGGATGACGCACCGTGGCATCTATTAGAGGGAAGGCCACCAGTAAAATAGAAAATTACACTGTCAACAGATGACCAAATAATACTATTTCCTCTTGGTATTGTTGTTATGGGGAAATGCTTCGTCCCGACTGAAAACAAACTCGCTTTCCTGTCTTCCCCTAGTGTGTAATTAAATCCTGCAACTATTATGGCCTTAAAAAAAAAAAAAAAGGTAAGACTGTAAAAACGTATAAAGACCCGAGAGATAAGCAAAAAAAAGAGGGAAATTGTAGCCGGCAACACAGGTTGGCTAATCAGTGTGGCGCAGGTGCAGCCTTTGAGGCGGCATTGTTTTTATGTCAACGAGGACGACTGTGCGCTCTAAATTGCAAGTAACCTTTACCGTGCAAGAAAGGCGGAAAATTTGCATGCCACCTGTGCTAAATAACGTCCGTGGATATTTTTAACAAACACCATTGTTAAAAAGATGCAGCATTTTTAAGTAATGCATTTGTTTTCTATAGCGCGTATCCTGACTAGGGTCACGAGAGAAGCGAAGTAATGCCCTGGACTGGTCGGCAGCTAATTGCAAAGTACACAGTCAGTACATAGTCAAACAGCCTGGGGAAAACCCTTGCGAGATTCACACCCAGAACCTCTTGACTGTGAGGCAGACGTGCTACGAAGCATCCTGCAAAAACAACAAAGGACTAAGAAGTGGAGGGCTTTTTCTTATCTGAGTCAATCTCCAGACTTAAACGCTACAGAGAATGCATTTGACCTGCTGAAGAGGAGTAACCACTGAAACTTTCATTCATCTATTCACTTTGGATAGCTCGAGACTTCATTATTGTTGGCTTTTTAAAGAACTTATAAAAGCCCATTTGGGAAACAAGTGTCTTTTTTTATTAGGGGTATCAAAATTAGTGCATTTATTTTGAGTTAAGTTAAAGTTCTTTTAACGCCACTAATTTTCTTTAACCTGCGATTTAATGATTGCTCTAAACTTGGAAAGCCTCTAGTGTGGAAATTCCAGTCACAACACAGCAGACATGCCCACATCACAATTTAGCTGTAATAAATGTAATAATAATGCATATATTTGTGGAGACTGGGGTCAACTGTGCAAAATTTCACATTACTTCATGTTAAAGATTAGATAGCTCTTAATATGAAAAGAAAAATGCACTGAGCTGTCACCAACGTTTTACAAATGCAATTATGCCATCTAGTGGCACAAAAATGACCTCAACACAAATCAATATCACACTCGTTTTTTACAGTATAGTACATCTTTTAATTTTAACTTAATTTTATGAATTATTTTTAAATTACTGTACCGATGACTACAAGATGCAACCATATTTCTATTAGATAACCGCCCCCCCCCCCCCCCCCCCACACACACACACACACACACACTTTTGTTAAGATTGTGAACATTTGGGGGAAAAAGAATTATTGTATATTTAGAACACATATAAAATTTGTGATTCATCGTGAGTTAACTATTGAAGTCTTGCGATTAAATACGATTAAAACTTTTAATCGCCTAACACCCCTACTTTTTATGAAAGGATAATAAAGTATGTAGTAGTTTTTTTCTTACATAAATTTTTTTTTATGTACAAATCCCGGCTTTTACAAATTTCTACTTTTTTCTACCGGTGTACAATTTTTTTTATTTTTTTTATTTTTTTTTTACAAGTTACTTTTGCACCATATTTACCTCCATAATAAAGCCCTTGAAGACTTTGTATGGATCCACGGACACCAATTTACTCTAACAATCGGCGACCTGAACCCCCAAAAGTTTGAGAAACCTTGCTCAAAGCCAACACTTGCTTTACTACACAAATTTAAATGAAAACTGCTATTGAAATTTTAAGGACATAAATACAAGCCAATACAAGCCAAATAAATGCCAAAAGATACATTAACTTCGTGTGTGGATGAAAGAAAGTCCCAAATGCATTGAAAAAAAAATTCTGTGATCGTCACTCACTCTTTCCCTCAAGGAAGCAGGTAGAATCCTCCGGATCGCAACGTTTCTGTGAAGCCGAAACACCCTCGCTTTGTATGACCTCTCACGTTCTGTTACCGTCTCATCCCTTTGTGGTCCGTCCGGATGAAGCGACACAATACTCAAATATAGACCGATGACCACCTCCCCATGCACTCAGTTGCAGCCATACATAAACAGTAGTCAGGTCGAATTAAAAGACTTGTGCTGGCTATGGGATGAAGCAATAGGATATGATGAATGACCAGAGCAGCTGATGGGAACAGCTGGAATGCTCTCGGGAGAACAACGGGCTTCACATGTATCCTTGATAACTTTGACTGGGAGAAAGATGTGTTTATTTAATTTAATGCAGCGGAGGCTCTCTAAAGTCTAGTTAGTATAATTCGGAATTTGACCAAAGACCTCTGCACTTCGCGAGGCCTCATATCATCAAGTATCAAAGGATCAGCTTGCTTTTTGCCCAACACTCCAAAAAATGCAGAGAAAATGCATGTGCAAAACCTGTTGCTGTGTTGCAATTGTAACTACTAATTGATATAACGATATCTAAACATCACAATGCGATAAATTTCACGATATGAGGTTGGTGATATTAACTTATTCACTTAGAGCCATTTTAACTGAAGCAACCCTCTTCCCTCCCGGCTGTTTGACTGGATTTTGACTGATTTTCCAAGACCCACAGAATATTGTGTTCTGTTACTATAATAACCTACCAAAAGAAAGATTAGTCTCTTCTTTCATCAGAACCCCCCCCGTATGTTTCTATCCGTTTTCGCTTTGAAGCAATTAACATAAAAATATAGCTAGGTTTCATCATTATTCTCAAATCTGTTTAGAATTGTGGGTAAATCAGCTTGTTTTCAACATGGCCCTGGTTGATCTCATATACTCTGCTGCCACCTGATGGCCATTTTTGTAATAAATACCTATAGCTTCACCTGTTCTCTGCAGTTGAGAGGCTGCATCAAAAACTTAAAAAAAAAATCCAAACATCTTTGGGACACTTAAAACATTTAAAATAGAACATAGTTATACGTTTTTGGGAGCAAATGACTCACGATAAAAAACAAAAAGCTCTCTTTAGACTTCATGATGGTTTGAGTGTATGCTATTACGCTACTCCAATAAAAACAGAAGAAAGGAAAGAAACACTTCTAATTTCTTGTAATTAAAAGTGGCAATGTTTTTGTTTGGATGAAAATATAAAAGACTTTTCTCTCTGCAAATGCTACTTTCCACTCAAGAGCAGATGGTTATATAGACGTTGGAGGGTTATTTATAAGCTCTTAAATGGGAACGCACCTGCCTGTGGAATATATGCAACAATATGAGCTTGGGTTTCCAGACTGGCCCTTCTCATCATGACACCAGCAATGACTGTCAGACTAAGAATAACCAGTGGGACAAAGCAGCTGTGAGGGGACCACCTTTTATTAGCGAGACATCCTGGTCCGCCCGGGATCTGCGCTATCTTTAATTTCTCGTCGGGGATTTCCACTCAACTTGAGTCGGCGGAGATGGAGTGCAAAAAATCAAAGTCCAGCAATCAAGCAAAACAAATCAATTCTAAGTGTTAGTAAGATTTAAGTGGAGGAAGTTGAACGCCTCTATTGACAGAGTACTTCCGTGTGGCAGAAACTGATTGACTACTGCTGACTTGTACTGAAAATGATTACAAAAATATATTGTTAGAAATCATGATTCAACTCATTCACTTTCTGCTTTCTGTCAAGTGACATAAAAGTACAGTATTTGTTTTCTCGTGGTTGGAAATCGCTTGAGCTTTTGCCACTCGGAAGTACGTGTGATGTCGCTCTGCTGACAGAATATCATAAAATAAGGCTTTGTTACTTCTACAATACGCATAAAACATTTGGTGGGGGCATCTCCGTAAAGAGTTTTCCATTAGATGTCTGCCAATAGTTGATGGTTTTACTTTATTATGGTTTTATGAGCGCAATGAATTTCTCTTTGTACGGTGGAGACGGTTAAGAATGTGGTCAAATGTGACTTAAAACATTGCCCGTACAGTTAGATTTTATGGTGGCGACAATCACTTCACATTATTTTCAACAGGGACAATTTGTGCAAAATCCTCTGACATCAAACGGCTTCATCTAGGGCTGTGCAATTAATCAAAATTTAATTACAATTTCAAGTATGACACTCCACAATTACAAAATTGGCATAATTGTAAACAAAAATAAAAGATTATAATAATAATAATAATTTTGAGTTGTTTAAATTTATATAGTTGCTCTTTTTTTAATTTATAAAATAAATAATTCAATAAATCATGTTTGGTCCAAAAGAAACTTGCATAATCTGTGTTTCAACGAAATGTATTTGTCTTAATATTTTTTACGTTTAAATATTGTCTTGTTTTGCACCCAAAAAAGCAAATGATCATCCTAATCGTGATTTCAATTATTACCAAATTAATCGTTATTAATATTTTCTTCATAATCTAGCAGGCCTACTTCAGGTTGCTTCAGAGTGGTGAAGTCGTCAGGAGACCAGAGGAAGGATCAAAGGAAAGAAAGATGAATCAAAGTTAAATCCAGCACCAACCAGACACCACCTGCCACCCACAGGGTTACAAAACCAAATTGTAGCTTAAACATTGCCTGTACGTTTATGATGGTGAAAGTTTCTGTGAGGCAGGTGTCAACTAGTGTCAACAATTGTGGTTCATTGAAAAAACAAGAGCGAAAACACTGAGACTCTCCCATCCCATTTGAAATACTTTTAAAATTGAACATCCCACCCATGCACATTCATGGAATTTTGTGTGGTAATAGAGTTGTTGCTTTAAAAAAAAAAAAAAAAAAAAAAAAAAAAAGGATTCAGTTCAGCTTCCTCTGGGTATTCGTTGAGCTCACATGTTGCTCCCTTGCAGAGGTAGGAAATGCGTAATGAGTTTGTGCGGGTGCGACGTGGACGGCATAATGTTGAAAACGACTATTAATCATTCATGCTCGTTCGCTACTCGCACTTATGTATTATGAATAAAAGGCGGCGCTTGGCCTTTTGCGCACTGCAAACATTTATCCCCCCGTCGGACGCTCTTGCATTTAATCTCAAGTGAAAGTGTAACGCTCTGTGATGTCGCCATTTTGTCTGATCAAGATGTTGAGAAACATTTTCTTTGGGTTGGCTGCAAGCAATCATGGCCGCAAACCTCTAACGGGTCCAGGTAGCTTCAATCCATTTCCCTGGCAACGTTTCCCTTACATTCCGGTCCTGTCGCCATCACGGGCCCATTAACGGCTTGTTAGAAAACAAGCCAATGGAAGCATTTTGCAACGCCATGTTTCGAGCTACTCGCTGGTGTCCAATTTGAACCCTATTTGGTTTGATCCGGGAGCATGTTTGGTGATTTCGCAATGGGAATCAGCTGCGCTGAACACAAAAGGGAAAAAAAACAATTGATTTTTATTCTCAGATCAAGCAGTGGCTATACAGTTATATTTCTCTTAATGAAGCTTGTTTCTTTGTCACTTCTCCCCAGAAATCTGCAATAACTCACCAGTAATCATTTTAAAGGCAGAATATTATGAAAAAAATATTTTTAAATGTTTACATTATTATTAATATTATTATTTTTTAAATAAAGTATTTTATTAGCTACTATTTTATTCATATTTAGATGCCTAGTTAAAAAAGTGTATAATTATATTTATTTCATCCATCCATCCATCCATCCATCCATCCATCCATCCATCCATCCATCCATCCATCGCTTATCTGGGGTCGGGTCGCTGGGGCAGCAGCTTTAGCATAGCTAAGCATATTTATTTCATTCATTAAAAAAGAAATGAAAGGGAACAGAAAGAAGTGAAACTTATATGTGCCCCTGATAATAAATAAATAAATATATAAATACATAAATAAAAAAATAAAATAGAAATAATAATAATAATAATAATAATAATAATAATAATAATAATAATAATAATAATAATAATAATAATAATAGACAGTAAGCCAGGGGTGTCAAACATAAGGCCCGGGGGCCGGATCAGGCCCGCAATGGGGTTTAATCCGGCCCGTGAGATGGTTGTATAAAGTGTAATAAATAAATAAATGTAGGCCCAATTAATCAGCCGGCCACAATCAAAGCTTATAAA
The DNA here is from genome assembly GCF_051991245.1 of Festucalex cinctus. Taxonomy (NCBI): domain Eukaryota; kingdom Metazoa; phylum Chordata; class Actinopteri; order Syngnathiformes; family Syngnathidae; genus Festucalex; species Festucalex cinctus. The sequence goes on from NC_135417.1 coordinate 15,953,959, forward strand.
TTCATAATTACACAAGTAAGTCTCAGTTGAGCAATGCAACTTGTACATGGAATTGCTCTGAATGTCGTTATTTTAAGCACAATTTAAAGTTAGTTTGTTTAAAAAATAAAAACATGATTCAAACACAAACGTGCTGAATAAGACACACATATGACAAGTATTAGCGTCCGTATAACTTCTTTTTTTTTTTTTTTTTTTTTTTTTTTTTTTGAAGAGCTCAGAATTGTTCATTCGGTAGTCTTACCGATTCAACGTCTTGTCATCATTGCTCTTTTCCTTTTTTTTTTTTTTTTTTTTGTGTGTGTGTGTATGTGTGCGTGCGTTTGCGTGCGTGCGTTTGCGTGCGTGCGTGCGTTTGCGTGTGTGCGTTTGCGTGCGTTTGCGTGCGTGCGTGTGCGTGCGTGCAAATACGTATAAATTTATACTCATTCATTCACCTAAAACCTTATAAATATCCCATTACCCTTCGCCTTAACCAGGTACTTCAGAATCTTGCCAGAGTCGTGAGATTTAAATGGTCAGGAGACCAGAGAAAAGGTCAGAAAAAAAAGAAATAAAGAGAAAAGAAAGGTAAATCAAAGTGACATCCAGCACCGACCAAACACTTCCTGCCTTCCCCATGATTACAAAATCAAAGTCTTACGCCAACCCCGGAAGCCTCTAAATTCCAGCAAATTTAGCGAGATCTCAAGAGCCCAGAGGAAAAACTAAAGAGAGGAAGGAGGGAAGGATCGATAAGGCAGAGTGAGATCAATAGAAGCCAGTACATCCAATCCATCAAAGTGAAGTCCAGCACCAACAAGACCCCTCCTGCGTGGTTACAAAACCGGAGTCTTATGCCAACCCCAGAAACCTCATACTTCTAATAAATTAAGATCTCAAGTGACCAGAGGAAAAACTAAAGAGAGGAAGGAGGGAAGGATAGATAAAGAAAAGTGAGAACCACAGACACCAGCACCAACTGATTCAAGGGGCTGTGGGAGGGAGAGGGTACTTCTGTTGAGTTTCAGTAGATGCTGGTGCGACGGATCTGGCATGCATAAGGACCACCACCAAAGAGAGAAGCCGTCAACCGCGGTCCAGCAAAGCGAGCACCCCCCCCCGGAATCCCCAGGCCGCGGCAGCACCAAGGCCACCCCCAAGCCACCCGAGCGGACACCGGTCAGCGAGCCGACCCAGACACCCGGAACACCCCCGCCCCAGCCCCGGCCCACACCCCCGAGCCCAAGGCCGTAGAACGAGGCCCAGCGGGCCCCCACAGCGCCCCACCGGTCCCCAGCCCCCATCCCCCCACGACCCCCCCGCACCCCACCCAAACCCGCCATCCACCACGACCCAGGCCCCACCACCCCCGACCCCCAAACCCCCGAACACACCCCGACCCCCAGCACCCAACCCCCCACCCACCCATACCTCCACCCCCCCCCCAAACAAGCCGCCCCCCCCCCGACGGCCGCCACCCCCCCCCCCGCGAACCCGGCCCCCCGCGAGAACCCCCCACCCCCCCCCCGGAAACCGGCACCGGGCAGCAGCGCAGAGAGGGAAGATGTGCCCACCCCACCTCCAGCCGCGCGAGATTTGCACCGCGGCGGGAGGGGGGAAGCAGAGGAGGAAGCACCAGGGGAGAAGGCGGGACACCAGAACACCGAGCCCGGTGGGGAGAGGCCCCGGTCGTCACGCCAGAGTACAAGTGACACCTAACCCTGTTACTGAGTCCGCCAGCTCGCCGACTGGCGAGCTCTACCCTTACACCGTGAATGTGGCCCCACCCAGTGTATATACAAGTGTGTGCGTGTGGTGCATTAAAATTGGGAGCAGGTGAGTCGGAGCAGAGGGAAAAAATTTCCCCTACTCCGACACACCCGTATCCCCCCCCAAAAAATGAATATGTATATGTGTGGTGCATTAAAAAAGGGAATGGAGGGACAAAGTGGTGGGGCAGGGACACAAATGGGGGGGACCACAGCGCTGCCAGGCACTGCAGTCCATCCCCTCTGATGGCTCCCCGCCCCAACTCACCCCTCCCCTTGGACGTGAGGTGCATTAAAATTGGAGGGGAGTTGAAGGGTGAAGACGGTGTTTCCACCCTTCCCCACCCCACCAAGAAATGTGTTGTGTGCCCTATGTGTATATTTACAAAGTGTATAGTGCAAGCTAGTGAAGTGAGTAAGAGGAGCGACCAGCGGGGCCTCACCCAACCCGGCGGGTGTAGGTGGCACGCCCGCCCCCCAGCACCCCCACCCCCTGCCGCCCCCCACCTCATCCACCCGGCACCACAATGGGCGGGCAGCCAGCGCAGCAGGGCTACCGGACAGCCCACCAGCCACCGGGGCCCGCCCGGGGCACCAGGAGTTATACCGGAGCGGGGCAGGCCCCAAACCCTCGCCCGGCCCCCGGAGCCCGACGCCCGGGCCGGGGAGGGAGCCCCAGGCCCAGGGAGAGGGAGGGGGAGGGGCCGCAGGGCAGACAGGGAAGGGGGGGGGGGGGCGGGGGAAGCGGGGAGAAGACGACAAGAAGGCGAAAGGGCGGCTGCAGGGCAGGAGGCGGGGGGGGAGAGGAGGAGGGAGGGCGACAAGGGAAAAGGGACCGGGAGGCAGAGGAGGATGGGCGGGAGGAGGCGAGGAGGGAGAGGCGACGGGGGGGAGGAAGGGGGAGGGGAGAGGGAACCACGGGGCACACCGGAGGCCCACCCACCCCGAACCGCGCCGCCGGGCACGGAGCAGCGGACCGCGCCGGGACGGCACCGCCCCGGGCACCAGGGGAAGCACCCCAACACCGCACCCCACAGGGGGCCCAGGGAGCGGCCAAGACGCAACCGCCACCGAGCAGACAACGGGGGGGGGGGGCAGAACCACCCCCGCCCGACCACAGGGGACGGCGTCAAGAAAATTGACTAATTAGCATGCAGTAACACCAAGTGTTGATGCTTAGTGCCCACTAGAAATAGATCTTAAGGAGTTATTGAGTATAGTGTCGTATAGTGTGGTATGCTCGAGCCCACTAGCAGCAACTAGGTTCCTGACTATATAAAAATAAAAACAATCAGATACAAAATACCAAATACAGGAGCAGCGAAAACAGAAGTTGTAACGATGTGGTGGCTCTCGTTAACAGGCAGAATCTTGGCAGGATTAAGTTGCCAAATTGAGATTAAAATATTCTATGTACATAGACCATATTTGTTTAAATCTTGATACTTGATTTTTATTTAAGGCAGAGATTTTTTCCATTGAGATATAATTTATTAGTAAGTTTAACCAGTGGTCGATATTTAGAGATTGTTTATTTTTCCAATTGACAAGGATTATTTTTTTAGCAATAGTAAGGGCTATAAATATAGATTGAGATTGTTTACATGGTCGCTCAGTTATTGTTAAGTCACCTAGTAAACACAGTCTTGGAGATAAAGGAAGCCTACAGTTTAATATATCAGCGAGCTTTTCCAAGATTTTAGTCCAGAAATGCAGCACTGGAGTACATGACCATAAAGCATGAAGATAAGTATCGGCAGTGTTTTGTGAGCACTGGAGACAAATGTCGGAGTCAGAGAGTCCCATTTTTTTCATCATATATTGTGTAATATATGTTCTATGAAGTATCTTATATTGGATAAGTTGCAAATTTGTCTGTTTGGTCATTTTAAATACATTTTCACAGATTTGGGTCCAAAAGTCTGGTTCCGGAACTATAGACAAGTCTTTTTCCCATTTTAAAGTCGGTAAATACGTTTTATTTGTGTATAAAAATAACTTATATATTTTTGATATTTTCTTTATTGTTGTTGGAGAAAGCTTTATAATATCTTTAGCTAAGACAGGCAGTTGGAGCGTATCTTGAAGTGTTGGGATTTGTTTCTTAACCATATTTTTAACTTGCAGATAATGTAAGAAATTTCCCTTTTTTATTTCATATTTCTGGACCAAGTTTGTATACGATATAAACTTATTATCTGAGAAAAGATGATGAAGGTGTGTAATTCCTTTCTGCTCCCATAGGCTTAAATGGAACGACTGATTATTAAGTTGAAAGTCGGGGTTATGCCAAATGGGAGAGAGCCCACAGGGCGCCAATTGGGAGTTTGTAATTTCTAATGCCTTCCACCAGGCAGTCAGGGTGGCGGCTATCATTGGGTTTTTAAAACAATTATGTCGTCTTATTGATTTTGTAATAAAGAGTAAATCTGACAGTCTAAGATTATTACAATCCTTCTGCTCCAATTCCAACCAACAGTTAGTATCTCTGTTGGGTTGTGTCCATAGCACAAGATATTGTAGTTGATTAGCTAGATAATAGTACATAAAGTTTGGTGCCTCTAAACCTCCTTTAGATTTACTTTCCTGAAGAGTAGATAGACTAATTTTGGCTTTTTTTTTATTCCAATAGAATTTTATGATAGCAGAGTCCAGCGATTGGAACCAGTTAGACGTAGGTTTAAATGGAATCATTGAAAATAAATAATTAATCTTTGGTAAAACTTTCATTTTTATAGTAGCTATCCGTCCTATTAAAGAGATCGGAAGATTATTCCAGCGTTCCAGGTCACTACGGATACTATCCAATAATGGTGAAAAATTTAAAGAAGTTAATTCAGTTAACTTAGGTGAAATTTTAACACCTAAGTATTTTAAATTACCTGTAGGAAAGGAGTAGTGTGGATCCTGACTTGTAGGATTCCATGAATTTTCTGTAATAGGTAATAATGTTGATTTTGTCCAGTTAATAGAGTAATCTGATAAGTGAGAGAATTTAGTTATTAATTTAAATGCTTCCCCTAGCGAGATAGCAGGTTCTTCTAAATAGAGTAATATATCATCGGCATATAGATTAATTTTATGTTCTATTGTCCCGGAGTGGATTCCTTGGATCCGTCTATCCTGACGTATAGCTAATGCAAGCGGCTCAATAAATATAGCAAATAATAAAGGAGAAATTGGGCACCCTTGTCTTGTTCCCCTTTGTAAAGTAAAACTCTGTGATGTAATCCCATTAGTAGTAACTGTAGCTTTAGGAGAATCATATAATATTGAGACCCATTGAATGAATGACTCCCCGAAGCCGAATTTATTTAAGACAGCAAAGAGGAAGGACCAGTTAACTTTATCGAATGCTTTTTCTGCATCCAGCGAAATAACAACTGCCTTTTTATCATACCGCTGTGACATACTAATCAAGTTAAAGAGTCTCCTAATATTATTAGTAGAATGACGACCTTTAATAAAACCTGTTTGATCACTATGAATAATTGTCGAGATTACCGTCTCTAATCGAGATGCCAAGGCCTTAGCGATAATTTTAATATCGGTATTAATTAGTGATATCGGTCGGTAACTTGACGGGAGGGTAGGGTCTTTTTCTGGCTTTAATAAAAGTTTAATTGCTGCTATATTCATATCTTGACGTATATCACCTTTACTTTTAATTTCAGTTACTACTCTTAGAAATAATGGAGCAAACATTAACCAGAAATGTTTAAAAAATATAGCCGGAAAGCCGTCTGGACCAGGTGCTCTGCCATTAGGCATACTGTCTAAAGCACGATACAACTCATCTATAGTAAGCGGGGTATCGAGAATATCTTTATGTTCAATAGATAACTGAGGTATATTTAAGCTGTTTAGGAATTCCTCAATATATTCAGGGTTAGGTCTATTAATTTCTGTGTATAGATTTCGATAATAGTTATAAAAAATATGGTTAATTTCTTCTGGTGATTGTGTGCATTCACCATTTATATCTTTAATAGCCGTTATAAGAGATTTTTCCCGATTCCGTTGAAGTTGATTTGCCAGGAATTTACCTGATTTATTATTATGTTCAAAATTATTATATCTCAACTGTTGTATTATAAACTCTGTCTTTTTAGATAACATGTTATCTAACTGTATTTTTATATTCTGTAGTTCTATCCATATTTGATTATTTGGGTTTAATACATATTCATCCGTTAGTTGTTTAATTTTATCTTCCAGGTATTTTTCTAATTTTTGATCCTGTTTCTTTTTATAAGTTGAATATGATATAATTTTCCCTCTAATTACCGCTTTCCCTGCTTCCCAGAGAAGAGATGGAGATATATTTGGAGAGTCATTTATTTCCAAAAAATCTGCCCACTCCCTTCTAATAATTTTATCAAACTCTACGTCTTTCAGTAATGAGATGTTAAAACGCCATATCGGGGGAGGTTTAAAGGTAGAGTCAATTTGTAGAGTGAGGGAGACTGGTGCATGATCACTTATAATTATAGAATGTATTTTTATAGCAGTTTTATCAACAATAGAATTATTTGTAAGGAAAAAATCAATTCTTGAGAATGATCGGTGCACAGCAGAGAAGAAAGTAAATTCCTTCTTAGTTGGGTTTTGAAGTCTCCAGCCATCGCTGAGGCCAAAATCCTCCATATATTCATCTATTACTTTAGCGGATCGTAATCGCCTTGTATATATCGTATTATTAGAACGATCTATTAACGGGTTCAAGACCGTGTTAAAATCACCTCCAATAATAATAGTAGAATTTGTTGCTAAATCGAGTAACCGAGAGAAAAATTCATGGAAAAAATCAGGGTCATCATTATTTGGGGCATATAAATTACCAATTGTATATACTTTATTAAATATAGTTACCTGGATAATAATATATCGGCCCTCTAAATCTGTTACTATATTATTTAGAGTAAAGAATAAATTCTTATGTATAAGTATAGAGACACCTCTTTGTCTACTATTATAGGAGGCAGAGTAAACTTGACTAAAATTTTTATCTATAAATAATTTTTCTTCTGATTTTTGTAAGTGGGTTTCTTGTAGGAGACAAATATCTGCCTTAAATTTTGAGAGATGGTCTAAAATTTTTATTCTTTTTGCCTGGGAGCGAGCGCCACACACATTCCAGGAGACCAGAACTAATTTCTGCATACAAGCAATATAGACTCAGTCTTATGTATACATCTATATAAGCTGCTTATTAATATTAACATATTGTAGGATAGCAAAAGAGTAATTAGGCAATTTATATAATTTATATAAAGAGAGAGATAGCAAGTAGATAAGTATAATAGTGAAGAAACGTGGGGGGAAGTGAGTGTGAAGGAAATCTGTGGGGGATTCAACATAACAATACACCAGTAAATGGTGACCTAAGCGAGATTATTATTATTATTATTAATTTATTTTTTTAAGAATATATTTCTATATTATTATTATTATTATTATTATTACTATATAGCCTATGCATAATATAAATTCATATTCTATTTCGTAACCCATTATCCATACATATACATACATATACATATACATATATATACATATATACACATATACATACACATACATATACATATACCTACGTCACATAATCACACAATGCTCGGCTCTACCAATTGTCAGTTAGAACAGCCAAGGGGTCGAGGTTGGGTTTCGGAATAGCTGGCCGTCGATATATAATTTATCAACGACCATCGAAGTCCGTTTACCCTCCTGTCTATTTTGTTTCATGATAGGAAACAGTACTTTTCGCCGCTCGTTTATCTCTCTTGGGAATTGATCATTCATCCCGAAAGATGTCCCTTTGAGCTCCCGTCCTTTACTTTTTACCAATTCTTTATGTTTAAAATGTTCGAACTTAGCAATAATAGGACGGGGCTTATTGCCCTTACGAGCTCCGAGCCGGTGTACACGGTGAAAAGAGATATTATTTACCGTCTCCTGTGGGATCTTTAGCGATGATGTCATGAATTTTTTTATCTCACCCTCTGGATTATCTGGAGAATTTTCGGATATACCTGAGAATATTAGATTTTCCCGCATACTACGGGATTGAACATCTAAGACCGTTTCCTTTAGCATTTTATTTTCCTTTTTAATCGTCTCCAACTCGGCTGTGACAGCGACGAGAGAGGAGCGTAGCTCGGAGTTATCGCATTGGAGATCGCTTACCTGTTGGCTAACGAATTCCAAACTTGCCTTTAATTCTTTGACGTCCTCGCGGATAAGACAGAGGACGTCAAGTTTTTTATTTATGGAATCCAGCATACTCACCGATACGTCGGCGGTTGCTAAATCGTCCGTGTCTGTTGACGAGTCATTTTTCCTTTTTTTTTTCGAAGGATTATCCCGACTGGCCGCCGGCTCATCCATCGCGCAGCTATAAAAATGATCGTCAATAAAACGTTCGAGGTCGTCCACACTGGATAATATTTCCGATCTTTCTTAGAAAAGAAAAAAATCGAATTTATCTAATCATTAAATTCAGGTTTAATTAGAAATATAAAGCTAATTCTATTTTAGCAGCAGAGCGCCGCCATGTTAGATTTTCCCAGTCTCGCTACCGGTCACGCGATAGTCACAGCATCTCGCGATGGGAAATGTAGTCCATCCAATCCCTGTCTGAATCCCCGTCCGTATAACTTCATTAACGGCACCCGGCACACAATCAGTGAACAATATACAGGTTTATGCAAAAAAAATTTGGGACAATATTTGTACAGATGCGCCCCACAATTTAGGGCTGGCCCACAAATAGCGAAACTCTGCATGTAATTGACGGCAATGTTTTAAAAAGTATGTACAATTTGACCGATCCGGCCCACTTGCGAATATATTTTTCTCCATGTGGCCCCTGAGCTAATATGAGTTTGACACCCCTGCAGTAAGCAGTAAGATGCTTTCATGGTAACAATTAAACAAAAATTATTCAACAGTATGACTTTGTACTATAGTATATTTTTCTAGTAATTGAGCTTTTATACATTTTTAAAAAAAAACAAATGAACTGAGATGATTTAGTTTTATAATCTATTTAATATAATTAATAAATTGTTGTAGTTTTATCAATGTATTGTTTTATTATCTATTGGTTTATTCCTCTTATGTGTCTAGATCTGAAAAGTGTCTGAAAGCAAGCCGTTAGAAATTTCACCAAATTGCGATATAGGCATAATTATTCATTAAATGTTTCATTATTAAATTGCATTTATAATCCTGTATCATTTTACTATATATTTCTTAGCTACATAGTTCCAAAAATGTAGGTGAGCCTTTCTAAATGATGTCATATTGTGATATTCGGGTGCAGGTTTACATCATCAGGTCCTCACCTGGTTTCTCCCAACATAACATAAGAGCACACCTGGGCAAAGATCCGCCATTTTCAAATCGTTACAGGGAAATACACGTCAAAGCTAAGAGGTAAGCAGAGCTGCAAAAGTGTTACCTTCTGGTGCATACGAGAATGTCCGTCCAAATTGTCCACGTGGGGGATTGAGAACCTTTTTTGTATTTTAAGACTTTTGGTTATTTTTTATTTATTTATTTATTTTTTATGGTGAAAAGAAAAATGTGCAATATGGCTCCTTTAAATCTATATCACAACAAAAAGCAAATATCTTAATTGAAATAGACAAACATCGGAGAGCGACTTTATCAGCTCTGTGTTCCCAGGAAAATCTCAATGACCTTATACCTAACCAGCACTAATTACAACTTCACTCACGGGAAATCAAAGGCACACTACAGGTGTTTTTTTGTTTGTTTGTTTTTTTTTCTATCAGATTTTTAATTTTTTTTTAATTACTGTGGACGGTCAATTTAAAAAAAAAAAAACATCATAAATGTACACGTTGCTAGGTTGCGCTTGGATGTCAGCGTATAAAGTTCATTTCAGCGGAACAATAAAACTTAATCAGGATGGGAAAAAAAACAAATGAAAATCGAAAAGTACTCTCTTCTCAAGCTCGTGCTGTATACAGATAATATTTCTAGTTACGGGTCTTCAAAGTGTGCCTTACTTGTCTTTCATCGATCTGGGATCTCTGATCTAGTGAAGTGTATACACCCAAACGTTCCTTCTAAAGACTTGCAAAGACATTTTCTCCCTTCCATCTGCATCTTTGTTCCTGTGCACGTTGCCTGGATCAAACCAACGGGAGACCATTGATTTCGAACCTCGCAAACAGCTCGGGAGTTTCACTCCCGATTTGCCTATTCCAGTTTAAGCCTTAGCATGTTTCATCACTGCGGTCATTGATCACGTACATCCAGAGCAGTTATTGAAGTTCTGTTTTGGCTTTTAAAACAAATATTACGGGACAGATTAAAAAGCAGCACACCATATTTGGCCCATGGGCCATATTTCCCCGCCATCCCTTGTGTAAAACGTACTTCTGGTTCCTTGTTGTATTTTGGCAAAATCGTCTCGTAAATATGTTACGAACACTCCTGGCTGTTGTTTTAAATTGAGCAGAAACAAAGGACAAAGGTCAAACGTCTTCAACAACCCAGCAGTATTCCAAATGTTCTTATTTGATTTGTTCCTGTTTTCGTCAGAACACTCCCATTGTTACTTTACAGCTTGTGTATGAACGATATGTAACCTAAATCTGTTATCAGCGTCGCTTGAACCTTGACCCTTACCTTTTCAGTATGTTGACGCGCTTTATTTACCCAAAGGCTACAAGAACAGCTAACAGTGAAGAGAACAAAGCAGACCGCAGAGTCAACAGTAAACAGAATAGCAATTTTTTTTTTTAATACGTTTTGTGTCACGAACGCTGAAACATGTAGATGGTTAAAAAAAAAAAAAAAAAAAAAAAAAAAAGATTCAGTCACACTTGAAAGCTTATTTAGTCATTTTTACATATTCTTCTTAACAACTCATTTTGTACACCTTCATAGTTAATAAGTCAACATGGTCGGAGGTGATAACAATTTCTGATGTTGCAAATGAGTGACTCGTAATGTTTGCCCAATTGCCTGATATCAATTAATAAAATCATGAATCGATTATTTTAATATCTTTGTCCCATAAATTCGTAAGAAAATAGAATTTGAAGGCCATTTTTTTGTATCATACTGTTTTCTTGTAATTTACTGTTCAAATGAATTTGAAAGTATTTTCTTACATTCATGAAAGACTTATTGCACTTTAAGACAATTCGGAATCTTTTAAATTTATATTTATTGAATTAGGATTCTGAAAATATTTTCCATCTCATCCTTGCTGATGATGATCATTTAACGAGTTACTACTGCCTCTGCAACATTTAATTTAGAATTTGGAATTGAATGTTTGTGGAGTTTTTTATTTACCAGGTCCTTGATATTTAAGAAGAATCGCACTCTTGGTAAAGAATGGACTGGTGCCAGTCAATCGCAAGGCACGTATAGACAGAAACGGTTTAGACAACGGTTAAAGTGGAAGTCAACCTTCAACATTTTCTTGCCAATAATATGTTATATGTGACCTCACTAGTCTAAACATGACATTCTGATTAATACTACATTTGTGGAATTTGCGTTATGAAGCGAAATCTAGCCATTTTTATCCATCTCAGGGGGCGGCCATTTTGCCGCTTGCTGTCGACTGAAGATGATATCACAGTTGTTCGGAACAAAGGAAACGACCAATCACATTTCACCTGTGCTCTGAGGCTGAGCTGTGATTGGTTGTTGCTTGAGCCCTGAGGAACTGTGATGTCATCTTCAGCCGACAGCAAGCGGCAAAATGGCCGCCCCCTGAGATGGATAAAAACGGATGGATTTTGCTGCTTAATTCATATTCCAGTAACACAATATCCACCAGAATACCATATTTAGACTGGTGGGACTGCATATAACATATTATTGTCAAAAAAAAAAAAAAAAAATGTTTTTGGGTTGGCTTCCTCTTTAATAGCAAGTACATAGGGAAACACTGAATGGATCACCAATCAATCACAAGGCATGTATCAACTAGTGTTGTTCCGATACCGATACTGGTATCGGCAGAGGTGCCGATACTGCATTAAAACAGTGGTATCGGTATCGGTGACTACTCACAAGTAACATGCCGATACCATTAATTCCAACGCTAATATATAATTTTGGATGCAGCATCTTGTGTCTTGCGGGTGAACGACATTCACTGGTATGTGACATGTTCACTGCATGCCGATCCAAGATATCCTATTGGCCCTTAAATGCTCTGAACCAATGGCAGGACAGCTTTTTCATGTTGAGGAAAAAAAAAACTTAAGTATCGGTATCGTATCGGTAATGGCCGATACTGCAAAGCTGGGTATCGTATCGGGAGCCAAAAAACGGTATCGGAACAACACTAGTATCAACACACATCGGACTGGTGGTCAGTCAATCGCATGTCACATGTAGACAATGGATTGGTCACCAGTCAATTGCAATGGACGGGTCGCCAGCTAGCCACAATAGCTCGGCTCATATAGACAACCAATAGGCTGTACGCTAGTCAATGACAAGACACATTTATTCAGAAGGTGCTGAAATGTAAAGTTCCGTGGCTTGTCATTTTTGGGGAGATTTAAACATAAACAAAAGTAGTTTAATCTTACGGTATTACTCTTGTATTTGCAAAACCCAGTCTTGGAGAAATGTTCCTTGAAATCCTGCATTATCATTGAACTCACCGTCCTTCATTTCTGGAGGACCGTCAAAAGTCCAAGGGTGATTTCTCCTCATATAATTCTGATCATTGGTGGGTGTGGCATCAAGAGGCATCCAGTTTTGTTTGTACCCCGAAGCTGGATCGGCTTGACCGGGTGCCACATTATTGCTGATGTAATTTCCAAGTGGAGCCGAGGGAGCTCGGTCGCAGTCGGTCACAACCGGCGTCCCATCGACACACCCAGAATCTGACGATTCGGAGCTGTCCAAACGCTTCAGCAGAGCTAAAACCGACGAATCCTTTTCCGATCCGGGTAGGTCAGATAGAAGGGGTTTTCTCTCTGTGCCGCTCGCTACCTGGAAAGCGACAGACGACAACTTCAGCTGTCCCTTGGCGTCTCGCACCGTGTGCAACTTCAGCTGTCCGCATGGTTCCACGTCCAGGCTTTGCGGTGGAGGTGATGGTCCTTCCCGGTCTTCCACAGGGAGCCTCGAGGGCTCATTCAGTTCTGCGGGAACAGCCGCCGCCAAGGAACTGTAGACGACAGAGGACTGGCTGCTGGACGGCTGGACAGTTGACCTCCCCACCGATGACCCGGTGATGCCCAGCCAGGGTTGGCAAGGCAAGTCCTGCGGGGAATAGCTTCCAACAGGTCCAACATGAAGCCCGTTCGGCGTAGGCTTGACGGGAGCTGACTTGTAGATGTCGATTTGCTCAGTTTGAGCGGAGACCGTTGGCCTGCGCATAATCAGATTATTCTCTGGGGTTTGCTGGAAACTTGGCAGTACTCTGGCAATATGCACTTCCTGTTGTAAAAGGCAGATGACACATTAAGGCAAGGCAAGTTTATTTGTATAGCACATTTCATACACAAGGCAACTCAATGTGCTTTACACAAGGAAAGACAACACATAAGCATCAAGAAACAGTAGTTAACATTCAGAGGAAGAAAAATAAATAAAAATAGGTTACAAAATTTACTAAAAAGAACATACAATAACAATCTTAAAACATTATTCAACAAACTTTAAAACATTTAACATAAGGACGTTTAAAATAATAAAAAAAAACACTTAATTAAAGCTGTTTAAAAGTCCCTAATCAAAGGTATCTGAAAAAAGCAAAGTTTTTAACCTGGATTTAAAAGCATTTACACTCGGGGCTGACTTCACTTCTGTTGGTAGCCTATTCCATCTCTTAAGGAAATTGTGGAATCTATTTTCTTATCTTGCTAGCTAACTAGCTAGCTATTCATCAGTAAACATGCGTATGTAAACAACCCACCTATACTTGCTTCAAATTCACCCACAGTGGTGCTACTTTGGCTTACGAGTGCCGCAATTTACAAATTTGTTTGGATTATAAGGACATTTTGAAACCTTTCACAAACCCTGACAAAAACCCAACATTAGCTACACTCGAATGCATTTGTCACTCAGTGAGATACAGTGAATTTTTCATGTATGTATTTATTTAAATTTCCACTATAAAATATTGTGCTGACACTGGGAACTCCATCCACATATTTTTAAAAATTAAAAAAAAAAATGTTAAAATTAAGAAATTATGTTGAATTTTTGGAAAACATCTACAGTGGTAAATCTTCAGGTAGCCTATTACTTGCTTTTTTAATTTTTTAAATATTTTTTTCCAGTTTAACACATGGTGATGACCAGGGAAGCTCCCTGCAATTTTTTTTTTTTTTTAATCATTCTTAAACGAATCTGTCTATTCTTTCTATATTTAAAATTAAAAGAAAAACCTTCCAAGTGTTCAAAATTTGTTTGAACAAACATGCTTAATGGCATTTCAACAAATTAGTTTTTTTAAAATTCTGATGATAATATTTTCTCTTTTACTGCAAATGAATATCAACTTAAAATATCTGTTGCCGGCCTCCTTGACTGAAAGCTAATAGTCGATATCGGCCTTGAAAAAAAACACATCTGTCTATCACTACTTTTGTGTACCGAATGTTGTACGCAGTACATTAGAAAAGTTATTCTTTCCATTGTGTTGTGTTTATGTCACCACAATAAATATATATATATTTGTGCGTCACCAAACTACTGTTGCAATTACTAAAAGTAAATATTTAAACAGTCATTCAATGGCCTCAACTTTCTGCTGACATGCCAAATCTTGTGCTACAGGGCCTGATTTTCCAGTTTTGCCACATTTCCAGATGGTTATTTTAGACCAAAGATTGCCCACCAGTGCGCCGTAGCACAAATCATTAGGTCGAGCAGGAAATTAGCAAATTGCACCTAATTATTGCTCTGCATGTGTGCGCATGCTACTGTGTATATAACATTTGTTTTGTTGTTTTTGTTTTATGATGTGCATCACGTCCAGTGGCACACAGCAACCGACAGAAGAATGGAACACTCTTCCACTTGCTGGACGAAGGTGGAAATAACCTGTGTGTCCACTTTTTGCGACGCTGCTGTTTTGGTGATGTGTAGAGAGATTTTGGCTAACATACAAAGGTTGGGTAAACGGCGGTGGAAGAATGTGACTGCTCACCAGTGATCGTGGCAGCTTCCTGTCCAGCCCGCCCTTCATGTAGACAAACGCCGCTCCAACCGACGCCATGACAATGATAGCCAGTAGGGCGGCGCCCGTGAGTGCCCACGCCAGAATCTTGGCAGGGTCACTTGGCTTTGCTTAAGGAGAAGTACAGATATTTGTGTAAAATATAAACAAAAGTACAGATACTGATCCAAATCCACATTTCTAAAGTAATAATGTACATTCTCTGAATTGTACTTTGGTCTAAGTTGTTGGTTTTTTTAAACTGTCAATTATATCCAGAGGTGGCAAACGTCCAATACGTGCAGTGATAACTTCATTATTTTTCATGTACAATTAATACCTTTTAAAAAGTAATTTTTCTACTTGCTGTCAACTTATGATGACATCACCTGTGCTGAGGAAGTAGGTAACGACCAATCACCTGCTCAATTGTTTTTTGGGTTTGGTCAGTAAAATGAGCCATGATTGGTCATTCCCTACTTCCCCAGCACAGGTGACGTCATCATCAGTGGGCAGCAAGTAGAAAAGTTACTTTTTAAAGGTTCTAATTGTACATGAAAAATAATAAAGTTATCACATTAATTATAGACAAAATATTGAGTTTTTACTGCTGAAAATGGCTCGAGTCAAGTATCTCTTTAAGTACAAGTAGATAACTAAGAAAACACTGACACATGTATAATTACTGATTTAATACCTTCAAAACCTGCAGTTTCTGAAATAGTGAGTTAACTCATTCACTGCCATTGACGGATATACACGTCAATGGGAACGGAATTGACTTAACTCATTCACTGCCATTGACGGATATACACATCAATGGCAGTGAATGAGTTAAATTACAAAAGTAAAAATTGTTTATTTTCAATTATATACCATACTTATTGGTTTTGATAATTTTGGCACAAGAAAAAAATCCACTCAAAATAGTGACCTTCATTTCTTAACTTTGTGGTTTTCATTTATTAACAGTGGTTGTACTGAGATGGAAAAAAAATTATATTGTTGCTGTCTGTGTTACTTTCACAAAGCTCTCAAGTCAATCAAGATCTCAATGGTAAATGTTGGTTGACTTTCCCGTTTGTTTGTTTTTTTTTTTTTTTCCTCGTCTTTGTCATCGGCGGACACTGAAAATAGTAACAAGCCTATTTCGACAAAGTAAAATAAAGAAATGACATTTCCTGAAGTAGGGCGTAAGCATAAGTTACCAAAAAAATAAACACTCAAGTGAATTACAGATACTTTAAGCACACTCACAAAGTATTTGTATTTGGTTACTGTCCTGCATGTGGAAGTCGCGATCCAGAAGTGCTTGGCGGAGCAAAATTGGGGATTTATCTCTGTTGAGAACTGCACAACAGCGTCCTTGAGGGAATTGGAATGTTGATTTTTTTTTTGTGTGTGTGTGTTGGCGTGTGTACTGTATGGTGTGAAGCTGTCGTCATCAGCTTTTGTTATTCTTCGAGTAAGCAGTGGCGCTCCGGTAGGAGATTATTTTTTTCACGCGAGATTTAGTCTCAACAATGGGACAAGAAAGGAGGGAAAGGTCACAGGCACGTTCACTTTCTCATGCTAACAGTCGATAGAGACATGTAAAAATATCCACCCACCATGCTCTATGTTCAAAACTGCAGCTCTGCTTACTCTTTGGCTTTGACAGGACAGTGATTTTTTTTTTTTTTTAAATACCCACAGAAAACCCTGTGCGGCAGGCATCTTAAGTCTAGCCAAAAAGGTCTGAATGGACGCATGGACCCAAATCCTTCTATCGTCAAAAATACCACAACAATTGAAAGTCAAGAGTAACCAATCAGCGTTCACCTGGTAGCGTTTCGCAGAATTCGGCCTTCTCACTCTGCAGAGGAGCCACGTGGCATAAATTCTTGTAGACCACATAGCCACAATATCTTTGGTTGGATTTCAAGTTGAAGACAAAATGAGGAGCTGTACTGTTATGCTCCTAGAAATTGAAAAAAGAAATTGATCAGCCATTGTTCTATTACACTTATGTGGATGAGACAAACTGATACAAAATGAGAACACTCCAAGGTTATTTTAGGTGACTCAACGAAAAAACTAAAACTAAAATTCATAAAACAATTTTGTTAACGAAATAAAATAAAAACAAAATGAAACAAAACGAAACAAAAATGTCCTTCGTTTTAGGCTTTGGTAATTCATTAGATGCATGAGCCTTCGGGGATGAGTTTAAATGTGATTATAAGTACATTGATTTTGATATTAACCGGAATAAGGTGAAAAGAAAGTGTGTCACACATACGTGATGTCATCTAGCAGCAGCCAATGGAAAAGCACCTTCAAATGACGTCACTCATATGGTGTTTTTTTTTTGGTGTTTTTTTAAATATTGTGCACAAGTAATACACTTAAAAAACAACTAAAACTAAACTAAAAGTAAGCATTAAGTAACTAAAACTAATAAAAACTAACAGAACCACACTGAAAACTAATTAAAACTAACTAAACTTAAAAAAACAACTCAAAACGAACTAAAATGAAAATTCCAAAACCACAATAACCCTGGAACACTCACAAGGAGCTGCGTTCGTTCACAACACGCGACCAGATGCCGACGTGCAATATAACCCATCCAACCAACCCGACCCCCAATCCAGCTTTTCAATTTGGGTTGACTGCTGAGATAGGCGCCAGCACCCCCCGCGACCCTTGTGAGGAATAAGCGGTCAAGAAAATGGATGGATGGATGTAACTACCTGTTTAGCCGACTCGGGGGAGGCGAGGTTAAAGGTGAATTCAATGCAATTATCGACGAGCCTGCTTCTGTACTTCTTGATGATGTCCTCCAGGGATTCGCCGTTCGGCCCCAACGGAAGCTCGGCGCTAACGTGCAGGGATGTCGGCGTCACGACTGTTGACAAGTTGGCTTGGCCCAGAGTCGCTGCAGCAGTCACAGAAGATCCATCATTCAACACGTGCAACTCTCATTTGCGAATGTGGTTACTTAATACTTACTCATGATGGGTTCAAGCCTGGACGTCATCCCGTGGAACCGACCGTCGGCGTACACCCGCGCATTGTAGTATACGAGAAGGCGCGGCGGTGTTTCTGCAGTCAGGTCGCACTGAAGTGCTGTGATGTTCTGGCACTCGCTCTTGATGTGGTAAGGTTCTTCTGTTTCGTACCTGGAATGATTTTGGTGTTTGAAATGAGGTTGATACTGCCACACACAGGTAGTATACCAACATCTTGTCTCAAGTTGAGTATTATTCCTCTTTTGACATCTAAATTAGAAAGGCGTGATTGACAAATGTCACTGAAAGGTGTAGGTGTGTTCAGTGTTTTTTTTTTTGTTTTTTTTTCTCCCTGATCTTCCTCGAAAATAATTGGGGACAATCATGGTAAAAATCAGTTTTCCTTTTGCAGGTGATTTGAATCAGGGAAGTACTTGACATTTTCCTCATACAGAACCTAAGTCTTAGGGGTGTGCCAAAAAATCGATTCATAAAAGAATCGAGATTCTCACTTATTAATCGAATCGAATCGATATTAATATCCAAAAATCGATTTGATTTAAATTACAAATAAAGAATAAGGAGAAAAGGCAGTTGGAGCCCACATGCTGTTTTTTTGGAAAAAGGCACTTACAATACAAAATGAATAAATGTTTAAACAAAAAAAAAAAAAACTTTAATGTCTATTTGCCATTTTGTCTTGCAAAGCAGACTGGAGCAGATCATCACAATGTTGTGCATATCTGTAAATTGAAGCAGAAATCATTTGTCAATCAAATAATTTTGAATCGAAAATCGATTCTGAATCGAATCGTAGACCCAAAAATCGTAATCGAATTGAATTGTGAGAGAGTCAAAGTTTCCAAGCCCTACTAAGTATACAACTAATAACATGTCGTTCTAATACATCATGTGGATTAGGTGTGAGAGCATTCCTTTAAATTCCTTCTTTTATACTGATTGCAACTATGAGTGGAACAGGACGTGTATTAGCGCCAACTAGCGCAATGCTAGTTTTGAGAGTATACTATGTAACATTCATTTAAAGGGGAAGTCAACCCCCAATTATTATTATTTTTTTACATTGACAATATTATGTTATGTGCAGCCCCACTAGTCTAAATATGGCGTTCTGGTTAATATTGTGTGTGGAATATATCAGTTAAGAAGCATAATCCAGCCATTTTTATCCATCTCAGGGGGTGGCCATTTTGCCACTTGCTGTCAATGTCAGTGTTGCTCAGGTCTCGGGCAACAACCAATCACAACGCAGCTTCAGAAAACAGGTGAGCTGTGATTGGCCGTTTGCCTGAGCCCTGAGCAACATTGATGTCATCTTCGGTCGACTGCAAGTGACAAAATGCCCGCTCCATTAAATGGATGACTGTATTTTGTTTCATAACTTATATTTCACAAATGTAATATTAACCAGAAAGCCATGTTTAGACTAGTGAGGGAACATATAACATATTATCAAGAAATGTTTAAAGCTACTGCTAGCTGTATGCATTTTTTTTATGTCAAAATGTGGTTACGTTTTTTCCTGTTTATATTAAAACCAAAGTACCTTCCGAAGTGTGATTTTTGTCTTACTGCCACACCTCAAGTCGCTGTCAACCTTTGCTCCTGTTTCACACTAAGATGTAGCAACAGTTTTTTGTTTTTTTTTAGCTATTGTGGACGGCCATTTCCATGATTGTGTCATGTTTCAGTTTGGTTTGGGTTAGGTTTTGTTTTATTTTGGTGAGTGTGTTGTTTGTCTGGTGTTCTTGTGTGTTTCCCCTGTCTCGTTATGTCTGAGTAGCTGTGTGTCATTCCCCTTCCCAGTGTGTATTGACCTAATTAGTGCCTTCTGCCTGTTGTTGTTTCCCCATGCCAGTCCATGTCTTGTTGCCCTTGTCGCTTTAGTTTGTTTTTGACCTTGTTAATTTTTATTTTGCCAAAGTACCTTGTTTGCCTTTTTTGTTAATTAAACCTTTTTTTTTTTTTTTTTTTTTTTTACTTGTATCCCTACCTTGCCTTGTTTTTGTTGCCCCCTGCATTTGGGTCCTGCCTCCGACACCCCCCAATGCTGATAGAAAAACAAACTAAAGCGACAAGGGCAACAAGACATGGCCTGGCATGGGGAAACAACAACAGGCAGAAGGCACTAATGGGGTATATGCCACGGAAGAGGCGGGACTGTTTTTGCACATCAGTTTGTTTCCGGTTCAGTTTGTGACGTGTGGGATGCGTCAAAAATACTTGTGCTTCCGACTTTGTGCCCCTCGGTTGCAGGTTCGCAACCCGGACCGGAAACAAACTGATGTGCAATATCACGTCCCGCCTCTTCCGTGGCATATACCCCATTAGGTCAACACACTCTGGGAAGGGGAATAGCACACAGGTGGACCTACTCAGACATAACGAGACAGGGGAAACACACAAAAACGCCAGACAAGCAACACACTAATCAAAATAAAACAAAACCCAACCCAAACAAAACTGAAACATGACAGATTGTGCATTAGTAGAGTATGGTATCGTCCTTTAGTATAGTGGTTGTAATGCAATATTTCGGCTGGTTCCGTACCTCCTGTACTGGACGCTGTAGAAGACCTGTTGGTTTGGTAGCGAAGGCTCCAATGCATTCCAGTGGAGCACATTGTAAAAGTTCTTGGAGCGAAAGTACACTTTGTCTTCGCCAATGGAAAGACAAGCTGCCACAGACAGAAAGAGTGCAAAGTCCAGTTGAGTCATTTGTTTGGATGATAATTACCGGTTTTTGTTCACTCGTGTCAAACAACAGTCACACCTTTTTCTTAAGTAAGCCAACTTGTAGTACTCTCATGTAACATTACACAAACAGATAGGAATCTTTGTCCACCCATCTTTGATTACGACGAGTGTGACAGTGGTGCAAAGTCATTTAATTTGTGGCTATGCTCATAACTTGAAACACCCGTTGAATTGGTTCGAGTGGTCAGTTCGAAGAATGATTCATGTCTAAAACAACATTGGATCCTGGTATTAAAATTCTCTAATCTGAAGAAGAAGAAAAAACATTCAGGTTTTATTTTTATTTTTATTTTTGTATTTTTTTTTTTTTCATTGAGCAAATTTAGCAAATGTATTTGTGAGTCAGTTTGCAAAGTTTTGGAAGCTGTTTTTATTTTGTAGGCAGGGAGGTTTTTTTTTAATTATTATTAAATTTTATTGTGACAATGTACAGTATTTAAACTGGTAATGCATATATTTGACAACTTAAATGAATTTTTATTGTCCCTTTCTAAGTTTGTACAGTTTGTACACATTTCAAGTATTTACAGTAAGTAAATGAGTATGTATGTATGTATATATGTATATATGTATGTATGTATATATGTATATATGTATATATGTATATATATGTATATATGTATATATATATGTATATATATATATATATATATATATATATATATATATATATATATATATATATATATATATATATATATATGGGGTGTTAAAAAAAGCGATTTGGCAATATATCGCGTTACTACAGCTCGCAATTCTCGAATCGTGACCTATGAATCGTGATATGAATTGAATCGTCACACCCCTAATATATATATATATATATATATATATATATATATATATATATATATATATATATATATATATATATATATATATATATATATATATGCATAGTACAGAATTTGAGCACTTTTGCTGATCCCCACAACTTTTTGTTTCGTTTGCCGTCTCGGCTAAGCTGCTCAAGTCTCCTGCGATTGTCGTCTAGCGTGAGCCCAACAAAACTTCATGCGCTCTCTTTTGTATTTAATAAATGAGTTACATATTCGCAACGTGACGTCAATAAAATGAAACTGGGCCATATTACCGTTAAACGTTATTGCCCTTGCACGCAGTCAGTCAGAGGTGAGCTAAACAAAGGATTTTTTGGTGGGGGACAATTTGCATTTTTATTAGCTATGTAATGAGTTCATCAATATCGCGTCAGGTGTTGATCATAAAACGACATTTTTTCCCCCATCAATTACTGCCTTATAAAACATCCCAGCGTTGCCAAATAATTAGTCATCTTTGCTTTTAATTCCAGGCATTCTTTTTGTTTCATGCAAGATTTAAAAACAATCTAAAAAAGCAGTTACTTTATTATGTTTTGATTGAAAATAGAACTAATGATACACAATGCAAACATGCACTCACCATAGCAGAAGAGAAGCAAGTTAAGGACTTTGACGGACCACATCTTTTTTTGGGGGGGTATTTGTTAAAATTCTGCCAATAAATGTCCTCCAAAGTGTTTGATGGCCCCCTGGTTATGGTTCAAAGTTGCCTTGGGTTTCACATCGCTGCTGCAAGTCATCCTCGGGACTCTGCTCAAAGGAGTGGTCTCCTTCAGGTGTGCAGGTGTACCTTTTATCACCTTGCTTCCTGATATTCCGCTCGCAGGCGGTTCCGCCTATTTTTTTTTTTTTCTAATTCACCTTACTTGCGCGTCATTCTCTCTTTGCTCGTTTTTTAGTGGCTAGAGATCATCCAGACAAAGCATGACCACCCCCCAAACCCCCTAAAGGGAAAGTGAAAGATAACATATAATTCCTTGATACGGTATGACACGAGCATGTTTTTCAGGTTCTCACGCACGTAAACACGGGGATACTTTGTGCTCATTGTTATCATGTATATATGCAGTTGTCACGCTTGCAGAGTAACGTGAGAACAGTGTTGGAGAAAAAAGCATCCAAACTGTAGTCACATTTCTTAGAAAAGTTGGCTTGAGTGTAAGTTTTAGGGTTAGGCATTGTACATCACAGTTTGGTTTATGTTTGGGTATACCTTAACCCGAAAAGTGAGCTGAACACCAACCCTAACTTTTACAAAAACTGTGCGCTACGTGTTATAGATAAGATTCACACAAAGCAGTCCTAATTTATATATGACTCAAAAGTCTAAAGTGTTCTTCAGAAAATATTAATTAAGCGAGAAAAGCTATTTCCTTCATTTAAAACCAGATTTGATGAAAGGACAGCTGCGGCGTAGTCATTATTATATATTGGTACGCCGGTTTCAATGTAATTAAACTTTGACTTTATCATGATTGTATTGTGTTTATCGGGAATTTTATCTTTTTGCTGTGGGCATTTCATTTCCCTCATGGATGAATATAATAATCTTTCATTTTTAGTATACAGTACATATAACTTACCTTTTAACAGTCATGTGCTCTTTCTGAAAACACCTAAGATGGTACAAGAATTTGCTTCTCCCACCGGTATCTGATCCGGTTACGATTCTGATGTATCTGGGGTTGGTGAAGGGTCCTGGTGGCGGTCTTTTTGCACTCCAGATCCAACACAACAGTATCTACGAAAAAACAAAAAAAAACAAGAGTTTGTTTCTCTCACTTTGCTTCATCTTTCCTTCCTCTGGTCCGTCCTCTGCTTTCCTGACAACTCCACAATCCTGGTGGGACTTTTGACGTATCCAGTGAAGGTGAAGGGTTTCAGGTGAATGAGCACAAACACCCGAGCACACATTTATGCACGTTCACAAACACGTTTGTCTTTGCTTCCCATTGGCATAATGCATTTCCTAGCCCCTTACCATAAACTTAACCATCACAACTGATTGCCTAACCCTAACCCCAACCAAAACCCATTTCAAACCTACAATCTAATACCAAGTATTAACCCTCAAAAAGAGTTCTGAACTTATGGGGACCACCAAAATGTCCCCACAAGATCAAGTCGGTCCCCACAAAGGTAATTAAATCAGGAAAAACACGAGTGTATGGGCCCCATAATGTATCAAAGACAAAGGCACAAAGAGAGTGATGATATGTTGACACTGCAAAAAAAAAAAAAAAAAAAAAAGATGATACAAGATACCAACAAAACTAAATAAGTGTATTTTTTCAAGGTTTCGTGCCATACAGCACTCGCCAAAAGGTGGGCATCCGTCAATGACGGGCCAACAACGGTTTTGCCCGCCTTTGGTTCTTAGTCGATCATGTCAAGTCTTTGACGCATGTGCATGTCATTTTTTTCAATACTGCATAATCTCTAAGCTACATGTGTCTAGATCCGGTCCTGGAGGGCCGCAGTCCTGCAGGTTTTGGATATTTCCCTTCTTCAACACAGCTGATTCATGATCAGTTCATCAGCAAGATAACGAGCCTGTTAATTGGAATCAGCTGCACTTGGAGTAGGGAAATCTATAAAACCTGCAGGACTCCGGCCCTTGAGGACTGCAGTTTTCCACCCCTGCTCTAAGCCATACTGTTCAAAGATTAGGTGTGAAATGATGTTAGTGTTTTGAGATCATAGTTTGTGGTATATTTACTTTTTAAACGAATGCAAACATTTTTGGAAGCTTGGAAGGTCATTATTTGTAACAGACTTGACTTCTTTGATTCTTTGATTTGACTTCTTAACTCTTTTACTGCCACACATTATCAAAACAACACAACCTCCACAGTGCCAGCTGATTTTGCCGATTACGAGCATTCAGCAGATTTCATCCGTCATGTTTCATTACAATTCCATACACTGGCAGCCCATTGAAAAGAGACACAATGCTGCCATCTACTGGCCATAGTTAGTTGGTGTTTTTCATTCCATAACCCATTGACCAGGCAGCGCTGCACTTCGACGTTGCACTTAACATTGATAAAAAAATAAAATTAAATAGTAGATGAAGTCATTTAACGTTTATGGCAGCATACATTGTGATTTACCAATCGTCATTAAACGTTTTTGGCAGTCAAAGAGTTAAGAATCAATTTAATTCTCAATTTAATAAGCCCATCCATACGGTCAACCCAGTTCCAGTGCAGTATTGGTTGTTTTTCTTTAGCTAGTGACACTGTTCAGTGACTTGTGCATCACCTGCCCGCCTTTCCTGGTCTTCAATGTCCTGTGTGACGCATAAATCAAGATGACAAAAAAAAAAAGATGATAATCATAGAAGTACATGCTTTCCTGTACATTTGGACCTTTCGCTCCATGTGGCACCTCGGTTTCACTTCACGCCTCCCAGAGCGTTATTGCGCTCCTTTCCTTGTCCCAGCGGAGGCGTTCCCCGAGCGCCGGAAACGCTTTGATGGCATCGGCTCGCAAACTGAGACGAAGCGACTCGCTCGCTTCAAGAACGTCATCAATGAATCATCTTTGGGACCGTCTCAGTGAATCAGACGCTCTCTTTCCATCACTCGGGCACAGCTACCTCTTTGATCAGTCGACACGGGGGAGGAGGCTTTTCGGCAGTTCACCTAATCCAATCTTTAGCACGTTTGGCATTCACGTGCTATTTCTATCAACATATTAACCGATGACGTCTTTTACTTTAGCGTCATACCATCCACAGTTTTGTGAGCCTTGCACACAGGAACGATCTATGATCTCTTTGATGCATTTTGGACTTTTGTCCGCATACAAACAATGTGAATTGGTTTCAAACATAAGGTGGTTTACACATGAAACGAAGTTCTACTCACACATTTTGTTGGTTGTACTGACCTTTCTCAAGAAAGTCCGACAAAACTGGTATACTCCAAAATTCTCATGATTGACTGGAGTGCAAGCCTGTTACTATGGAATATTTTGAGAATCAATTAACTCATTCACTCCCAGCCATTTTCACAGAAGCAGTCCCGTTCGCTCCCGGCTATTTTACTGGATTTTGACTGATTTTACAAGGCCTACAGAATATTGTGTTCTATTGCTATAAAAGGATGGAACCTATCAAAAGAAAGATTAAAGTCTCTTCTTTCATCAGGAAAAAAAAAGTATGTTTCTATCTGTTTCCGTTTTGCAGCAATTAGCATGAGAAGAGAGCTAAGTTTCATCAGTTTTCACAAATCTATTTAAAATTGTAAGTAATTGAGCTTTTTTTCTAGATGGCCCTGGTTGATCTCCTTTGCTCTGCTGCCACCTGCTGGTCGTTTGTGTAATAACTACAATTTCTGCAACCGTTCTTTGCAGTTGAGAGGCTGCATCAAAGCCTTCTGTATGCTCTAGCATAAAAAAAACAAAAAAACGTATAAATACGTATTTGGGACACTTACAACATTTAAAAAAAGTATACGTTATTGGGAGTAAATGAGTTAATCTATCTATTATTCATTTGATTAATTGACTATTTGGATTCTTTTTAATTTTGCATTCAAATTTATTACAAAAGCATTTTCCCTTCATATTCAGATAGTAATTTAAAAAAAAAAGTGGGATGTTGTACTATGTTACTGGTTCGGTCGTTGTTTTCCAAAGTAAAAGCAGAAGCCTTTTTTTTTTTTTTACCCGAATTAGGATTTTGGAAGCCAACAGCTCTTTGAAATAACTTTTGAACATATTGTTATGAAGAGATTAAAAAAAACAAAAAAACAAGCACTATATGCCCTCATTTTTGGGCCTGAGTTTTCCAAGAGTAGCAATGGCAACCATGTCCTGCTCCAAAATTGGGATGCACCCAAACTGGGAATTTTGTAGTCTACTTTCACATTTTTAGGAGTGAGCATTCTAAACTTTTGCCTTTAGAGAACCACCTTAACACGGATTTTGTTAGTCCACAGAGAGTTGATCATTTAAGCATGACGTCTATGGAGGGTTCCTCTTTAATGTACAGAGAAGGAACCTAGTTCTACTTCCACATTTTAGGACAAAGCATTTTGTTTTTTCATTTCTTGGGGGCCACAACTTGATTCTCTTTCTCTTCGGTTTAGTGTTTCAGACAAAAAAAATAAAAATAAATAAATAAAAGACTAGTTTTCCCCCCAAATGTTGTGACATCATTGCATCTTTGTTGTCTTTGATACCAATTATGAGCTTCTTCTTGTTCTTCCGGAATTGACAATTGTCTGTACTGAGACAATAGCAAAGCTCTAAAGTAGGCAGCTGCAAAGAAGGGTAAACGTACCAAAGACAAAGGTGGCTCCACTCCAAATACATCCCACAATCAAACAGCCATCGCTCAGCAAGCAAAAATAAATAGAGCACAATGACATTTAAGTCCTTTTGAAAACATCAATCTTGTGCAGATTTCTTGGCTCATTGGCAACGCGTGACAGATAAATCCCGGGAAGTTAATTAAACACAACAGCCAAGGCCAGGAGGCGCCGCCGTAATGAGTTGAGAATGTATGTAGTCCCAAACAAGTGCACCGGAAAACAGATTGGATTCCCTCGACGACACGCCCGCGAATGGGCACATAATGAAGTTTTTTTTTTTTTTTTTTTTTTTTTTTTTGGCCCACTGTGCCCTTTTACATGAATTAATGGGCGATGCTTTTGTATGTCAAAATCATCTGTTGTGTGTCTGGTGGCTAAGGCACTCATTTTAGTTGCTGGTATGAATTGTGCAAGTGCAGGCAGTGACATTATCCAACGCCATCAATTAACACATGATTGTTATAATTAATATTGTGGAGTTGAGGTTGGGTGAGGGAGTAATGTGAAGCCAGTGCACCGAGTGAAAATGATGGAAATGCAGCATGAAATTGGCTTCCATAGTAAGTAATAACTCGAGTTTTCCCAACTCAGACATGAGTTGTGAATGTCTAGGTCGTGGCCATGAATCACCTGAACAATAATTTATGAGCATGTATTACAGATCCTCTGCCAATGACGGATGAATAGAGTCAGAATTCCTCTAATTTGTTTAGATGTGATGTAGGAGGAGGAAAAAAAATGGCATTTTCCAAAGGAGAAAGTGAAGAACATTATTCTTCCATTGCGCAAACACACTTTTGCTTGCCATTTGTCTTTATCGAATGTAATCTGTGACCCTTTGTGGAGTTCACAACACCAGGCAGTGTCTGCGAGAGTAAAATGTTGGACTATCTTACGTCCTACAACTCATTTTAATCCCTCAAGGGGAAATTCAACTCACACTCTGTTGTCAATTTTTTTTGTGTTGTACACCATACAGAACTGGATCACACACATGCAGGAATGCAAGGGAGGCCAACTAGTTTGCGTTTTAACATTTTACAGCACCGCGGTCCTCCGGCTTCAAAACAGAAATCCTTCAAGATGAAGTACCGCCCTTTGTAATACGATACCAAACAACGAACTTAAAAGGGAGATGTTCATAAAGTATCAACACCATGCCTCTAGGAAAGTGTGAAAGTGTGTCACACAGAAGCGACATCATCTAGCAGCAGCCAATAGAAAAGCACCTTCAGAAGACGTCACTCCCATTGTGTTTTTTAAATATTGCGCACAAGTAATACACATCAAAACAACAAAAACTAATACTTTAACTAGAACTAAACTAAATTTAAGCATTTATCAAATAACTAAAACTAAGAAAAACAGAACCACCCTGAAAACTAATTAAAACTAAATTTATCCATCCATCCATTTTCTTGACCGCTTATTCCTCACAAGGGTCGCGGGGGGTGCTGGAGCCTATCTTAGCTGGCTTTTGGGCAGTAGGCGCGGGACACCCTGGACTGGTTGCCAGCCAATCGCAGGACTAAATTTAAAAAACAAAACTCAAAACAAAATCAAATCTAACTAAAACGAAAAATTCCAAAACTGTAAAAACACTGGTTACATAACTGTGTGCGGAATAAATCAATAAAACACCTTCACATGAGGCCCATCAATAATTTTAGCTAGCAAATTAGCCTAAATAACACGTTAGCACAGACATGATTTCTTGATTAGCTACTTTGTGAGAGAAGCAGAAACATATTTCAGGGCATTGCAAATGGTAGTGAAAACCATTTTTAATGAATTAAACCTAACAACAATAACTTGATGACACTAGATGGCACCATAGTAATAGTTGTATTGCGCAAAATTGGCGAATAGACAAGGCTTTACGCAAGTAACTAAGGATAAGCGCTGAACTAGCTTAGTCCTTGTTCACTCCTCTGCACTCAAAGAAACGCCAGCCACCAAAGTTCCTCTCATCTAGTCACATTACATAAACAATACATAAATGTTGTGCTACAACAACATAAGCTAATACCTAGCTCAACAAGTAGTTGGAAAAGCTCAAACTGAGCATAATATGACTCTTAGTGTAACATGTCATTCATGTATTTGTTAGCGCTGGTGCCGCCCACCGTTGTCATTGGCAGGCTGGCACATGCGAGTGTGCTACACAAGGCATTGAACGAGGGACCCATGAGAAACCAAAATAAATGTCAAATATCAATACTAGCTCATTGGTATTGATACAATACTGATACCCGTTAGCATTGATTCTATTGATACTTGGCTCGGTCTCGGATAATTTGTCAATACTGTATTCGTCAAGTCATCACCATTTAAGCTTAAGAACTTCCATGTCCTCGTCGGCTGAGCGTCACGTCCTCCATTCAAGTCATGTCACTAAGCTGTCGAGCGGCAGGCTTATTCTGCCCGCCCGCTCCCGTCGGGTTTGTCTCAGATTCGGCAAGCCGCTTTGGACGACACGGCTGACTTCAAGCACATAATGCCGCCCTTCAAAAGCAGTCAACTCTGAAATGAAATCAAGCCAAAGGTACATAACGGAACAAAAGACTTCTCCATATTATGCCGGCGTCCTGCTTCACATTGGGCGCTTTTCAAGCGAATTCGACGCACAAGTAAATAAGCTGTCTTTAAAACGTCCGTCACCGTGAAGTCTGACTCCTTCTGTGAGGGGAAAAACAACAACAAAAAAGGAGGGATATGTTCCGAGTAGGCTCGGACTTCATCTGTCATGATGTGTTCAAGGTTATCTGGCCGCTCTCGCAAAGCAATTTGCAGCTGCTCGCGTAAAGCGGGCATCCATCTTTCGCTGTGTGGCGGAAAGGAGAGTGATTCTTGAAGACTTAATGAGACTTCCTCCTATAAGACTCCTCGATCGCTGTCTCTCTGTCTGTGTAGTGGCCATGTTTTTGTAAAATTGTATTTAAATAATTTTTTTGTGCTTCTCCTGCACATGGTTGCAGTAAGCACATTCTCAACGCCGATTGGCTTTCGGCAACTTGACCCCACCAAATGTTAACATCAGTAAAGTACAGTGAAATGAGTGAAGAAGCTTTTTTTTTTTTTTTTGCTTCAAACTGCTACCCCTCAATCGTGTGAGACCTAAAAAGAGAATTGTTGTTGAACCAATTTAAGATTACAAATTGAATTGTTGACCAACTTCAATTGGTAACACACTATTCAATTAAGATAGTCCATCCGCTGTATATCTTAAGTTTAATTATACTTAAACTCATAATTATAATTATGAGTTCATTAAACTTAATACTTTGGATTTGAGTCACTTTGGATTAACTTAATTCAGGTGAATATATTAAGTTTAATGAACTCATAATTAATGACACTTAATATATTCACTTTGGACTAACTTAATTCAATTGTTTGTTACCGATTGATGAGATTTTTTATTTTTTTTTAAGTTGGTCAACAATTCAATTTGCTAGCTTAAGTTGGTTCAACAATTCTCATTTTAGAGTGGAAGTCACAATTTGACAAATGTCATACTTTTTCAAAAAAAATTCGAAAATTTTGGTCATTCCAAACGTGACAATTTTACGAATTATTGACCAGGTTGACAATGGCTTGTTTAGACTTTTTATGTAATGTATCGCTATATTTTGTGTTTTATATTAGAGAGAATATTACAAGGCCGCTTCTGTCAAAATTTGATGGATGACATTCTTAATTAGATTAGGGGGGTCATGTATGGGTCATGACCCCTCCCTAATGAAGATTAATGACCCTTTAATGACTTCCAGATGTCATATAATGAGGGTTAATGACCCTTAATGACTTCCTGATGTCATTTAATGAGGGTTAATGACCCTTAATGACTTCCTGATGTCATTTAATGAAGATTAATGACCCCTAATGACTTCCTGATGTCATTTAATGAAGATTAATGACCCTTAATGACTTCCTGATGTCATTTAATGAAGATTAATGACCCTTTAATGACTTCCAGATGTCATATAATGAGGGTTAATGACCTTTAATGACTTCCAGATGTCATTTAATGGGGGGTAATGACCTTTAATGACTTCCTGATGTCGTTTAATGAGGATGAATGACCATTAATGACTTCCGGATGTCGTATAATGAAGATTAATGACCCTTTAATGACTTCCGGATGTCGTTTAATGAAGATGAATGACCTTTAATGACTTCCAGGTGTTATATAATGAAGATGAATGACCCTTAATGACTTCCTGATGTCATTTAATGAAGATTAATGACCCCTTAATGAAGATGGATGATGTGTAGGTGGTGTTCCTACCTGTTTTTGCAGATATCATGGCTGACCCGGGTTCAAATGCTAATTGTTTGGTTAACTTCCGGATCCGGTGCACGCCCCCTAGATTGAGTGAATAATAATGAGATTGAATGACGTGATCGGAGGGAGTGGTTTAGTATGGGTAAAACCGCCGGGGGAAAAGTACTAGCCATTTCTATTATGGTGAAGGGGGAAAAGTATGCGCAAACACGGCTCAAAGATTGTATTTTTAGAGGTTGTAAAACAAGAAGTATAAGGTAAGGTTAAACTGTGATACGGTGGTTGGTATTATGAAATTAAAAAATATGAAGTTATACATTATATGTAAAAATGTTGTAAGAGTCGTTCGTGACTGCTGGGGTTGAATCTGAAAATAAACGGATAAAACTATATAATTTCCCCTTACTGATATAGTTACTATCTGACATTTTTGTTCAATATTTCTGTGAGTAGGGGGAAGCATATGCAGTCAAAGATTCATGGGGAGGTCAAATGTATGTCTGTGCTTGTGCTACGCGCATGTATGGCTGCATGAGGGTCAAAGAAGTGTGAGGACAGACGGGCGGCTGAAGAAGTGTGAGGTAAACGATGGCTATAATGTTAGTTTGAAAGACAACGCTTCCTAAAATATATTACAAAAATAAGCATGTACTCTGACGGTTACATTTATATCAGTATCAATTTTACAAAAGGAAAATGGTGAGCAGGTCTCCTCACCCCCCCCTGTGAGAACAGAGGGGTTGCTGGTCATAAAATTAAATTAGGCTGAAGAAGAACGGATACGCAGCTAATTGTGAGGGGCCATTTTTGGTATGAGAAAGGCGATTGTTCAATATTCCTGTGAGTAGGGGGAAGCAGAGGCAGTCAAAGATTCACGGGGAGGTCAAATGTATGTCTGAGGGGCCTGTGTATGCGTGTGTGCGTTTGCAGGAGAGATGAACAGTGTAAGAGTAAACGGTAACTGTAATGTTGGTTTTCAAGAAGACATTTCCAAAACTGCTTCTTTAAAAAAACATCTACACAGATATCCATTTATGAGAGTTTTATGCAGCAACCGATAGTTGAAACATCCTAGCTAACATTTTCTCAAGGATTTGAAAAGTGGTGACAAGTGAAAACTAATTAAGCTTACCTATAGGCGTAACGGTGTGTGGCTTTGAGTCCATCACATACATGCTCTGCATAGAGCATATATGCGTAGCAGCGAGGTATGCGTAGCAGAAAGGGGAGATGTCCCTACACTCGTGAGAATTTTCTGAGGCTTGTTGGAGACACTAGGACTCTGTCACAGTTTGAGTGTGTGTGTTTCAATGACCATAATTGTTGGGGGGCTGGTGGATATGAGCGAGGGGGTTGGTTAGACGTCTGCCAGCGTGCTCTCCTTGGGATATTTTCTCAAATACTAAAACCCAAATGCCAGTCCTCTGAACCGAATGACCAGTTGTCTAAACACATTGAATAAATGTAACCCCTCATTTTCCAATGCCATAAAAACATTTTACATGAAGACACAATTCACAAATTGCTCTCGTGCGATACAAAATGTTTACCACAAGTCAACAATATTTGAACACAACGGACTTAACTGGCGTTCACACAACAACTCAAAAATTGAATACACTTGTTGCTAATGATGTGACCACACCTATAAACTCAAGTTCAGAGTGTACAGTTTGCTGGAGAGTCCAAACAAGCGCAATGGATAGAGGCAGAGCCAGAGGAAGAGGAATTAGAGGAGGGAGAGGAGCAGGTCGAGCAATGCAAAAGTTATAAAATAGTAACATGGAATGGTAAGGGTATTCGTAAACACGAAAATAAAAATAATAATTTAACCATCTTATTACAGTCTTTCTCAATTGCTAATACACATTTCTTGAAACCTGTACCCATTTTCTCAAAACCTTAAACACAAACACAAAAATTCAAACAATTTTCACAAAAGCCGTGACTTTTCACTTCAAAACCTATTATCCGGTATTCAAATCCGAACAATATATTCAGATCATACACACAGTAAGTCCAAATATATTCACCATGAGAGCATTTGTTAGACACGACATAAAATAATCTAACACAGAGCATCCAGGGTAGGTAGTCAACAGAGGTTTATTTTATGCATGAACAAACATAGTTTTTGGCACTAGACAAATTACTAACCAAGTTAAAATTATGGTGAATTCAAATGAAATAGAAAGGGTGTATGAAAATAAATTCCTTGGAGTAGTTATTGATGATAAATTATGTTGGAAGCCACATGTAGAAAATGTTAAAAGGAAAATGTCAAAAATCATCGGGATACTCTATAAAACTAAGGATGTCCTGAACATGAACTCATTATATATATTATATAGTTCATTATTATTACCATATTTGACCTATTGTGTGGAAATCTGGGGGACTGCATATAAAACAAACACTAACTCTGTTTTCAATTTGCAAAAAAGAGCCATAAGGATTATTAATCGTTCAAAATATACAGAATCAACACATCCATTATTTATCAAATTAAATACAATGACATTTTATGACTTGGTTGAGTTTAAAATAGCACAAATAATGTACAAAGTATATAACAATCTACTCTGGTATATTACTCAGACATTGTTTGAAAATAGACACAGTCCTTATGATATAAGGGGTACAAGTGTGTACAAAAAACCCAAAACAAGAACAAATATTAAGCAAAGGTGTGTTTCTGTAAAAGGTGTTAATTTGTGGAATAATCTGGGAATTGAACTTGAAAAGATGTGACTCACTTGTTGAGTTAAAAAAAAAATGTTTAAATGCAAAGTTAAAAAAAATTACTTTTGTCAAATAAGAGCATGAAAATTGTATATAATGAGTATGAGTATATGATTTATAAATGTATAATGGTATATGTTTAGGAATTTCATGTATATATGTTGCTGGATAATGCACGCATCATTTTATTTTTAAAAATATTAACCTAGTATTGTATCAATAATGAAATAAGTTTAAATGTATAATGTATGAGGGGTAGGACTAAATAAGTGAACTTCTTCCTACTCCCTTTTGAACATGTAAACTATGATGAGTTTGTTTTTTCTTTTCTTCTTTTCTTTTTTAACTTTTGTTTCTCTGCTGTTTGTTTTTATGTTCAATAATTCAATCAAAAAACGTGATAGAGTCAAAATGGGTACTTTTAACAAAAAAACATGCATTAGTCTTAGGGCAAAATAATTTAGGAATAGTGTGAAATGTGTTTAGGTTTTATCCAAAAAGAGTGGATGAGTTTTGAGAATTGGGTCTAAGCCTGAACCGTGTGTAAGGTTTGGTCAAAAAAGTGTTTCATTCCAGAAATTAGTCTCGGAAACTGAGAATTTGCTTCATCGAACGGGGTTTGGTGTTTTAGCAACTGATAAAAACTGTTAAGTTAAAAGCGGACATGACAATACAATAACCACACATAACAAAATCAGAACAACCCTATCTCAATTGTAAATAATACATTCAAATATTCACACCAACTTCTAGGCCGTGGGGTGAACCCCGAAAAAGTGCCTAGAAAATGAGTTTCGCTCCACTGTCTGGGCACTACTTGTTCAATGCATTTTTTGATAGATAATACCCTTCTGAACTTTGGGTTAAAAGTTCACCCAATGTTTTCCTGCCCCAATTTTGTCACAAGCCAGAAATGCATATATAGGTAAATAACAAAAAACGAAAATCTTGTGCTACAGTTTTTGGTTGTAAAACGTCTTACATTAAATTTGGCAACAGAAAATCATTCCCAGATGTTATAAATACATGTACCTAACATCAGAAACAAGTATTGGTGGTTTGGTGCAATCATGTGAATTTAGGCAAGGCAAGGCAAGGCAAGGCAAGTTTATTTGTATAGCACATTTCATACACAAGGCAACTCAATGTGCTTTACACGAGGAAAGACAACACATAAGCATCAAGAAACAGTAGTTAACATTCAGAGGAAGAAAAATAAATGAAAATAGGTTACAAACTAATAATCTTAAAACATTATTCAACAAACTTTAAAAAATTTAACATAAGGAAGTTTAAAATGATAATGATAAAAATAAAAATAAAAATAAAAATAATAATTCTAAAAACACTTAATTAAAGCTGTTTAAAAGTCCCTAATGAAAGGTATAAGAAAAAAGCAAAGTTTTTAACCTGGATTTGAAAGCATTTACACTCGGGGCTGACTTCACTTCTGTTGGCAGCCTATTCCATATGTGTGCAGCATAATAGCTAAATGCAGCTTCACCATGTTTGCTTCGAACTCTGCGTTCCACTAGTTGGCCCGAGTCTGTAGATCTCAGAGCCCTGCTGGGTTTGTACTCAATCAGCATTTCTTGGATATATTCAGGACCCAAACCATTTAGTGATTTATAGACGAGTAGCAGAACTTTAAAATCGATTCTACAGCTGACAGGGAGCCAGTGTAAATCCTTAAGTACTGGAGTAATATGTTCTGATCTTTTTGTTTTGGTCAGAACTCGAGCTGCAGCGTTCTGAATGAGCTGCAATTGTCTCATGTTCTTTTGAGAGAGTCCAGTCAGAAGACCGTTACATTAATCTAGTCTGCTGGAGATAAAAGCATGGATAAGCTTCTCTTGGTCTGCTTGAAGCATGCAGTCCTTCAGTCTGGATATTTTTTTCAGCTGGTAAAAGGCTGTTTTAGTGATGAATTTAATATGATTGCTGAAGGTCAGATCTGAGTCTATTAATACCCCAAGATTTCGAACTTGGTCTTTAGTTTCTAAAGACAGTGACTCAAGCTGTTTTTTTTAACAGCAATCCTCTTTTCTTTATTGCCGAAAACAATGAGCTCTGTTTTG
Source organism: Festucalex cinctus (assembly GCF_051991245.1). NCBI lineage: Eukaryota > Metazoa > Chordata > Actinopteri > Syngnathiformes > Syngnathidae > Festucalex > Festucalex cinctus. The sequence goes on from NC_135417.1 coordinate 15,989,932, forward strand.
TTTTCGTTCAGCTGAAGGAAATTTTGGTTCATCCAGTTGTTAACTTGCTCTAGAGAATGACACAATGCGTTAATAGAACTGCTGTCATTTGGGGACATAGATAAATACAGTTGTGTGTCATCTGCATAACTATGATAGTCAACATCGGTGTTCTGAAGCATTTGACCCAAAGGTAACATATACAGACTGAACAACAGGGGTCCAAGGACTGACCCTTGAGGGACCCCACATGTCATGGCCTTTCGATCAGATTCAAAATTTCCAATGGTCACAAAGTAACTCCTTTCCTCCAAATATGACCTGAACCATTTAAGGACTGTTCCATTTAACCCCACCCAAGTTTCCAGCCTGTCCAACAGTATATTATGATCAATCGTGTCAAATGCTGCACTGAGGTCCAACAAGACGAGCACTGATACCTTCCCTGCATCAGTGCTCAATCTTATATCATTCAGTACTTTAGATAATTAAATATATTAAATTTGTGCCAAAAAAAACAAAAAACGCTTCAACTAGAAGTGAAACCAGCACACAGATGTTACATTTAGCTATGTTTATGTTTCATATATGAAAACAATTCACAACCTATTACGTAATGAAAGGTACACAAGAAGCAGCATACATCGGCCAAAAATACTACCATGCACCACAAACCTGGAACAAGGCAAAATGGACTAGATGGAAATAGATGCATTCAGAGCCCAGATTATTATAACATATAGAATATTTATTAAAGTATCAGATTGTGTCATCACAGCATGTCATTTATACCCCCCGTCCCCTACCCAAAAAATATTAATAAAAAAAATAATAATAATAATAAAATAAAAATCAAATGTGCATTCACAATAAAACCTTTGGAACTTCATTGGAACAGCTCTCTTTTATTTTTTTTTGGCAGACCAATTTAACAAAGGTCTGTGTTGTGGAAAAATGGAATACAGACATTTTAATTTTTGCTTGAAAAGTGTTAAAATGGAGAGTTAACATCTTGATAATGAAACAAACAAAATGGCAGATTTTACATAGATTTTACAGCCCTGCACTGTAAAGTGTCCTCGTATGCCCTGTCATTTTCCAACCTGATGTTGTACCAGCCATGTGTTAGTGTCACTTTCTTGGTTTACGTCAGTAGACTCAGTAGTTGATGTATCTGATGAGTGAGGTACCCTGTCTAAAAGTTTGTCAGTTGTTGGTAATGTCTCTACAAAAACCATTTCAGAGTTGTTGCTGGAAAGGGGTGTGAAAAACCAGATGGGGGAAATCACGCCTCAATCTTCGTTTCAGTATATCCTGCCTGAAATAGAAAATTGAAGGGGAAGATGAGCACAAGATACACATATTCACATCACACTAGGGCTGCTCTATTATGGAAAAAAATAATCATCACAATTATTTTGGTAATAATTGAAATCAAGATTATTCTAAACAATTATATTTTGTTCAAATCAAGAAAATATTTCAACATTTGAAAATAAGACAATCACAATCATATGAAACTATAATTATGTAAGTTGCTTTTGGATCCAACAAAATTTATAATATATTATTATTATGATTATTATTATTATTATTATGACGTTAGCAAAAATTTGAAGTTGGGGTGCAGTGTGTGTGTGCAGTAAGCTAGTTTTGACATGGGTGTGTGGTAAAATAACTCGTGTGGGCATGCCACAACTCAAAATTAGTATTATTAGTGCTGCAGCTATCGAATATTTTGGTATTCACTAGAATTTTCAGTAGGATATCCAAATACCAAAATATTCGATAGCTGCAGCACTAATAATACTAATTTTGAGTTGTGGCACGCCCACACGAGTTATTTTACCACACACCCATGTCAAAACTAGCTTACTGCACACACACACACTGCACCCCAACTTCAAATTTTTGCTAACGTCATAATAATAATAATAATAATCATAATAATAATATATTATAAATTTTGTTGGATCCAAAAGCAACTTACATAATTATAGTTTCATATGATTGTGATTGTCTTATTTTCAAATGTTGAAATATTTTCTTGATTTGAACAAAATATAATTGTTTAGAATAATCTTGATTTCAATTATTACCAAAATAATTGTGATGATTATTTTTTTCCATAATAGAGCAGCCCTAGTGTGATGTGAATATGTGTATCTTGTGCTCATCTTCCCCTTCAATTTTCTATTTCAGGCAGGATATACTGAAACGAAGATTGAGGCGTGATTTCCCCCATCTGGTTTTTCACACCCCTTTCCAGCAACAACTCTGAAATGGTTTTTGTAGAGACATTACCAACAACTGACAAACTTTTAGACAGGGTACCTCACTCATCAGATACATCAACTACTGAGTCTACTGACGTAAACCAAGAAAGTGACACTAACACATGGCTGGTACAACATCAGGTTGGAAAATGACAGGGCATACGAGGACACTTTACAGTGCAGGGCTGTAAAATCTATGTAAAATCTGCCATTTTGTTTGTTTCATTATCAAGATGTTAACTCTCCATTTTAACACTTTTCAAGCAAAAATTAAAATGTCTGTATTCCATTTTTCCACAACACAGACCTTTGTTAAATTGGTCTGCCAAAAAAAAATAAAAGAGAGCTGTTCCAATGAAGTTCCAAAGGTTTTATTGTGAATGCACATTTGATTTTTATTTTATTATTATTATTATTTTTTTTATTAATATTTTTTGGGTAGGGGACGGGGGGTATAAATGACATGCTGTGATGACACAATCTGATACTTTAATAAATATTCTATATGTTATAATAATCTGGGCTCTGAATGCATCTATTTCCATCTAGTCCATTTTGCCTTGTTCCAGGTTTGTGGTGCATGGTAGTATTTTTGGCCGATGTATGCTGCTTCTTGTGTACCTTTCATTACGTAATAGGTTGTGAATTGTTTTCATATATGAAACATAAACATAGCTAAATGTAACATCTGTGTGCTGGTTTCACTTCTAGTTGAAGCGTTTTTTGTTTTTTTTGGCACAAATTTAATATATTTAATTATCTAAAGTACTGAATGATATAAGATTGAGCACTGATGCAGGGAAGGTATCAGTGCTCGTCTTGTTGGACCTCAGTGCAGCATTTGACACGATTGATCATAATATACTGTTGGACAGGCTGGAAACTTGGGTGGGGTTAAATGGAACAGTCCTTAAATGGTTCAGGTCATATTTGGAGGAAAGGAGTTACTTTGTGACCATTGGAAATTTTGAATCTGATCGAAAGGCCATGACATGTGGGGTCCCTCAAGGGTCAGTCCTTGGACCCCTGTTGTTCAGTCTGTATATGTTACCTTTGGGTCAAATGCTTCAGAACACCGATGTTGACTATCATAGTTATGCAGATGACACACAACTGTATTTATCTATGTCCCCAAATGACAGCAGTTCTATTAACGCATTGTGTCATTCTCTAGAGCAAGTTAACAACTGGATGAACCAAAATTTCCTTCAGCTGAACGAAAACAAAACAGAGCTCATTGTTTTCGGCAATAAAGAAAAGAGGATTGCTGTTAAAAAAAACAGCTTGAGTCACTGTCTTTAGAAACTAAAGACCAAGTTCGAAATCTTGGGGTATTAATAGACTCAGATCTGACCTTCAGCAATCATATTAAATTCATCACTAAAACAGCCTTTTACCAGCTGAAAAAAATATCCAGACTGAAGGACTGCATGCTTCAAGCAGACCAAGAGAAGCTTATCCATGCTTTTATCTCCAGCAGACTAGATTAATGTAACGGTCTTCTGACTGGACTCTCTCAAAAGAACATGAGACAATTGCAGCTCATTCAGAACGCTGCAGCTCGAGTTCTGACCAAAACAAAAAGATCAGAACATATTACTCCAGTACTTAAGGATTTACACTGGCTCCCTGTCAGCTGTAGAATCGATTTTAAAGTTCTGCTACTCGTCTATAAATCACTAAATGGTTTGGGTCCTGAATATATCCAAGAAATGCTGATTGAGTACAAACCCAGCAGGGCTCTGAGATCTACAGACTCGGGCCAACTAGTGGAACGCAGAGTTCGAAGCAAACATGGTGAAGCTGCATTTAGCTATTATGCTGCACACATATGGAATAGGCTGCCAACAGAAGTGAAGTCAGCCCCGAGTGTAAATGCTTTCAAATCCAGGTTAAAAACTTTGCTTTTTTCTTATACCTTTCATTAGGGACTTTTAAACAGCTTTAATTAAGTGTTTTTAGAATTATTATTTTTATTTTTATTTTTATTTTTATTTTTATCATTATCATTTTAAACTTCCTTATGTTAAATTTTTTAAAGTTTGTTGAATAATGTTTTAAGATTATTAGTTTGTAACCTATTTTCATTTATTTTTCTTCCTCTGAATGTTAACTACTGTTTCTTGATGCTTATGTGTTGTCTTTCCTCGTGTAAAGCACATTGAGTTGCCTTGTGTATGAAATGTGCTATACAAATAAACTTGCCTTGCCTTGCCTTGCCTTGCCTAAATTCACATGATTGCACCAAACCACCAATACTTGTTTCTGATGTTAGGTACATGTATTTATAACATCTGGGAATGATTTTCTGTTGCCAAATTTAATGTAAGACGTTTTACAACCAAAAACTGTAGCACAAGATTTTCGTTTTTTGTTATTTACCTATATATGCATTTCTGGCTTGTGACAAAATTGGGGCAGGAAAACATTGGGTGAACTTTTAACCCAAAGTTCAGAAGGGTATTATCTATCAAAAAATGCATTGAACAAGTAGTGCCCAGACAGTGGAGCGAAACTCATTTTCTAGGCACTTTTTCGGGGTTCACCCCACGGCCTAGAAGTTGGTGTGAATATTTGAATGTATTATTTACAATTGAGATAGGGTTGTTCTGATTTTGTTATGTGTGGTTATTGTATTGTCATGTCCGCTTTTAACTTAACAGTTTTTATCAGTTGCTAAAACACCAAACCCCGTTCGATGAAGCAAATTCTCAGTTTCCGAGACTAATTTCTGGAATGAAACACTTTTTTGACCAAACCTTACACACGGTTCAGGCTTAGACCCAATTCTCAAAACTCATCCACTCTTTTTGGATAAAACCTAAACACATTTCACACTATTCCTAAATTATTTTGCCCTAAGACTAATGCATGTTTTTTTGTTAAAAGTACCCATTTTGACTCTATCACGTTTTTTGATTGAATTATTGAACATAAAAACAAACAGCAGAGAAACAAAAGTTAAAAAAGAAAAGAAGAAAAGAAAAAACAAACTCATCATAGTTTACATGTTCAAAAGGGAGTAGGAAGAAGTTCACTTATTTAGTCCTACCCCTCATACATTATACATTTAAACTTATTTCATTATTGATACAATACTAGGTTAATATTTTTAAAAATAAAATGATGCGTGCATTATCCAGCAACATATATACATGAAATTCCTAAACATATACCATTATACATTTATAAATCATATACTCATACTCATTATATACAATTTTCATGCTCTTATTTGACAAAAGTAATTTTTTTTAACTTTGCATTTAAACATTTTTTTTTTAACTCAACAAGTGAGTCACATCTTTTCAAGTTCAATTCCCAGATTATTCCACAAATTAACACCTTTTACAGAAACACACCTTTGCTTAATATTTGTTCTTGTTTTGGGTTTTTTGTACACACTTGTACCCCTTATATCATAAGGACTGTGTCTATTTTCAAACAATGTCTGAGTAATATACCAGAGTAGATTGTTATATACTTTGTACATTATTTGTGCTATTTTAAACTCAACCAAGTCATAAAATGTCATTGTATTTAATTTGATAAATAATGGATGTGTTGATTCTGTATATTTTGAACGATTAATAATCCTTATGGCTCTTTTTTGCAAATTGAAAACAGAGTTAGTGTTTGTTTTATATGCAGTCCCCCAGATTTCCACACAATAGGTCAAATATGGTAATAATAATGAACTATATAATATATATAATGAGTTCATGTTCAGGACATCCTTAGTTTTATAGAGTATCCCGATGATTTTTGACATTTTCCTTTTAACATTTTCTACATGTGGCTTCCAACATAATTTATCATCAATAACTACTCCAAGGAATTTATTTTCATACACCCTTTCTATTTCATTTGAATTCACCATAATTTTAACTTGGTTAGTAATTTGTCTAGTGCCAAAAACTATGTTTGTTCATGCATAAAATAAACCTCTGTTGACTACCTACCCTGGATGCTCTGTGTTAGATTATTTTATGTCGTGTCTAACAAATGCTCTCATGGTGAATATATTTGGACTTACTGTGTGTATGATCTGAATATATTGTTCGGATTTGAATACCGGATAATAGGTTTTGAAGTGAAAAGTCACGGCTTTTGTGAAAATTGTTTGAATTTTTGTGTTTGTGTTTAAGGTTTTGAGAAAATGGGTACAGGTTTCAAGAAATGTGTATTAGCAATTGAGAAAGACTGTAATAAGATGGTTAAATTATTATTTTTATTTTCGTGTTTACGAATACCCTTACCATTCCATGTTACTATTTTATAACTTTTGCATTGCTCGACCTGCTCCTCTCCCTCCTCTAATTCCTCTTCCTCTGGCTCTGCCTCTATCCATTGCGCTTGTTTGGACTCTCCAGCAAACTGTACACTCTGAACTTGAGTTTATAGGTGTGGTCACATCATTAGCAACAAGTGTATTCAATTTTTGAGTTGTTGTGTGAACGCCAGTTAAGTCCGTTGTGTTCAAATATTGTTGACTTGTGGTAAACATTTTGTATCGCATGAGAGCAATTTGTGAATTGTGTCTTCATGTAAAATGTTTTTATGGCATTGGAAAATGAGGGGTTACATTTATTCAATGTGTTTAGACAACTGGTCATTCGGTTCAGAGGACTGGCATTTGGGTTTTAGTATTTGAGAAAATATCCCAAGGAGAGCACGCTGGCAGACGTCTAACCAACCCCCTCGCTCATATCCACCAGCCCCCCAACAATTATGGTCATTGAAACACACACACTCAAACTGTGACAGAGTCCTAGTGTCTCCAACAAGCCTCAGAAAATTCTCACGAGTGTAGGGACATCTCCCCTTTCTGCTGCGCATATATGCTCTATGCAGAGCATGTATGTGATGGACTCAAAGCCACACACCGTTACGCCTATAGGTAAGCTTAATTAGTTTTCACTTGTCACCACTTTTCAAATCCTTGAGAAAATGTTAGCTAGGATGTTTCAACTATCGGTTGCTGCATAAAACTATCATAAATGGATATCTGTGTAGATGTTTTTTTAAAGAAGCAGTTTTGGAAATGTCTTCTTGAAAACCAACATTACAGTTACCGTTTAATCTTACACTGTTCAGCTCTCATGCAAACGCACACACGCATACACAGGCCCCTCAGACATACATTTGACCTCCCCGTGAATCTTTGACTGCCTCTGCTTCCCCCTACTCACAGGAATATTGAACAATCGCCTTTCTCAGACCAAAAATGGCCCCTCGCAATTAGCTGCGTATCCGTTCTTCTTCAGCCTAATTTAATTTTATGACCAGCAACCCCTCTGTTCTCACAGGGGGGGGTGAGGAGACCTGCTCACCATTTTCCTTTTGTAAAATTGATACTGATATAAATGTAACCGTCAGAGTACATGCTTATTTTTGTAATATATTTTAGGAAGCGTTGTCTTTCAAACTAACATTATAGCCATCGTTTACCTCACACTTCTTCAGCCGCCCGTCTGTCCTCACACTTCTTTGACCCTCATGCAGCCATACATGCGCGTAGCACAAGCACAGACATACATTTGACCTCCCCATGAATCTTTGACTGCATATGCTTCCCCCTACTCACAGAAATATTGAACAAAAATGTCAGATAGTAACTATATCAGTAAGGGGAAATTATATAGTTTTATCCGTTTATTTTCAGATTCAACCCCAGCAGTCACGAACGACTCTTACAACATTTTTACATATAATGTATAACTTCAGATTTTTTAATTTCATAATACCAACCACCGTATCACAGTTTAACCTTACCTTATACTTCTTGTTTTACAACCTCTAAAAATACAATCTTTGAGCCGTGTTTGCGCATACTTTTCCCCCTTCACCATAATAGAAATGGCTAGTACTTTTCCCCCGGCGGTTTTACCCATACTAAACCACTCCCTCCGATCACGTCATTCAATCTCATTATTATTCACTCAATCTAGGGGGGCGTGCACCGGATCCGGAAGTTAACCAAACAATTAGCATTTGAACCCGGGTCAGCCATGATATCTGCAAAAACAGGTAGGAACACCACCTACACATCATCCATCTTCATTAAGGGGTCATTAATCTTCATTAAATGACATCAGGAAGTCATTAAGGGTCATTCATCTTCATTATATAACACCTGGAAGTCATTAAAGGTCATTCATCTTCATTAAACGACATCCGGAAGTCATTAAAAGTCATTCATCTTCATTATACGACATCCGGAAGTCATTAAAGGTCATTCATCCTCATTAAACGACATCCGGAAGTCATTAAAGGTCATTACCCCTCATTAAATGACATCCGGAAGTCATTAAAGGTCATTAACCCTCATTATATGACATCTGGAAGTCATTAAAGGGTCATTAATCTTCATTAAATGACATCAGGAAGTCATTAAGGGTCATTCATCTTCATTAAATGACATCAGGAAGTCATTAGGGGTCATTAATCTTCATTAAATGACATCAGGAAGTCATTAAGGGTCATTAACCCTCATTAAATGACATCAGGAAGTCATTAAAGGTCATTAACCCTCATTATATGACATCTGGAAGTCATTAAAGGGTCATTAATCTTCATTAGGGAGGGGTCATGACCCGTACATGACCCCCCTAATCTAATTAAGAATGTCATCCATCAAATTTTGACAGAAGCGGCCTTGTAATATTCTCTCTTATATTTAACATATTAATGTTTAACTTCAAATATTTATATATTTATGTAAAATCATAGCTCTCTTGGTCATAAAAAAATCTTTTTCCTAAAATGTGTTTACAAATAGAACGAGGGCAGAGTGAATAGTGGCTAGTTTGCACGAGACAGTATTTGCCATAAGTACTTAAAGTGAAAGTCAACCTTAAACATTTTTTGACAATAATATATTATAGGTGACCTCACTAGTCTAAACATGACATTCATTTGTGGAATGTGATTTATGAAGCAAAATTTAGCTGTTTTTATCCATTTAAGGGGGCGGCCATTTTGCCACTTCCTGTCAACTGAAGATGACATCATAGTTTCTCAGGGCTCAGACAACAACCAATCACAGCTCACCTGTTTTCTGAAGCTGTGCTGTGATTGGTTGTTACCTGAGCAACATTGATGTCATCTTCAGTCAACGGCAAGTGGCAAAATGGCCGCCCCCCCCCCCTGAGGTGGTTAAAAACGTCTGGATTTTGCTGCTTAACTCATATTCCATTAACGCAATATTAACCAGAATAATATATTTAGATCATTGGGGCTGCATAGAACATATAATTGACATAAAAAAAAATAAAAAATGGGGCGTTTCATTTCCCTTTTAAAACACCTGAGAACCATATTAAATCCTTCAACTTGCAGAAATCATAAAATATAATATGACTTTTTTTTTTCAAATAAATATATCACTGGCGAGGTCACAATTTCGTAAAATTGATATTTTTTCAAAAATTTATACTGTTGGTCATTCCACATGTTGGATTTCTTTCTACAAATAACTCATCTAAAGTGTTGAAAATGCCTGACTCTCTTGAGGATACAATGTTAATAGTTGAACAAACATGGTATTTTTGGGGTCTCCTGAAAACCTATTTTGGAGGTACAAGGTTTGTGATGTGCGTCCGAACACATACGGATGTCAACCCGTTGAAAGGCTTTAAAATCAGCGCGTCCAACTTGACCTTTTCCCTGTGAAATCAGCGCCGACTGTTTAGCCCATGGGTGTGCTTGCCTGCATATTTAATCGAAGTGTGTACTGGCAAATTAAAAACACAACGAGAATGTCACGCCATCCAGTGTGAGTTTACAGAAATCCATTTGCAAAAAAGGTCACCCCCCCTCTCTGCCACGACCGTCAGTCTTCCATGCAGAGCGGTGAGCAGCTATCGAGCTGTCACATCTTATCTCCAGTGTGCTCTCTTTTCCGGGGAAAAGGGAAAAAAAAGACGAAGCGTCGCTGGAGCCGAGGCTCAGCGGGTTGTTGGCCATTAAAAAATAATAACAACAACAACAACAAGCGAGCCTGGCAGCTTTTCGCCGTGTATTCCAAGCATTTGGGGAGTCATTTGGTCACTGTGGGAGACATTGTGTTTGTTGTGGTTCGTTTTTTTTTTTTTTTTTTCGTACAGTGTTTGGAAGCATTTGTGGATCCTGTAAGAACTTAAAGAAGACATATTATACACTTTTTCTTTTTTTTTTACAACTTGAAATCGTTCCCAGGTGTCTTAATAAGATGTATGTACTTGCTTTTAACAAATGACCCCATGGATGAAGAGTTAGAGTACATCTATATCTATAAAGTACTACTATATGTCGCTGGCTTACATACAGTAGATCCTTTTAAGACCCTTTTAAGCACATAAATAAGGACGCACCCCCCTCCCCCATATTTAAATACACTTGATTTGATTTGAATTATTTTTTGACCAGTTAGGTGATATTGGACTTGTGGTAAAAACTGATGCAGCTCTGTTACTCAAATGCAGCTCTGCTTACCATGTGGCTTTGACAAGTTAGTGGGGGATGTAGGAGTTATTGATATTTTTATTGTTATTTAGACATTTCGTCAGTTTGAAAGTGACTCTAAATTCTCACCCATCCTTGCAAGGTGTCAAAACCTATTAATGTGGTTATTATGTCAATCAGCCCCATTGTTATGTCACAATCTGACAAAATTTGGAGATGCTTTCACACATACTTATTTTAAGAAATGGGCGAATAAAAGATTTACTTAATTGTTTGAGATTAATGAGAGACCCAACTATTTGTATACAATCCATTAAAATCTGTTTTACACAAAGGATCCATCCATCCATCCATCCATCCATCCATCCATCCATCCATCCATCCATCCATCCATCCATCCATCCATTTTCTTAACCTCTTACTCTTCCCAAAAAAAATAGCATGAAATAATTAATGTTTTTAACTAAACAAATTGATTAATTGATTTGTACCTTTCCCATAGTTTAATGTTATTTATTTAAAATTTTATTTAATTATTCTATAAAAATTACAAATCTCTATAAAATATTTTAACATGTAACTACCCTACTACTCTTTATATGAAAAAAAAAAAAATCTGATTCTGATTCAAATCAAGCAATGCCAGGCACTGAACAACACTTGAACAGTATGTATATGGCATCAGGTGTGTATGTGTCACATACGTAATAGAAAGTGTCGGTCACGATTGTGAGAGAAATAAAAAATGAAAATTATGGAGTGACACCGTATATAAATTGAAATCTGTATATAAATTATTATTTTGAAATCTCAGTCTTGTTTTGTTTTACAGTCGATACATCACAAAGTAGAAAATATTAGCGCCAAAGTTAATGTTCTACATGCTCTCACAAAAAGCTAATTTTTCCGCTTCTTGGTCAGAAACCTGTGTTGGTTTTGGTGAAATCAACTCGTGTTCGTCCTGATTACCAAAAAAAGTAAAAAAGGTAGAATCTTTTCCCTGGTGAAAGACGAGCTTGCTCTTTTTTTTCTTTTTTCTTTTTTTTGGTAAGTTTGGTGCTTGCTTATGCCAAAGCATAATAATCTGTAGGTCTTGAAAAAAAGTCCAAATGCTCTAAAATGGCTGATAATTTGAGGAACTTTTTTTTTTTTTTTTTTTACGGCTAAAATGGAAAGTGAGTGAGTTGAAAAGTATTTTTTTTTAAATAATACATTTGGAAAATAAAATTAAATCATTAAAAAATTAACTGTGAAACTACTATATAAAATTTGATTTCTTCCAAAATAATAATCTTATTATAATAAGTAACAAGCCCACCTTCTCCCCCTTTTGTCTAAACGTTTCACAAGACGTATATAAGATTTGCTGACCCCTGCTGGTGCATCCACAACATGGCCCAGTAAGCCCCTCAGAGACCTGAAGCTTACTTTTATCTTTGATCAAATGTATTTGTTGTGCTCCTGATGGAATTTGCCAACTGTAACTTTGCACTCATAAATCTCTTCATGCTTTGCTGTCTGTTTCTTTTTGCTTGCTATCTGATTAGCTGAAGCGTGAAGCCGACCAGGAATCATTTCAGCGCCGTCTCCCTTCGTTCCGTTCCGGCATGTTGTTTCCCCTCCAAAAACAATGCAGCGACAAGACACGAACAAACGGCGAGCATGCGTTGTTGCTATCTGTACTTTTTCCCCGCTTCCGTTCTTTATGCAAACGTTAGCGAGCTGGAAGAATTTGATGAGCGTTTACATGAAAAAGACCTCAGGGAGTTATTTGGAAGTTGCGTGAAGTGAGCGCACTCGCGTTCAAAGCACTTGCTGTCAAAGACATGCTAAGCTAAGTAGTCAAAGTTAAAGTTCAGCCAAACTGACAAAATACGCTTTTAGTGAGTTAGAAGAAGATAAACATGGAGAATTAAATTCTTTTTGAAAACATTCCTTGGAAAGTTCAGAGTGGACTCGCGTTCAAAGCACTTGTGAAAGTTGAACCACACCAAGAAAATTAAATGCATTTTATAAGATAAACGTCCTTCGTGAGTTAGAAGATATGATACACAGGAAGTTGCTTTAAATGAGCAACTCGCATTCAAATGTTGAAAAATCACCTTTTAAGCCAAAACAACAAAATGGAAGGCTTTGGAAGTTGTGTGAAAGAGAAGACTTAGAGAGTGGCATGACTCAGTGGTAGAGTCCCTTTCTCCTCAATTCTCAACCTTTGTGACAATGGCAAAGTGTCTTTGAGCAAGACACTGAGCCTCAATTTGATCCCAGTGGATCTGTCAGTGCCCCACATGGCAGCGGACAAGAAATGTGAGGCTTTGTAAAGCGCTTTGGGCACCATATGGTGTCGATAAAAGCCCCATATAAAAACAGCCCTGTTACCATTAGAGACTAAAAGCACTTGTTAACAAAATTAAACCAGACAGACCATCATAAATGCTTTGTTTTCTTATTTTTTTTTCAAACAAAATTACTGAGTTAAACCAGATTGACAAAACTTTAAGAAAAAAAAAAAAACCTTAATAAAGAACGGGATCCACCGTATGCTACCCTTTTCCTGGGCTCTGTGAAAGCCAAACCGTCTTATCACATCTTCCGTGATGACTCTCAGTATTTCTGAGTGAAAGCTGTCGCGCATGTCGGCCAGCGACTCACATTTGGCGCAGACTAACCACCGCTAGCAACGTGAACGTTTGGAGTCACGGCGCCCCATGTGACTTCATCAAGTGGTCACATGGTGACGGCACGCGACCACTAAGTGAGTAGCCGTGTTATTACCGTCATGATTATTAGCCAGCAGACACCCAAGCGCTTTGGCTCGGGACCAGCGCCATCACACCAGCTCAGCTGTTCCCATAACTCATTAAACTGAATAGCGCATTACTGGGGGGGGTTTAAATTGCCATGTAGTGCTTGAATTAGTTCAACCGATGGGAAAAATGTGTCATAGTACTTATGGATGTGATGCTTTAGCTCAGCTACTTTACCTTAGCTTGTGTAACAGATGTAGCGACCAGTCAGCGTTCCAACAGCGCAGATGGTAGCAATAAAATATCAACCGCATACTCCTCATTTGAGCTTTTCATTGTCGTTGTTTTCCCATTTATTTCTTCTTTTGTTGTATAGAATCAAATCAGAGGAGAGAAAATGCAAAAAAAAATAGCTGGCATCTTCAGGGGAGACTCGCAAAGCAGTCAAATGTTTTACCTCTTTAATACGTCTGAAAACAGGGCACGCGGGAGAGGTTTACGCCAGATAAAAAATCACCGGTTAGTCTATATACAAATATAACGGCCGTTTATACGCATCAAAGCGTCCATTTTCCACACGTCTGGTATCTCCATACATCAACATTACACACGAGGCACCTTTAGCGTTTATTTAAGCTCAGAGACCTGAGCGAAATTTACTGGTGACAGGACAAAAACGCATTGATCTCTCCTTCGAGCTTGACTTCAGGCTTCCACTTTTCGCACACTGGCCTCGTAATGAGGAGAACAGCCTCTTTGTGGTTGCCGCGGCAACCATGCATAAGCTATCATGGTGGTCTGCTATACTGCGTGGTATTGATTGATGGTCTGTGTACTAGTACATTATTTGCCCTCCTTACTAGTAAGGCAATTCAGCATTTGCTGTTTGTCCTCACTAGTAGGACGACTTCAACATGCTAGTAAGGATAAATACTGAGTCAAAACTGCTCATTCCAAAGTCGTATTACAAGTGTGCAGAAATGTTGTCATAAATAATCGAACGACTTCCAATAGTGAAAGGGAAGAACTAAGCTCAAAAGTCTACAAGGCACAGCGGAATCTAGCAAACAATGTCGTGTTTACGTAAATGATGAGAAAGCACAGCATTGGGGCACGTTATGTATACAAACTCCTATATGTTGGATTCATGCATTATTCATCCATGTAGATTAATTATGAAAACATCTATTACACTGAATGATTCCTGGATGCATTAAGACCGTGAATTTTGGTATAATCCTGGCAAGAAGCGTAATAACCTTGGGGAATGAGCGACATGCTGCTTCACCAAGATAAAGGAATTAATGTGTGACACAAAGCAGCCTGCTCAGGTACATTACAACAGAAGAGTTGAAGGACCATATGAGCATCCCAGGGGTCTTTTCTAAATAATAGCTCAACAGTTATGGGTCATTGTGATTTCCTAGGAGTGTTGTAGGCGTGATTATTTGAAAACGGAAATGTGATCGAGATTTATAGAAGCGTTGCATATTAATTTGCTTTGCTTTCTACCTTGTTAAATTATTTTTGTGAGAGGGCATTAAGATGATCAGGCTCTTCACAAAGATGTATATTATTTATTATGAATACCATGTACGTAAATGTATTTAGTGCAAATGTGTTCTTTCAGATGCGTGTATCCAGCTGATAGTCCTTCACATGGTAAAGAATACAAGAAAGAAAAGAAATATCAATATTTGATGCTGGTGTATCGATACTGTATCACAAGATACATGGCTATCAATATTTCATGCTTGTGTATCAGACAATTATA
Source organism: Festucalex cinctus (assembly GCF_051991245.1). NCBI lineage: Eukaryota > Metazoa > Chordata > Actinopteri > Syngnathiformes > Syngnathidae > Festucalex > Festucalex cinctus. The sequence continues at coordinate 16,005,153 of NC_135417.1, forward strand.
CGCTAGTTTGCAATACACAACGATTTGGTTCACTGCAATGTTTCTATTTGATGTTGGTGCCTCCAACAGACAGTGAAAGTAAGTAGTGAAATTGACATATCATGTTGGTTTTTGCATTTCTCTGGCTATATATGAAATGGAGCATCATGACATCCAATGCTACGATACTTCATGTTAAGGATAAGTCAAGCTAAAACGGTAAGCTACGTGGCGAAATTGATATTTTGATTCTAGTTTATCGATATTGTACTGAAGAAGTCAACAGTACAAAAACAGCAAATTGAAACCTTCCAAAATAAAATTGTAAACTAAACATAAACAGAAGTCACTTTTGACAGGACTTGAGATGTGGACGGCAGTGTTAGCTGTTAGCTTCCTGTGCTAGCTACCAGCTAGTGAATTAGCCTCCACATAATGCACTTCTCTTTCTCGCATATGAATGAATAACTCATTAATGCGTTTGTGAAAACAGTGATACCTTGACCTATGAATTAGGGGGCATATCTGAAGCTCTCAAAGCACAAAATTGACCCCATGACTTGAAAAACATATACGTGAAGGCATATGGTTCCACTGTATCAGCCATCTTAGCTCCCGATCATTCCAACGTCAGTGATGGAGCATCCTCATTGATTTGCTGCTCACACCGCAGAGAGGAAAAAACGGTGACGTTGGCCGGAGATACGAGAGTGCGAAATGATGAGACACCGTGCATCACGTTGCGGGAAGTCCTCGCGGGAATCGCCCGTTAATCACAAATTCAGAACCGAACGGCCGCTATGGCGGTGGTGGCGGGTTCACAGAGAAAGCGCATGATAAGATTTGATGAAAAGAAAATGGCTTTTGAATGCGCCATTGATCATCTTTAGCACTTTAACGGAGGCACAGACTGGAATTAGCAAGCAGGATGGGATTGCTTCATGACCAGGCTGCTAGGTTAGCATTCCAGACGTGCCATGGAAATTTACCAGAGCAAGCTGCGATGTGTGATTAGATCGTAATGTCATGGTGAATCAGTATGTGGCTCATGACCCAAGATTACTTTCAAGGAACTGTACATTTGTATGTTTGGTAGGACAGCAGCTACAGTTTTAGTTTGAAGATGTTGTACTCATTTGAGTTTTGTTGATATATCTTCTATTTTTTTTTAAAGGTGCATTGTGCCGTTTAAAAGGGTCATGTTAAAGCTTTTTCTACATCATACATGCTCCACCAATACCCAGATGAGTCCAAAGAGCCCTGACTGTTTTACTCTGATTGCATCTATCAGCTTTTATCTTCCCTTAGAGCAGGGGTGGCAAACTGCGGTCCTCGAGGGCCAGTGTCCTGCAGGTTTTGTAGATTTCCCTACTCGAAGTGCAGCTGATTCCAATTAACAGGCTCGTTATCAGGTTTCTGCAGAGCTTGCTGATGAGCTGATCATGAATCAGCTGTGTTGAAGAAGGGAAATATCCAAAACCAGCAGGACTGCGGCCCTCGAGGACCGGATCTCGCCGCCCCTGCCTGAGAGTGTGCGGACCCCCGCACACTGCACAGTTTCTTTGGTGAGGGCAGGAGCGGAGTTTTTCTTACCTCATTTGAAGTCATGTCTTCGTTTGTCAGCTGTGGCTGTCATTTTAAGATTGTGCACATACTCGCATGCGCATGATGAACGAGCATAACACAGATGCTGCTGTTACACTTTGGGCCAGAGGTGGCAGTCGTGAGTAAAAAAGTGACAAACTGCACAATGATACTTTAAGGAATCAACTGCAGTGCCATGGTACCTTGACTTACTACATTTTACAAGTTACAAAACCTCATTTGGTTGATTTATTGTCTATCTTTCAAGCGGAAATTTGAGTTACAAGGAAGCTTCAGAGAGGCTGCCATTCAAGTGAATCGTAACACACAATGGAGCAATTAAGTTTATTGAACGTGACTGTCTCTAACAGACAAATACAAAAAGCTGCTGATGTTCAAGTTAAACATGCATCACAAGACTTACAAAAATACAGTAAGTATAGTTACTGCAATTCATAAAACCAGTTTGTTTGTTTTTAAAAGTAAAAATGTAGAATTCAGTAAACTCTTCCTCCGCCACAGGTTCCATGTTTGTGGCTCACTATTTTGTGGATATATATATATATATATTTTTTAAATCCAGTTATAACTCCTGCGATTGGCTGGCAACCAATCCAGGGTGTACCCCGCCTACTGCCCAAAGACGGCTGAGATAGCCCCCCCCCCCGCGACCATCGTGAGGAATAAGCGTTCAAGAAAATGGATGGATGGACAGCTATAACTCAATTTTGTTCTGTTTATTTTGGGTGTAATTCCACTGTTGGCCAGTAGCTGGTGACACTATTTCGTTAACTAATAAATGGTCAAATTAAAAGAAGACTGAAAACAGGAAGTCGGTCATTTTCAAACTCGACCTTGTTTTTGCTGTAAGCGAAAGAGATTATAGAATGTTTTCTCTCCTGTCCTGCTTTTTACGCCTGCAGAAAGCAACAGCTGTTGCTTGGTTTTATAATGTGTATCATTGAACATGATTATTTATGTATAGTTTGAGAAAAAAGGATTTGTTTACTTTAAACAGATAGAGGGATTGTACACTGTTTTGTACAATTTTGTATTGCCATTGTAAATAAATACTGGGGGGGAAAAAAATCTGTGTTGACGTTGGAGTCCTTTCAAATGATGTCCAGGAATAACACCCAGTCACTCAATCAAAGTCTACATTGCTACCTCCTTCCTTACCATGAAAGTAAATGCGCTGATAAATCCAACAAGCTGTCGTTCGCCGCCGACTCGCGCGTGTTGTCAATTTACCGACGACGACGACGATGCGGCGTAACTTGACGACAGCTGGCGTAGTGCGGATGAAACGGGCCTTTGAACGCTTTGGAAAAAGACACACGAGTGGGCGGGCTGTCAAAAGTGACACGATTTACATTTTATCTCCTATTCGTGAACAATCGATCGTGACGGCTAAATTGTTAGACTGAACGTCTGTCGTTGGACACGTTATATTGGGGGTATGCCAAGGTTTACTCTTGAAAAGTATATTCAATAAGATCATAACGCATTTTAACATTCTGGACAGTTTGACAACTACCACTGTGCTTAATCAAAGGAATGTAAAAAAAAAGAATTACTTAAATAATGATTCAAGTAAAATGGAGGTGGAAGACAACCTTAAACATTTCTTGACAATAATATGTTACATGTGACCTCACTAGTTTAAACATGACATTCTGATTAATATTACATTTGTGGAAAATTATTTATGAAGCAAAATCCAGACATTTTGCCACTTGCTGTCGACTGAAGATGACATCAATGTTGCTCAGGCAGCAACCAATCAGAGCTCACTTTTTTTTTTCAAGCTGTGCTGTGATTGGTTGTTACCTGAGATCTGACCAATGAGCAACATTGATGTCATCAGTCGACGACAAGTGGTAAAATGGCCGCCCCCTGAGATGGATAATAATGGCTGGATTTTGCTGCTTAACTCATATTCCACTAACGTAATATTAACCAGAATATCATATTGAGACTAGTGGGGCTGCATGGAACATACTATTGTCAAAAAAATAAAAATAAATTAAAAAAAAGTTTGTACCATTTCTTGTTGTGGTTGTAGAAGTTTTGAATAAGCTCGATTTCAAAATAAGAGTTATATCATTTAAAAGGTGACCTGCCCCAGCAATGGCCCAATGCTAGTTCATCTTAGCTTATCTTAATGCTTTTGAAAACATCAAATGGCTTTTTAACGGTCCCCGTTTATGAGCCTCATATTCTCCACTTTGCGTCAATTTCATTCATCAGAATCACCGCGCTCGTTTGATAAGTCCCGAGCGACAGACGGAGCCTCGCTCGTAATGAAATAATTAATATAAAAGAGGCCATTATTTATGAAAATGACTTTACGCACAATTAGTATGATGTGAGCGTGGGCTTGGCCGTCGTTAAGGTAATGACATTCTCTGATTCCCACTATACGACGATGACGTGCTGTTTACCTCCCAGACAGGCTGTCATTAGGCGCACACAGACTCCACACACACATGTATAATACAGTATATGTATTTTTATATTAGGGGTGGGTGGAAGCATCCTTCACGAGTAGCAATACCTTGAAATAAGGCCGGGATCATCAATGCCTGTAAATCAAAACGCTCCATTGTCCCTCGCAATTCACAGCGAACACAGCATTGTAAACACACAAGGAAGCAGTGTAAATATGGATCTTTTTTTTTTTTTTTTAAGAAACCGCATCCAATTAAAAGCAGCAGCCGCTTAATTAAAGGATTACGCCCACGACATAAAGCCTCAAATGAGAGAACTTCATTACACGAAAGTACACATTAAGTCGTGGCACTCGTATAATTATTGGAGGGTGACGACAGACGGGCGTACTTGCAACAATGACACAAAAAGCATGACTAATAATATCATAATTGTTATTTGATGTCTCCAACCTGGATTTGGAATAATTAAACGCATGAAATTCATCTTGATCTTAAGGCTTACATAAGAAAAAGATGAATATTTACCATAAATGTTGCACTGTAAAAATGTGATTTTGTAACTATCATAAATTAAAATACAATAAATATGCTCATCTTTTATAATTAAAATTAAATTTCATCATTTTAGTATGCCAAGTTTACATACATTGATTTAAAAAAGGGTTAATTAAAAATGAAATTCTAATCAAATTAACATTTAATTATTGGTGACCATAGAATTTATATGTAATTAAAATCTAATAAAATTACATTATTAGCAATTCATATTTACCACAGGGTTTACGTGATAAAAATAAATTCAATTAACAAAATAAATTGTTTACCGTGGATCTTACATAATAAAAATAATCTTGAACTTTAAAATAAATAAATTAAATAGAGCACAGATATTGCATATTAAAAATTATAATGACGAAGTAAATAAATGACATGATAAAAAAACATTAACATTCAATGAATGAAATAATGTTGATCATCGGCCTTACATAACAAAAATTAAATAAAATCACAAAGCCCTTATGTAATGAAAATACTGAACATAAAATATTGTTTGTAGCAGATCTTACATCATAAAAATAAAATAAATCAAATTAATGTCCACCACAGCTCTCATATAATAATCAAATGAAGTCAAATAAATTCTTGTTGGCCACAGATCCCAAATAATAAATAAGATGAATGCTAATTTCGTCTGTGGATCTTACATAATAAAAATGTGAACACTTAATGTGCATGGTAGCATTAATCACTTTGCCGTTCTTTCTATAAAACAGTCAACACAAAACGACGTCTTTTGTTGCCTTTAAACTAACCTGACTTGAAATACTATTTTCAGTTTGGCATCTCCAACTATGAGATCAGAGGCCAAAAAAGGAGCGTGTCGTGGCGTCGTGGCTCTATTTTTAGCCGCATTAGCGTGCGATTATGCGTCCTTGCTCCCTTCTGAACGCTGCTGACAAGGTGTCGGGCCAGCCAGCGCGCGAGGCCTGGATGGCCTGGCACACCTTTTGCACTGTTGGCATGGCATCGTTGCGCATCGTGTTCTGACAAGTGCCTCTCAGCCCCCGTGGCTCTTCACACTGCACTGCCCACATACAAATTGTGCTCACTCAAACGCTTGTAAGCACCTCATAAATGAGCTACTTAGGATTCGACTCTTTTAAAGTTTTCTGGCTGCAATCAAATCTCTTGAATTTGGTAATTGATCTGACATTTGTTTCTTTTCTGGATTGTTTTCACAGATTTTGGCATTTACCAAATATAATGATTTTGGACACAAGCCGATTACCGGTTTGACGGTTTATCGTGGTTTCAAGAACCGCTAACATTAATCTCGCAGGGTACAATATAATTGGCTGCTTGCAGAGTTGAGTAAATGAGCCACTTCTTTGAAGTAATGAATTGGAAGACAGTTGCTTTTTATTTGTCTCCCTTCTCAGTGAACAGTTAAGAGGAGTTTGGACGTACAAGGACAGTTACAGATGATGTTTAATATGCATTGTGTTTATAAAAAACAAATAATAGCAAAAAAAAAAAAAAAGAAACACAGTGCCAGCATGTACTAGTTAGCCCCAAGAGCAACAATATTTTTTCTTAGTATATATATATACTTTTTTTTCCTTGTAAGATTGCAGCATTTAAAGTTTTACTTTATTTTATGACATTTTCCCCCTTGAAATCAATCCATGTTCTAATTATGACTTTTTCTTGAAAATGTAGGTCTTTTTTTCTAAAATAAATGATTATTATCTGAATATTTCACCATTATTTTTGGACAAATCCAACTTCTGAAGTTTTTTTTTCTCTTACATTTACGATGTTTCCCAAATTTCACATTCTTGAATGATCATGGCTTTAAAAGAAAAAAACAAACAAACAAAAAAAATTCCTGAACATTACAACCCTGTATGATTGATTTTTTTTTTTCTTGAAAAATATGTTTTTGCAACAATAGCACAACTGTGTCTTCAAAATATTGTTTTGTTCCTGAAGATTACATTTTTTTTTTCTGGCAAATACTGGTACATATTTTATTTAAATTATGTATTTTTAGTTGTCATTTTTCTTTACTAAAAATAACTTGTTTTTGAGCAATATTTTTTTTCCTTTAAAAAAAAAGATTTTCCCCCCTTTCTTCTCGCACTCATTTTTTTCTTTTAAACAGACATTTCTTCGTCATAACATCACTTTTTCTAGAATTTTCTTTCATTTATGTTCAAAGTAGTCAGATTTTTCCCTCAAAACTTTTTTCTTGTAACATTAATATATGTTTTGATTGCTTAATAAATGACGTACTCATACATAAAGCAAACATGTTTTTGAAGTATTCTGAACATCTTCGCATAATATGATTACAAACTTTTTGAATCATTCTTTACATTGTAGAAGTGACACTTATTTATAGACTGTCAGAAAAAAACCTGCGTGCTGTTAAAGGGAATGCACGATATGCAATGCGACAAAATAAGCGTCACTTGTCAAACTCGATGAGTTGAGAGCGGCTTGAAAACTTTTCATGTCGGATGATGACAAATGTGTTTACCAGCGCACAGAAGAGACGTTCCTGTTGTGTTGTTTGTTTGCCGTGCGTCGCCGTCGCCGTCCCAGAATACATCTGAGAGCTTTTTTGAAAAGCGCTTCTTTGATTGGCGTAAAGACGCTCGGTGGGTGTCGCGTTGAAGGAAAGTGGAGCTGTCGTTTCAACCGCCGCCTCGCGCCTTGCCTCGTCGCTATTGATGCCTCCCTTTTGCTTTCATTGGTCTTGTCGCGTCGTCCGACTCGACAACGACAACATATGGGATACACGTTGCAAGTCTTAAGTAGCCACGAAATGCACAATTATCAACAGCGGGCAGAAATAAAGATGCACATCACACGCTTGTTAACTACGCAGTAGAAAAATACACAAGACTCAGATGTGCTAAAAATGTACAATATACCCTTTGAATGTGTACAAATACATCCAATAAATATACAACGGTGTAGCTCCTTGGAGCGGCTACTGCCGGAATGCTCATAAAAACTTGCCAGCAGGTACTATTTAGCCCCAAGGACAACATGAGTAGCCAATGGGTCTGTTCTAAAAATAGCTCACCATTTATTTATTTAAACTTAACATGATACATGCTTTTTCTGTACCAAATATTCTATTTTTTCTTAAACAAAAATATTGGAGGAAAATTTTTTTTATTTACCCAAATATTTAGAAAAAAAAAACTAATTTAAGAGCTGTAATTTTAATATCGTGATACAGCAATATTTTTGTTCACAGTTTTATATTGAATCTAATATTGGCCCATGCCTAAGTATGAGGACAAAAACAATCCTGTCAAGAAGTCAGAATGTAGAAAGTTGCAATGTTTGTCCCAATATTACTAGTCAAAGAAACCAAAAACATTTTTTGTTATGAATTTTCAGACTTTAAATAGTAAAAAAAAAGACACTCTCAGTCTTTCACTCATTTAAGTGTGGCTCAAAAAAAAAAAAAAAAGTCCATCATAAAGTTGATCTGAATCACTGGCTTCAGATTCATTCATGTTATCGGACTGTATAATAAACTTTTAATCATTTTCTGATTGATTCTGCAACTGTGCTGATTGGTCAATTCTTTCAGTCATGTGACTAAAGTCAGGAAACAAAACACAAAAACAACGCAAAACAAGTTCTTTTTAAAGGTACAAAGTTGCACAGCTCTTTATTTATTTATTTTTTTTAAATCAGTATTTGAAAATACTCAACAACCAAAGTTAAACCAAACATTAATAAGTTGTATCATAAGAATCCAAATACCGGCAAAAAGTAGACTTAAAATCTTAATACTTTTGTTGTTTTTTAAAGTTAATTTTCCTCCTTTTTCTTACGGAAACACCTGAGGGAAGCAAATCAACTGGAAAAAAAAAAGAAGAAATAATATATATTTTTTTTTATGTACAGCACTGATAAAAACAACAAAAATCAGTGTTGGTAAGAAACTGGAAAAGAACGAAGGTGAAAACGCATTTAGGCTTGGGATCCATTATCAGAAAGGCTGCGAGTTCCCAAAAAAGCCAAAACAGAAAAAAAAACAAAAAAAAAAACAAGCATCTTTTTTTGTCTACAATGGTCCCAGGATGCATAAGACACTTTCCTGACATTTTTTTTAAGAGAGTTTCAGCAAGAAACATGACATCAACAGCATATTCTGGAGCTCTCAGTAATTCTTATTACAATTCAATGCGTAATTTTGACTGCAGGAATGCGGCGGAGGAAAACAAATCCTTTGGTCAGCGAAGCAAAATCATTCCTTTGAAAAAAAAAACAAAATAAAAAAAATTCTGACAAACTCAAAAGTGGTTTTCCCGACATAATAGAGCTCATTTTCCTCACAGAGGAAAGAAAAAGTGTCTGACAACGTTTCGTCTTGATTGTCCACCCGGAAAAAAAAAAAAAAGAAATTTGAAAGATTAGAATATACAATCACAGCGTGTAAAAACCACCACGTACGTCCTTTACTGGAAAGGAACTTGAACGCATCCCTCGGAGCTGCGTGGTCAGACGGATGCAAACGCGGGCGCTCATCCCGACAGCTTGCTCTTGTCCTGTGCGGCGGTCGAGGGGTCCTGCAGGCAGCTCTTGCGCACCACGGGCAGCGGGTGGGCCTCCGTGTTGAACACCCAGTCCTCGGGCGGGAGCAGGTCGTCGTCCGAAAACAGCAGGTACAAATACCTGTGAACGGCAAAAGTTTCAGGAGGAAATCGTCATGACTGTGCTCAGAAATCAAATGTATCACTTGTATCTTAAAATGGATGTCAACCTTGAATATTTATTGACAATAATATGTTATATGTGACCTCACTAGTCTGAACGTGACATTCTGATTATTGATATTACATTTTATTTATCTTATTTATTCTGATATTACATTTTTGGAATATGAGTTATGAATGATGATGAATGATGACATTTTTGTCCATCTCAGGGGGCAGCCATTTTGCCACGTGCTGTCAACTGAAGATGATACTTTTGATGATCTAAGACTAATAAAAACTAACAGAACCGCCGTGAAAGCTAATTAAAACTAACTAAATTTTAAAAACAAAATTTCAAAGCGAAATAAAAGCTAACTAAAATGAAAAATTCCCAAACTATAATAACCCTGGTTGTTACCTGAGACCTGAGCAACATTGATGTCATCTTCAGTCAACAGCAAGTGGCAAAATGGCCGCCCCCTGAGATGGATTAAAAACGGCTGGATTTTGCTGCTTAACTCATATTAACCAGGATACCATATTTAGTGTATTAGTGGGGCTGCATAGAACATATGATTGTCAAAAAAGAAAAAAGAAAAAAAAAGGGTTAATTCCTCTATAAATCAACTTTCCCCATTGAAATGAATGGAAATGCCATTAATGCGTTCCTGAGAAAGAAAAATAGCTGTATAAAAATCAAGGTTATAGTAGTTTAGAATTTTTTTATTTATTATAGTTATTCTTTATTTCATTTTAATATATTTTTTTAAAATAAATGTATTCTCATTTGTTTTAAAGCACAATTTTAAATGCTTTGTTTTAGTTTAGTTTTATTATTTTATTTAGTGTTTTTTGTAATATATGGAGTATATTTGTACAAGAGTAAAAAAGTGTCACAAAGTATTGCTAATAAAGTGAACTACAATTCTATACATAGTTTCAGTTAGTTGTTATTTTTTAAAGCATTTTAGTTTTTATTTTGTTAGTTTTTGTTAACTATTACAGTTAGTAGGGGAATCTTCAGTTGGTGTAGTCAGTCGGCATAAATTTACTTGAGTGTCTCTGAGATATTTAGTGTATTAGTGGGGCTGCATAGAACATATGACTGTCAAAGAAAAAAAAATTTGGTTGACTTCCTCTTTAAATCAACTTGCGCTATTGAAATGAATGGAACTGCCATTAATGCGTTCCTGCGAAAGAAAAATAGCTGTGTAAAAATCAATCTTATAATAGTTTAGAATTTTTTTTAAGTTATTCTTTATTTCATTTTAACATTTATTTTTAAATACATTTATTTGTATTTGTTTTAGAGCAGATTTTTAAATGCTTTGTTTTAGTTTAGTTTTATTATTTTATTTTGTGTTTTATTTTATTTTTTTTAAATATATGGAGTATAAGAGTAAAAAAGGGTCACTAAGTATTGCATAATAAAGTAAACTACAATTCTAAACAGTTTCAGTTAGTTGTCATTTTTTTAAAGCATTTTTGTTTTTATTTTGTTAGTTTTTGTTAACTATTATATCCACAGTTAGTAGGGGTATCTTCCGTTGGTGGTGCATCAACTTACTTGAGTGTCTCCGAGAGGAAGAAGCTCTGCTGCATGTTGTCGTGACTGTCGGTCAACGTGTAAACGTCGCGGATCCCCGAGAAGCCCGACTCCACTCGGCAGTGCCGCTCCAGCGCCTGAAAACGAGACGACATCAAACAAGATATTCGCCGATGTCATCTAATGTGGGTGGAGCATGGCGTTAACGTTTCATGATGATGATGTGTCCCTTTGTAATCGTATTCAAACGACGCACATACACCTGAAAAGTCGAGCACAATGGAAATCCCGAGCGAAACACAACGAGCCTAATGGGGAGTGTCCGAGCTAGCCGAGCGGATTAGCGCGGCGTTAGCTACAAAGGGATGCCTCGCGCACGCTAATTAGCCGAGACCCTGACGCGCTAATGCTCCGTGTTCAACCTTTGTGCTGGTTAATTAAAGGCCCGATCGGCGCTTTTGACTAAATGAAAGCGAAATCCATCACGCTAACCTTCTGCTCTTGATGACAAGCTAATGTACATTAATAATAGCGCGCCTCGCACAAGCCTCACCTCCGGCTTTAATCTGCATGATAGCGGGCGCTGCTACTTGGAGAGGGTAATTAGGGATGCTAATGGGGTTTAGCGTGAAAGGTGAGGAGTTCAGTTGGTTTAATAGCACACACTAACCTGACACAATCTTTGATAACTTTTTTTTATATTTGGTATGAGAAGGAACAAACAGGAAGTAACGTTGGAGGCAGGACACAGTTCCATGTTTTTACAGCGTAAACAAACAAACATTTCATTGTGAAAAAAAAAACAGCTTTATTCTCACAACAATTTTTTTTTTTTACCATAGTCTTTGTGATTTTTTTAAAATAAAAAATTTACTAAAAATGTTTTCTCGAATGTTTTTTTACAATTGTTTTCTGATTCCGTTATTACTTTAGTATAGTTATAAAATGCCTATTTAAAACAATATTCTCAACTTTATCGTAATACATTTTCAGTGTGAAACCAAAGTTCTAGCAATATTATGACTTTTTTTCCCCCTCAAATCATTAGAACTTAATATGTTAAACTTTTTGTCTTGAAAAAAACTTTGACATATTATGACCTAATTTTGTGAGAGTACATTTTTCGTAATAGTACTTTTTTCTCTTATTGTGATAAATTATTATTATTATTAAGTTCTAATTATCAAAATAGCCATTTTTTCTCCTTGTGACGTACCTTTAATTATCAATGTATAATTTTTCTTGTTAGCAGAGTAGAATCATGTTAGACTGTGTCTAATTTGTAACTAAAAAAGTTATTGTAACATTTTTCTCATAATTGCTGAATGTCATTAAATTACTACTTTTAGTTGGATTTTTCATGAAAAGAAAATGGATTTTTCTCTGCATTATTATCATAAATGTGCGAATTTTATTGGAAATTAAATTCTTGTAATACAAAGACTTTTCTCCTAATATTAAAAATTTATTTCTTGCTAGATTATAACTTTTTCCCTTGGTAAAAATATACATTATTTCTTGGTGTCATGTTTTGGGTTTAGTTTTTTTTTTTTAGTTCTTGTTTGCTTTTGGGCCCATTGTGGTTTGTTTTTTTGTAATTTCCTTTGTCTGATTAAGTGTGATCTTGTCCACCTGTGCGTGTCTACTCTCCCTCGTGTCCCTTGTTGTGTAATTAGTTGATTTGTATTTAAAAAAATATATATATTTTAAATTCTTGTTAGATAACTACAGATTTTTCTTAATTTGAAAAAAAATAAACTAGTTTTCTTCCTAATGTTCCGACTGTTCTTGGAAAAACTGCTGGGAGACATTGAGTCTGTAAATGACGATTGATTGAGTTCAATACTTTCTTTCACTTAGTTGTATTTTTATTTTTTTTTACCTCCACCGCCTCCCATCCCCACTCCCTGTACTTGGGGTCATGGGTGAGCCTCCACATGTACATGTAGCTCTCGATGACCTCGGGTCTGAGGATGTAGTATCTGTCGCTCAGCCGTGTGGCCGTGGCTTCGGCGCCGCTGTCGAAACGGAACGCTTCGGGTCCCAGTTTGGTGGCTGGAAGGAAAAAAAAAAAATCAATCAGCACCTCCCTCCTTTTACACTTGATTTCTTTCTTTTCACCCACTCACACAAACACACAAACTGACATGGTCTCTCGGGCGGGGAAGCGAACCTCAACCCACACCAAACAGCACCGAAGGAAAGTGACGGTTCCACTTCTCTACCCGGGGGCCCGCACTTGATCAATTACTTCATATCAGCTGGAATTATCAGCAGACCGAACACGCTAGTGTTGAAATTTGTTCATTTGGAAAACTGCCAAATATAAAAAGAGACTTCAAGCCATTCTCCACAATTTGGTACAACATAGTTTTCAATCTTTTAAAGCACCACGAAAGACAGTCTATTGACTAGGGATGTAACGATAAGAGCGATATCGTGATATTTTGATACTAAAACTGCCACAATATGGTCGTCGTCATGTTCACGATATTTAAATGCAACACTGTTAAAAAAAAGTCAGGTTGATTTCCATTTGTGCAGTTCTAGCACCCTCTGGTGGCTAGTTTTTTAGTGCAATTTAATTTTCATGAGGGATGTTTTGGCCCTTCTGTGTTGAAAATCTACACTAATTGTCAGATGAAGGGGAACCTAATATGCCTAATGCCTGTGAAGCAAGTCAATATGTGGAGGAAACTCAATGTGTGCGTGCATTAACAAAATAACATAATAATAATAAAACATAATATAATATCCATCCATCCATTTTCTTGACCGCTTATTCCTCACAAGGGTTGCGGGGGGTGCTGGCGCCTATCTCAGCTGGCTCTGGGCAGTAGGCGGGGGACACCCTGGACTGGTTGCCAACCAATCGCAGGGTACACAGAGACGAACAACCATCCACACTCACACGCATACCTCGGGACAATTTGGAGCACTCAATGAACCTGCCATGCATGTCTTTGGAATGTGGGAGGAGACCGGAGTACCCGGAGAAGACCCACGCAGGCACGGGGAGAACATGCAAACTCCACCCAGGAAGGCCGAAGCCTGGACTCGAACCGGAGTCCTCAGAACTGGGAGGCGGACGTGCTAACCACTCGCCCACCGTGCCGCCCTCATAATATAATAATAATAATAATAATAATAATAATAATAACATAACATTGCTGTTATGTACAAAAGCACAATATTGTGCTTTTTTTAAGTATGAGCTCTTTTTTTTGTACAATATTGTGACCTTTTCTACATATCGCCAACCTCCCCACAATAACATGATAATTATCGTATCGTGATAATATCATATCGTGACATTCGGATATCATTACATCACTACTATTGACAGCAAAGACCATTTTTGTCTCTAAAGTAAAGACTAGAGCACAAAATGAGAAACATTCAAGGACGATAAAAAGTAAGCAAAGCCAAAGACAAAAAAAAAAAAAAAAAAAAAAAGACTTTCCGTCTTTATCTGTCAAAATGGTGTCCCATTCTGGCTGACGCAAACAATGGCGATAAAGACAATGTTTGCTCATTGAATGGCATCGTTAAAAGTGTCACAACATCCAGTTTTTCTCTCTAAAAAGATGTCTGGAGCAAAACCTTTCATTTGAGTCACTCAAGCGTCACTTAGGCACACTTGAATTATTCCACTCAACTCGATATATGCCAAGGACGCTCGTGTTTGAGCAGCTATCATTTCAAGCTCAACACAACTTTGATTCCGTTTGGATTCAAGTGTGCACGCATTTGACTGCATAAACGTACGGATTTAACAAACGAATGTAAACGGTGACATGCGGAGCAAACTTTTCGACGTTCTCACCCGAGCGATCGTAGCTCTCGTGACAGGTGTGCGTGATCTCGGCGGCCAGGTCGAGGTAGTGCTGCCGCTTGTCGGGCGCGCCGTCGTCGGCGCCGATGCCGATCATGCCCCCGGAGAAGCAGGCCAGGTGGCCCATCTTGTGGTCCAGGATGCCCCCCCGCCACTCCGCCATGTAGGTCAGGCCGCCGGGCGACTTCTGCACCAGGTTGCTTTCGATGGCCTGTCAGACAATACATGTTACAAAAAATATGTTAGAAAATGTCTGAGTTTTGAAGTAAATCAGATTTTTTTTTTTTTTTTGTAAAGGATTAAAAAAAAAAAAAAAAAAAAAGGGAGTCTGAAGCAACCCCCTTCATTCCCCCGGCTGTATTACTGGATTTTGACTGATTTCGCAAGAGCCTTATGTTCTAATGTTCTATTGCTATAAAACAAAAACAAAAACATGAAACCTACCAAAAGGAAGATTAGAGTTTCTTCTTTCATTAGGAAAAATAAAGTATGTTTCTATCTGTTTCCGTTTTGCGCAATTAGAATTAGAATATAGCTAAGTTTCATCAATATTCACATTCCTGGTGAAAACACTGTCAAAAAGAGCTTGTTGCAACATGGCCCTTGCTGATCTCTTATGCTCTGCTGCCACCTGTTGGCTGTTTTTTTTTTTTTAATAATAACCATTGATTTAAGCCGCCTCTTCATGTCAGAATTGCATAAAAACAAACACAAAAAAATTTAAATACGTTTCTGGGAGTGGTGGACAAAGTATTAAAAAAACTTGTTTACACTGAGTTTAGTAAACAAAATAAGATTAGTAATAATAATTTCATAATAATAAGATTTACTCGCATTTACATTCAAGCATACTTGAAAATATGTTTTAACGTACTTGTAGGCTAAATGTTACAAACATAACATATTTTCCCATACTGCCACAGGGTATTACTTGAGCGAGTAAAAAAAACCCACTTTTTTTAAAGCACTTGGGCCACATTTTTTTCCCATAATGCAAAGCGGTATTTGGCATTATGGGGAAAATATACTATGTATGTAGCATTTAGCCTACAAGATTAGTTATTAGTGGATGTATTTTAAATTATTTTGAGTGAACAATAATTACACGGTAATACAAGCTGTAAACTGACAACTTTTCATTGTGTCCCATGAAACCACAGAATCACATATCTGCAGTCATGTGAAAAAATGTGTAGGTGTACCTAATATTGTGGCTTGCCATCTTATATTTAACATTAGCACAACACTAAAGTGCAAACCTGCAGATTATCAAATGAACACAACTCATCTGCCTTAATACAACAAGACCAAATGAAGCAATGTGTTTTATAATAATATTATGAAAAGCTAATCAGGGAATAGAATAATTGGGCAAAATGTGCTCTTGTTCCAAGCGCTCTTTTAATTAGCGCCATACTTTTATTTAAATGCCACACCTAATGAGTTGCGCTGCGACTTGGACCTTCGATCTGGCTCGCCATAAACGCACGCGCGCGCACACGCACAAAGCTCTTAACTTCATCTGATAGCAAACACGCACACACTCGACCTAAGCCTTTTAAATCGCACATCACGGGGGTAAACCGGCGCGATTGTAATTAGCGCCCGCGCTTCTGGCTTGACCCTCGTTTTCATGTTGTGTTTTTTTCTTTGTATAATTGCAGCCTGAGGGAATGTGCTCATCTCCAGCAATGTACATCATTTTTGGAGTTTTATTTTTAATGCCATCATCCTTCTGTCTTCGCCTTCCCCGAAGACCAGTCCGAAGAGAGAATGTCTGGAACAAGCGTGGCACTTTGGCGTAAAGCATCTCGACACCCACAGTAAAGCAACCGCACACTCAAAAAAATAAAATAAAAATAAAATTAATTATGTATGCATGGAAGTTTGAGAGGGATTTGGACTGAAGAATCATATGCTAATGGTATCTTTTGTTTTTCATATAATTGAAAATGTCAGACCTTATAGACAAAGCTGAACCTTATAAAGGGCATTGGGGACACACTACAAAAAAAACAAAAAACAAAAAAAAAACAAAAAAAAAACAAAAACAAAAAAAAACGCTTCAATGTTGTTAGAGAAGTCTTTTTTTTTTCCTAATGAAAAAAGCCAACATTTAATGATTTTGTCTTTTTTTTGTTTCCAGCTATGTGAAAGTCAGATATTTATTTATTTATTTATTTATTTATTTATTTGTTTGTTTTTAAGAAAAATGTTTATATTTTTTCACAGAAATTGTTGCATTTTTTTGGGGGGGGGGTGAGAAAACAGAATTATTGTTATTGTTTTTGTTTTTACCTTGTATTTTAAACATGAAATTCCATATATGTTGACAGAGACCAAAGCATCCCTGACCTGCATCATACGGAAAACATATTAGTACCTTAATTAAAATGTTAACACTTTAGCTTTTCGGCCCCATTTTTAATGAGTCTAAATTAAATGAGAATTAAATTTCATTTTCAAAATGAAAAGTTAGATTTTTTGAGGAATATAGTCACAAGACTAAAATAAAAATGTAATGATAAAAAAATATTATTATTTTGAGATATCTTTTTTAGTAACTGAAATTGATTATAATCACAACAAAAAGTCTCAATAAAAATGTGTATTTTCACCAAAATATTTTATCAAAAGATTAAAAGTGAAGAATCTATTTTCTATTCTATTATCAAACGTATTAAGCTAATTTTCCCATTTGTTGCATTATCATTAAATCACGTTGAAAATTCAACGTTTTTCTTCTTCAAGGGATTCAGATTTCCGAGGTCCCGCTATTCAATTTAAAACGTTAAACGTCTGAACCAAAGTCCCATTTTAGATGTTCCAATTCGCACCTCTTAACAATCCGATAAAACCTTTGAAAAGTCTTAAATGTCAAGCTGTGCGAGCGCAAAGTTAAAACATGCGCCGGGATTTGAAATGTCGCATTCAATGGCCTTATTACATGCTAAATTGGCGGCGAGCGAGAAATGCATTCAAATGGAACCGGCAAGAAGCCCCTCGCATCCTGACACCTGTGGGCACACCAAATGTGTGCTGGGTGAAGACATTCATGCAAGTGTCTGCCAATGTGAAAATGACTTTTTATCATGCAAACTTTTTAGGTGTTTTATGATGACTCATCACTTTTCGCTGCCATGCTCCAATGACAAAAAAAATTAATGGTTTGCAATTTAGCATCCCCCATCTGTCTACTAGTGTTCATTTTATCAGCCATTTTTAAAATGTAGTCTTAGTCCAATTTCAATCACGTTTGTTAGTTTTTAATCATAGTTAGTCAATCTCGTCCCATTTTTATTTAGTCCATTTTTAGTCGATGATAAATCAAGCATTTTAGTTTCTGGTTTAGTCCAAGAAAAACATGATTTTATTCGGCTAGTTTTAGCCAACAAAAACTGTCAACGTTTTAGTGTAGTTTTAGTCAGGACAATCATTTTATCCCTGTATATTTTTTGTTGGTAGGTAATGTTGAACATTTCAGATCTAAAACTATTTACACTGAAATTTTCTAATCTTTTTGACAAAAAAACAAATTCACACGCAATTACTGTATATCAACAAGTGGCTACTATGGCTCCATTCTATATGAGCTAGTAAATTAGCCAGCATTAGCTAGCGGTCGGATTAACGGTATTGTTAGAGTGTTATAGCCATTGGATTATTTACATTAATACTATGATGTACTTTTTTTTTTTTTTTTTTTTTTTTAAACCTTTCACCGTGAATCCACCTCTCCTGTCTGTGCCTTATTTGTGCATGATGCACTCGCTCGCTAGCTGCAGACATGAAAGGGGGTGTGTCACTCTGTGTCACATGACAGTTTCACAGTGATAGATTAGCAGAGACAAGATTTTACTAAATCATATATCGTCTTGTTTTTGTTCATGAACTAAAATGTCCAGAGATTTTAGTCCATTTTTTTTTTTTTTATTAAGTGAAGTACATTTTCATCTCGTCTTCATTAGTCGACGAAAATGCAGACTAATTTAGTCCCAGTTATTGTTTATTAATGAGGTTTTTAGTCTAGTCTAGTTTTAGTCCGGTAAAAAATGTACGTTGATGAAATTAACACTACTGTCTACTACCATTAGCACACATTTTGGTAGCAATCGGACAAACTCTCTCGGGCGACATCGTCTTTGAAGGACGCCTAGAAACGGCCAAAATGAAATTAAGCATTTTAAACCAAACTAATGACCAAAATTTCACTCCTTCAAAACTGAAGTCAATAAGTTTTTGAAGGACCCCTAAATAATCCAAATGGCTGACTTCATGTCACTTTTCAGGAATGAGATTTTTTTTGTAGGTTTCAAAATGACTGACATCTCCACCAAATTTTATGAAAACGTCTTGGGGGCTGAATTAAAAAAAAAAAAAAAAAAAAAAAAAAATCTGGGGAGTGCGACTGAACCAATTGACATGCCTGATTAAATATAAGCGTGTGTATAACCTGGGAGCAAACATGAGCCAAGCAGAGTTAATGAGCTTTTTCTTATTGACACATGCTTTATGAAGCCTACTGGAAGGGGGGGATAGCGGAAGCGAGGATTTGCTTTTAATCTAAGGCGGACCCCCAGTCACGCTTGTGGCTTATTAACCAATATTGGTCACACCGCCTGGAAAGTACAGCGTTTTAATTGCGTAGCATATTTGAGTGCGCGTGCGTCCGTACCTCCAGAGCGTTGTAGTACATGTTCTTGGCGTCCTCGTCCGTCTTGTCCGACATCAGGTACGACTTGATCAGGTACTCGTAGAAACTGTCCCCCAGCCCACCGATGGATACGTGATCTGGGAGGAACAAACAGTGAGTGTATGAGGTCGGACAGTCACTTCACTTCGAAACAGGATATGAGAAAAAATATGTTTCTTTTTAAAATCCGAATGCCAAGAAAAGGCCAAAATGACCCTAAAATGGCCACTTTGTAACAAAATAATGGTGGACTTTGTGTATTGTCTCTTTTTAGACGTAGCTTCCTGTTGGGCTGCTCGATTATGAGGAAAAGATTACTCACAATTAAATTGGTAATAACTGAAATCACGATTAGGACGATCATTTGATTTTTGGTACAAAAAAAGAAAATGTTAAAATGTAACAAGTATTAACACAAATAAAATTCTTTGAAACACTATAATTATGTTAAATTCCTTTTGGATGAAACTAAATGTATTAAATTTGTTATTTTAAAATAAAAAGGTGCAAATCTATAAATTTAAACAACTCAAAATTAGTATTAATCTTTTTTTATGGTTATACTAATTTTGTAATTATGGAGTGTAATAATGGAAATTGTAATTGAATTTCCGTTAAGATTTTTTGTGGGTCTACTCATAATAGACATGTCCACCAGATTTCATGTTGGTAAGTAAAACTGTTTTGGGGGGCTGAAAGATAGAACAACCAGAAATGGTCACTTCAAATTAAAATGGCAGACTTCCTGTGTCTTTCTGGCCATGAGACTTTTTTTTTGTGTGGGTCTTCTTGTGCTATATTGTCATGCCCAACAAATCTCATGTTGTTAAGTAAAAGTAGTTTTGGGTGCTGATTCATTATCATAAAAAAACACAGCAAAAACAAGTTTGTCTTGGCCAAAACACCAGCAACAGACGATCAGATTTCCTGTATCTTTTTAGACATAGCTTCTTGAGCCTTTTTTGTGGGTCTACCTATGATAGACATGGCCATCAAATTCTTTTACGAATCTCTGCAAATGATCAAAATGCCCCAAATGTGACCACTTCAGACCACAAAAGTTGACTTCCTATGTTTTTCTGATTGCGTCTTGAGATTTTTTTTTTTTTTTTTTTTTTTTTGGAACTGTCCACCAAATATGTTGCTAAGTTAAACCGGTTTTAGGTGATGAATTGTAAAAATAAATACACAAGCATAAGTTTGTCTTTTGGCAAAAATGCCCATAAAATGGCCACTTCAGACCCCATTGAGAGTTTTTTGTGGGTCTTCTCATGATAGACATGCCCACCAAATTTCATATTGCTAAGTGAAACTCGCTGATTTTTCAAACTAGCAACCTCTTCTGCATCTCCTTTGTGATATTGCAGCCAGGACAGAAAAGTGAGTAGATCACAGTAAGTTTTCTTCCCCCAACTTTGCCATCACACGTAAACTTCTTCAGTGAAATCACACAAAAAACTTTTTTTTGTAGAGCTAATTAACGGCATGTGTACATTGTATGCGGACTTAATTACGTTGCCGTTTGTGAAGGTGAAGCATCAACAATCTGCTCGGCCGTCCGGCAATTGCTCTGCTTATTAATGCGCGGCATCAAAAGCGGCGCCTGCCCGAGCTCCTGCTGCTTTTCTTTTTTTTTTGCCTTATTGAAATGATAATGAATTCAATTACTTTGGAAAATTGGATCCTTTCCGATTTACCAGAAAAGGCGTGAAAACGATCAGGGTGGCGAGGAGGGGGTTGCTGAAAAGCAGCGATTCCGCACGAATAACAGAGGCTAATTGTTGCTAGTTGTCTGCGTTATCACACTAAAAAGGACCGAGTGTGCGTGTGCGCGTGTCAAGGGCAAACACAGCGAGCAGCGTTGGGAGAACATTGCGTGGGAGTCGCAAGAACGCCCCCGCTGAAATATCATATTCAGCTATGAATTTCAATGTGGATTCATAGAAAAAGCTCAAGATTGCAGAGCAGCCACAAGATTAGGGACAGCTACAGTATGCAGTGGCAGCATTAAGAGGTTTTTTTAGTTGTGTTCTCAACACAGAAATATGAATCGTGCTGATCATCATACAACCACATTGACATAAATGTAACGTACGTTGGACCCAGTTTCCGCTGACCGGGCTGAGAAAGTTGGGGTACAGGCCTTGAGGCTTCTCGATCTTGTTCAGCAGCTTCCTGATGTTCATCACCTGCGCAAACAGTCAAACAAAACATCAACTACTAACAATTCAAAAATGTGATACAATATAATATTATATATCATTGATTCCAAGGGTCCTTCAATGAAATCATTTGCTCTCGGTTGAAACTGCGTACCTTCTCGCTGTAGACGGGGTCGCCGGAGAGCTCGCTGAGGTGGACAAACTCCAAGTGCAGGGTCCCGAACTCGGCCAGGATGCTGCTCCCGGCCGACGCCCAGCCCCAACTCCAACTGCTGCCACTGCAACAGAACGTAAAACGCGCACAGAATAAGCTGCCACAGACACAAAAAAGGTGCCATCTTGGGAGCTTGAAAATGCGAATATTGTTATATAAGATACATAATTAGTACAGGGAGTCCTAAGTTAAGGCACACTGGACCCAAGTTGTTTTGACTTTACAACAGTTACGCTCGGTCCACCATTTTCCATTTTGGCTGCTGGTCCACCATATAGCCCACAATGTTTTCCCCTCGTCTACTATTTAACCCTTAGCTAGTGCTAGTGCTTGTGAACTTGTGGGAGTATCTTTGGCTTTTCGATCTCTTTTTTTCCACATCAGACCCCCCCTTCTTTTCCATGCACCTCTAAGCAGTGGTAAGAACAGCATCTTATTTTATATTATTTTTTTATTTTAATGCATTTCAGTTTTTTTATGCAAATTATTTTGATGTAAATATTGACTTTAATGGGGAAATTCGACTTAAGTCAAAATTCGGGAACTCCAAATCCCTGTATTTTTCTTTTTATTATGTTTAAATGTTTTTATTGTGTAGTAACTATTGGCCATGCACGCAAATGGCAATATGCAGAAATTATAGTGCAGTATGAGATCCTAGTTTCAATGCCAAAAGCTTCATTGCCAAAAGAGTTTAAGTATTTATAACTAAAATGAAACATTTTTTTTGCATGCTTTTAACATGGTGCATGTCTTTAACTCATTCACTCCCAGAAGTCATTTTCACTGAAGCAACACCCTTTTACTGGATTTTGACTGATTTTGCGAGGCCCGCAGAATATTCTGTTCTATTGCTATAAAAACATGGAACCTACCAAAAGAAAGATTAGAGTCTTTTCTGTTTCTGTTTTGCAACAATTTGCATTAGAATATAGTTTCATCATTATTCACAAATCTGTTCACAAATCTGTTTAAAACAGTGGGGCAAAACATGGCCCTGGTTGATCGCTTATACTCTGCTGCCACCTACTGGTCGTTTTTGTAATAACTACCATTGCTTCAAGTATTCTCTTCAGTTCAGAGGCTTTTTTTTGCTCTGGCATAAAAACAAACAAACAAACAAACAAAACGTATAAATACGTCTTTGGGAGCAGGGTAATATTTAAAATGGAACGTATTTATACGTTTTTGGGAGCAAATTAGTCAATGCACCAAATATTCTGTTTTGTTGGGGGAAAAATTGAAATTTTAGAGCTGTAATTTTCATACCGTGATATTTTTGCTCACAGTTATCATACCATCAGAATTCAATAACTGCTCCAATCAACGCCCTGCCTCTCCTCGCATTAAAATGGAAACTGTGAAAAATAATGCTTTTATGCAGAATACAGTTCCGTTTTTTGCATCGTAATTACATAACACTGTTACATGTATTCTGTTACTCCTTAAGCCTGCTTTAAGAGGGTGTGCACACTTATGCAAACACTTTTTCAGTTGTTTAAAGGGATACTTTACTTATTTATCCATTTTTGGCAGTCAAACATTAATATTTTGCCTATAATAGGGTTGATATTTTCATTATTTTTCACGTACAATTAGTACCTTTAAAAACTTAAAAACACATTTCGCAACTTGCTGTCGACTGAAAATGACATAACAAGGGCTCAGCCTCTTGATTGTCACATGACCAAAGCTAGAAAACAGGTGAGCTGTGATTGGTTACCTGAGCCCTTGTGATGTCATTTTCAGTCAACAGCAAGTTGCAAAATGTGTTTTTAAAGGTACTAATTGTACGTGAGAAATAATGAAAGAATTAAATTAATTATAGACAAAATATGAACTTTTTATTGCTATAATAGGCTAAATAAGTGAAGTATCCCTTTAATTTTACTTTCACTCTCAAAAAAGATGTCTGTTTTTTTTTTCAGTTGTTGTATAGGTGACAAGGTCGCTTTTTCTTTTTAAATCCCAAAAGTTACATTTGAACCGAAGCGCGCAGACTTTTTCTATCCATTTTATTTTGTCGCTCCTTCACCTCACATGACCACACATCACATAACACCCCTGCCTCCTCCTTCCTCCTCCTGATGTGCAGGAGAAGATAACGAAGCGAGCCAGCAGATGTCCAGCGCGCTCGGTTGCTTCCCACCCGGCGCGTAAAGCAAAAAGTAATCGCCAAACAGACACTGTGTTGAAAACCAGTGAAGCCGCGTTTTGCTGTCTGTTTATTAGCCACTTAGCCGGGACACGTTAATGCTTCGGAACAGATTAAAAGTCTAGGCGAGTTCATGTACTTTAATACATGCAAATATTATCTAGGCCGTTTTTATTTACGCACATGGATTAGCGCCTAATCAAAATCATATATAAACACTCAGTTTGTAGCACTGAGCTACATTAACTGGCAAGCATGCAAAAATACTTTTTCAAAATGTATTAATAGAAAATCTGGCATGTTTATATTTGGTAACAATTTCTGCCTGTGATAATGATGATTTACAAACTCAAACATTTTGTATAGTTCTCATTAAGAGTGGTGGGTAAAGTGCTGCCAATCCCTGCTGACTTTGAGTGAGAAGGGTATACTCTGGACTAGTTGTGTCGCAGGGCACACAGTCGAATAAGATCAGAAAAATATTGATATTCACACGAACGGACAATTGAGATGTTTTCGGAATGTAAGAGAGTACCTGTAGAAAATTTACACCAGATTCGAACCCAGAACCTCGCTGCTATGAGGCATACATGCTAACTATTAGCTCCTTTTTTTCTTTTGATTTTTTTTGTTTTTTACATTTTCAAATTACTGTCATTTAAATGTTCTGAATTTTACGTCTCAGGGGGAATATGTGAACACAGGAAGGCCCAGATCTAAAGATGGAACCTCAAACGTGTGACTCAAACGTTAGGGTGACCAAACGTCCTATGTTGGGGGGACAGACCACTTTTTTTTTTAACGTCCTGTCTGGGCGTCCACAGGGTTTATAAAATCATGAAAATGTCCAGAACACCCATGCAACTAGGGGCATGGAAAGGGCGTGGAAAATAGAATAAATAGAGAGGGTGAGGAGAGGACTCTTTAGAGAGTGCAGGAGTGAATTGTATCAGTCAGTTCTTCTCCTCTCTCCTCGCGAGCCCTGAACTGAGTTCTTCTCTCCTTTTTGTGTCATGTTTAATAGATGTCAAACAGGTAATCCTGACAACATTGCATGACACATAGGAGGTGGAGTGTGCTATGCTACCGCGACTGGTACCACGATTTTGAGGCTGGGCCGAGTGTCCTTTTTTTGGAAATTAAAATATGGTCATCCTAAACCGTGCTAACCTTACTTTATCGTGCTGTCCGTACATTTCTACTTCATGTGTTTAGTTTCATGGGTCAGTCACCCAGCCACAATGTAGTCAAGTCTGTTTGTAATGTTTAACTGAACGAAGATGTAATTGTAAACTATCAAGTTAGCTTATAGCGGAAGCTAGCTGCCATCTAGCTTGTTTACCTAAATGAAGATGTAGACCATCAAGTTAGCATATAGCGCAAGCGAGCTGCCATCTAGCTTGTTTAACTAAATGAAGATGCAGACCATCAAGTTAGCTTATAGCGCACGCTAGCTGCCATCTTGCTAAAAGTTATAATGACCCAAAAATAGTGCAATGGCAGCTGGCAATGTTTTTTTAAGGGGCGGTTGCTAATATTATGCCTTTGATTGTGGGGCAAGGTACAATTATTCTGCCAAAAATTACTTAGTTCCTGTAATAATACACATTTTGTTCTTAAATACAGCAAACAAAATACAGTAAGCCATGCACTGGTTTCTATAAGTACTCCAGGTTATGAATGTTTAAAAAAATAAAATGACAGAACTCATCACAAATGATTGCATGACTGGTGTGACTACTCGGTGCTGATGCTCACCTCCCCAAGTTGATGACTCCTCGCGGGATCCCCGTCGGCGTGTTGAAGGCCGGGAGCAACTTTGCGCCCAACTCCAGTACTTTCGTCTTGAACAGCTGCAAGAACAGGGCAGGAAAAAAAAAGCAACTTAGATGTAAGACAAGGGATCCTCCAATCGTTCTTTTGACACCAAATATGTTTATGCGCCATCACTGATCCAAATCCAGCTGTCACTGACATTGAACCCAACAACATTCCAAAACAAACATGTCACTTTAGGACACCGTCCCTTTAAGAGAGTACGCTTTTTCTGACTCTCGTCTCTCGGCCAAGCTTTCGGCGGCCAAGGTCGAGGCCAAGCTAATGGCTCATCAATCACCAAATTGTGCGTTTAGTGTCCAGGAACAAAAGCGAGGCGAGTCAGGTGTGATATTGAAGAAGAGAGATGGAAGCAATCGCAAGCAAGAAAATCCTCACAGGCAAACCGATGGATGGGAGAGATCAATGGCAGGGGGAAAGGAAAGTTGGGAAAAGTTGCTCAAGGTGCGATGGTCAAGTATCAACACAGAAAAAAAAAAAAAGGCAAAGACACTTTTGTATTGTTTTAAAAACGGACACATTGAAAATTAGAATCCTATCTTGATAATTTAAAAGAAAATGAATTTTTGTTTTTTTTACAGTTTTCCTTTGTAGGATCTCTTTATTTTCTTCTCTTTCAGCACATACTGTGTAAAAAAATATAATTTTGTAGGTTCTCCAAATTATAGGGCTACGACAAATGTTTATTTTAATAATTAATTAATATGTTGATAATTTGGAGAATTTAAGAGACAGAAATTCAGAGGATTTGGACAATTTTACATTTAACAAGGATTAATGATATGAATGATATATGATTAATTGATAATCAAAAATATTTATCGATTTCATTATCGATTAATCATTGCACCACCCAAATTATTTTATAGACATTTTTTCTGTATTTGTTTTGGTAAAATTATATTCTGAGAATTCTACAAGTATGATGCAATTTTTCAAGATGGTTTTAATTATTTTGTTTAACTTAACAATTTATTTGTATAAACAGAATATACCAGTCTTTTTTTTTCAGGATCTCTGTGTTAAAAAAAAAAAAAAAAAAAAAAAAAAAAAACTATATAAATACATGTTAGTTTTTGCAAATTTTCAGGAACTGTGAAATTTTATTTATTTTTTAATAAATATAAAAAATATTTTTTAGTATATATACTTTTTTTTTTTTTTTTAGTATTTTTTAGTATTAGGAAAACAAACAAAATATCTGAAATATTTTTTTAATTTTGTTTCCAGATCTCTGTGCAAAAATTGATACATTTTTAAATTTTGCTGAAAATTACAAAATTTCTGGAAAACATTCTTCAATTTTGCAGCGCGTACGCTCTCAGTTGACATTTCTTCCCTCCCAAATGTTGAGGATGTTTGTTGACAATGAGAGAGACAAACACACCAACAGATGCACATAAAGGTCAAGACTTGCTTAGTGGAGGTAACAACACGTCGGCCGTGTCTAAAAATAGCACGTGGCCGTCAAAGGTGGTAGTTTGCTTGTTTGGAGATGACATGATTAATTACAGGCGAGCGGCCGTCGGCTGGCATCTGCTCGCCCATTTCTTTCCACGCCCTAAATGAAAGGCCGCGCTCGGCAACGGCGCCGTGGGCCTCGTCCGCCGTTCCCGAAGTTAATTAAACTCCCGCCGCCTACGACTTCGCCCTCCCGCGATCAAGAGCTATCGTCGTCGTCATTGTCGTCCTCTCCGGTGACAACACCCAGCGGCCGATGAGACGCGACGGTGGGACGGTAGGACGCAAACGGCTGTTTCCATCAGCTAAGAAAAGCGCTGGAGCGACCACCCGGGGAAGGAAGAGCAAACAGTGTCAGGCCCCGGCGGAGGGACGAGGGCGAGGAAGCAGATTCGGGCTGCCACTTCTGCTTAGCTGCAAAAACGCGGCCTGTCCGCCTCGACTCGCCTCGGGGACGTGGAGGCAAAAACCGCAAGGAAGGACTCGGGACCAGCACGGCTGCTTTAGGATGCTTTCACTGGCGGTTATGCTCAAGAAAAACAACAAAAAAGAATAATACACGTTTTGCATGATCCCTGTGTTGTGTTTGAGGACTTTTTTGTGTTACCTTTGTTTTTATGATCATGGTTAAAAAAAAAAAAAAAAAAAAAAAAAAGAGGGTGCTCAAAAAGGGTGCTGATACCAGCCATTGATACTAAAAATAAAAAATAAATAAAAACAATCTAACTATAGTAAGAATAATCATGTGTGTCAGAAAGACAGACAGGTCTTTGGTGAAAATGATCTGTCATTGTTTAATTGAAAATATATGTATCATAAGTACTAGTGGTATTGGTACTGGTGAGAACTGTGAATACCCGTACTGGTAATGGTTTGGGAAAAAAAAAAAGAAAGAAAGAAATTAGAGGTCTGCAAATGTTGTGATTGAGGTGTCATTTTGACTTTTCCCCAAAAAATTTTCAGGATAAAAATAACATTTTATGCAGGAACTGTACAATATTTTACTGTAATTTTCTTTCAATCTTTGTAAAAAAACAAAAAACAAAAAAAGCAGGATATTTAATCTGTTAGATTTTTTTTTATATATATCTGTAGAATTAATACAAATATTTGTGTAATTTTGTGTATTTTGTGTACATTTAAAAAATTTAGAATTGTTTTTTTTTCTCAATTGTAAAGATTCTCTGTGCAAAATTCCATAAAATATTCTTTCTTTCTTTCTTTTTTTTTTTGCAAGTTCTCTGTAGTGTAAAAAAGGTTTGTGTAACTATTTTTTAGAATCTTTGTTTAAAAAAACAAAAAAACAAAAGCGCTGTATATAAAAAATACTGAATTTCTGTATCAAACTTCACTTGTGCAGTTTCTCTGTGCAAAAAACCCCCATTAAAAACATAATAAATGTACAAAGAACTATAAAAGTAAAAAAAATAACTCAAAATAAAATAAGTCAAAATAGTATTCAAATGCATGCAATCAATGAGTAAAAAAAAGATATGCATCAATTACTAAATAATAAGCAAATAAAAACACTATAACTCAAAAATTAGAACCTTTGCGATAGAGTTGTCAACTTGACATTCAACTGGATGCTTTGTGTAGCGTGTGTGCGTTTGCATGTGCCCGTCATGTGACTTGAAGTCTGTGTGCCCCAAAATAACTTTTCAATTTGAAAATAGAGTGGATGACATTTAAAGTCTTGTCTGATGTCTGTGGCTGAAGGGAGAAAAAAAAAGAAAAAAAAGCCACAGATAAATAATTCCAATTTGGACTGTCTGGGCCTCAAAATGCAGCCCCTCCCCTCTCCCCCCTTGCTATCTGTCCTCTACAGGCTCGCCACACTCCTCATGTACGCCTTTCATGTCACTTTTTCAAGAACAATCTCCAAACTGATTCAAGTCAGCTAAATGGCACAAACATGGAAAATAACTTCCATGGAGTTAGAAATATGTGGTTGTTTTTCTTGATGAGTTCAGTTGAGTTGATTGGACTGTTGCAGGGAGAAATTGTGGACGATGAATTCTACCTAGCAACAACTGACCAATCTGAATGAATTAAAGTACAGATGATCTGTTACTTGACAATTTATAGATTATCAAATTAAGCGACAACCATTTTGCTAGTTGATTAATCGTTTAGAGACCGGGTTTAACTTGAAACTGTCCAAATGTACTGTTTTTATTTTAAAGAAAGGGATTGATATATCAATTTTGTTAATACGTAATTGGTTAACCGAAACAGTAAAAGTAATAGATTAATCACCCGTCCCCGAAAGTCCATGTGTGATTGAAGCCTATTGAAATGTTATGGCAGTGAAAAATAATACAAAATTAAAAAATAATAATAATAATTCAAAACAATGCTGAGAAATATTCAGTATATGATGCATGTACAAAAAAGAGACATCCAGAAAAAAGAAAACCCAAAAATGTTTTAAAAAATATTGGGGGGAAAAAAATCTGCAAATTAAAATAAAATAAATTGTAAAATAAATATTAAAAAAATTACAGATAAATTAATCCATTAAAATACTATACAGTATATAAAATCAAATAAATATGAATAATTAAGAAAGTAAAGCTAAAATAAGCATAAAAATGTAAAAAAAAAAATTTAAAAAAAAAATCCAACTAAAATAAGTTTACAAAAATAATTTGTACTTCATTTGAATTATTTTTTATTTTCTTCAATTTACCAACTATATTTAGATGTATTTACTTAAACATCATTTAAAATTATATAATACCTTAAATATTCTCCAATTAGTCCGAAGAATTTGTTTTATTTTTATCCATGCTTTCATGATTTCTTATGAGCTTTAAAAAATAATTATTATAAATGTTTTAGCGCATAGCCGGTGCCGACGTGTATTTCAGCCCACTAATGAATTTGTCACATCAGCCACCCGAGCCTCGTGCTTGAAGAAAAAAATAATAATGAAATAAAGATTACCGTGCATAATTTATGCAGCGCAGCCTCGCTGGAGAGCGCGCTAAAGCAGATTCACTAAATTAGAAATGGTTGTGGGCCGGGCGGTAAAACCCAAGAAGAAGAAGAAGCCACCAAAGCCCAATTTGGAAAACAAACGAGCGGCGATGGCGAGCTTGCTTCCTCCGCGGCGCGGCGCTAAATTGGAGCGCATTAGCGCCATATTGTGGCCTTGAACGCTCGCTGGTGTGTTGATCGCCCAATAAGAGCAATGGATTTGTTGTTTAGAAACAATTAAGGCACATATTGTGGATCGTTATATTCCTATTATACAGTATGTAGGGCCACAATAACACTGAGAGTGATCATTATTGCTTTATAGCCTGCTGTATAATAGCCAATTACCTCCAGCAAGGCACTTGTTACCCGGACAAGGATTTCATGGGCTCAGTCAGCATACGTTCTTCCATTACGTTGCGCCTTCCTGTTTCGACGCTGGTCAGCTTTTGAAGTCAGTCGTCATGTCAATCATTACAGAAATGTTAATCACTGTCACAACCCAATCTGTAGCGCTACTAGAGCTGCACTGAGTTTGGCGAATACAACCAAAATAATCTGTTTCTTGAAACACATCAAGCTCCACCATACTTACTATTAACATATTCACTGTGAGATGTTTTCAAAGCATTTTGACTGCTCTTTCAAACCCAATCATTCTGTGTTCCGTGACAAAGAAAGCACCGGACGCTCTTCTTTGACCAGAATAAACAAGAAAGTTTGTTCCTAACCTTTTCCATTTCCTCCAAAGACTGCAGAGAAAGAGAGCTTTTTGTGAAAACCTGTCAATCAGAACAGTGACGTCCACGCTAATATTTTTTGCTTTTGTGTCATGTCAAACTACAACACAACATAAACAAGGCTGAGAATGGGCTTCTGATGGCAAAATAACAATTTCCATAATTTGTATTTGCAGTAATACAACTAAGAAACGTTCCATCCATCCATTTTCTTGACCGCTCATTCCTCACAAGGGTCGCGGGGGGTGCTGGCGCCTATCTCAGCTGGCTTTGGGCAGTAGGCGGGGTACACCCTGGACTGGTTGCCAGCCAATCGCAGGGCACCAACTAAGACACTGACAAATAATTGAACCACACATTACCAAAATTACACCTTTAACAGAGACAGAGTTTGACTCTCTGTGAAGCCAGAGGTGTTACACCCAATTCACACTGACTGCGGAACGGACGCGGTGCGTTTTCCGTATGGCGGCCATAAGGATGCCACAAGAATAGAATGCATACAAGTCTGCGAACCAATTCACACCAGCTGCAGTGCGGTGCGGAACGGATGCGGCGCTGCAGAAGGTTTCCGCAAGGGTTCTATTTTTTCTGGATTTTCATGAAGCTAAAGAAATGACACGAGCCGGACAGGACGTCGGGTATATTTCCAAATAAAACCGTTTGTGCACTTGTTTTTTTGGGAGGGACGCTAGCTAACTACATAGCATGACATGAGTTGGACATTTAAGCCAAAAACTGAACTCATATTAAATTAAACATGACAAAATAACAGTATTTAAACACAAAACTTACCCATTGTAGAAAAGCCATGGTAGAAGTCCCAGAAATAATGTCCAAAAAGCATATCCGTATGACAACAGGTAAGTGCGGCTATTGTTTACAATGAGGATGGTTGTTATCGCGTGAACTCAACTCTCCAGCCTGAACCCCCGTGATCTGGTGGGTGCAGATTTCCGGACACGCAACACACGTGGTGTGAATTGCAGTCCGGGCTGATACCATACGGAAAATGCGTGTGAAATGGGCGTAAGAATGCAGCAACTAGACCCCTCCAAGAGTTAGAATTACACTCCAATGCATTTACAGACAATGATGACTCTCCTTGAGACCAAGCTTGAATTTAGATTGTCAGTTCTTTGTGCTGCCAACAATAAATCCCTGGTGGACCAGGACAAACGTAAAGGAGACTGAGTCTCCAGTGGGTGAAGTGCCTCGAAGGACACATAGCATATGGTGTTGACTTCCATCCTGCAGCAGAGGTGTGAGTAACGGTGCCGTGCCAACCAACATGACAATGTCATTCTCTCGTCTGATTGGTCCCTGACCTCCAGTTGCGCACTGTTGCCATGGATCCCAAATGGGAAGCAGCGCTAACCCACCCCGTCTGTCAGGGGCCGGGGTTGAACATCTCGTGATTCCGCTCATTCTCTCAGCGGGAGAGGTCGGGGTGACATTCCCCCGTCTCATGCACACAGTTGAGCTGGGCTGCAAAGAGGATTGCTGTTCCCGGCGGGCTGGATGCGCCTCATCGATTTGAAGGTGCGGAAACTAAATGCGAGAGCAGCTTTGGCTTCCAGGTGCCGGCTTGAGAGAGGTGCGCATGTGAAAGGCGAATAAATCCAACGGAGCTCGTGAGAAAGCAGGTCGTTCGTTTTAAGGAGAATGGACAAGTGGATTAAATGACATTTAAATGCCATGAGACAAAAGGCCAACACCTGTAATTCCCTTTTCACCTAATCCTTAACTGTACACGAAACCATAATTTCACCCCTTAAACATAAACATAACCCCATTTCATCTCCTTAATCCTTCACCCTGATCCCGAGCAGTGTAATCCCATTCCCTGACCCGAAACCTAATCCAATACCAAAATCCTGAACTTCATCTTTCTAAACCTCTCACCCCCAATATTAACATCCTAAACCTAACCCTTCTACTACTAACCATTCAAACCCAAACACTTTAACATTGTCCTATAACAAATCCTAAACCGAGAACCCTATACCTAACCCCGAGAACTACTGTATACCTAAACAGTACCCCTCTAAACCTTATACCGAACCACGAACCATTACACAAACCCTTTAACCGAACACACTAATAATAACCCCTTTACGCTGAAACATTTGTATCCTAAAACCTGTAAACCTTAATGCAACCCTTTTACACATGATCCCTAATCTTTCTAACGCCTACCAGGGCAGAACAGTTTACAAACACATTGACTGATTTGGATCAGAGAAAAAACAACAGAAAACAGAAAGCATGAACAACACACTTAGCCGTAGAAGTCTTGGCATTAACTGTGTAGTCACTGAGGTGATGCCTGAGCAAATTCAGGCTTTCAGGGCATCTTCCTTGTCGCCCGAGATTAGTTTAACCCGAGGCCACTAGCCTGAGGTCATTCCTTGTAAACAGACCAAGATGTTTAGTTTTGCTTTTTTTCCAGGGTTTTCATACTGGAACATTAAATCGGTATGTTGGAGAAAAATGAAGAGGAATACAGAATTGTACAAAGACCAGTGATGACCTCAGCGCCAGTAGAAATATAGAGCCACGGGCATCAGAGGCCACGTCGATGACCATGAATCATTTTGACACTTTTCTACACAAGAGGAGCACTAAGAGGTGCGACCTATCCGAAGACGCCCCGATGTCTCGGAGGCTGAGGACGCCGAGGCGGAATATTCCGACTAGATAGTGAGTAAGGGCGTCTGATATTCCCCGAGAAGCCTCGAAGGACAGGGGAAGGGAGGCCTAAGGGGTCCTCTGAAGGGATCCTCGGCCTCGCCTCAAATGTCAGCGCTCATAGATACTGCATGGGCCTTGACTCCTTTTTGATGCTAATTAAACCGAGCTGCTCGCCAAGACGGAAAAAGCAAGGTTGCCCATAAAAGTCACGGACGACTGGTTAAAGAATGCGACCTGTGACCGAAGGGAAAAACCGTTCGATTCCCATTAAATGCAATCCCAGCTATGCAAAGTTCTGCTGTGTGATGCCAAGAATTTAACAATTAACCCTCTAACCTTAACTATATAATCCTTCTGAACATATACCTAACGCTAGGATGAACAATAACCCTATCTCTTCTATTACACATAACCCCTAACGCTCATAATCCTAATCTCTAACTATCCCTAACCTTAACCCGACGTGCACAAACCCTATACCTTATCCTAACTATAACTCCTAAATCCTAAACATAAGCCCAACTACAAACCTTCTAACATTTACCCATAGCCCTATGCATTACTACAAATCATTTAACTTTATAGCTAACCCCTAAATCCTTCTAATCTTAACCCGACTATAACTAACTTGGCCAAACCCTATCCCCATATTATTGTTATTGATATCAATATTGCCCATTTGACTGGTTAAAAAAAATGCAACCTGTGACCAAAGGGCAAACGGTTTGATTCCCATTAACAATATCAGAGTTGTGCTGTGTAACATCACAACTTCAGCATCTCGCTTCGAGTTTATTTTGGGATGTCGGCATTCGTTGGCGGCTAACAGGAGGAAATGAAATGAGGCTCAGGCATGTGCATCCAATTCCACGGAGATGGAAGATTTAAGCGGTCTGAGGCGTCAGTTCCGACACTTTTGATGTGCCTCCATCTGTTTTCACAGCGGTGAGAGAGTTGAAGGGGGGAGGCGCAGAAAGGCTCACCGCAGACAAACTGTCCAGAAAGACAAACATGAGTGACATTGGTGTCGTCTCTGATGTAAAACCCATTTATCACATTTGTCAGTCCGGTACGAGAAATTATACATTTGGTGGAAACATGAGAATCTAAATGTTGAATTGACATTGTGGACCTTAAAGCCAAATTTAGATTTAATGCCCAAATCTGACACAAGCGTGAGAACACCAAAGTAAACAACATTTAATTCTGAGGTGGGTGATTTTTGCCTTGAAAAATAACTTCATCAAAATTAATCAAATATGAAACTTGAACAAATAAAAACAAAACATTTTTAAAAATCTATTCATGCATTGCATTAAGTATATAAACAATTATGATATTGTGGCTGTCCAAACAAACAAGTATCTCTAAATTTCATGACTTGTGTTGTTTCCAGCTCGACAAAAAAAAAAAAAAAAAAAAAAGGCCCAAAAAATGCAAGCCTGAAAAATTTAATTTAAACACATTAAAAAAAATAAAGAAATAAAAAATACACAAATATATAGAAACATAATATTGTCACTGAGCAACTAAATAATGTCTTTATAATTTTGGTAAATATTTTAAATACATTTTGTTAATGAAGATAAAAGCCTCTGCAAATTAACAGAAAAAATTAAACAGGAATTAGTTAAAAAAAACAATGCGGGTATCTCCACATTAACATATATTGTTAATTAAAAAATCTAGTTATGTGACGCTAAATGGAAAAGCTAAAAAAAAATCAAACAAACAGAAGTTAAATCAATAAATGAAAAAAAAGTCTCTGCCCATCAAATAACATCGCCAATTCTATTGTATCGTCAATTTAACTATAATTATTTGAAACATGAAGCATTTTATTTTAATTTGCAATATACTAACATTAAAGGGATACTTCACTTATTTAGCCCATTATAGCAATAAAAAGTGAATATTTAACCTATAATTAATCAGAAAGTTTCATTATTTTTCACATACAATTAGTACCTTTAGAAACACATTTTGCAACTTGCTGTCGACTGAAAATGACATCACAAGGGCTCAGGTAACCAATCACAGCTCAGCTTGTGATTGTCACATGAAAAAAACCTAGAAAACAGGTGAGCTGTCATTGGTTACCTGAGCCCTTGTGATGTCATTTTCAGTCGATAGCAAGTTGCAAAATGTTTTTTTAAAGGTACTAATTGTGCAAAAATAATGAAAGTATCAAACTAATTATAGACAAATATTACCTTTTTATTGCTATAATGGGCTAAATAAGTGAAGTATCCCTTAAACTAAATACTGACTCCTTATAAAACCTACATAGAATAACCCAAAAAACTGGTGTGAAGAATTTCTAATATATTGGTGAATATGGCCTATCATTTTATCTTATTATGAAAGAATGTTTTTATCCTGAGCTAGCATGTGCAATGAGTGCGATAAAAATATAAAAAGGCGAACTTAACCGTACACGTGTCGTGAAAGTCACCTTGTTGCTAGCAGCGATCCAAGGCGGCAGTAGAGTGACATCAGCTAATGTTTTCAGTCGTCCTTGAACGACTTTGTGTGTGTAGGGTGGGGGTGTCACATCTCAGGTAGTGTCGCCCTGAATAACAGTCAACCCTGCACCTCCAGTTGTGGATGGGAAAAGCAGAGTGCAGTCGTTTTGTGTTAAAGTCACTGTCCCATGTGGTGACACCAGCAGGACAAAGCCACTTTAAAGGAGTATGGTTTGCGCCCCACAACGGCTTCAACGAAGAACGTGCAAAGATGCCACAGGACCCATATCCAAAATAAAACAGGAAGTCGGCCATTTTAGATGGAAGCAGCCACTCCGGACAAATTCCAGAGCGAGTACGAGGGGTGGGACTGGGAACCTCTGGCTACCTCACGAAACGAGACGATATGCGATACAAGGCTCACGATAAAGATTATCTCACGATATGACGATATTGCGATTATCAATATTTTGCTCAGGTAATAAATCCACGATAAAACTAATCATAAAATAATAATAATAATAATAATAATAATAATAATAATAATAATAATAATAATAATAATAAATAATAATAGAAATAAATGATACATAAAAATAAATCAAAAAATAATAAATATCAATCAATAATAATAAAAAATCAATAATAAATAATAGAAATAAAAAACTAAAAATAAAAATAATTCAAAATATAATAATATAAATAAATTAAATATAATATAAATACATAATAATATATAAATATGTATAATATATATATAAATCAAAATAAAATAATAATAATAAAAAGAAATAAAACTAAGCTAATGAGTCTTCTTCACCTGAAGACTTCCGTTCATTTCCCCGCCACTCTTATGAGGCACTCCCCCTAGTGGCCGGCCAAGTAATTGCTCAATAAGTCATGAACAATGGAGCCGTTACAGTGGCTGTATAGTAACTACAAATATCGCGATATTTGCGTAGACGTTTCAATAATCTATCAGGAGACATGCTATCACGATTTATCGCAATATCGATATATCGTCACACTTGCGAGTACTTCAGTGAACTCATGAGAGGGAATTCATCCAAATGCACTCCAATGAGAAGATGGTGTCATGAACAAATGGCAGATGCTAAATTATTGTGGGTGGAGCATGATGTTCAAAGTTTCAGGATTTTTGAGGATTTTGTAAAGTTCAAAAAAGAAAAACTAAAGCGTCACACTAGTTTGACCGACACAAATTTTGGAAATACGACAATGACCTTTCAATGACCTTCCTGTAATGTCGAAATCTCCTGTTTTAAAGCCCCCTTTCCAGTGTAGTTGTGATGTCTTACATTTCAACTAACACCTTCAATTTTGTGCGTCATTCCTGCCGTGCTGTTGGTAAAATGACATCCAGTCCAGCCCAGATGCTGCTTCCTTGCATTATTATAGCTTTGGAGGAGACAAATCATTGTTAATCAAGCCATAAAATCCATCATGAAGTGCTTCAGTTGTGTTCTTGTGTGTTAAGTCGCTGATTGACGGCGCTGAAACGCACTTTGGCAGCACAACAAAGTCATTTCCAGTCCTAATTTGCCGGCGCGCTTGCCAGTCACTCGCCTTGGCCGGCCTGCATCCGGCAAACACGCACTCACTTTGAAATCAAAGGCGGCATTTTCCCCTCATGTTGGTCTGACAGGAAAAACAGAAAATCAAGCCTTGTTTTTTTTTTTTTTCTTTTTTCCTTTTTTTTTCTCTTCACGCCCTGCTTCCGAGACGGCTTAATGTGATCAGCGCAATCACGGGGCTGAAATCAAAGTGAGACGGGTTCGTTAAGGCGGGAAATTAGCATCCGACTCTGATTAGGTTAGCACTGGGGTGAGCGAGCAGTGGATTGTGCAGCTACAGCCAGAAGCGAACACAAAAAACTTTCAAGACAAAAAAAAGGGGAACAGTGACCGGATGAGAGGTCACCATGTGTTCAATCCTGTGCTGTAATGGAACTCCGCGCTCCGTGGAATTGGCCCGAAAGAACACTTTGCTCGATGGAAGCGGAATCGGCAGCAAAATGAACTCCGGGGGAAGAAGCGGGAACAGCGTCGGAATTGGCCATTGGAGAATGGACGCGTTGTGTCGGAGGATGCCAGGCGGAACATCACAGCTCCTGGGATGCAATTACAGGTTGATGACCTCATCATAGTCACATTTTTTATTTCCGACGAGCAGATAGTAAACACCCTTTGTTCCTCGTCTCACAGGAAGTGACTCCCATGAATTGCTCCGCAGAGAAATGGAAGGACTCGAAGGAAGAGAGAATATTAGCGACGATTGCCTTCTTTTTGTCTGTCCTTCAACAAAACACGGTGGACATTCGATTCAGTTTATGGCCACAAGTGTTCTGCCGAGTGCTGAGTGAAGAAAAACACACAAAACGACAGGCCTCCACGCACCCTTTGGTTAGTTCAAAATTAAAATGGCTGACTTCCTGTTGAATTACAAGCATTTGTGATTGAGACTTTTGATATGTCTTATACATTATACTTTGTGTTTATCTGTAATATTTCATGGTAGGGCTACTCGATTATGAAGAAAATATTCATCACAATTAATTGGGGAATATTTGCAATCACAATTAGGCCAATTACGTGCGATTGGCTGGCAACCAGTCCAGGGTGTACCCCGCCTACTGCCCAAAGCCAGCTGAGATAGGCTCCAGCACCCGCCTTGTGAGGAATGAGCGGTCAAGAAAATGGATGGATGGATGGATTAGGCCAATCATGTAAAAAAAATATATATTAAGACAAATAAATTTCTTTGAAACACTACCCTATTGAACCAAACAAAATTTATTAGTCATTTTAAAATAAAAAAAGGTGCAAATATATAAATTTAAACAACTCAAAACTCGGGATGTAACGATAAGAGCGATATTGTGATATTAAAACTGCCACAATATCGTAATCATCATATTCACGATATTTAAGTGCAACACATCTGTTAATAAAAAAGTAAGGTTGATTTCCATTTGTGCAGTTATAGCACCCATTTTAGTGCAGTTGAATTTTCATACGGCATGTTTTGGCCCTTCTATATTTCAAATCCACACGAATTGTCAGATGAAGCGGCACATAATATGCCTGTGAATCGAGTCAATATGTGGAGGAACTCATAACAACATAACATAATAATAATAACATACTAATAATAAAACATAATAATAATAATAATAATAATAATAATAATAATAATAATAATAATAATAATAATAGTAATAATAACATAATATTGATGTGATGTACAAAAGCCCAATATTGTGTTTTTTTTACAACATTGTAACCTTTTTTAAATATCGCCAACCTCCCCACAATATCATGATAATTATCGTATCTTGAGCTTCATATCGTTATATCATATCGTGATATTTGGATATTGGTACATCCCCACTCAAAATTAGTATTAATAATCTTTTATTTTTGTTCATGATTATGCCGATTTTGTAATTGGGGAGTGTAATAACTGAAATTGTAATTTCGATTAAATTAATTTATTTTGTATTTTTTTTAATTTGCAGCGTTCTACTGAATGATCTCCGACAAGGTTATATTCAGGACCTCTTTATAATACATATACTACACACATTTGCAAAAGAAAAATGGTGAAACTTTCACGTAGTTGATTAGTATTTAATATGCATAGTTGACAAATATCAAACATATCCCCATCAGTGCACTAGATGCTTCAACTCAAGGCCTCGCACGCCTCGCGGTTGCTTGCCATCATAAAGAAGGTATTCAAAGTGGCAAGGTGCACCTAAGCTGAGGCTGTACTCCCTGATAACGCGCCCTCCTGCAAATATGAACCTTTCACAGGAAAAAAAAAAAGACCAGTTCAGCTGAGTTAATACACGCTTCACCCAGTTGGGAACAGGGCCAAGGAGTGTGTGTTAAGCTTGTGCGCATATTAACCCACATATCACATATTCTCCCCCCACGTTCACCTCAAAATGTCAAAATGCAGAGTA
Organism: Festucalex cinctus; assembly: GCF_051991245.1. Taxonomy (NCBI): domain Eukaryota; kingdom Metazoa; phylum Chordata; class Actinopteri; order Syngnathiformes; family Syngnathidae; genus Festucalex; species Festucalex cinctus. The sequence goes on from NC_135417.1 coordinate 16,045,168, forward strand.
ATCCTATTTCTGGCCATGTCCAAAAAAATAAAAAATAAAAAAAATATGACGGCTTCACTCCCCGGGAGTGTTAACACAAAATCCTCTTTGTCAAGAACATATTCACCTTTCCACTGGCAAGGAAAGCAGCGTTTTCTCTACAGGTCTGAAAGGAAAGCCTTTCAAATCTGGCTTGACAGGTAAATAGCTTGAGTGGAGCAAGCAAAACGCCATTGATCGTATTTCATGCTGGCAAAGTAACACCAAGCATATATTCACCAACTCAAACAAAGTGGACAAAAACACTTTCAGCTAGAAATAATACAATCAAATAGCATCTGATGAAGAGACCTTGAGTCAAATATATATATATTTTTTTCAAAACATGGAGTCGGCATCACATTAGCAGTTTTCGTTAACGGCTACATGATCTGGTCTAGAAAATAACATTTCAATTTCTGATTTTAATTCATTTCACCCCTCTGTAGTAGTGTTAATTTCGTCAACAAAAACGAAACAAAAATAATTTCGTCAACACACATTTTCCACCGGACGAATACTCGACTAGACTAGACTAAAACCCTCATTAATAAACAATATTCAGTCTGCATTTTCGTCGACGAATGAAGACGAGATGTAAATGTCCCTCACGTAATAAAAACTGGACTAAAATCTATTGACATTTTAGTGCATGAACAAAAACGAGACGAAAATTATATGATTTTGTAAAATCTTGTCTCTGCTAATCGGTCACATCTGTGACGCTATCATGTGACACACAGCACAAACACATGGGACAGACAGGAGGTGGATTCAGGGTGTAAAGCTAAAAAAAAAAAAAAAAATAAAATAAATTCTAGTTATAACGTAACATTAATCCAACTGTTATAGAGTTTCAACAACAATGTTAAAGCGACCGCTAACTAATGCTGGCTAACGTACTAGCTCGTAGCATGGAGCCATAGTAACCACTGTAATTTTGTGTGAAGTTGTTGTTCTTTAAGAAGATGATAAAAAATTGTATGGGAAATATTTTAGATATGAAATGTTCAACATAATCTGCTGACCAAAAAGAAAAAGAAAAAAAAACAAACAAAACAAAAAACAGGGCTAAAATGACCTGACTAAAACTAGAGTAAAACGTTAACAGTTTTTGTTGACTAAAACTATACGTATAAAATTCAATTTTCTAGGACTAAAATAAAGACTAAAATGATAGATTTATAGTTGACTAAAAATTTAATAAATAAAAAAGGGATGACGTTGTCTAACCGTGATCAAAACTAACAAGCATGACTAAAATTAGACTAAAACTGAGACTAAATTTAAAAATGGCAGACAAAATTAACACTACTCTGGAGAACTATCGTCCTAAAATGAACCACAGCGAAAGTTTCATCATCAAGGCTTTCGTTCTCAACCAGACTTCAGAATCAAACCGCATGTGCGATGTTGAAGACAAAGAACAGCTCATGGTTCAAGTTTCATAGTGAGGCAGCAAGCATGGAAAACAGCAGTAAAGCCCCAGTTGAAAAAGGAGGCTTACAGCATGCGCTTGACAGGCTATTTGACGCCCTATTAAATACCCGCACGAGGCGTCTCCATTTCGTGTTCTACGGGAAGAAATCAGAGCGCGCCATTCCTGCTCGCTGCCACCGCGACTGAGGTGTTGGGGAGAACGCCGCCGCTGTGAAGCTGAAAATTGCTTGGAAAAAGAACATTTGCGCGGCGCAACCTGGCTGCAATTAGAAAGCACAGCGTGGCGGTGCGCGGATATTTTATTTTGTGCGGCAGCAAGCGCGCATGCTGCTCCAAACGCTCTGTTAAAACGAAGACAAATGGCTTTAAAGATGCTCTCTGGCAAGTCATCAAACTTTGCCGCCACGCTCTGTCCGTACACAATGACGAAAACTTTTCAAGTTTACAAGCATGTTTTTTTCAAATTTGGTAGTAGTTGGGACAAAATGTCTGTGAAGGAGCCCTCAAAATGACCAAAATTCCCCAAGCATGGCTTCTTGAGATATTTTTGTGGATCTTCTCATAATATAAATGTCTACCAAATATCATCTTGCAATGTAAAACCAGTTTCAGGGGCTGAATTTTTAAAGCATTCCCAGCTATGTTAATGCGCCAAATACGAGGGCCTGATGTGCCCCACTAAATGTAAACACGGCGACAAAATTAACCACTCGTAAAATCAATGAACGGACGAATTAATAACCATCTGTACATAATTTCATCCCTAATCCCAGTGGATGTCTTGATGAAACGACCTTCATATGAGCCGATTTAAAACAATTACAATATTGAATTTAACATTCAAAAGAAGCAAGCCGTGCATGAAAAAAGGCTCTCGAGTGTTTCCTCTATGAAAGCTTTTTTTTTTCTTTTCTTTTTTTTTTTAAATAGGCCACGAGAGACCCCGAGCTTCGCTTCGAGAAATTCACCAACCTAAGTGCTGATTTTAAAAACAAAAGTGTAGAGATTAAAAAAAATAAATAAATAAAAAAAAATCATTAAAATGGAAACATTGATTGGTGGCGTGTGACCTTCAAAGTCCAAGTGAGAATCACAGAAACCTGGAAACTCTGAGATGTATTGCGTACGTTTTGCAATATTTCATTGGTTGATGTGGCAGTAATGATCTGAGTCCGATGGAGTCTGCTTAGCAACAAGTGACCAGTCAAACAACAAACTCAATTGTTGTGCCTAACTGAGAGCTGTATTTTTTTTTTATCAGTACCTTCTCCCTGTAGGTGTTTTTTCATTGACAAAAGTCTAGGTCCAACCAGGTCCCGAGGAACAGTCCTGGTCCCCTTCGATAAAATCAGTCTCCCTTACTTATCTGCCGACACATTCTGCCTGACAAAGATGAACAGGCACACGCTAATGTTAGCTTAGCTAAGCTCTGAATGCTGCACTTTATATTCCAGTCTAACCTACACGCCTGGGGGCACAAATGATTACCTTTCACAAATGCTTCCTGATAAAAACGAACACCCATGTTAGCATTAGCTTAGCTACAACTTAGCACTGGACGCCCTGATATTATACCACATAGCATACGAAGAATTATCACGACAAAAGATGTCTGGTATCTGTGATTGACATCGTGAAGGACATCCTAGCGGCAAGGACATTGTCTGTAGTCGGAATGCTACATTAGCATCGAGACGAGAGGCTATTTGTTGGCCAGTAGGCGCTTCGAGAACGCCCACCCTCCCCTGACACCCATTTATCCTTCCTGATTGTTACCTCCAAAGGGGGATGCTGGTGTTCCCACTGAAGCCCATTAGCTAATTGCCCAATGCCGAATATGACGCCGCCGATCAATCAATCAGCGCAGCCTCGGCTGTTTTGGAACTGAGCTAATGTGTTTGTTTTTAACATGAGGGTACCGTATCTAGATTTGAAGTTCCACAAGAACTTTGAGTTAATACGAGCTAGTGTGTTGAATAATTGAACAGGTTTCATTCATTATTTATTTCAATTGATCAGCTCGAGTGAGCTAGCACACTATTTATTCATTTAATTAATGGCCGCGGTAGCTTGGTAATATAGTCACGCTCAATTATGCCGCTATCTTGAAGTTCTGACGCTAGCTATTCTGGCAGTAGCTAATCTGAGTAGACCTTGTTCTAACCAGCATCAAAACTCAATTTAACTTAACTTTTCCATGATGTTAACTCAAAGTAAGATACTTTACGTGAGTACAATTGAACTTTGAAGCCAGATTGACAAAGATTTCACATACCGGTAATAGCCCGTTAACAGGTACTTTATCAAATGAGAATTGATTAAATGCTAACTAGCTTACTAGCTAATAGTATCTAAAGTGCTCAGGCAGATCCTTTTTTGGAGCACTCTGAATAACCAACGGCACATTTGAACAACACTTTCAGTTTCCCAAGTGATGCAGTGCACTCTCATGGAATATTTCCAAACGCATCCAAGAATTAATGCTAACATGCTACCAAGATAGTAACCTGAACAAATGCTAACAGGCTAAAAAAGTTGTATGCTTGTAGCCAGCAATCTAGCAACTTAAGTACAGCAAACGTGAAGGTAGATTGATAAGGATTGGAATGAGAAAGGATCAAATGCCTTCAATAGATGAATTTTGATAATTAGCTGGATCGATAGCAAGACAGACAGACAAACAGATGGAGGGGGAGAGAAAAGACAGGAGGCAAAGAGGGAGAGGGTGCAAGACAAAGAAAGACAAACATGCATCCAGGGAGAACGAGGGGCTTGAAAATGGCTAATGAGCGTCTGAGTGAGTGAGAATTCATGGACCAGATGAAAAGCGGCGCCGCAGACGTTATGTCCATTATGTGCTGCCAAGGCCAACTTCTTTTTATTTTGTTTTGTTTGTGTGCAATAACAAAAAGGTTTCAAGATATGAGAGCGTCGAATTGAAGGTTGAGAGAAAACAATGAACAGATGACCAAATAATTAAAGTTTGGCTTTTTTTTTATGTACTAATTGTCTTCATTATTATTTTAGTGTTTTCATTTTATCACAGCTTTAATCGTTCGATGTCATGGATATCTTATGCGCATCTAAATCATAAAATCGAAAATTCTTACCTATGTTGAGTGCTTCTTTGAGCGCGCTTTTGAGCATTTGTGTTGTCATGTTTGTTTTGCGGCTTTATCCGCCCGTGTAATCACGTTGTTTATGTTTGTGGCGCCTTGACCTCCGCTCGCCGCGCACAACAAATTGATATTCATTACGTGGCTAATGTGGACCTCTCGCTTCTTCGCCATCAGATATGCAGGAACATTATGGAAATGATGTGCAGGTGCAGCCGCATCTGTTTGTTCTGTATGCACCAACTTCAAAACACTTGCAATTATATCGTGACGACGACACAGCAGATTTGCTGATTTCAGTGTGCTACACTAACTGCGGAAAGGATGCGATGCACTTTCCGTACAGCTTCCGCACGGCTTCCGCAAGGACTGCAATTCACACCGAGTGCGTTGCGTGTCCAGAACTCTGCACCTGCCAAACCACAAGATCACAGGGGTTCACGCTGGAGAGTGAGTTCACGCGATAACAACCGTGTATATAGAGTCCTATTTTGTAAACAATAGCCACGCTTGCCTGTTGTCACATCGATATACTTTTTGGACATTATTTCTGAGACATCTAACATGGCTCTTCTACCATGGGTAAGTACATTTTGTGTATAAATAGTGTTGTTTTGTCATATTTAATTTATTCTGAGCTCATTTTTTTGTCTTACATGTCCGACTCATGTCATGCTATGTAGTTAGCTAGCTTTTCTCCCAAAAAAACGAGTTCGCAATCTGTTTTATTTTGAAATATATCAGATTTACCTTGATGGGAGACGCCCGACTTCCGGTCCGGCTTGTGTAATTTCTTCGGTTTCACGAAAATCCGTATGCGGCGTCCAGAAAAATAGAGAAACCTTCTGCAACGCCGCATCTGTTCCGCACCACAGATGCACCGCACCGCAACTAGTGTGAATTGACACGTAGACCTGAATGCGGTCTATCCTTGCGGCGTCCGTACAGCCACCGTACGGAAAACGCACCGTGTCCGTTCCGCAGCCAGTGTGAATTGAGCGTAACATGCTAACACTTGTCACATTAACACAGTGAAAGCTAACAACACCTACAGGATCAAGGCATGAGGTAATATATCTGTATTACTCATTGATGCTAATGCTAACTTGGTAGCAAGAGAGCAATATGAGCATAAAAAGAATTGTGCCCTTTATGGCATACCACAGGAAATGATAATTATTCCAATTTGATAACATGATATAGTAGGTAAGCTAACATATAGCAAAATAGCAACCATGTACATGTACATGTACACTTGTCACACAAGTGTCTGTCACACAAGCCGGACAGGAAGTCGGGCGTCTCGCATCAAGGTAAATCCGGTATATTTCAAAATAAAACCGTTTGCGAACTTGGGGGGGGGGAGCTAGCTAACTACATAGCATGACATGAGTCGGACATTTAAGACAAAAAAAATCAGCTCAGAATAAATTAATGTACACTAGTCTGGTACTATGAGATCTGATCAAAATGCTAATATGCTAACGGTTGGTCCAGGCTTTATATAATAATCATGATAAAAATAATAAACATCTCCACTTCGATTGTGCTTTACTCTCCCGGCGAATTCAATCCATTCTTTGTGTGAGTTCTGGCCACTGCCCAAATGAGTGTGCCACAATTGGAATCCTGCGGTGAGACGGATGAAAGGTGTGATGCCTTTGAGCGGGAGAACGGGGGAGGACAAACAAATCAACTGCAGGGACTCATTAGAGAGCTCTTAATGACGACAGCCTTGTGGCAATAGCAAAGCCTTTTTCTTCTCCTTCGGTCCTGTCGCACTGAAGTCTTTGTTAGGCTTTACATTCTGCAATTAATAAAGGGCACAGGAGCAGGAACTACAAATATTTGTCAGTTGTTGTGAGATCCACTAAAATTTGGTTGCTAGTAACAGCTCACATGTTATGTTAGCATTTGATCAACTCATTTTAAACTAAGGGCACAATGAAATGGGCCATTTAAATGTTCCGACTTATTTGAATGTCTTCATTATAATGCTTTTTGTTGTATTTGACATGCAACCATGAATACAGTTTTTATCATTACCTTTTTATCTTTTTGACAACAAGCTACTGTAACTCCTCTAGATTGACTTTACGTCAGTGGACAGACCATCGACACGAAAACAAGAAGCTGTCAGTCTTCCCGCTATGTATGAATAAAACATGTAGCTTGCGCACACGCTTGCATGGCTGACTGCTGACACACGTCAACATCCATGAGTCTACCCAATGTAAATATCGGCTTGTTTAAAATGCCATTGAAGTTGAAAAATCTGCCGATGGGAGAACCAACAAGTCTAGAAAAATTAGTGAAAATTATGGTATGGGATAAAATAGCCATACTAGACATACTGTGGTCTCTGGGAAATCACGTGAAGGTTGATCGCTATATGTGAAGATAACGTGGTCATGGCAAGATGCTGTACCAGGATTTGGGTATATGTATCAACAAGGAAGGACATCATTGGTTGTACTGTATACACAAATGAACACTAGATGTTTTGTTTAACAATAGGAAACGCCTGAGGCTCTGAGCTAAAATTAAATGCCGACAACTGTCACAAGAACGGACATGAGTCAAAAGTAAAATATGTCAACAAATACATAAAAGCAGAATCATCTAATAATCAGAGGGAATGAAGACACAAGTCTAACTTTACCAGCCTGGGGAACCTCACTCCATTCACTATCCGGCTTATGCTCACAAAACAAGGTTACAACAGTCTACAGATGTGAAGCATTAGCATGTCAACATGTGAAAGCATGTTATAAATGCTAATATTGCAAGACTGGGGGAACCTCACTCCATTTACTTCCCGGCTAGTGGTTGCAAAATTATTTTTGAGAAAACATTTTGGACGCAGTACAAATGTTTAGTTAATGTCAACACACATTCATGGGATGTATTTATGCTGAATTTGCTAACCTGGGGAACCTCACTCCATACCTTGCCCCAAATGACCTTACCCAAATGTCTATGTTGGAGGTAAGTACATTATTTCAGTATTAGTACTAATAAAAGCTATTGATTCGTCACCATCATTCCATAATGTATAGCCATGCGGGTGCACCAGAAGAGCATCTCGTTAAAATGGGTTACATCCAGCATATTCCGCTATATCGCATATGTATTCACATTTGAAATCAATTTTTATTAATGCCGCCGGAGACGTTCCGTCGGCGCTTTCTCCATTAGCCCGTGCGCAGCCGTAGCATGTGGTCGCTGTTAAAAATAGTCCACCTACGGTGCGGGGGTGGGAGCAGAGCGAGTGGAGAGGTTGGGGGGCGTCTTTGCTGCAGGGAGATGCTCATTACGGTGCCTCACTGACCTCCAGCCACTCTTCACGGATAATGAAGGTTTGTATTGGTAACCTCACTCCATTCTTTTCCCACTTGTCTTTGTTGTAACGCCACAAACGATATTTTAGTGTTTTGTATTAGAACATTGTTTTTACCAATATAATGTAGATGTAATTATGCTACGTTGTAAACGTGGGGAACCACATTCCATTTTGTTTAACCTGTCCGTCTTGATGCTATATGTGGTGCTTTGTATTAGTACTGTAATTGTCCAGCTAGTGTAAATGCATTTATGCTACTGCTGCTAGCCTGGGGAACCGCACTCCATTCATTTTGCCTGCTTCAACATGTTGTCAATTTATATATGATTTTTCAGCATTTTTCTTATTTCCTTGTCATTGTCAATATAATGTAGATGTATTTATGCTAAATTTGCCAACCTGGGGAACCTCACTACATTTTGTTTTAACTGTCTGTCTTGATGCTATATGTGGTGCTTTGTATTAGTACTGTTATTGTCCAGCTAGTGTAAATGCATTTATGCAAATTTTGCCAACCTGGGGAACCTCATTCCATTCATTTTGCATGTTTCAGCATGTTGTAAATCTAAATATGATTTTCAGCAATTTGTCTTCGTTCTTTGTCATTGTCAATATAATGCAGATGCATTCATGCCAACCTCGGGAACCTCACTCCATTCGTTTTCTGTGTTTGTCCACGTGGTGCAGCTATATATTGCAATTCAGTATCTTGTACTATACTTTATTATTGTCAATATAATGTAGAGGTATTTGTGCTAAATTTATCATCACGGGGAACCTCACTCCATTCATTTCCAGACAATGCTACATTTCCAGCCTATGGAAACTCATTCCATACTTTTCCCACTGCCAACTCAAACGTGATGCAATCCAAGACGGATGTTAGTAAATCCAACCTGACATATAGGCAAGTGAAAAACTAGACGTGAAAAAAAGCAAAGTCCATCTTTTGACGCACACACTCGACTTGTACTGTCACACACTTCCCAGGAAGTCTTTTCATCCGTCAAACTTTGGACTGGGAAAAAAAAGCAGGAAGTGGATCTCGGCAGGCGGGAGTGCAGCGGGATAACACCACTAGACATCTATTCATCTTACCTCCTCTCCCGTCAGATAGTACGCCGACAGCAGCCCGCCGACGTAACGGATGTTCACCTCAAAGAGCGACGCTTCGCCATTCTGCGGCGAGAGAGAGAGAGAACGTCACTTGTCAGCAGCAAGATGACATTAAAGCATTAACACATATGATCATTAATAATGTCATCAATCAAACTCACTTGTAGACTCTCTCTTGTCTAATGTGTATATTTAGAAAGCAATAGCGTTCGATTTGCATTGTCGTTAAATCAACGGAGAAATGACAAAAATGGAACCCCGGCGGCTCGTTTGATACGCAAGCTGACATTAGTCAACGCAGTGATGGCATCATGAGTAAAATATGAGCTGAATCTGTGCCGCGCACATTGGAGACACGATGTTAACAATACATTTCCACATATAAGAAACCCTGTTTTTTTTGTTTTTTTTTGTTTTTTTAAAAAGGCAAATATATCAATAATTATCTTCAATTTCAGTTAATATTTTCTTATTAAAAAATATGAAAATAAAATACATTTCTTGAATTTCACTGAGTAATATATCTACATTTTTTTTTATATGACACCCATCTTTATAAAATATATATATTTTTAAATATAAAAATAATGTTCTCATATTATTTATTTTCATTTATTTAGATTACATATCAGTTGATTAAAATAAAAATAGTTTCCTTATGTTTCTGCTATTCATACATTTATTTGGCCTTTATTTTTATGGCATTTTTTTTTTAGATATGTTTAAAAACTTTTTTTAAAATGTTTAGCTCATGAAAAAAACAAAAGTTATTTGAATACATTTATTTAGCATGCTGTGTGTAACACATCACAAATAGACATATTTTTACATTCATATATTAAATCAAATTTTAAAAATTTAGATTTTTCACAGATTAATCAAAAGTAATTACATTAAATGACAGACGTAAGTGTTCTACATTTTTTAAAGGCAATTTTGAAATTTCAATTCCCACAAAATATATTTAAATCATTTTCATGATTTTACACTTTGTCAGTTCATTTTATTTATTAAATACACAATTCAGTCGAAAACAAATGTAATTCTGATCAATTATTTTAAAATAATTTTTTCACTAAATTTATTTAAAAAAATGAAATGAAATCTCAATTGACGGGTTTACATTGAATGAATTGTTTTTAAATATGTAAATATAATTTAATTACAAAATGTTATCAAATTAAAGCACATTTTAAATTACAGTTGTATTAATCTTAATAATAGTACAGTAAATTAAATTATACTTCATTTTTAATTCCACATATCCACACATACTTTATTTCATTGGCTTTTAAAGCTACTGATAAAATAAGAAATTATATTCGGCAGCATCTGCGAGTAAAACGGGAGATTGACACCCTGACCCTGTAGTTAAATATTATCGACAAAACGTAACCCTAGAAAGGGCAACGCTAGATTTACGCTCCTTATTTATGGGCGTCAAAGTGCTGACTGACGTGAAAAAAAACTAAATCGATGCGCTTCAATTTTTAAGGCTCTCATTTGTGTCGATCTGGGTCATAGCGAAGCTTTGTGAAAACAAAAACTCTGGAGGAAAAAAAAAGCGCTGGTGATGACATCATCCTCTTAGAATGCTTTGTGTGTGTAGCCAGTGGAAGAAATAACGAGGCAAAACACTTTTTTTTTTTTTTTTTTTTTTACCTCCTTGTTCCTGCTCAGTGTTCATTTTGACGAGTTCATTTAGAGGCGGCAGCTCAAGTAAACAATGTGTGAATAAACATGGAGCTTGCAAGTGAGTGAAAATGGATGTAACGTAGGGGTCTCAAATCTCAATCACTGTCTCCGCTACAAAAAAAATATTTGACTGAAAAACCCTAGAACAGTTTCACTGAGTGACACAATATTTGGTGGAAAAGTCTATTGTGACAGGACACATAAAAAAAGTTTCAATGACCCATGTCGGAAATTGAACAGGAAGTCGGCCATATTGGTTTGAAGTAGTTATTTTGGGGATTCCAGGGCTTGTACACTGATGAACAACAAATGAGCTCCGATTAGAAGCAGATATCTTAATTGCAAAATTTGTAGTCTATGTCAGGGCAACTGGTGGCCTCTTGATTAATTTCTCTTTTTAAAAAAGCTTTTTTTTTTTAGAATCCCTGCCACCCCACCCCACAAAAAACAAACAAAACAACAACAACAACAACAACAAAAACCTGATGGCTATTATTACTATAATCCGGGTCACGGCACCAATTGAAATGTTCTGGCGAACCTCTACTGGTTCTTTTATCCTTAATCTTCGCTAGTTTGTAACTACCAGAAGACTGTACATTCTCAGTTGATGAATGGATTTTGGTTTGACGCAGCAAATGATTGAGCATGACTCGCCATAGATGTTGTTTTATTGGTCACAAACATGGCTAAAAGTCAATAATGGTGTTACCGAGGTTAGGTCCAGGTTGCTCCTAACCCACTCCTTGGCGTCGTTGTACTCGTCCAGCAGTCCCATAATGTAGAGAGTGTCCAGCGAGTCGATGATGGATGCTCCTCTCAGGCCACCTGGAAGCACAGCAGACAAAATGACTAAGTGTCGCCGAGCCGTGATTTATGACCGCCGGCGCCGCAGCTGCCGCCGAAGAAACATTTATGACATTCCTATTTGTATACGAATGAATAAAATATAGCAGGTCGCCGGTGCACTTAAACTCACGTGTATTTTGACAAAAGGCAAAGATAATCACTGTTTTCAATGAAGTTGATTACCAAAATCATTTGACAATCGATTAGTTTTCAATTAATCGATTCATGAGTACATCTCACCAATACTATTAATGAAATGCTCATTTGACTTTATTTTAGTGTACAGATGTTTGGGACTTGAGCAGTTCCGACTCGTGTTGCTTTTTTTTCGGTGTACAGGTGATCATTTGCTTATGAAGCACTTTGGGTCCCCTGCAGCACAAAGGGAAGACGTGTGGAAAATTCCATATAAGGCGCAAAAAAGAAAAAAAAAACACAACCTTAAAGTGAAGATGATTGATTGCGCACCAAGACAGACAGAGCAGATCAATCCATCAATGTTTGTTCTCGGGGTGCACACGTGAGCCAATAGTGCAGTTTTTTTTTTTTTGTTTTTTTTTGGGACTTTCTTTGTGCAGCCCTCGGACACAAATGGACCGAGAGCCCCAGGGAGCGACCCAGGCTAATAAATGTTGCCTCTGTTATGCTTATAAGCGCTGGAACAAACATGCACAACTGTACCCTGTATGCTGTGTTTTGTATTTATGACTGATACTTTTGTTTTATTTTCTGTATTTCCATAACAATGAGTTTGTTATTGTTGTTGGCTGGGTGTTTTGGACACACTCGTTAGCTGCGATATTACCAGTGCCTCTTCGATACAACCATAAAAATAGGGTTGTAAAATTCAATAAAAAAAAATAAAAAAAATGAAGTGAAGAAAATAAAAACTTGCCTTTTTCATATTTGTAATTTTCTTTTAATTTCATTTAATTATATTTTCAATTAAAAATGTGTTCATTTAAATTAATAAAAAATTAATCAACTGATTTGTAAGCTTCTATATTTCTAGTTTGAAATCACATTTAATTTTAATTTTTTATTTATTTTAGTTAAATGATAGAATTAAATCTGAATCTCTAAATCTGAATGTTTAAAATTTACATTTTTATTTAATTAAAAAATAGAATTAAAATTTCTAAGTCATTTATTATTTACATTTAATTTTAAACTATTTTAAAATATTTTTATATGTGGTATAATTTTCTTATTAGTTTTTGTTGTTTTAGTTTTAGCCATAATAATCCGTCGCATAACGTTTTCATTGTAGATGCGCCTCAAAGGAGCTAATCTTGAGAGATCAATTCACCGTCGCACAGGACCTCAGTTGCTTTTATGTTGCTATATTTTCAGTTGCTATTATGATTAAACATTTATATAAAACCAAGGTTGACTAGTTGGCAAGTTGAAAAAAAATATGCATACATGATGTGACGTGCATAAAAAGTAGAACAAAAAATCACTAGCCTGAAGGTAACACGCCATCGTCATGTGTTCATTCATCATGGTTGTCAAGTGGCGGTCAGCGATGGACGCGGGCGGGACACATTTAGACCACCGCCGTCCACATCATCAATCAGCGATGCCATCAAATGACAGACATCTTACGTACATACAGTATGTGCGCCTTCCTTCTTTCTCAGACGCGTTTCCACTTTAATTTGCATTAATAATCATATAGTATGTAAAGTGACTACGCACCCGCACACTATCTATGGACTGCTAATTAAAGAGTGACTATCACGCACAGACCTCTGCCAAGGAAATGGGAACAGTCTTTTATAAAGTATAGCTCACAAAAAGTGAGCATTATCATGGAGTGTCTGGGAAAGTTCAAATGAAATGTGCCCGTCGCCAAGTGTGAGCATCATTTAACAGATGCCTCGGTGAGGTAAGGTGAGCGTTTTGGTGTTGGCGGCTGATGCTAATTGATGCAGATGCCTGGATCCGCGCTCATCACGCCACCCCGTTGCCAGCGGTTACCGCCATCCAATTATCAATGGCGGGGGCAACGGGCGTCTTGTTAGCGCTAATGCCGTCTGGCACCGCGGGAGCGGGGTTAGCGCGTCGATGACTCAGCGCCGCGTTAGCGACGGCAAGCTGCTTGCTATTCAGGACACACGTATGGTAGTTCCGGCGGACAGATTAAAAAAAAAAAAAAAAAAAAAGACTCCGCCGCAGTGGCAGCGAGAAATGTCACCATGTCCATCAGTCAAGATTGCGGGCTATCCATACAGTTCAAAAGTAATGGAAGAGTGAGGCCAATTCTTTTAATTGTGGGAACATATCCTCCTGACTACGAGCAATTCAAATTTGTCCTCTGTAGTGGACCTTTTCAAACCTGAATATCTCCCACCCAGTGCATACGATTGAATTAACTCCTTTTGTACTCTATATAGGACATTCAGAGCTTTCCAATGATACCAAATGTGTAGGGGTGGGGCTTTGCTACCTTTTGATTGCATCATAAAAGAAAATGGCTTCCCACAGTGCAAGCACTTTTTAGGGAAGAGGAAAAGTAAGTGTATAACACTTTTTATTGAACAAATTTAAGCTTTAAATGTAGTTAGCATGTTTTCTATAAGACTCTTGAGAATACATTAAAGTATTGTTTTAATTATTTTAATGGTATTTGAGCCTAACATTTAAGTTTAAAAAAATGTCCTCTGTAGTGGACACATCATAGCTTCTTTTTTTTTTTTCAAAAAAATTTATTTTGCAATATTCCAGTTACTTCACAAAGATTGGGGAATATCAAAATAAACATGATTGGACAATATTTTTTTTCCTGGTAGTCAGGAGGATAAGTTATTGTGATTTTTATTCTCCACACTTTTTTGCCGTGTAACAACTCCCACACAATACTTCCGATTTACACCGTTCAGATTTCAACTTGCTGCAAAGATTCAGGCCTCCCGGGGTATATATCGTCTGATTCCACATTATTTACAGCAGTCTCACAATTTAATGTTAAATATCAACTTTTCCCCATTCATTTTCAATGGGACAGACAGTGTCACTTTCCACGCCCACTTCCATACATATAACTTATCATCATTACCAGGTGTCTGATACTGCTCGCTGGCTTATTTGGTAAAGTGCATTGTCCAGTAACCAGGAGGTCATAATTTCATCATTTATCTCTCAATTTACTTCATAAGCATTCCACATGCATTCAAATCTTAGTATTCAGCTATTAGCATTCAGCTTTAAGTATTCCCACACAATTTCTCCAGAAATTGTATTTAGTCTAGTTTATAAAAACGTAACTGCTTCAGACGAAGTGACTTGTGTGAAAGACTTAAGATCTGCTTCAATTACAGTCATTGATTTCAAGCCACTTTGTTTTTAAATGAGTGGTGACACGATGCAGTAAGATACAGCGAGTGATTAGACAAGCGTTTCCAGTCAAGCCTTTTACACTGTGTCATACTCTTTATCTCCTCTCGCTCTTTTGACCGCGGTTTCAACGGCGTCCCGTAGACCTAAGCGGAGGTTGAACTCTACTGCAGATCAATAACGCAATCAAACACCAAAGAGCGTCTCGCACACATTAACTAAATCAAAGGCTAATACTGAATGCAAAACAGCCCAGACTTGATTAGAGCTGGCATTCCAGACTCGGGCGCACCTCAATCTAATCGTCTAATTTGGCGCCCGGGGAAAGCGCGGCGAGCGTGTCAGGATGGCTGATATGACAGCCTCTCAGATGAGATTACACAGTGTTATCGAACGCTCGCATCCTCCCCGCTATCCATAAGCCTGCCGCGCATCGATCAAACGCGTTCTCTCGCTGTGCGAGAAGGCGGGGGTAGCCGTGGTCAGCGTGCTTCTGATGCTTTGTCGAGCCGCAAAATCTGACAGGAGGTAAAAAGCCGGAAGATCTGATTAGGCTAAAAAGACTACAAGACAGTAGCAAGCTTTCAGAGGAGCATTCGCTTTGCCAAAATGGGACTAAAATATCAGATTCAAAGTCAAATGAAAGACTATGTGCGTCTTTTCAGGTATCTGTTCAAGACAAATGCAGACATTGCTAAGGATTCCTGTCAAGTGTACATTTTCACCAGGATGAATGGGTCTACAAATATTGGTGAATTTCACGGTTAGTCATCAAACTTTGTTGCCAACCTGCACCCACACGCAATGACTGAAACTCAATGATTTTGTGTCAGCCATCTGTTTCCTGTATGCGGTTCAAATTTGGTAGCAAATGGACAAAGTCTCTCAGATAATGTTTGCCTATCAAGCACCCCTTGAAATGACCAAAATCCATCCATTTTCTTAACAGCTTGCTCCTCATAAGGGTCGCGGGGGTGCTGGAGCCTGTCCCAGCTGGCTATGGGCAGTAGGCGGGGGACACCCTGAACTGGTCGCCTGCCAGCCAATCGCAGGACACACAGAGACGAACAACCATCCATGCACAAAAGCACACCTAGGGACAATTCGGAGAGCCCAATTAACCTGCCATGCATGTCTTTGGAATGTTGGAGGAGACCGGAGTACCCGGAGAAGACCCACGCAGGCACAGGGAAAACATGCAAACTCCACCCAGGAAGGCCGGAGCCTTGACTCGATCTTGCATCCTTAGTACTGGAAGGCGGACGTGCTAACCAGTCATCCAGCCCGAAATGACCAAAATTTAACACTAAAATGGTTATTTAAAACCAAAACTGAAGACTGATGATTGGGTCTTTTCAGGCTTGGTGTCTTGAGACTTTTTGTTTTTTTTGGAGTCTGTCTGTGATAGACATGCCTCGCAAATTTCATGTTGCTAAGTGTAAATGGCTTGGGGGGATGATTTCTGTTTTTTTGTCTTGCGGGTTTTGCTAGGGACCAAGCATATGTTTTTACCGAAATGAATGCGCCTGCAAAATCTGATGAATTTTGAATATGGGAAAACCTTTAAAATTGTGATTTCAAACTTCACAACAATGTTCCGCCTAAACAGAGTGACAAACATCAATTCCTTTATAATTTAACGTCATCCAATTTTGTACCATTAAACAAAATCTGTAGGATGAGTTTGTCTTTGAAGGACCGCCAGAAACAGACAAAGCAACCTTATGGGTTCTTGAGACTTTTCTGTGGGTTTATACTCATGAGAGATCATCAATATTCAACCATTCTTTACATTTTCTTTCACCAATATTGCCTCCTCAATTTTGAGGAGGCATATATATGCTTTATTCATTTCCTCTGAACATGGAAAGCTATAGCCCGGATCCTCTTCGCCTTCATTTTCACACCCAATTACATTAAAAATCCAACATATTTTGTATTATGGCCTTGAGGAACGTCGGTTAGCCTCCTAAGAAACACTTGTCCGTACCGTTCAGCATCACATGAACCCAATTCCACTCTGGCGACCGCTCTTGGTTTGATTGCGGCGTCACCCTTCTTCCTTTCCAGGGCGCTTGGGGGCAGTTGGGATCACTCGTGACCTACCTAACCGCCCCCCTTACGCCTCACTTCTGAAGTGTGGCCCAGACTGCCGAGCAAAGTGTGAAAGTTCCCCCAAGCCTAGCAGGACAAAGGGAATTCATTTCACGCAGCTTCGCCCTGTAATTCTGCCACTGCCTTTCCCGCTTCCCCTTTTTCTGCGACGGGCGCCTGACTTGGAATTGTTATGCCGGCAAACACATAACGTGGGGGCAATAAAGGGAAGGCGATAGACACGGCAAGACTGCTGAGGTCAGGCGGCCAAGTCTTTGCTTCAGGAATCAAACACATTTGTACATGGTGGGTGTGCAGTGAGTGGCTAGACTACGACAATTGGAAGAGAAACTGACCAGATTGATTGAAACATTAGCAGATATTTCTTTATGAATGAAAATACATAAAACTCTATGACCATGAAATATTTGCTTCAAACCAAAATGGCTGACTTCCTGTCATTTTACCTCTTGAGATTTTTTGTCAGACGAAGCATCAAATGTCCTAATGCAATAGCATAGAAGTGGCTTTGGGGGCCGAATTAAGGGAAAAATAATCCTATCAAATGTATATTTTCATCAGGATGAACATGGCTGCAGTTTATAAAACTAGATGTCACTTGATGGACACAAGAAATGAAATAAACATGGAAGTTGCCATGGCGGCAGATTTCAAAGAAATGGCGAGCTTAGCGTCTTCTTAGAAGAGTAACCTCGAAATGAACTCGCCTGCAAACTTCGCTGCCATCTCCCACCCACCCACAATTAGGAAAACATTTTTTATCCTTTTTTCAATTTTGCAGCATCAGTGTGTCTAGTGCAATATTTCAAATGTTTTCGCAACCAGACAAACCCAAGGACAAGACTGCTTTTGAAGGACCACTGGGAAATGGCATGGCAAAATGGCAATCTTCCTGTGCCTATTCGGGCATGGCTTCTTGTTTGCCAAATATCTTGGTGCTACGCTGAACCAACTGAGTGGGCTGGATTTTTAACTAATTAAAATATTCATATCAAGCATGAATTTTCACATTGATGAAGGCTGTTTTTGACTGGATGACTCCGGATGGACAAGAGTCTTGAGGTGTGGATTTGTAATGCTAAAATGCTAGCACGAAAGAATTTAGCTCGGCTGTCGCAGAGCAGCAGTTTTATTACAACTGACCGTCTTAGCACAGTGGAACCGCTATATATCTTTCTTTTTCACAGAAAACTAATCTATGGCTTTGTATTCTATCATATCATTCAATTCAATTCCGACGTTTGGCATCCATCAATGTGGAACATGTTGGAACAGACTGTTTGATGGTCCTGATTTGACTCATTGTGAAAGTACCGTTTTTAAACCCTCTGGATCAGTAAATATTAGCAAAAATGACACGACCAAAACCAACTATAACCAAGATTATTAAACACGATGAATCGAAAGATGTACAG
This sequence comes from Festucalex cinctus, assembly GCF_051991245.1. Lineage (NCBI taxonomy): Eukaryota > Metazoa > Chordata > Actinopteri > Syngnathiformes > Syngnathidae > Festucalex > Festucalex cinctus. The sequence continues at coordinate 16,063,614 of NC_135417.1, forward strand.
ATGTGATTAGGGCCGGATGTGACCGGGTGCACTGAAGCAACTCTAAATAAAGTTGAGTTTATTAATAGTCGGCTAAACCCGCCACGGGCTTAAGCGCTTGGCAGGAAATGTTGGGTGATTAAAGTTGCCAAACAGGGATTACTACAACATGTCTGAGGTCGTTGTGACGTCACCTCTATTACGACTCACCCCACGCTAGACGACGTCAGCGCAGACCTATCAGTGATAAGATTACGCAAACATGGGATTTGAGGCCATCAGGGGAAGGACATCAAGTGGTTCGAGTCCATTTGACCCCCATCAGTCTGCCATGGAAGCGTTACAGTAAAGTGGAGCACAATCCCCCCCGTAATCCAGCAGCTTCGTCATACATTCAGCAACTAGATTTTCATCATCTTGGCTATAATCCCTTTGCAGAGGCTTGATGACGGGTCTGCGTTCCCCTGAGGGGGACTAGCTGTAATCCCTGAAAGAAAGAGGACAAATTTGGTGGCGGTGATAACGGCAGGCGGCGCCACATTTGTATTCTTTTAGTCTGTGTTTTGCTTTTCGTTGCCAGTTCTTCCAATTAAAAGAGTTAGCGATAAATTAGATGTCCAAATGTTTGACAAGGACGGCCGCTAACAGAACAATGTCAGCTTTTATTAAACCAATCCAGTCGCATCGTATCCTTTCATAACATCCTACCCCAGGGATAGACTACCCTGGTCCTCAAGAGCCGCAGTCCTCCGTGGTTTAGATGTCTCCCTCCTCCAGCACAGGTGATTCAAATGATCAGATCATCAGCAAGCTGTGTATAAATCTGATAACGATCCTCACCTGTTTAGAGGAGGGAAACATCGAAAACACGCAGGACCCCAACCTTAACCCTACTCTTGTCCTATCCCATCGTACTGTCCTGTCCAATTGTATTCAATATTATATCTTGTTTCTTGCCATATTCTGTCCTATCCCATCATACCTTGTTCTAATGTATAGTTTCCTATCCTGCTGTACTTTGTCTTGTTGTATTTTAGCCTACCATACCTGTCACTACTATATCGTGTCCTATCATATCGAATCCATCGCAGCGTACCATACTATGTCCTATCAAATTGTTGCTTATTGTATCATCTTCTATCACAATGTATCTACCATACCGATAGTATCATATTTTAGGCCATTGTATCGTATTTTTGCCGGTAAATAACTTCTCTTGTAGCTACGTGACACGAATGGCCCGCGGGCCAGACTGGACACCCTCTGGTGTAAATCATTGTTCAGTATGTATTAATCATTATTCCAATCATCATGCAGAGCTTAATATATACTGTAAAAATTGCCGAGCCAGCACTTCCCACCTGACAACTTGACAACTTAACTGGGCAATTTTAAGACGAGGGTATGGATGAGCTCTCTATGGGATGCGCACGTACAAGATAGCTATTTGTCACCTAAATGCAGGTTGCTATGGAGACAGATGATCTCTTGCACACAATGAAGGGGAGGGAGCCCGGGGGATATAAAAATGGATGGCCCGGAGATGGAGAGCGGGCATATGGTAACGAGCCGTTCGCTCTGCCAGCGGACTGTAATGCGACGGGCCGCCGTGATAGGCGCCATTTGTGAGGCGTTTCACTTTCAAGCTGCCGGCAAGAAATGGTCGCCACTCCCTCACTGTTGTCTCCAACCTCTTAAAGAGCGGGAGCCAGGCCCATTCAGAGGTAATTGCCAGTGAGGTGAAGGTTGGTGGCAGGGAGAAAGCGAAGAAGGCGGCGGAGATGGCTGAAGGTGATTACTGGGGGAAGTGTTTCCCAGTTGAATGCTTTCAGTATGAATATTTGTCATAAAAAATGACAACCAAGATTTTGAACTTTTGAGATGATGTAAGACCAATACTATAGCAAGATGGTGAGGTGCTAAATCAAGTCAAGACTTGAAGTCAAGACTTTGTAGGTTCTGAAACCAACTTAAGATCAAGACTTTGAAGATAAATCAATATGCATCACTATTTTTATATAACCCCTTTCAAATTAAATATTCTAAGTTCTTAGGAGGGCAGCACGGTTGTTGAGAGGTTAGCACGTCCGCCCCCCAGGAAGTGAGAACTCGGGTCCGAGTCCAGGCTGCGGACTTCCTGGGTGGAGTTTGCATGTTCTTGCCATGCCTGCGTGGGTCTTCTCCGGGTACTCCGGTCTCCTCCCACATTCCAAAGACATGCATGGCAGGTTAATTGTCCCTAGGTTTGCTTGTGAGTGTGGACGGTTGTTTGTCTCTGTGTGCACTGCGACCAGTTCAGGGTGTAACCTGCCTACTTCCCAGAGCCAGCTGAGATAGGCTCCAGCACACCCCACGACCATTGTGAGGGATAAGCTGTCAAGAAAATGGATGGATGGAAAGAAGTTCTTAGGAAATCACAATGTCCCATCACTGGCGAGCTAGTTTTAGAACAAGGCTGTGGGCTACTCATGTGGTCCTTGGGGGCTACCAGCATGTTGGTGAACCCTGCCTTAAATCTTGCACTGCTATTTACGCTTTAAAATATTTACACTATTTTACCTTTCACTTCAACCACCTGGAAGAGACCAGAGCTGACTAAATAATTAATACTATGACGTGTGTGTGTGTCAGTTTGTGTGTGTTGTGGGGTTCATCATATGGACCATCGATCTGTGCTCAGTCACGATCCCAGACCATCTCCTCGCCGTGCACTCCATCATCTAAGAGCAGCTATAAGCCGCTTTGTGAAGAGCCCTTGGGGTTCTCCAATAAACGTTTGCTTTTAAATGGTCACTGGGCACGCTACTGGGGTTGAAGGGTTCATTCGTACACTTTCTCATTTTGCATTCAAGGAGATGCCTCAGCAAAACGATGCCCCGCTGCTCTTTAATGATCCAATGAGAAACTCTCCGTGTATTGAAGGAGGTCTCAGCAGCATGTGGCTTTCGAACCCTCTCATCAGATAAACATTTTGCACAGTAAATCACACTAGTGTGAGAAGGGGCAGCCATGTGGCGGACTGCAATGTTCTTTTTTTTTTTCTTCTTTCCTGATTAATGTGTTATTTGACAGGATGACATCATACACACAGGGATGACCAGGTCTTGAATCCATTTAGGGCTCTCACTTCATCTTGAGGACCTCACTCACTTCAAAAGAGGACTTAAGAGTTTGCCCTTAGCCTAAACCACAATCTAACTGACTCTTAAGAAAAGATTGAGGGTATGAAATAACAATTCAGCTGTTAAAATTAACTAATGGTAAATCATCGTAACAGTACCTCTAACTCGAACCCGCCAACCAACCTTTAAGCCCCCAATGTCAAACACCCATGTCAGGCTTTGTCCAACATTCCAACCATGGCCATTTAGCCCAAAATCCCAGGTGGGAAACACAAGTCCGACTTTACATCTCCATACCCCTGGCGAGGACTCAGATGTACCCAAAAATAGTGCGCATGGTCGGATACAGGAAGCTGATGGAAACTCCCCCTGGCCGGACCTTCACAAAATGGCACTTGTAATTCAGAATACAATTTTTGAGGCTGGATTATAAATTCCATTTTCACGAGAGCCAACTGGAATTTGAATTATGGTGTTAGTGATTCGCCATTCATCCATGCAAAACTTACCCCCGAATCCAACCCTAACCTTAACCTAGGCAGAAAGTCTGAGACTGGAGCCTCTGAAAGATTCAAACCAACAACCTTCTTGGAGTGCATCAGCAAAAAGATCTTCCCCTGTGCTGTCTGGGAGAAATTCTAGAGCTATTTATTTTCAGAACAGGCCACTTTTGTTGTGTAATGGGTAACAATGTGGGGAAGTTTGGTCTTGGTGAAGCAAAGTGTACTTTTTTTTTTTTTTTTCTTTTTTTCCCGGCGCCAACAGAGTGAAAGAAGCGCTGAGTTAGATAAGGTGTAATGAGCTCAGATATAGAAGGTGGTGGAAGCTGCAAAAAGAAGCGGAAAATCTGAGCTAGCTCAAACTGTTTGCCACCAAAACAAGTCTACATTGGGATAGTGTCCAATGTGATTTATTACCCATAACAAATTGGAAATGAAACTCCTGGTTTGTGTTCGGAAAAAGGCATATTCCTGCAAGTTTTACCATCTTCAGTCAAAAAGATTCTCTTTTAGACAGGTACAAACTGAAACATTTTCAAAAAGCTGTTTTCGTTTTTTCAGTGGGTATGATAACCTGATACGATAAGCTCAGATCTGCTATTAGACCCATTTTCATAATGATGCATTTGGGGCGTTTAGATGGGTATGGTAACTAACCATTGCTTAGTTTGAAAGTCAACTTTAAGACATGGATTTGAAAAGTATGCAGAGACAGGTATTGATATCATATTCTTTTAATTGAAATGTATTTTCCAATAAAATAACGTGTTTGTGAAGAGTGCAGTGAGAACTATCTTACATAAGGTAATGTGCTCATAAAGTGGTGGAGGCTGAAAAAAAAGAAGCCTAAAATCAGAGCCAGCTCATATTGATTGCCGCCAAAATGAGGCTACAGTGGGATATTGTCCACAGTGATTGTTTTTTCCATAACAAAAGGAAAGAGAAACTCCTGGTTTGCATTTGAACAAGGTCGGTTTCCACTTTTTGCTTTCCACGTTAAAATTTGGCTGTAAATATTTTCAGGTATGACAACCTGTCTCTCAGTAGAAAAAAAAAAATCATTCTTCAATGTTTAAACAGCTATGGTAACCTCTGTCTTTGAAGCCATTTAAAAAATTACGGTAACCTCCACTTTTCGACTCACTTTTGAAAATTTGACGAGTTACTTATTGCTTAGTTTGATAAACTAAACAATGAGTAATTAAGTAATCAAAAGTAGCCTATAAGCCTTTTCATAAGAAATTGAAAAAGAAACTCTTGGTTTGCTTTTTTGAGCATGCTGCGATCGTAAAACGGGAATTTGCTTTCTGGGCCAGTTACTTTGAGGAGTTCTGGTATCTTAAAGTATCCTGTTAGCTTCTATTAGCCATGCAAGGTTGTCGGCTACCCAGTCCACTAGTGGTGGTGGTGGTGGTGGTGTTGTAGCTTAGCGAGGAAAAAAAACAAACCAAAAAAAACACAATAAATCCCGGCTTTAGCGAACGGTCCACTTGAGGGATTAATTGTCAAGATGTTTCCCAGGCTGGTAACCGTAGAAAAGTGCAGCAAAGGCACCCGAGAGCAACAGACTGTCCCGCTTTTGCTAATGTTCCCCCAAACTGCTTTTGTATGCAAACAGCACTTTACGCGAATGGGGCTCCAGTGCCGCCGGATGCTAAACAAACACAAGCTGAAGGTGCGTAGCGGTGAATGCTAAGTTTCACAATTGAGTTAAACACACTGACAAGTGGAAATCCAAACTGATCGGGTCCCTGGATAGCTCCGAGGTGCTTCACATCAAGAAAATGTTTTAATTAACTTGAAACAAGAGACCTTTTTGGGCCTACATTACAGTACATCAAGCTGTAGACCCAAGAAAGTGACTGAAATTCAATAAATTCCTACCTGATAATTCATCATTTCTTCCACTATTCATTTATAAAAAAATAAAATCTGTTGGCTCATAATCCCACTGATAGATATAAAATCCATCAGAAGCAGATTAAAACATGACCTCATTGGCAAAAGTTATGAATGCGGAATGAAAGTTAAACGTCAGAGCTCAGCGTACACAGCAAACATACAGATTGGATTTTTGTAACGGGAAAAAATACTTTTACGATGACCTCATCGCCACTGGTGCCCCATCAATCATTGGAACAAAGTCTGGTTCTGTGATGTTTACATTCACTTAATTGTGCTCTTAGAAGAGATATTAATTCAATCTCTGGTGTAATAACCTTATTTATTGATTGATTGAATTATTTTTTGATTTTATTATCTGTTCTCATTGCTGCTGGACATGTAAATTTCCCAGAGGGAGCCATCCCAAAGGGATCAATAAAGTCAAGTCTTAATCTCTGATATAAGATAACACCTGGTTTAACAAAATGATACATTTGCAGTGATTAGAAGGGTAAACGGTAATAACGTCTGCTTGTGAATGTCTTTGAGTGTTGGCGAAGGTAGTGAATGTGCAATCCCGTCAGGGTTTGTTCAAGATTCACAAACGTTTTCCGAGAGTTTTAAGGCTTTTTTCTTCTTCTTCTTCTTCCAAGGAAATTTTGAACATGAAAACCATTGAAACTGTTTAGAGAATGTTTAGGAAACGTTGCGACCTTGAGCGAACCCTGACGTGTAATCAACATGCGCTAGCGTCGCAAATGTTCGCCCCTCAATGGGACACGGGCCCATTTCCCCAAAAAAGTGTACTTCATAAGATTATGATAAAAATGTATGAAATTTTCAGTGTTTTAATGGAGATCATAACGTCCATGTTGAGACTCATTTCGATGCATTTTTCAGTGAGAAGACGTGTCCAGTGAAAAAAGATGTTTTTCATTGGTTAGACGTATATCATATCATCCTTCACTTTTAAAGCTTGAAAATAATGTGTTTTTGTGTGCTCGAAAGGATAAGTGTTTTGACGAGTATGCTAAGTTTTGCTTTTAAATCTTTTGAAAAGATAAATTTTGGTAACCCCCGCTTTGGCTTTTTGATGTATTTTTAATTAAAAATGCAAATTTTCAAAAGTTGGTGTTTTTGAACTTCAAAAAGATTGTTGTCATAAAACTGAGTGGCTTTCAAAATAATCATAATTGAAAATGTCACATGTAAATAGACTCCTTAAACAGGCAAGGAACAGGGGGAAAGAAGTAAAAGAGACGAAAGTCAGAATAAGTTGTGCAATCTACATCATTTTTTTTTTTTGCTCTTCCGTAATTTTGCTGTCCCGAAAATTTAGCACCCGGGGCAACCGAGCCTGCTCCGCTGCTAACCTAACCCTGCTTTTCTCTTCGGAGATGCCCCGAGCACAAATGAATATTTAATACGCTACAACGATAACGTGTCTTCAAAATAGTCACCGTACTGTATTCTTACTTTGTTCCCGAGCGAGGATAACCAGATTGGGCCCGGGGCGTTACAACATAAAGCAACGGCGAGATGAAGTCGTGCGAGCCGAAGACGAGGTTGAGGCTCGACGGGCTGCGGCGAACATCTCGTCTTTTTGCTCTTTTCCGGCGCGGATGTTGGCTGCCGTCTTTATCTGTGTATCGACAGCCGTCAGACGCTCCATGTGGAATCCAATCATCCCGTCCCGCGTGCGTGTTTACTCTCGAGGATTACGTTGAAGAACACAGCAGCCAATTTCATACCTGGCTTGTCGCAACACACACTCACGCTGCCGCCATTGTGACATTTACTAGGTCGAATGATGCCCTTTTCCTGGATCTGTCACTCGCTTCTCAGAGACTCAACAAGAAGCAGGAAAGTGCAAGGAAAAGTCCACGTTGTTGTGATGGTGGCTGGATGTTTTATTCTGCTTGTAATGCTGATTAAAGCTTCATCAATGAAGGCAATTAGCAGCAAGAAGACAGGAAGTAAAACCTTTGCCCCCCACCAAGCATTGCTGTTTGTGTACATTCAAACGAAGACATCCAGTGGTCAAGTCAATTCACGACAAAATAAACAAAGCAACGATGGAAGCGCTTTTGTTGGTGTTAAGGAGCGATTATTTGGATGTTTTTTCCATTGATTTTTGGTACAAAAACAAATTACATTTGGTCAAAGACCTTTATAGCTGAGGTGCCCAAACTACAGCCCAGGGGCCATTTGCGGCCAAATGCACATTTTTTTTAGTGGCCCACAGCATACATAATTGTATTTTTATACTAGTGTTAATTTGGTCAACAAATACTAAACAAAAATAATTTAATCAACTCATTTTTCACCGGACTAAAACTAGACTAAAACCCTCATTAATAAACAATAACTGGGACTAAATCAGTATACATTTTCGTAGACTAATGAAGATGAGATGAAAATGTCCTTCACTTAATAAAAACTGGACTAAAATCTATGAACATTTTAGTTCATGAACAAAATCGGGACAAAAATTATATGATTTTGTAAAATCTTGTCTCTCCAACGGCTATAGCGTTCCAAAAATAATGTTAAATGCGACTGCTAACTAATGCTGGCTAACTCACTAGCTCGTAGCATGGATAGTAGCCAGTAGCCACTGTGGTGTTTCATTCAAAAGATGAGAAAAATGGTTGTCCTGACTAAAACTAGACTAAAACGTTGGCAGTTTTTGTTGACTAAAACTAGAAGAATAAAATTACGTTTTCTTGGACTAAAATAAGGACTAAAATGTTACATTTATAGTCGACTAAAAATTGACTAAATAAAAATAGGATGAGGTTTGACTAACTGTGATAAAAACTAACAAGCGTGACTGAAATTGGACTAAAACTAAGACTAAATTTAAAAATGGCAGACAAAATGATTTTACACAGTGTGCAATGCTAGTAAATAATTTGCCCCCCAAAACGTATAAATATGTTCTATTTTAAATGTTTTGTCTCCCAGACGTATTTATACGTTTTTTGTACGTTTTTCTTTCTGCCAGAGCATAAGAAGTCTTTGATGAAGCCTCTCAACTGCAAAGAATGATTGAAGAAATGGTAGTTGTTACACAAACGGCCAGCAGGTGGCAGAAGAGTATAACAGATCAACCAGGGCCATGTTGAAAAATAATCTCAATTGCTCAGAATTCTAAATAGATTTGTGAATAATGATGAAACTTAGCTATATTCTAATGATAATTGCTGCAAAATGGAAACGGATAGAAATATACTTTTTTTCCTGATAAAAAAAGAAACTTTAATCTTTCTTTTGGTAGGTTCCATGTTTTGATAGCAATAGAAAACAATAATGTGTGGGCCTTGCAAAATCAGTCAAAATCCAGTAAAACAGCCAGGAGTGAATGAGATTGCTTCTGTCAAAATGGCTGGGAATGAATGAGTTAAAAAAAGGGTCGAGCAGTGTTGAGATGGATGTGATAGCCTCACCTTTGAAACCATTGTAGAAAAATATGCTTTGTTAATATTTCGATGGGTTGGTTAATCTCTGCTCTGATACCTTTCGAAAATGGTGACTTTTTGTGTTTGAATGTGTATAACTCGGGATTTAGATCACTTAATGAGTATTCCGAACATCTTCTCAGGCCTTTTTGTGTGTTTCGCCAGGTATGGTAACGTTTTTCAAAATGAGGCATTTTCAGGATTCAGACAGGTTTGATCATCTGCATATCTTTAGACCTGAAATTCCATGAATTGAAGTTGAAGATGTGTGATCGTCCAGTGCAGCATCAAAAAAAAAAATCAAAAAAAAAAAAAATCAAAAAAAAAAAATCCCACCCTTCTATTTTCCCAAGGTAAATGCCCTCTATCGTCATAATCCCAGAAAAATGACAAAGGAGAGTCCAGGTATTAAGGGTCTTACCACCATCTGATCTGCCGTTTATTACAAGGGATTTGGACAGCGATTTGGCCCACCAGTTTGTTTTGGCAGACAGTTCAACTTCCACTATTAACCCCACTGAATACCATCAAAACATTTCATCTTCGTACTTTGATGTTTGTACAAGAAAAGTAATTTTTCGCCTGACAGTAAATCCAGATCGCCGTAAAAATACACATCCATTTCATTAAAATTCAAGGGAAGGATTTTCTTTATTCCTCCTGATCATATTTAAAGCATGTTTTGGACAGACAAAGCCAGAGAAATAATTACATATTTCAATTTGAAGTACACTTTTAATTATTGCGACATTTTGGCCTTTGAAATATTCAATTAAAATGGCTGATGTTTTTTTGTTTTTTTTTAAATGGAATTATGAATATAAAATCAAACTTTCTTTTATAAAATATTTTAGGTAACATTTTATATACATTGACATTCAGATGTTAATTTCACATCTATCAGTTTTGATTTAGATGACTTGTTTCACTTTTCACTGTTTCACTTTTTTGTACAAATGCAATTAAATTCATGAGATCTGTGCATTTTTTTTTGTATTCAACAACTACAAAAAAAGGGGGTGAAAAAATGCATTTCATAACTTTAAACGCTCCATAAACTAAAATATTCCATCCATTGATCTATCCATTGTCTTAACCGCTTGCTCCTCACAAGGGTCGCGGGGGGTGCTGGAGCCTATCCCAGCTGGTTTCAGGTGGGGTACACCCTAAACTGGTTGCCAGTCAATTGCAGAAACTAAAATAATAAATAAATCCATAACTAAATAAATAAACCTTTTTTTTTCTTTTTTTTTTTAAAAAGGGCTTTATATCCCCCTTTTAAAAAAATGTTTATTTTATTCTTAATTTATTCTATTTTTGGTGCTAATACAAGTCAAGTCATCTTTATTAAACTACTAGAGTCTGTGTCAAGTTTGATTATTATTATATTTGATTATTTTGATCATTATTCTATGTCAGTCCGATTGGAATTACAGTACTTGGAAAAAAAAAGATCTGTGTATTTTTATTTTGTATTCATCAGCTACAAAATCAGGGGAGGGGAAATGAATTTCAAAACTTTAAATGTTCCAAAAACTAAAAGAAAGAAAGAAAGAAAGAAAGAAAGAAAGAAAGAAAGAAAGAAAGAAAGAAACAAACAAACAAACAAACAAACAAACAAACAAACAAACAAACAAACATTTATTTAAAAAGGGCTTTATATCTTTTTTTCTTTTTTTCTTTTTTTTTTACTCTGATTTTTTTCAAGTTTTGGTGCTAATACAAGTCAAGTCAAGTCATCTTTATTAAGCTTCCTAGCGTCTGTGTCAAATTTGATTATTATTATATTTGATTATTTTGGTCATTATTCTCAGTCGGTCCAATTCGAATTACACTACTTGAACATGAGCTTCTTTTTGGGAATGACGACCAATCTTTGTGACAGAAAACATTGGGAGAAAGATCATTCCACCTTTAGAGGGTTAAAGAAAAAAAAAAAAAAAAAAAAAAAAAAAGAAAAGAAAGAAAGCACAGACTTACCAAACATGTTGCCGATATGCCCGTTCTTAGTTAAAGGTCTGAGCTCATTCTTGCCCCAGGCATATTGCTTGTAGTTGTCCCAGGCAAACTTCATCATCTGCAAAACAAAGCCACACACACGCACACACAAAACAGTCAGTGGATTGACGGAGCGCACATGTAATTAAATTTGTCGAGCTCCAGGCGACTGGAATGATAGTTTATTGATCAGCGCGGCAGAGGACAAGCGTGCAATTATGGCGCATTCCGAAATAAAGTAAGGCTGACGTTTATCCCGCAGCCATTACAAACTTGACAAGAAATCGCAAGATTAAAGGCAGCATTTAATTGGTTTATGCTTAGATGAGAGGAGATCCTTTTGGACCGTTTCTCATCTCCCATTGCTGATCAAACGATATGATCGGTGATACCAATCATCATTGATAGCGGCGGGTGAGATGAGTGACGCTCGATTGCCCGTGGTGCGGCCAACTCAATATTTTCTACTAATTGACAACAACTGCAGGAATGTTTCCAGCTTTGTCACTTCAAAACATTCCAATATAAACGACAGACTGAAGTCGATTGGAAGTCAATCTGGATAGGTCACCATTGAGTCTTGAACGGTCACCGTTCAGCGGGGAACGGTCACTATCAGTCTTGACTGGACTCCAGTCAATCTCAGTTGGTTAGTAGGGATGTAACGATATCCAAACATCATTATACGATATTATCACGATATGAAGGTCACGATACGATAATTCTCACGATATTGTGGAGGCGTTGGCGATATTTAAAAAAGATCGCAATATTGTAAAAAAAAGAGAGCTCATACTAACAAAAAAAGCACAATATTGTGCTTTTGTACATAACAGCAATGCATATAAATCACCTAAAATCTCTAATAACAATAGTGAGGCACTTACTTGCTAATGCAAGCACACATTGATCGCTTCACAAGCAAATTGGGTTCCCCTTCATCTGACAATTAGCATAGATTTTATTAAACATAGACGGCCAAAACATCCCTAATAAAAATTAAATTGCACTAATAAAATAGCCACTAGAAGGTGCTAGAACTGCACAAATGGAAGTCAACCTGACTTCTTTTTTTTAACAGATGTGTTCCTTTTAAATATTGTGACCATGACGACGACAATATTGTGGCAGTTAATATCACGATTTGAAAGCACGCGCGGATTATTATATATTTTTTTTTCACTCCGTGTGTGCTTTCAAATTGCCGCGGGAGTGACGTCACGCAGCTGACACGTTCGCCCGGTCCCGTTTGCGACACTCCACCCCCCCGCTCTGGGATTGGCTGGAGGGGTGTAAACACTGTCTTTCCACAGAAACGTCCCACTGTTTACAAAACAAACACAAAATGGCAAAATACAGGCAGGGGGTGTGAGGATTTAGGACAAAATCACTCCCACACGTTATGAAAAGCCCATATCTATAAATTGAAAAGTAGTTTGTTTAAATCCTGTATTTAAAAATTGCATTTTCCTGACTGAAACCGGAAGACAGCCCCTTTAGGAAATTTGTAAAACAAACAAAAAAAATAAAATAAATTTGCAAAGCTTGTTCTCCTTTTGTCCTAATCACACGAACTAACAAACAGACTGCGATGAAACCGCAACCTCCTCACCTCATCTGCGCAAGATGCCAGATGGCGACAAAAAGAACATAAGAGAGTGTGACGGCGTCCCGACACGACGTTCCGCTTCACCCAGTCAAAGAGAAGCGCAATGTCAGATTTTGCGTTTTATATTCTCAGCCTGTCTTCAAGCTTCCAAAAACACAAAGCAAAAAAAAAGTGATTAGAAAAAAATATATCTTGTTCTTCCTTTTAAGGTCGCTACCGAGTGCACATCACAGAGAAAACTGAAGCAGAAAAAAAAGAAAGATGAAATGAATACATAAACATAAAGCTGATTGGTGATGTTTTGACATTACAGCAGAGGAGGTAAAATTACTCCCATTGTACTTAAGTAAAAGTAGAGAATGAAATGCTGTAGAAAACTTGGACTAACTTTCCTTCTAACCATGCGTGTTTTTACTGGGGAAAAAATATTCACGTAGCTTTTTTATCATTGCAAATTGACTAACAAACACATTGAAATTAGCTAAAGACCCCAATTGAAAAATGACGCCCTTGCTTTTGTGTGTTTTAACAGATTAGAAAAGAAAATTTTTGAACGCCAGAAGCTGGCGCATTCGCCATTTAATCATTCTCGGAGCCGACAACATCAAAGAATTCTCATAAATAATAAGGCCATGGGTGAGGAATATTTTTCTTCTCCGAATCTGTTGCATCATCGTTGTAAATGCCTCCTCATGGTTCACATTCTGCGTTGCAAACCCAAAAGATGTCAATCAATCAAATTCTCAACTGTGGTTGACTTCAACTCGATTTATCTTCTTTTCTTTTTTTTTCACATTGTGTCATCATCTGCAGGAGTTGAAAAAGTCAAATTCTCTTATATAAGGCCGTGAATAGGGAATATTTATCAGATCAGAAAATTAGTCATCAGAAAAACACACTCCACTAAAGTATAGATAACTAAAATATAATAAAGTATTTTGTACAGCACTGCAATATAGCAGAACAAAGTGAAGAATCACAAGCACCTGACGCAGAGGTGAGCCGGCAAGTCAAGCTAATTGATCCGCTGCTCGTTGCCTGCAGCGGATCAATAAGTGAACACAGAGGCGGTGATTAAAATGAATCATCTCATACCGACGCCGACGGAAGTCGCGCGCAGCCGATCGTGAGATGGAGGACGACGCATCAAAGCCGCATTACAAATTCAAGAATTCAGTCAAAGGACCTTTAATGCTCGTCGGGAGGAAATGGATGCACGTCGCAGTGTAACATGCGATTTCTCAGATGAAATTTTCTAAAACAGGCTGCAATTTATTGGAAGAAAACCGATGATACATGACCATATCTAGTACAATGATAAAAACTTAACAAACGCAAAACATGACTGAACATGACAATATGTGTTAACCAACAACCACATGTCAATCTGGAATGAACGTGAATCGGTTATTTATTAGTGGTTAAGGAGGCGGATAACTGATATTTCAAGCTGATATTCATTGGCAGTAAAAGAGAAAATATTAGCATCAAAATTTAAAAAAAAATATTTTGTTGAAATGCAACGTGGTTGTTAAAACATTTTCAACACTTTGAAGGTTATTCCTTTAAACTCATACTTAACTCATTGAGCCATTTTCAGCAATAAGTTAATATTTTTATGAACAACTAATACCTTTAAAATGTCATTTTTCTACTTGCTGTTGACATCACCTGTGCTGAGGAAGTAAGTAACGATCAATCTTTTTTTTTTTTTCCTCACTCACTCACGCAAACACACACACAAACAAACATGGTCTCCCAGGCGGGGAAGCGAACCCACGCATCCGGCACCAAAGGCAAGTGACGGTTCCACTCCTCCACCCAGAGCCAATAAGCAATGATTGGTCGTTACCTACTTCCTCAGCACAGGTGATGTCATCAGTCGCCAGCAAGTAGAAAAATTACTTTTTTTTTAAAGGTATTCATTGTACATGAAAAATAATGAAGTTATCAAATTCATTCTGGACAAAATATTAACTTTTTGCTTCTGAAAATTGTTCAGTGAGTCAAGTATCCCTTTAGTTTTTAAACATACGAAGATTCGACAGCTTTGTTTAAAAATAAAAAATTGCAATAAAAACTTAAGCAAGTAAATACGTCCCTCAAGTTTTCTACTGTAAGGTTTTCCAAAATTTCAACATAACTGAAATGCTAAACTTTCACTTGTTATAATTTTAATTTGTTAATTTTAACAAATAAAAAGTGCAGGGAGTTCCCAGTGTCAA